>NC_134455.1:160285574-160910574 GCF_047948215.1 Lycorma delicatula | reverse complement strand
CATGTATATATATATACACGAGGTGTGATCAAAAATACGGTGAATAATGTTTTATTAAAAAAAGTAATAAGGTTACATAGAATTCGATTTAATCTCCTTCAAAGTACTGTCCTTGGCTAGCAATGCACTTGCATATGGATTGTTTCAGCTTGAACGTGTTACAACTTGTCCCTGCTTGTCTCAGTTGATCACGCTATTGGACAAATTACAGCATATGGATGTAGCGTCGGCAGTTGCCGCTATAAAAATCCATTCACCGTTGACTCCATGACTGAAAGCATTTCTGGAAGGCGTCTTTTTGGAAGGGCTTTCAGCTGCTCGGTCGTGGCCCTCTCAATGTCAGCAATGGTGTCAAAACGTTTTCCTTTAGCACAGTTTTAATTTTTGGGAAGAGACAAAAGTTGCATGGTGCTAAATCCGGTGAGTATGGCAGATGTGGACAGACAGGAACACTTTTTTCGGCCAAAAACTCGCGAATGAGAAGCGAGGTATGACACGCCGTTTCGCAAACGTTGTTGTACATCCTTGTAAAATTCAGAGTTTACAGTTGTTCCCCTTGAAATGAACTCTGATCGCACTATGCCCTCACTATCGAAAAAACAACGAGCATGACCTTAATGTTGGATTTTGACTGACATGCCTTTTTAGGGCGAGGAGATGAACTGGTTTTCCAATGGGAACTCTGCATTTTGGTCTCAGGTTCATAGCCATAGACCCAAATTTCGTCTCCAGTTACAATTTTTTGCCATGAAGTCCAGATCTGCATGAAGACGACCCTTCAACTCCGTGCAAATTGACACACAATTTTCCTTCTCATCACTCAAAAAGTCTGGGAACAAATTTTGCACTCACTCGTCTCATTTGCAATTCATTAGTTAAAATGCTTTGAATGGATCCGTATGAGATGTTAAGGTCTTCCGATAGCTCTTGAATAGTCATTCGCCTGTTTGAACGAACCATTGTTTCCACTTTTTGAACATTTTCAACTGTTTTTGAGGTTATTGGACGTCCCGCACCCTGCTCGTCTTCAACAGACTCATTTCCGTTTTTAAATCGGTCATACCACTTGTACACAGTGTTCAAAGTTACCACATTATCGCTGTACACAGATTCTAACATTTCGTGAGCTTCTTCGGCACTCTTTTGCAACTTAAAACAAAACTTAATGTTAATGCGTTGTTCAAAACCCATGTTGCGCAACAGACACAATAAACACAACCTCACTCTAGCAGCTCTGGCAGCTGACTGGCAAGCTCGAACATGTTACAACTTGTCCCTGCCTGTCTCAGTTGATCACGCTATTGGACAAATTACAGCATATGGATGTAGCGTCGGCAGTTGCCGCTATAAAAATCCATTCACCGTATTTCTTGATCACACCTTGTTAATACCTTATGCATAACAGAGTTAAGTTTGTATCTGTTTTCTTTGTTACTCAACTTTTAAAGAACGTATATTTTTATCAGGATAAAAATAATTAAATTCTTTGGCTGTGTTATTAATAAAAAATGTTTCTTATTAATAAAATAAGATTATTAATAGAAAATTTTATATTTTGAAGGAGAAATGTGTTATGGTAACATAAAATTGAATTAAATCCATCTATTCCATATGTTGAATATTCATATTAAATAATATAGATATCTTTTAGTTTGGTTTGATTTTATATGTCCCTATCAGAACTATTAGTCCAGTCAACAGGGATTTTTTTTTTTTTTTTTTTAAATTAGTAGAGTTTAGGAAGTGTATGGTGGGGGGTTGTAGATTAGGAGAAGTATAACTTGTTTATATGCGACTGGACAAAATGCCGGCCTTTCAAAGGTGGTAAAAATTGGTTTTTCAATTTTGTAAGCCAAGCTAAACTTCTCAGGTGAAAAAGTTCTGAATAAACATGGGCATTTGTAGTAACTATAATTTAGGCCCTTAAACATTGAATTTTGATTAGTTACTACAAAAAATTTGAAAAACCTTTAAAAATGGCTGTTTCTTACAAAGCCAATATTTATTGCAAAAATTACTTTATTACTGTTTTTATTGTTTTAAAAGTTAGCTCTTGGAATTATTCTGAATTCAGTGAGTGGTTGTACAAGAAAATTGGTTTATTTGTTGCTGAGGTATTGTAATTTGTTTATAAAAAGACTCTTCAGGCAACTGTAATTATTTTGGTTTTTACAAATTTTTTTTTATCCATTTTTCAAGACTTGTACTTTCAATTGGTAAAATGTTTTAGACCAAAAATTAATGTAAAACTAGGTTAAACTTCTTTGAAAAATGAATAATAAATAGAGCATGCTTGCGTGGTAGTCGTGGAGGGAGAAGCAATGTGCAGCAGTTGCATGCGAATAAAGCTGAATTTGTAACTTCAAATCAGTGTTGTCAAAAAATCACTGTATCTCTGCAAATTTTTGGATGGTTTGAGACCATTAATCTTTTAATGTTTTATTACTAATCTTTTTTCAAAAATTGACCTTTTTCCTCCATTGACTGGACTATAGTTTATTTGAATCTTTCTACATTAGTGGAGATTAGAACCAAATTCTTTTTTTTTATTCTGTCTAGTATTGGCTGCTGCCTTAAAATTGCTCAGGTATTGCTCAAAGTATTGGCCTAATAAAAGTAGAGATGGTCATTGGTTTTCAAACTGTTGTTATGATATAGCTTTTTTCTGTGACATCTCCAAAATAGACTAATTTAAAAAAAAACTTGGTTAAACTTAGTTTAAAACCACTTGGTTAATGGAGAGTTGTAAGTCATGTTGTAGTTTTAAAACTTAGCACTTTATTAGTGAAGTTTAATTTCCTCAAAGTTAGTACATGGCGAACAGATTACTTGATTGTAATAATGATATAAAAGCGTAAGTGATAGCTCTTTTATCACGTAAATAACAGTTTGTTTACTTGGAAAAAACCCAACTTGAATGTAATATATAACAAATATTAATTTTTTCTATTGCTATTTCAAAGATTATTAACCTTCATTTCATTATTTTAATAATTTTTTGTCTGAATTATTAATTTGAAATGTTTTGTATGCAACAAGGCGTTATTAAAACAAAAGTAATAATCATTTGGTTTTGAAGAATATTTTAACAAGTGATGTTATTTGTATATATTAAAAATATTATGTATTGAAGTTCTGGTTCAAGACTTGTTTAATTTTAAACCAAATTTTTAATCGTAAGTTATCGGTAAGGTGTCATTACATTTGACAGTATAATTTTATTAATGGAAATTTTAATTATATTTAAAGGCAATACTTTTAATTCTCTGCATAGATGTTAGTAAGATAATGTAATGTAAAATGTTATAAACATTATGTCTGTATTTTCATAGGTTTGTTCGGGTGGCAAAAGGAAAAAAGATGAAATAAGTGTAGACTGTTTGGATTTCAGTAAAAAAATTTTACACACAGCTTGGCATCCTTCAGAAAACATAATTGCAGTTGCAGCGACCAACAACCTATTTCTATTTCAGGACAAGTTCTAGCCTCCGCCACTCCCTGCACCAGCTCGGTTCTTGCTTCCCCTGGGGTGAGCATTATTATTTTTTGTTAATAGTTATTTTTTACATGTATATGTGCCTGCAGAAAAATTGAGCAATATGTAAGAAAGCAGTATTCAATACTGAGCTAGCTCAGTGAGCCAGCCTGTTTTATTGAATACTGATAGTGATTTAGATTCTTGTTTAGCTAGTTTAAAAAAAGAAAAAGACGATCTTTCTTGCTTTTTTCTCTTCTACAACATCAGTACTCACTACTGACCTCGATACTATTTCCGATAACTTTTAATATGATTGTAATTTTTGTTTTACTTTTTGACTTAATTTTCAATTAAATCAATTTATTCAAAATAAAATTCTCTGCAGCTGTTTTATTTAATTTACTTTTATTTCTTCAGACATAAAGAAAACTTTTTATTGATTTCTAAATAGCTAAGTAGCAATTAGAATACAGTTGATTTATTATTATACAGATTTTATATCTATTTAAAAAGCAGTAGGTGCAGCATTCACTGTGTAATTTTCATGGAGAAAATTGACAAATGATATGCCTTTCAGTTCCAAAAGACATTGCCAGAATATTTCCTACTGACAAGACACATTTTGTCTTGCCTGTATAGGGCAAGGCTCTTCATTCGTATTTGCCGATTTTGACTTGGGTGTAGTGATGGACCCATGGCTCATCACATGTGTTCATTCGTTGCAAAAAATTATTTTAGCAGCCTTTGGCAAATTTCGTAACAGGCCTGTTTCCAATTTTTAATTTAAAATCTTGGAACCCATCTCGCACAGACCAACGTGCTTTGTGATAATAGAATGGGCACTTGTGTGACATGTTCACTTCCAAAGCAGTCTCACAAACTGTACAGTGTTGATCATTTTCAGTTAGGTCATGGATTGATTGAATGTTGTCATCTACACTTTTGAATGCTTATTGTAAATCATTTTCTACAGCTTCTTGTCCTCAAATTTACTGACCCAGTTGTAGACTCGGATAAAAATTATATCCATAAACTGTGCACATAGTCGTCAATTTTTAAAGGATTGTCAAAATTCTCAAATCATTCAAATGAAGTTGAAAGGAATTTTCTCATTCATGAGAAAATTTATAACATATAGAGCAAGCAACAATGGATCCTCTTGCTCTGACATAACATGAATGCCTTGGCAACAGGAGCACCCATCATCTCCCCACATCTCCGTTGTTAATGTCCCTTTGATCTAATTCACTCATTTTCATATACAAGTCTGGTTTATATTTGACTGACCTATGTACAACATTTTATTATTCTATCAATACCCTCTTGTAAAAATTATTTTAATAAAGCTGTTTTTTCCATTTATTTATTAATTTTGGTGTATTTCATATCAAGAAATAGTAAGATCTTTTAATCCTCTTTACACTTTATTATTTTCTTTTATGTTAAATTTATTTTTCTATCACGTAATATTATGTTTAATAATAATAATAATAATAACAAATATATTATTTAGTTAATCAGTTATATTGTTCATTAGTAATTTTTAAACAGATAGAAAATAAATTATGCCGACAGTGCCATGAACCCAATGTATGTTGTATTTTATTAAGCTTTTTAATTTGCTCTTTTTCTATTTTGCTTATAAAAATACAATTTTTTTCCTAAAAAGAAAAACTTAGTATTAAATTTTGATTACATTAAATACAAACTTCCTATTCTAATTACCATGAAAGAGACTGGTTAGTGATTTAGAAATTGTGCTTCATGGCTCTTAACTAATGAAATCAATTTTAAATTACTAAATACTCAAAAATTTATTACCCTTTTTAGAGCCCTGGCAGAAGCTATTATTCCCCGATATCAAAATTTTAAATTTTCTCATCTGTTGTAATAAATCTGACACCAAACATGCAAGATTCAATAATGTTGCAAATTTAGAAATTTACCCTTTAAATTACCTGTTATTAAAAACTGCATTTCAGCTTTAAAGACAGTTAAAACTCCTTATAACGTTTAAGAAAAAAAATCTTTAAAAAAAATGATTTAAGTTAAGTTTTGTTATTTATTTAATTAATTTTTTTAAGTATTCAAAAGAATAAATATTTTTTCAAAATAAAGAATGAAAATTCACGCGAATTATTTTTAAAAAAAAGTTTTTCTTGTCATAAATTGGATTTAATTTTTACATTGTTGAAAATAAAGAAGATAAAATTGTTCAGGGCTTTTCTAAAAATTTTAGTAACTCGTAAATTAACATTAATTGGAATTAACAGAAATTTTATTTGATCTTACATCCTCAAAAAAAAAACAAATTATTGTGTTTTTGAGTTACAAGTTCTAAAATTTAATGAATTGAGTAAAATAATTGTTGATCATAACAAGAAGTATTGTATATGTAAACACACTATAAACTGTGGTTATAAAACATAAAGGTTGGGACCTGTAAATAGCTCCTCATTTTACATTTATTACAATAGTACTAGTTCACAGTAAAGCAAGCCTTTTTTTCTCATGAAAAAGGAGTGTCTGCTGCTCATATGTAACTCCCTGCAAGCCTTTCACAGTTCTAAAAGTGTCTCTGTCTGTCTGCCTGCCTGCCTCTCTGTGTGTGTGTGTGTGTGTGTGTGCGTGCATGCGTGTACATAGAAAAAATGAGCCAAGTTGGTCATGTACGCCACTAACTCAACCAATAAAGTAATTTACAACAAATACTTATTCTTAAAAGTCTGCAACATTGTGTGTATGTGTGTCCATCATCATCATCATCATCATCTGTAACCCATTACATCAATAAGATATTTATTTAACAGCAAGAAGAAAGGAAATCCAACAGTCTCAAGGGTAGTAAGGATTCTACTGTACATGCAAATTTATCAAAGTGCCGTTTCTCTTTGTTGAGACAGCTTTTCAATCCTTAAGAATATTTTAAGTTTCAGTGCATGTACTTGTCCTGTAATTATGTAATTTATTTGTATGATGTACATTACACAAGTGGTATTTAAAATTGATGTTATTATAATTTAAGTAAATCAATTTTTGTTTACTTTAGGGCAGTGTCCAAGTGGGAGGAGTTGGATAACCGCATCGCGCGAAGCCTTAAGAAGTACACATTGTGGTGACGAAAGACACTTTTCTCTGATCGCTTCGCTCTCTGCAGACTGCCTTTTCATGATAGCGACTACAATAAGACTAGCATTTCAGACGTGATAAGAAATTGTTGTCGAAATGTCATGATGAAGATATCCATATTATATGTATAGCCTCATCAGTGACACCACTCAGAAGAGCTTCCTCTAGATATAATTGCATCCAGTGGTGATAACCGTGTGCTGTTGTTGAAGTTCCGTTTTGAGGGCTCATGATTATTTCTGTGATTCGCTTGTGCCATCCAATCATTTGTTGTAATAAAATAGGAAGTTTCAAAGTAAATTTTACATTACATATACTGATTATTTAATTAAATTATATAGGTATATGGTGTACAATGTTGTGTTCATTTTATTTGAGAATAGGTCAGGCTCATAGTTGAAATTACTGTATTATTTATTATATTGCAGAAAATTTGTACTTTTTATTATGTGTCATACTTCATTATATTGCCTATCCATTTTAATTGATATCAATTTTAATTTTACCATTATCAATTTTTGACTTTAGCAGTATATTTTAAACTTAATTTTTATACATCCATTATTGTTATTAATTATATAGTTTGCAGTTAACTTATTTTTTCAACTTGAGTGTTTAAAAGTAATTTTTATATTAAAAGTTTTATAAAAACTATGAGATTATTTTTTTAATAGTAAGACTTACAAATCAGATGCTAGTGTTGACGCGAGTGTAAAGTGAGTTAGCGAAAGAAACAGCAGATCCCTCATTTCGGAACTACCAGTGTTATAAAGTAACGTTGTTGTTTCAGAGAATCAAAATGACTTGTAAACGATGAATAATAATGATAATAATATTAATAATAATAATATAATAATCAGTGCTGTGCTGTGTTTTGAACGAGACTACATGAGTGAGCATTGATCTTGTCGTAAGAAAAGTGCTATTGTTATTAAAATTAATAATTTACATTAAATAATGGTAAAATAATTTACATTTTTAAATAGCTGCCTTTTTCTTTTTTTTTTTAAATTTTCCTGCATCTGCTATTTTTCTTTTTAAACAGATATTCCTGCATATGACTTGCCAACTTGTCTGGAAGCATCTGTTCTGCGTTAAAGTGTAATACTATATGATAATATCTGAGAAAGGATATATGGTGGTTACGTATTTTTGTTAATCAGTTATTTTCCTTAAGAATACAACCAGAACATTATTAAAAATTATGATATGAAGTTAGCACTGTAATGCTGTTGGTGCCTGCGAATATGATGTGAAAGCTTAAGGAGCTATTTGTGATAGTTTTTTTTTAATATTCTTATTCAAATTACTAAATAGAAAAATAGATGCTTAAAGTGTTGAATAAATAATTATATTATTAGTCCTTATTATTCTTTAACTATTAAAAATTTAACTTAATGATTTTTGTTTCTGTAATGTAGCTGAAATATATTTTTTTTGACTGAGTGTACACATCAAATAAGAGTTTCTCAGCATACTCACAGATGCATAAGTGATAATCAGGATGAATGAAAGTAAGAATTGATCCTGAAATAAAGTAAGTTTGCTTATAAAGAAATCCTGTTTAGAGTACCTCAACTAGTTTTTTTTTTTAAGGGTAGAAGAAACAAGTTTTTAATTGGCACAAAACAGAGTGGAAGGAGATGAAACATACATGATTGGTTATTTAATTTGAATTAAGCCAATAGGAATTTTCTTTGAAGATAAATAATGGAAAATTCATTATTTACTGGTATTGCCTTACTAACTAACCTTGTATGCTGTGATCCTTATTATAGGATTATATAGAATAATTTTTATTTTAAAGGATTTTCAGTTGCTGCTTACCTCTGTAGCCAATTAAGATAACTATTTGGACACCAAACTGGAAACATTGGTTTAGTTTATCCTTTATATTTATTCCATTATCTTGTGTTAACTCAAATGCCGTAATGTAGTGCTAGCCTTAAAAAAAGCTTGTCTTTGTCTTAAGAACTACTTGGAAAAAATAAAGTTTATACTGTTTACCTTGTTCTTTTATGTAGGTTATGAATTAGAATTTATTTAAAGAAAACCTATATAAATTCTACAAAAAAAATTTCAATATTGTTTTTTCATTTTCTTAGTAATGTAATTTCACTAATCAATTACTATTAAAAGATTGTATTTAGCGGTTTTTTTCAGCTGTTATGGCCATTTCCCGCATCCTACCAAGCCTTCCTATTGTGGGTCGCTTCATCCAACAAACCACGATCCTCCATACTCTTCACCACATTATGACCCTCAATTCCTCTGTGGCCTTCCTCTCATATTATTCTATTTAATGGCTGCCGTTACCAAACTTGACAAGGCAATCTGTCTGACCCCATTCTGAGTATATGACTATACCATAATAGCTGTCTAACTGCTACATTCTCTATCAAAGATGATGTAACCTTCATAATCTCTCTTACTCTATCGCTTCTGACTCTTATTCATTAGTGTAACTTGGCAACATCTCCAGTACATCATCTCTACAGCCATCAGTCTCATCATTTCATTAAGAGTCTATAGCTCAGATGCATACACTACACTGCTTTCAACTAAAGTTTTAAAATATTACAGTTATTTTTCTTTGAGATGTGATTATTCCCCAAAACCCCAAGTGCAACCTTCTTACAGTTTCCTTTATAATCTTTAATATCTGTAGTATCTCTTCCATCAGAAAGAGATTGTATAAAAAGTTAATAACAAAGAACACAGTTTTGTCTGTTTAATTTAGTTCCTGATGATCAGTTTCATTGTGATATTTAAAAAAGATATGGTTTTTCATCTCTGTGAAGTTTGGAAATATTTTTTGTACTGAACCTGTGAAGAAAAGAAGAATTTCCATTTAAAACTTGTGAGAATTTGATATTTTCTTAAAAAACGGGGAACAGTGTCATTTTCTGCAGTCTTAAAACATAATATAACCTTGCTTTAGTTTTTGTTTAGTTTTACTTTTTATCGATTATCAGATTCTAATAAAGTGCAAATTTAATTTGTAAAGTACTACATTAACATCTATCAAAATATGAGCTCGACTTCATAATTAATGGATGCTTTGTAACCATCAAACCTGTATAGGTTATGACACATTTTGATCTGAAGTAAAGAAATAGAAGATTTAATGGCCATACAGTCAGAACTGTTAACAACAACAACACCAACCTCTTCACAACACCAACTTTATATCAGTCGCTGAATTTTTTTTAAATTAGGATTCTCAGTCAGTAAATGACTGCCACAATTTTCATTGTTCTTCTGCTACTTAAATGTTTCAAGTTTTTTTTTTTTTGAAAACCCCATTTTAATAAAAGTTGATTGTATTTAAATTCATGGTCAGTTGATATCAGCACTTTAGAATCAACCAGCATGAAAATATTTCTTATAATATTTGAATCCTTGCTGATGGGCTAATATACATTTTGCTGGAACCAAATGTCTAGGGTAGATGAATGAAGAAATTTATCAAATTGCTGGTTATATTACTCATGGCAAACGAAAATTATTGGCTTAATTGTAATTTAAACTGTATTATGAGCCACATATTCATTTCTCATGCAACATTCACTTTGATTCGATATGGCTTCCATTTGTAATGTGACATACACCCAAATGAAGTCTATTCATTCCAAACTGTAGTCAGCAAGTCAGGCGTTACCTCTGCAGCTGCGGTATTAATTCGTAGTCTTAACTCAACAAGATCAGCAGGCAAAGGTTGTACATAAACCCGATCTTTAATGAAAGCCTCACAAAAAATGTCTAGCGGGGTAAAATCTGTGGGATGAGAAGGTGGCCATGCAATTGGACTGTCATGACCAGTTCACACTGGCCTGGAAATCAAGAAAATTTCAAACTTCTAGGTGGTAGTGAGGTGGTGCCCTGCCCTACTGATTGTAATGGCATTCATCTTGGTCATCATTGTCTAACTGAGGAATTAGAAAATTTTGAAGCATGTATAGATAAATGATACCATTTACGGTTGGCTCCTGGTAGAAGAATGGGCTGTACAGTCCTTGTTTGCTTAGGGCACAAAAACCATTGACATCAGTAATGTGCTGCAATGTTTCATGAGGTATTTTTTACCACATATTCACCAGTTACAGATATTTACCTTGCCACTGATGTGAAACGACTCATCACTAAAAATTATATGGTCTAAAAATGTATTGTCTGCAATTCTATCTATCATTTCCACACAAAACTGCAGCCGAGCAACTTTTTTGTCATCTGTAATGTGTTGAACTATGGTTAGTTTATATGACTTTAAGTGCAATCATTTACATTACGTGTGAAACAGTTGTTTATGGAATGCCAGTCTCACATGACGTATGTCAAGTTGAATCTTCAGACTATGTTCAAAGCTTTCTCTGTGTTCTTCCGCTGTAGCTTCAAGGATGTGTGGGTATCTTTGTGATTATGTATGTTTAAAAGAACAACCTGTTTCAACGAAGATTTGATGCCAAAAGTAAATTGTATGCGTACTAAGAGTCTGTGAAAATTATATTGAAATGCAGTTGCTGATTGCAAATCATGAAACCAAAACACAGCAAGCAGGTTCTGTACCAGTAAATGTATCCATTTTTAACAATGCTGGTGACCAAATTCAGTACTAATGAACTGTGTCAGTTAAAACTTTATGTACTTTGCTATGAAATGAGAATTCAACTGAATCTGTAAGTTATCTCAATAAGTTATTATGTGCTTTTAAAGTTGTGAGGTCTGTTTTGAATCACCTGGTATATAGGGATTCCATAAAAACAGCAGAAACCAGTTTTAATTATTAATTTAGAAGTAGAAGGCTACGTACTGCTATATTCATTTTATGCATTAAGAACTAATTATGGAAAACAGTGAAATGCCTTCTTCTTACTGAAATTAAGGGTATTATAGATGTACTAGTTTAAATTACTTTATACAAGAGTTGTCAAAATTAAGGTATTCAAAACATGAACTGATGCAGAGCAGCGATGTCAAATTCTTTGTGTGAGGGTTGTCAGTATGTTAACTGATACCATTAGAAATTTATGATTGCAGAATATGAATACGGACAGAGTTGCTAACATGTAGGTGTTTCAATCCGTACAACTTTTAAGCGTCTTGCTCATAGTTCTAAATTTTTGAAAGCTTTTTGATTTTTATATTTTTTATTTCACTCTTGAAGAATTGATTACTTTTAGGTTAATCTTTATTACAACAAGCTGTAAACCAATTACAGTTCAGCCTTACCAAAAATTTACTATTAAAGAAAGTTAAAATAATTAGGAAAGCAAAATATCCATGTATTGCTGCTATTAAACCAGTTACTTAACTGCTCTATAAATTGTGGTCTTGTAGCTATCGTATAATGTCTATGTAATGTTCATTCTAATCACCTTGATGATAAAAATGAAAAGTAATAGAAAGAAAGAGATTGCAGGCCTACTGCAATGTGTTTTTTTTTTTAATTTCAGAACTGGCACTATTCAAAATTTTGAATAAATTTCAAATGAATAAGGATCCTAAGCGATTATCACAAACCTTGTGCAGGAATTGGTACTGTCACAATAAGTTGAGTTGATCGAATTTTTTTTTTTTATTTAATAAAATATCAAAATAATATTAAAAGCTGTTTGTCTGTATTAATAAAAGTGTTCATATT
The DNA here is from genome assembly GCF_047948215.1 of Lycorma delicatula. Classification (NCBI taxonomy): domain Eukaryota; kingdom Metazoa; phylum Arthropoda; class Insecta; order Hemiptera; family Fulgoridae; genus Lycorma; species Lycorma delicatula. Next base: position 160,898,326 of record NC_134455.1, on the reverse strand, counting down.
ATTGGTTAAGTTTTCTAATAACTGTCAGATGAATTGTCCATTTAATTTCTATTATTTCCTTCCTTAGAATGTTACTTATTAAAATTAAAAAAATAGGATATTTTAAAGAACTTTAATTCACTATTTTTATGTATTACCAGTCCAGAAGCAATTTACTTCTATACGTCAAGTGGGGTGTAGTCGAACTCGTAAGGAGAAGAATGACTCGCTGCTGTAGGGTTTTTCTGCTGGTTGCATTGCTCTGGAGAAGGAACCAGAAAAGGTCCCAGATGTCAAAATGGAGAGTACTGGAGCCAACAAGAGACCGAGAATACCCAGTAGTGAATCTTGAGAGCAACCTGCTGATATAGACCTCTTGCTCAACAAAATTAAGTCATTGATTGCTTTATGCAAGATGTATAAAGGTATGAGGGAATGTAATAAGAATTTGGCTCCCAGGATGTGGTGGAAGAGTTAAAGGCCTTAAACAAGACTAGTGACACGCAGATGATGAGTAGCAGCAGCGCGGTGTCCATACAGGAGATGCTGCAATCCAGCTCAGTAGACGACTTCTGCAAGGTTATTAACAGGCATAGGCCTACTCAGGCTTTCAGTATGGTCAAACAGGAGAGTGGCTTCCCAGAAGTGACTGGGGACAAGCCAGGGATTTTGTTCTGAATACACAGGATGACATGACGAGCCCCTTCACTAGACAGGTATTTTTGGTCGCTCCTGGGGGTAGGCAGATTGAATGTTGGCAGACTCTCCCCAGGCACTGTCATCTGCGACAACACAGCAGTGACTATACTTTGCGAGGAAGTTATTGAGTATGGGGGCAACAATTTTGTCCTGCAGGGAGTTGGTTGTGAACTGGCTAAGACCATATTGAATGGCCTCAACAGCAAATATTCAGGGAGCTACTTTGGCCAAAAAGGGATCACTGAGGCAGGCAGCCTTACATATTTTTGATCTAGATGCCAAGTGTTGGTGATGTTTTGGATGCTATTAATAGTATAGTGAGCAGTGGTGCGATGGTAAGGGTTACTTCCCCAAGGCCAGCACATGGTTCAACCCAGAAAGCCATGGTTGTGTTGCCCACAGCTGATGTTGATCGGTCTGTGGCTTTTGGAAGGATTAAGATTGGCTGGCAATTGTGTCGGGTCGAACTCTGTAGTAAGGGTTACTTCCCCAAGGCCAGCACATGGTTCAACCCAGAAAGCCATGGTTGTGTTGCCCACAGCTGATGTTGATCGGTCTGTGGTTTTTGGAAGGATTAAGATTGGCTGGCAATTGTGTCGGGTCGAACTCTGTAGGCCTGACACGAGTTGTTTTTACTGTTGAATGTACAAGCCTGTACAGAAGCCACTGTTAATTCAATTGCAGTGAGGTTGGGCACATGAGAGTGCAATGCAAGAAGCTGCTTAAGTGTGTAGTTTGTGGTCAGCAGGGCCACCGGATGGGGGCCTGGGTTTGTAACCCAAGACAGTGATATGGTAGAGACCTGCAAAGGGATCTGTATACAGGTGACTCAGGGAAGACTGCTGAAGGGCAGCAGGCATGACTCACTTTGGAACAGTGCAGAGCTGTTGTTCGCCCATGGATGGGGGATGGCGTGACACATGGAGACTAGATCCCCTGAGCTCAAAGACACCTCCTGGGGATTTGTTATGCTTAATTGCAGGTCCGGCCCTGAGAGGAGGTTTAGTCTACGGTGCAGGCATACATACGCACACTTTATAACATCTTGCGGAACCTGTTAGCGAGCCTTACACCCTGCTCGTAAATAGAGTTCCTTTAACTCGTCAAAAAGACACTAGAGATACAGAAGTTTGATAACTACACTGTGTAACTGTTGTGTTCATTTGCAATTTAACTGTTAAATTATATAATTTTCTATTTGGTTTTAAAACAAGAAAGAGTAATTTAGTTCAATTCCTGTGTTGTAACAATATTCAAAATGTAGAACATGATTTTTGATGTGTTAGTAGGAAAATAATGTTTTTTTTAATTCTTAAATGTTAACTTCTAGAAGTTTGTGCCAAATTAAAATCCATTACCAGCATTTATAACTTAAATTTGGTGTAAACCTAAAAATTTGAAAAATATTTAAAAAAATTTCAATTCTAAAACAAGTTCCATTTCAAGATTTATTGGTTTTATATTGTGTTCAATATGAATACGATTAAATACGTATTGCCTATATGAATAAAGGCTGTTTGCAAGAAAAATGTATTTATAAAAATATGAAAAGGAATACAAAAGGAGACTGCTACTGAGTTTTAATAACTAAGGTTCATGTTCTTAACATAAGTTATAAAACCATGAGATCAACCCCTCTTTTGATTCAAACAAGGAATGAGTTTGAAAAATGATATAGATGTATTGCTCCCATAATAGAAATTAATTTTGAAAATAACATGTAATAAAATGAAATTGGAAGGGAGATGATAAGTTAAATATTGAAATATCAAAGTCGCAGAATTTTGTTACTTTAACAGCAAGTTACATAGCTGGATGAGGTAAGATGCCAAAAAAGGATTCTCCAGAAAGGGAAGAAGAAAACTGCTCTCGCATAACACTTAGTATTCTGAAATAAATAACATTTTTTCCATTAAGATTAGTTACCTTAAACAAAACAAGTAAAACCTGAATGTGAACATACAATAAATAAATTGTAAATTTTTGCTCAGTTCCAAATCAACATGTTTAGAAAGTACTAAACAAATTAATATTAAAAAAACTTTAGATTTTAATTTTTTTTTGTAAAGTGATTTTCCAAACTACAAGCTCCTTAAAGCTACTCTATATTGGTGAAGTCTGTTGAGTTTTTTTCATGATTGCCCATAATAAATTTTTTACAGTAATATATGTACATGGTTTTGTTATGTTAAGATTTAATACTGTCATTAATAATAATCCCTGTTAAAAATTCTAACGATAATTTTTTAATTCATATGTCAGCAGTCATTCTAAATGCTGGTGCTGAACTATCAAATGATGAATAAGGATATATTTGTGACAACTGGAAAAAATTGACTATCTTGTATTAATACAAAATTTTACTGATGTAGTCATTTAGATCATTGTAAGAAAGTACTTATAAAAATAACAAGAACTGTAACCTGAAGTTTATCATTGTTTTTATAATAATGGAATAAATTTTTATTATATTAAATACATATTTATATTTGAAATTAGAAGGTCAGGATACAAGATAAATTGTAATGGCCTCTATATAGTCCTTTGCAGAACTTGTGTACATCACATTCAGATTATGCCTGAACTAACTTACAGATTGAAAAATTTCTTCTGTATATGCAATTTATCACACATATAAGATCTGTTTGAATTTAAAAGGTACAGTCCTGCTTACAAAATATCCCTGCTTTCATGTTAAGTTCTTAGTCAAATCAAGTAAGGCACCTACCAAATTTATTTCTTGATCATACATAATTAATATAAATTGAGGAATAGCTGATTTTCAGCTTTATTAATCAGTTTGAAGAGAACATAGCCTGGTGAATAAAAATAAGTAGTCAACTTCAAAATCTGAAGTCATCACTTCAATTGGAGAGAATAAAAATTAAAAGGCAGTATTCAACCTTGATTTCATTTCAGATCGTACTCTGCAAAGATAGCAGAGTTGATGGATAAAATTTCCATCGACTCTGAATGAAGTACAATCAAACTGGCCAGCAGTCATTGGTGCCCTCGACTGTACACATGCAAAAGTAAAGAGGCCACATGGTATTTTTGCTGACGAGTTCGTAAATAGGAAGGATTTTGTTAGTTTAAAGGTAAAAGCCACATATGCTGCAAACGCATCATACTACTGCTATACGGTTAATGTATTACCACACTTGAAAACTCTTTTCTGCTGCCCAAACGTCACCCACTGACAAGTGCTAACCGCGCCATCTGTTATGTAGTACACCGGCAGTTCATGAGCTAGTACTAGCGTGAATCGGTGTCATAATCAGTGTTCTGTGCATGATTTACTTATTATTTTTTTATTCCCATTTTAGCGATATATTGTTTCTATGCGTGTAAAATGTGTGCATCTAAAAACTGCGTGTAAACTGTAGTGTATGTGTGTGTCTGCTTTGAGTTTGAACACGAGTGGATAATTTTACGAATTCAAAATGGTGATGTGTGCTGATTTTGGTTGCAATAACAATAATAATAGAAAACTCAAAAATTATATTTATGAATTTTATAAGACGGTTATGTTCGTCATTCCCAATAGATAGTATACAAAGAAAAATCTGGGTAAAAAAATGCGGCAGACAAGAATTTTAATCTCGTCAACGCGACAATTTGTAGCATATATTTTAGATCCGATCACTACGAGCAAGACTTACAAAGTGAACTTTTAAACTATGAACGGCGTAGAAAAAAAATAAAAAAAGATGCTTTTCCTACTTAAACTGGAACTGACACCAATTCTGTTACCTTGAGTAGCTGTTCTCTCGCATCAATTCGTGTGCCTTGAATAGATCAGGGTCCTTAGGTTATTAACTGGTTCAAGGAACGTACGTAGTGAAATTAGAGAAAGGAAGAAACAAGTAAATGAGGTGCTATCAAATAAAAGAACGTTGCTTCATCAAAAAATGACGGACTTTCATCAGTCTATGCTGAGGAAGAAAATCTAATCATGACGGCTTCGAAGAAAGCCGAAAGCGTTGTACTAAGTATATCTGCAGAAGGTGAAAAACTCAAGCTGCTTAATGAGCTGAATAATATCAAGTTAGAAAACAAGCATTTACAGGAGGAAATGTCAAAATTAAAATCAGGACATTATTCACTGAAGCAGCAAGATAAAAAAGTGAAAACAATATTATTAACTTCAGCCAAAATTCAAAAAATGAGAAAGCATTGAGAATCAGATCAAACTAAATGCATAAAGTGGTTTTTTAAAGATATTTCTAAGATATTGCATTTACACTCACCTGGACCTCGTGCTTATAGATACTTCTTGAAACAGATTATCCACTATCGGCAGTTTCAACTTTAAAAAAATAGGCGAGCAAAGTTATAATCACACCGGGTGTGCTAAGTGTTGTTATAAGTATTTGGAATTACTGCCATTTATTCCATTTGAAAAGGTTTGTGTCCTCACAGCCAATGAAATGAAGGTGAAAGAACACTACAAATACGATTAAAACAAATGATACGCTTCTACAACCTGCTAAATATGTCCAAGTGATCGAAATTCGCGGTTTATTCAAAAATTGGAAGCAGCCTGTTTTTTATAATTATGACTGCAAACTTACGAAACACATAATAACTTAGAGACTATTGGATTCAACATCTTGGCCGTAACTTCTGAACTTAGGAGGTGTAAACCGAGGTTTGTAGATAAATTCGGGGTTAATATGAGAAATAATTATTTTTCAAATTCTGTTACTGACGAGAACATGTGTGTATTTGGTGACGTTCCACATCTCATTAAACTTTCACGAAACCGCTTTTTGGATTCGGGTTGTTAGTGAATGGAAAAATATTAACAAAGATTACTCTCATTGAATGATGGAGAAAACTGGGTCTTCAGCTATAAATATTGCGCAAAAAGTAGTCACTGATAACCACTTGACTGTAACAGGTATACAAAGGCAAAAAATAAAATTAGCTACTCAGCTGTTCTCTCGCACCAATTCAGTTGCCTTGAATAGATTAGGGTTCTTAGGATTTCTGCAAACTGAAAACTGGGAAGAGTTGTCATCTTTCACGAAGTTGGTGAATGACTGGTATGATGTTTTCAATTCTAAACTACCAAGAATTGAATCCAGGAAGAGAATGGCCGCGTACGATTGGAATAGAAATCCAAAATAAAATTCTTTCATAGGTAGAGCGGCTAACTTCACGCATCTGCCGAAGGGCTCTTAGTAAGGATCCCATCCACCAATATTAACAGGCTGTGATTTAGGCAGCCTGTTTATTTTAAGCGTAAAATTTAAAATAAGGGATAATGGATTTAGTAAGAATAATTCGTATCTTTATTTATAAAAACTCAGTAAGTTTGTAGTTCAGAGAAAATGTTAGGAACTGTGGTAGTATCATTTCGTTCATATTTTAACCCCTCGTATTTCTTTTTCAATATTTTCATTAAATTTCTTCTATTTGCATTTCAATCAATTTTTGCTGTTTAGCAAAAATTTGTCGTCCTCTATTTTAAACTAGTCGCTGTAGTTCTGGTGTAGGTAATTTTGAAGTTTCTTTTGTTTCGTGTGCTGCCAAAGTGACGTTTATTCTTCGTTTATCTTAATTTCCTCCACTGGCGTAGAAATATGGATAATCAATAGGATTTTTATAATCAACTTCGGCAGCCTGTTCGGTTTTATAAATTCGTACACCGCTATTAGCCCAACTGTTATTGCATCGGCCACTTTTGAAAATTCTGGATTTTCTTTCCTGTTTAACATGTCGACCAATGCTTTCTCCCAGTCGTTCAGCTTAATTGATTTACCTAAATTGCATGCAGTCCACTGCATGGTCGTTATATTCATCTGGTATTTCAAATTGTCACTTAAATATTTAGTAAAATTATGCAAAGCTACACAGTATACTATTCTGTTGATAACCTTATACTTGTCAATAATGGGAACTTCATTTTTAACTGACCAAATGTTCTTTTTTTTATAATGACTCTCTCCTTGGAATGTAAAAAATGAATCGTCCCTGTTGTCCATTAATCGGTGGTGAAAAGGGTGTAAGGAGCTATAGAAATATACCATAACCGATGTCACCTAGCAAACAGAACTTCCCGTTAAACACTGACATTTTTCTTTTTATTGCACTTTTCTCCAAATTCTGCCATCATGTACACTTCCAGGCCATTGCGCGTCTATTCTAGTGAACCTTTCGTTCGCATTATGACACACCACCACTACAGAAACATGTTTAGCTCTATCTCACTCCCATACTTGACGTCATTCAACTTGTCGCCAGGCGAAGATTGACTCACCGCTTGTATTGTCAAACAGTTATACTGTGTTATAGCTTTTGTTTAATTTTGTTGAAGATATACTTTTATACGATTATAATTTGCAACATCGACCGTTTTTAATTAGATGAGAGGAAAATAACTATTATTTATTATAGGCCCAGGCCTAAAATAAATGGACAAAATACGTTATCGTTATACTAGATGCATATTGTTATTTTCTCTTATTACTGCATATTATTTATATTATATGAAGTTGATTTCTTAAAAATATCCATGCGAAACAAAGTGAAAATCTCATGTCCTAGTTACGAGCAGGCCTATACTTCGTGTGCTATATTCAAAATATTTTTTTTCACTATTTGCTACTATTATGTTTTCATTATCTTTAATCATAATTTCTTTCATCAAGAGTTCAATAGAACAACAATTGAAACTTTAACAAATACATAAATGAAAACCCTTTTTTCCTGTTAGCCAACGGGAATCACCGTCAGGTATTACTTCAGGATGAATGAGGATGATATGTACGAGTGCAAGTGAAGTGTAGTCTTGTACAGTCTCAGGTCGACCATTTCTGAGATGTATGGTTAATTGAAACCCAATCACCAAAGAGCACCGGTATCCACGATCTAGTATTCAAATCCGTATATAAGTAACCGCCTTTACTATGATTTGAACGTTGGAACTCTCGACTTCGAAATCAGCTGGTAAATGAAAAACTAATTTACGTTAAGAGTAAACGCCGAAAAGGTTAGTTATTTGTCAGGTAAATAGTCTTTTGAATTTAAGTATCACTCTTCTGAAGTTTTCTTTTACGTGATTTACCATCAGTTATGTTACTATTAATTTTCTTAATGGAAAAACAATAACTGTAAAAAAGAAAAGTTTTTTTTACATCGTCTGGTGCATAACGTCTTTTCATTCTTCAAGTAGAGGTTTGATAAAATTTTGTTTACGCGCCAAGTCTGTTCTTTGAAAAATATTCCACAATTTTGAAAGGCAATGTATTTAACAAAACTTTGTATGTTGTTAAGAAGTTGTTATGTAAGTGTAATTTTGGTATGACTTGGAAACTGCTGTGTGCTGACATTACAGTAAATGAATCGTGCATATACAGCTATTGCTTTCGTAATGTTAGTAACCTAGCCACTGATAAAAATCATTTAAATTATTCTTTTACGTACATAAGTTATCCCTAAAAAAGCAAAAAGCAATAGAAATCTACAAAAACAATTCTTTAGAAATGTTATTACACGAAAACTGTGGGTAATGGAAAAATTCTGATAGCATTTTTGAATTCAGTGTAAAAGTTTAGGTAAAGACAATAAAACTTTAATTTGCCAAAATTGTGTTTATTAGTGTAATATGATAATATTTTATCAAAATACTTTTTTTAACAAACTAATAAAAGGACGAGTTTTTTAATTTTACCTAGAAGTACTTTTTCTTGTATGAATAATCAATTCCTTACTCTTCATCAAATGAGCCAATATCAGAGATTCTTTTTCAAATTTTTGGAAATTCCTCTGGTGGTTCATTGGTAAATTTTTTGTAATGGTAAGATTTTTTTCATGAAATACATTGCCTACATTGATGATTTGAACATATTTTTCATTGTTTGTTTGTTTGGTTTGTATTGGATTATTACAGTGTAATGATATGTAACCTGATCATTCTGATACTCAAAGTACTTTCATATGGAAATTCAGTTAAGTTTTTAAAAGCTTTGGATAAAAACATAGTATATACTACTGCATTACTTTTTTACTTATTTTTATTAAGGCATAGAATTTGTGTTACTTGCAAGTGGTTTTTTCTATACATAGATAGCATTTTTCCAAAGCATAAATAAAAAAAATTACTTTTTCACTTATTGAAAAAAAATTACTTTTTTTTTATTGAACTCAGTACAAGATTAAGAGTAAGTAGATTTGGTGGTAGTTGCTTGTTTTTAACTTGGCACATACTTGTAAAAGTTAAAATATTAAACTGAAAAAGTAGTTTTAATTTTTTAATATTTTTGAAGGTACTTATGATCTGGCCAGTTGATCTGGTGTTTATTATGCGGGCTTCTTGATCAGCTGGTCTCAGGTTCATTAATGACAAGGGCTGAGCCATTTTTCTTCTGTCATTTCATCCATCTTATCATCCTCATTAAAATGTAAAGAATGCCTTAGGTCATAACAATAAATTAAAAAATAAGTACTGTATAGTTTTGTCCTTCTGCTGTCAACCACACCTTAAATATTTTTCAGAAAAACCTTTTGGTCAGTCTGTTAAAAAAAAAGGTGATCATTGGTAATACTCCTAATACTGTCCTAATTGTGCTACGATTTCTTACTACTTAAGAATAGATGATTTTATTACTTATATGGATGTGGTTTCATGACATTTGAAAAAAGTGTAAATTATTTGTTAACTTAAAATCTAATGATAATAAAATGTTAATTAAAACTGAAGAAGGACATACTAAATACTAAAAATCACTTTAAATTAAGTTATTTTGTTTTGTCATTATTTTATATTAAAAATAATCTTGATTCAATTAATTTATACAAGGGTGTAATAATTTATTAGTCAGAAGTAGTACTGTCATTTATTCTGCTCTTAATGGTCTGAAGTGTGTTGTTTTATTAAAATTGTGTACATAAATTTATGTTCTCTGTTGATGGTTTACACTTTGCTTTTATCATTATGGTAACCAAATTTTAGTGTTTTTGTTTGCTGGATAATTAATAAGGCTTGAGATCACTTTGGGTAGATATTCATTTAAAAAAAAAATATTTATTTAATTTTCTTAAAACCTTTGAGATTATTTTAAATTTGTACTCTGTTATTTATATAAAGATATGATGTTTATTATCAGACTCATAATACTCTATTCTTACAATTGTGAATAAATTAAAAAAAAGAAAAGATTAATTTATCTGTTATTTGAATAATCATACTTGATCATTTTCACACATAATGTATCACTGTAATTTATAGGTTTCTAAATTGTTATTACTTAAGTACTATATCCTATTTAAATTAATATCAGAAGTTTTGACATACATTTTGAAGTGTGCACTTACAATTATGCCAAATTTTATTTATTATTCACTACACTTAAAAAGTTACAATTGTGGTAGTTTATTTTGATGAGTTGAACATAGTTTGTGTTTTTGGTGTTAAATATTTGCCAGTACATTAGTAATACTAGTAAATAATTTAATGGATTTATTGAATAAAACAATACACACACACATTATATATATATATATATATATATATATATATATATATATATATATATATATATATATATATATATATATATATAGTGTTATAACTTTGCATCCTTTGCCAAGCTTAGATGGAAAAGTGATAGGTAAACCTAATGAAAGATGACACAAATATGTTGGATGTAATATTAATGTTACTTATACAAATAATTTATTTTTTAAGTTCTGATAATAGAAGTAAAAGCAATAAATAGACAAGCTTCCCAAAATAACCTATTATTAATCAGTATACACATTAAGGCCAAGGCTATCAGTTGAATTGATAATCAAATAATTATATAATACCAGATAAAACTGAAATATAGTTACAAATGTAACCATCAAGAAATAACCACATTATAAAATATTTATAAAAAAAAAAATGTACAAAATGATTAAAACAAATTATAGATTAAATATATAACATTTCAACTTAACATTAACAAACAACTTACTAACCTAAGCTTACAAGCTTGAAAATAGCAAAGAAAAAAATTACTTGTAATGTTACAAAGTAATATTTCATGACACAAAAACATACAAAGTATTTATTGCTTAAAACCTACTATTCATTATAACAGGATGACGCCAGTAGAATAGAAATTCAAACAAATCAGAATGTACAGCTTTTCTTGCTGTTTAGGATGACAGAAAGTTAGTATGTATCAGTCAGTATGCTCATTCCCTATTTTTACCACCTGGAGTTAAATGTTTTAAGTCAGTGTTTCTCAACCTGCGGTCTGCAATGATGGTATAGATTGTTCACAGGCAGAGCAAATTAAATAGAAAATTATCCGAACAAAACAGATAATAATTAGATGTTATTCACATTTAATTAAAGCTCTGCCAGATAGAACATTTTGACAAATGAAATCCCAGATTTTCTGGCAGGAATGGTGTGACATATTTTTATTAACCAATCACAAGTAATCTTGACAGCAATCATACCATGCACACAAAGAACTTCTCAATTTCTGTTGAATTGTTCAGCATATTATTTGCAAGAATTAATTGATAGTTAGTCAAAGTTGTTGTGAGGTGACTCCAGTTTTTACATTATATTTCCAAAACATTTTAATAGTGACAAGTGGATTAAAACAGGGAGTTTGAAGAAGAAAAGCAAATTAAACTTGCAATGTCAAGTCGAATTATGATTTATGTGTTGTAACGCCAAGTAAATGTGTTACTATTGAAATAAAAAAATCAAGCAGTTCAAAGAAAAAATATAATAGGAAATATTACAGTATATATTTAGAATTTGAGATTTCTTGGCATGGTGATGAAAATGAACAGAAACCTCTACATGTTTTGTATTATGAAGTGTTGTCTAATGAGTATATGTTAAACACTATGAAGAATAAACTAATTGCTTTTTTTTAGCGACATTTAGGGAAATTAATTCATGAGAAAGATATAGTTTCAGCAATGAATTCTATTTAATATCAAGAGTTCCATTAATGGCAATATCATTTTCATCACTTAATATCAATGGCTTCTGTTCAGATTCAGCTTGCACCTTAACAGAATAACTGGAAGCATCCTACCTTAAGTTTGTGCATAGCCAAAACAGAGAAACCTCATTCCACTGAAGAAAATGTACTACTTCTAGCTATAAAAGATGAGGAAAAGACTATGTTTGGCAACAATTTGCTAAAATATGTTGATTTGCTCCTCTTTCAAATGACACTATCGGCCATAGAATTAACGATATGGCAGGTGACAGAATATTATAAATTGACAATATAATTAACTAAGAGAGTCAAGAAGAGACCTTATGCGTTTCAAATAGGTGAGACTACTGATGTTTCACATAGTGCTCAGGTATTGTACTACGTAAGATATGGGTATGATAACATTTATGATAATGTTCTGTTTTGTAGTTGTTTGTCAGTCCGAACAGCTGGAGAAGAAATATTCAATTTCTCAGTAATTACATAAGAGACAAAAGGATACATTGAAAAAAATGTGTGGTCATCTATTTTGATAGAGCTTGCACCCTTACAGCCGGCCTAACGCAGCTATTTCTAAGGTCAAGAAAGTACATCTGAATATGAATTGGGAACATTTTTTATACATAGGGAAGTGATGGCCTCCAAAGGAACACCACCAGGATTTAAAACTGTGTTAGATAAAGCTGTAAAGCTAGTTAATTTCCTCAACCATTTAGTTAAAGGCTCAACCATTTAAAAGATTATTTTCCATATTCTGCGATGAAGTTGGAGTAAATAATCTAAATTTATACAGCTTTTGGAGAATTCTGAAACTTGCTGGCTTTCCAGAGGCAAAGTACTAATAAGATTATTTCAATTAAGCTATGAAGTTTTATTATTTATAAATGAATATAATTCTGATTTTGCATTACTGTTTGTTGACAAAGCTTGGTTATTAGCACTATCCTATTTTTCAGACATATTTTTTAAATTAAATGAACTAAATCTCTCCTTTCAGGGATATTTTTAAACAGTGGTTGATGCCTACGACAAAATAAAGGTAAAAATGTCTTGGAGCTGTTAGAATTGCCATTTCTCCTCGTAATGTTATATTATGGAATTGACCTTTTTGTGTACAGTGAAACCTTTCTCTGTTAATCATTCATCTCAGAAGAGATATGTCTCCTGCAAGCAGATACATAAAGAAGGATTAAGCTCATCAATTAATAATCACAAATCATGGAAGTTAGACAGACAACCATGTTTCACTAGACTATTATTTCACACGTGCTGATAGATAGTTAATATCTATGTTAATCTTTTGGCCAACCTTTCTTCTTCTCCATTCAGTGAACTATCTGATGGTTAATGTGATATTGTCACCTGTATAGCTCTCAGTTTCTGAGTTGGACACTATGGAGGGAGCATAAGGGGATGAAGCTGGGTTGGCACTTTGAACAGATGTCAAACCAAAGATTCAGGAAAAAAGTAGCCATGGTTGTGGCAGCTCCAACCTTCTTTCCAGCAACTGGTTAGATTGTCTATCTCTTGAGTTGTTTTTGGTCTCTGTTGTTTGGGAGAAGGAACACCACAGAAATTATTGGAATTGTGATTCTTTTATTTAGGTGGTTTTGCCTTAATCTTGTACTCTTTAATAAATTCATTAGGTGAGTTATGAATCTGAACCTAAACTTCAAGAGTGCATTTTGCTTTTAATTAGATCAGATCTAACTGTTTCATTTTTTTATAGGTTGTTGTGTGGTGGTTGTAACTTTACCTGACGTCAAGTCTCTTTCTGAGTAAGATTTGTATTTTGATATTGATTCTGTCTAGTATGGCAGCTACTGCTAGCATGAGATAATGAGTAATTGCTGTGCACCAACATTTGTGTTTAAAACTTTGGTTGTTGGCTGAGCATATGTTGCCATTGCTCCTTGTTTATGATAGTTCACAATTTTATTTCTTTGAAATACCTGACCTTCTGCAATGCTTTCACTTTTTAAATAGCTACTTCATCTTTTTAAACAAGACAGTTAATTGGCCAGTATGTACATTTCCTTTGCAGTTAACACAGATGGGAGGATCTCTTAGTACATAGATTTGTGATCTCTCACACTGAACTGTAATATGGTTTAGTTGCTGATATCTGAAGCACACATCAATTGCTGCACGAAAGCTTGCACATCTAAATCTGTGCACACTTTCTTGAGGAATGTGAACTCATGAGAAGCAGAAGGTAGAACTTCACCATTCCTTCTCTTCTGCTTTCAGCACTCAACAATTTTTTGCTGAGAACAGCTAAGTAAATGGCAACAGACAACACCCTTTTTTGTACCGAGGGTGCTGATGGGGTTCAACAAGTACAGAATACTCACCTATGGTTTTTAATGATAGAATCTTCTGACACTGGTCATTGGTTATTTTGATGTATATTCATATATATTATGATTCATATATTCAGTTTTATATTGGTTATTTTGACGTAATGAACAATTAATGTCTTGCATATTTCTTTTAACAGGCTCCTAGCACAACTTTATTTCATGCTCAATAATTGTAGGGGTTTACCTTTTCACAAGTCCAATCTTAGCTAGTAATCACTAGGCAGGTCTGGATAAATTATTATTAATAATTTTATGCAACTCCTTATTTCATTATGAATCCACACTGACTAAACTCTTCTGTTTAACCTCTAGCAAATTGTAAGGTTCCATATGAGGGCGTTAACGTGAATCTCTGTCATGTTTAATTGTTGATAAGCAGAGACAGGATTATATGCAACATAAAAAGTTTGAAATATGCATGAAAAGTGCCAAAATATGCACATTTAAATAATAAAAAATAGTAATTTTTAGTTTTTTTTATTTCAAAATCAGCATACAATTACTGGTTGAATAACATTGATAAATTTGATAATTAACAGTTATTTAACATTTTGTTACTTTTGTAAATGTAAACAATCAGGTACTGTTCCAAAAGTTTGGTAGTAAGATTGTGTCTTTGATCACTCAAAATATTTTTATAAGTGGAAAAGGATCGTTCCATATCCCCTGAGGTAACTGGGTAGTATTTGAATTTGGGTGTTATATCAACACTTATTGTTTCTGCCAAAAGTTCACCCATCCCATTACTATCAATCTGACACAAAGGTTCAAAACCTGGGTTATTGTTCAAAATGTTTTCAAATTTTTCTTTTAGTTTACACAGGAATTCCTTTGGCAATGTGAAGTTCATCTGGCAGATTTTATTCATTAACTGAATAGATTCAGTCAACGCCAAACTTGTGAGTTTCAAGCTTTTTAATACTTGCAGGTATGTGGGAAAATGAGTGCTAATCACAGCTATGTTTTTTTATACTAGAATCATTAAATGTTTCCTTGGACTGACAAACTGCCATAGCCTCTACACTATCAAAGTCATTTACTACACCTTTGATGGCCTCAAAATGTTCATTGTAAAACAGTACAGCTTCAATCCACAAAAATAAAACTGATGGCGTGATATGACATGCCAGAAAATGGATGCGCAATCTCTGCAGTGATTTCAGGCCCCTATTTCAGTGAGTTAGGTACACATTCAGAGCTTCCATGTATCAACACATTGGACTCGTAGACAAAAAAAAATATGGTAAAGTGGAGGTCTAGGTTTTTTTGTATTTGTCGATAAAATACATATGTACACACAAAATACGTATTGTTTCCAAAATATCTCAATCAGACGAAAAAAATAAGCGTCGTGCGGCTGAGTACGTATTTTTTTAATTATATTTTAATAATAATTAATATACTCGAACTGATTAATCTAACTTAGGAGCTGCTGCTTGATGAGAATGATTTTGTATTGGAAGTTAGTTTATTAAATGTTAGCCAGGTTTGAGCTTTAAATTAAGATGAGAAAAAGCTCTCAAACATAATCACAAAATGATGTTGAATCACAGTATACCAACAAATCCAATTTTACCATTTTTATGAGTACTTTTTCATTGTAGTTTAAAAATCTTAGGACGGCATTCGTTAGTGCGTAATGGACATAGTTTTCAGTTGTAAAGGTTTGTTATTGGGTTTCGTAGAGTGACAATTACGTTAATTAATCAGACCAAACATCAAGACAAATCTAATTTTAATACTACTGTAAATATTCGCGAGATGAAAATATTAGCGTGGGTTCAAAAGATCGTAACTTTCATTAAATACAAATAACGTACCAACTATTTACAGCGAATGCAGGTTTGGGATTGGCCAGTCTCACAGTTAATAGGTTATTAGGACATTAGTTATTGGTAACCCAGTGGGTTGGTTAGTGGTGAACGCGTCTTTCCACATCAGCTGATTTGGAAGTCGAGGTTCAAGCCTTAGTAAAGTCAGTTATTTTGCACTGATTAGAATGCTAGATCGTGGATACCAGTGTTCTTTAGTGGTTAGGTTTCAATTAACTACACATCTCAGGAATGGTCAAACTGAGACTACACTTACTTAATTTACACTCATACACATCATCTTCTGAAGTATTACCTGAAAGGTAATTACCGGAGGCTAACAGGAAAAAGAAAGAACAATAGTGTTTGTTAACAGTAAACAGTTGGGTATAGCGCGCTCCAAGCGTTTACAATGGGTACTTCGTTCCCAACACGTGAAAAGTGTGGCACTAATATCTTATCTACAGTGAAACGTCCATTCTCTGTTTAATCTTAATGTCGTTTTGTTATAGGTTATCATGTGATATGAACACTGTGTTATAGAAACTGTTTTGCCGTCACGGTAGTGCGTTAGGTGCAGTTCTAGTAACAAGTGTACTTCGTTGGTGTCATGTACGTTATATTTTATTTAATCTAGTATTTTTTTAATCAGTTGCTACTTGATAATTTTATTACAATGTACAAATCTTTAAAACTTAGTTAAGGTTATAATAATTTAGTGCAATCATTGATAAGTAAGCAACAGATTAATGTCTTAAGTAAACATTTCATAGCCTTTTCCAAGATTTTTCTTTTGTAGGTAAGATTAATCACCATTGAGTAGTGTGAAATTTTCATCACTGTTGGGTGCTCTCGGCATTCATGTATAACGAGAGTTAGGTTTAGTTGTTTTCAAAGGTTTTTGTACGTTTTCACAAATGCCTTTGCTATGTTCTAGCACGCATGTATCTTTTAGTTTTAACTTTCTGTCTGTTGTAAGATTTTTTGTTTAAATGTGGAAATACAGGAGTGATTTTTTTTAGCGTATTTACGGATTATTTTAATTTGATATGTCCAGTTTAATAAATTTTAGTGACAAGTTGATGTCTTTCTTATAGGCTCTGGAACCCCATTATTAAAATTTATTTACCTTCCAGGTGATCGTTTTTAAAAAATAAAAAATTTAGTGTTAGCAACAGTTTGGTTTTATAGTCTCGGTTGTAATTATTTCACGTAAATGAAACAAATTTTAGTTTACTAGTAATAATTGGCCGTATTTTTTTTTTAAATATGAATAAACAACAACATATCTTCATAGCTTTTGTTGTGATATGGCTTTAAAAAATTTCCCAAATTGTTTCTTTTAAAGATTGTAATAAATATTCACACTTATTGTAGAACTTGGCATTGTGTATGAAGATATTTCTTTTCACATGCACAGCCTGCAAAATGTTTTCAATATGCGACTATCACCTGTTTCCTAACCTCAAAAAAAAAGGCTTTTGGGACAACGATTTAAGAGCAATGAGGAAATCATTGATGTAGTAAATGGGTATTTTGAGGAGCTTGATGAATTGTAGTATAAAGTGGTATAACTACATTAGAGCACTGTTATGAAACATCAATTAGGCTTTGAGGAAATTATATTAAAAAATCCAAAAAAATGTTTATTCTGTTTCAGATAAGAAACTTTTCAGCCCATCCTCAAATCTCACATAGAGATGAATAATATATTTTCTCTGATAATAACTGATTTGCTTACTTGCAAACTTTCTTATCACGTATTTGGTATCAGATTAATCTAATGCAGAAATAAATTATAACCTCTGGGACCACCGTTAGGTATTACTTCAGAGGATGAGATGAATGACAATTTTTGTAGCGTGTGAAAGTGCCATGCCTAACCGGGATATGAACCCGGGACCTCTGGTTGAAAGTCTGAGATGCTACTACTTGTGCCATGGAGGCCGGCTGAATATTGTAATTGGGAGTAAAATGCGTGACATTTTAAGTGGTGTGAATCCATACTTTGTTGATTGGGTCAAAGTCTGATGCTACTAATTCCAGATTATTGGGCTTCTTTTACATCTTTGGTACAAATAGTTCTATAATCCAGTATGTTGGGTGAATAAATCCATGGTTACATTTGTTGCCTGCACATTGTATTCAGGTCCTTCAGTTTTACATGTATGAATGGTAATAACATCTTATTCAGTTTGTCATTCCATAAAATATCGTATGTGTTGGTTCCAGCACCATTTAAAAAATATTAGTAAATTCTATATCTGTAGAGCCCAGAAAAGCTTAGTTTTAATTGTTATCATAAACCACTATCAAGAAAAAAGCAGAAGGCAGCTGTGAACCTGTGAGAGTTGGTCATGCAAATGTTAACACTAATGTTTATAATGACTGGAGTTTTCAAGATTACCTATTTAAAGAAATTCAATTGAGAAAAATGAAAAACTGATAGTGATATTGTACATGGTCTGATGTGTTTCAATAATCAGGACACAGTCATTTATAAAAATTGCTTCAAAATTGCATTTTTTTCAAAGTTTAAAGTTTAAAAACTGAAGAAGGTCTGGAATACATAAATTACAATTTTGTAAGCTTAATACAAGATATAGTAGAAAAAGAAACAAGAAATCTATTAAATCTGTTCTTAACATAAAGAAAAGTTAACTTGAAAGTGTCATTTTCGTAAATTTCTTATTATGGCAGCTAATATTGGATTAAATTAAAAAAAGAGAAGCATTCATGAAATAACCTTCTGGTTATGTATAGCTGCAGTTTGTAATTACTAGGAGATATAAAGTGAGCAACCCTAAGAGAAAAATAAAGAATTCTACTTCCAGTTTAATGATACTTGAAGTGCGTACTTTGTTGTTACTGTTTTAAATTTCACTTTTTTCATTGATTATATTATCCAATTTAAATGTATTTAATATGTTTCTGTTTTTTTTATTTATTCTACTACATGTAATACATAAGCCTACAGAATTTCAAACTTGTGTATGTATTTAAAAATGTTTGAAGCCTTTTGTGTATTTATTTACTTGTATATGCATTTGCATAAATGTATTTAAAACTTTTTTGAATTATTAAAGTCTGAACATGGAAAGTATGCAATTTTGTAGATTCACCGTATTTATAGTAGACTTTTTCTTATTAAACATATCAAGAAAATTATAACCAACAAATTTGGTTACAATTTTCGTAATTAAACAGTTTTTTTTTTTTTTTTAATTAAGTAATATCTTAAAAAAGCAGAATTTTAAAGAGAATTGTAACTGTATGTGTGGCCAATCTTTTTATTTGTCTTTGGTT
Source organism: Lycorma delicatula (assembly GCF_047948215.1). NCBI lineage: Eukaryota > Metazoa > Arthropoda > Insecta > Hemiptera > Fulgoridae > Lycorma > Lycorma delicatula. Next base: position 160,879,207 of record NC_134455.1, on the reverse strand, counting down.
GCTGCATAACTTGCCTGTGGTTTATCATAAGAAATGAACAACAAACACTTTCCTAAGCTTTATGATTATGTTGGAAAAAATTTATTTAAAAAAAAATAGTGCTGCAACTAATTTAATTTAAATTATGTGTACTTTATGGAATGACTCAGTTGGCTGTTCTGATAAGCTGGTACATTTTACCCTATTTTGTTGTTGAATTTACTTTTAATTATAAACATTAGGAAAAATATCCTAATAAAGAGAAAACTTTCATGAAAGCTACTTTCTTAAAACTAGATTTTCAAGATTATTTATGTTATGCCTAGGAATTAGTTATTGTTGATTATAGAATTGTATTTACAAAAATTTCATGCTTTATAATGTATTAAAAAAATACATGGTAAGTAGTATTTAAAATAAATCTGAAGTCATTAACTATTGAATAATGAAAAATTAATGATAAAATTGACAAATGAGATAAAACAATTTTTTAATGAAAAAAACTTTTAAAAACCTTGTTTAATGTTTTATTTTCTAATTTGATATCCTGAAATGATGCAAATAGCAAAAAGTTGATTTTGTAGAAATTTATGAACTTTAATATGCCTAATTTAAACATAATTTGGCAAGGTTATCTTTTGAGCATAAATAATAATTAATAATATAATAACTAATAATTAAGCCTACTTATGATTTATGTGTTGTAACGACAAGTAAATGTGTTACTATTAATATAAAAAAATCAAGCAGTTCAAAGAAAAAATATAGTAGGAAATATTACAGTTTATATTTGGAATTGGAGTTTTCTTGGCATGGTGATGAAAGTGAACAGAAACCTCTATATGCTTTGTGTTATGAAGTGTTGTCTAACGAGTGCTTGTGAAACTCTGATGACATTTGGAATCTAATCATTATGAAGAATAAACTAACTTTACTTTTGTTACTTCACCTTTTTTTAGTGACCTTTAGGGAAATTAATTCATGAGATAGATATAGTTTCTGCAATGGATTCTATTTAATATCAAGCGTTCCATTAATGGCAATATAATTTTCATCACTTAATATCAATGGCTTCTGTTCAGATTGTACCTTAACAGAATAACTGGAAGCATCCTACCTTAAGTTTGTGCATAGCCAAAACAGAGAAACCTCATTCCTTTGGAGAAAATGTACTACTTCTAGCTATAAAAGATGAGGAAAAGACTATGTTTGGCAACAATTTGCTAAAAGATGTTGGTTTGACTCCTCTTTCAAATGACACTATCGGTCATAGAATTAACGATATGGCAGGTGACATAGAATATTATAAATTGACAATATAATTAGCTAAAAGAGTCAAGAAGAGACCTTATTATGCGTTTCAAATAAATGAGACTACTGATGTTTCACGTGGTGCTCAGATATTGTACTACGTAAGATATGGGTATGGTAACATTCATGATATTCTGTTTTGCAGTTTGTCATTCCGAACAACTGGAGATATAAAAAAGATATTCATTCAAAGTTGACAATATTTTCAGGAAAGAAAGTAGTTATTTTGTTGTTTTCTAAACCACAAACAATAACAAAGTATTCATTAATAAATACCACCTAGCATTGTACAAATTAAACTACAGTGACTACACTTAATACTATAATTGAATAATTACTTACACATATACCCACGGACCCAATAAATCTATTAGAAGTCCTACATGCTTCAGAATCAGTTTTTGGAAAGTCATGTCACTGAAATGTACACATAAAGGATGTTGATTACAACAGAAAAATGTTCGACATAAATCATGTACTAAATCTAGTACAAACAATAAAAATAATATACTAACACAACTTTTATTAAATGCACTGTTTGTTCATTTACAAAACAGGTTTCCTAACTACTTTAGGATAAGTGTAAACGTTGGATTAACTGAAGTCCTGCTTAGGAAGGGAGTGGGTCACAATTCAAGAAGACCTTATTGGAAGTGTTATTTTTATTGTTTTTACCTAGTGTATTTTTTGATCAATTTTGGTTTTCTGTTTTTAGTATGGCTGATGGTCCAAGACTAAATTCTTGTGTCCCAATTCCTAAGGATATTGAACAATTAAAAGATGTTATAGAAAAAGCCAAAGACTGGGCATTGATGCATGGTAAGTTTGTTGAAGGTAGATTTTCAACTTGTAAGATAGTGATTTTTTTATAATTGATTGAAAATTAGTTACCACTTTCATAATTTGAATTTATTATGGTAAATCTGTATAATGAGATAAATATGTTCATTATATTAAAATAGCTTGTACCTGGTTATGTTAATTGCTACAGAATGAGAGTCATTTTTTAGTGACCAGGTATTGACCTGGTGTGATATCATGTATATGATAATGCTTGTTTTTGTGTTCGATCGTAGTAAAAATTATGTGTTGAAAGTTTTAACGAAAAGGTATTTATTTAATTTAAAAAGTTCATCTCGATGCAGTTGTTTTTTCATGTATACTTATGCTTACGCTTTCAACTTTGATTCCACTTGGTAGTATTCCTCAGTTTCAGTTAAAACTGTATTTTTACAGTTAATTAAGGACGAATGCATTACCAGCTTTTAAAATTAAATAGAGCAAATCCATACCAAACAGTTGTAGGTGTGTACAAATTGCTTAACTCTTATTTGTGTATAATTTTTCCTGGGATTTCCTGGAACTCCCATATGAAGAGATTTATGCAGAGCTTCAAGCCACAGTGAAGATTGCACTCTCAATCTTGATGTTTGAAAACAGTATATGTTTTTTCAGTTGACGCTTCTGCAGGTGTGATGAAGTATGTCTATTCAGTGGTTCCATTTTTTCTTATCATGTATTCCTCCACTTGTCTTACATCATATACCCTCATTCATTATTACCTATGTTCAGTTTCTCCTCTGGTGCATTGGTGTAGTATCCTTTTTCAACTTTATTAAGTTCCATCTCTTTGGGTAATTATGTTCTCTCATCTTAGGTAAAACAGTTCCGTTGATAATTGGCTGTAGGAAGTCTGGAAAAGTTACTTTTATTTGTGAAATTTCACATTTAATCAAATAAAGTATTGATTGTATAGACTATTTTTAATAATATTGGTAAGCAATTCTATTATTGCAATATTTTATAATACACTTTATTACATACCTAACTTGAAAGTAAAACAAGGTATAGATTGTTTCTGAAATTTTGTTTGACCTAAATGTATCTTTGAATCTCTCAAAAAGTTTTTTAACTGGTAGGATTTATAACTTCAAATATGTTTGACTACCTGCTCAAAAAAGGTTCAATAAGATTTACAATGACGGCTTATTTAGAACATTTTCATATGTAAATTTAGGCTTTGTAATAAATAAGTTTCTAAACTAAGTTTATTTAACCACCAATACAAAGAGTAGTGGTGGTAGGCCATCCCCTTCCTTATACTGGTTTTGATTTCAAAAGTTTGTTTTTTTTGTGATATTTCCCTGCATTTTGTCTGGTTGGATTTTCTCGAAATTCCTTTTAGTTTCGCTTATTTTAGAGGTTAGTTTTCTTTTATTTTTAATCTCTCCAAGCTGATGCTTTTCTAGAATTCCATTTCTTTCTTTTTTCTAATCTATTTCTGATCTAATCCATCTCTCAGTGTTCTAGTCTCCTAGTTTGCAACATTATCTTAATGTTTGTGTCAGGGATCTTTGCTAATTCATATTCTAACTGTTCGCAGAGGAAATCTACTTTTTCAGGGTTCTTTTTATTTTCTTTCTTTATGATTGCATGACAGTTTATTGGTGTGTAAGTTTTATTTTCACATTTGTTAGTTAAGAGGGATATTCTTTTTTATGTTTATTAAAAATCAATTACATTTTTTATACATGTTTTGTTTATGTAGAAAGCCATGACAAATATTGGAAGTTTTGAATTATCTTGATTGCTAGATTTCATTTGTAAATTCTATAATCACTAATATCTTGTTACATTCTGATCTAGGAATCTTGTTCTTTTAATTTGAGGATTTGTTTGTATTTTAACTTTTCTAAAAGCTTTTGTAGTTTTTTTGTTTTACAGTTTTTAAAAGTGTGTTAAGAGGGGAGTATGTCAAAAAAACATCTTTTCATTTTGGATAAGGAAGTTTATTTTTTTCCAGTACATTTGAAGCATAGTGGAGAGTGTCTCCTGAAAATAATCATATTTCTGTCATTCCCCTTACTGCCCTTTTAAGGGATGAAGGTAGAAAACAGAGCGTCATTCAAAATCCCATAGCTTGGAAAGTATTTAAATTTCACATTTGGTACAGAAACTAAAATATAAAGAAAAATGTTGTCTAGTGGCCACTGCAATGAAGGTCATTTGCATTTCCTTTGTGTCTTTTTTAAATTTTCTTATAAATTTAGTTTTTGACAAAATATTTATTTATATTTTAAATTTAGATTGGTACTACAAACTTTCTATGAAATCTTGTTATATATAAGTAAGGACCACTAGAACACAGTTTTCAGAATAATCTAAAAAAAATCATGAATTTACCTTGATTAGAACTCAAGTTATGATTCTTTGAGTGTCGACAAAACCTGAATTTTAAAAATTTCAGAAATCAGTCAAAGTTTAAGATAATATTTTCTTAGACAATTTTCTTAAAACTCTCCTGCCCCATACAATATTCCTTAAGCTGATTTCTTGGATTCTTTTCCTTTTAGATTTTTTAGGTAAAGTCTTTGTCTTTGTTCTTGGTGTTTAGCTGTCTGGATTAAAAGATTCTCTTTTTTCTCTTGATATGATGTCTTGCTGTAACAGCACTATTTTTTCCCGGCGACACATCTACTTCTTGCATTGTATTAATTATAAAACTAATGCCATAGTTACACTCACCAATGCCTTCAGATACAGGAGTTTCAATTGTTTGTTTTGACATCAACCTCGTTTTATCACATCACCTCCTAAATCTGCTATGCAGACTTTCATTGGCATTCTTGATATAACCTTCAATGTATCTTTCTAATAAACTATTTTCTTTGGTATATTGCAACAACGTTTTAAAAGCTTATAGGTGTGTAAATGTTATCATAATGTTTACCTAGCATCTCTTTGTTACCGAGTGCACGGTTGTAAAAACACCAGCTTTCAGTGCCTTCTGAACATTCATTATGCATTGGTTTTTCATCAGTAGAAGAATCATGAGAAAGTGTTGCTAAAACATTCCTCTTTGATACTACATCTTTGTCAATATTTTTGGTTATTGCATTATGGTAATATTGCGTTAATTTTATAATTGTGAATTCTTTTAAGCTACTATATGATTCTCCACCCTATGTAATTTCCTGCACCTGGCGAGTTTTTACAAGGGTTTTAAAGCTGTTCCAAGTCTTTTAGAAATGTGGTTCATGCATTACTATTTTGTGATTGTAGTTATAGGACCATAAACATTTAAATGACATAAATGAGAAGTAGCATGTGAGAATGCCTTGCCTACCCGGGACCTCTGGATAAAAGGTCAAGACACTATCACTCGCACCACGGAGGCCAGTGGAATCTCCATAACTGACTATCGTGAAGTACCTGAATTTGTATTGGGCAGATCATCTCCATAAAAATTCAGCAGCAACTCCACAACTGGGGAAGAACCAGTAAAGTTCTGTTGATATTCTGTCAGATGGCCTTGGTACCAAAAATTATATTCAGCACTGTTTGCACCCATCTGAATTTTTGAAAAGCATAACTGATACAAAATTTTGACACTACAGTAAAATCTATTGCTAGATGTGTACCAACTTCAGTCACACATCCTACACTATAACTTGAAGTGAAACCATACTTATGCCAACTTGCATCGAAACATATGGTTAAATCTAACATACTAGTAGCAGATACTGTTCGATCTCGTTCCATGTAATACTGGCGAACTTGCTGACGAGCCTTAGACAAACTTTTTATGGAGCATTTTTTTGAAATTTTTGATAAATTAAGTGAATTTTGAAAAACATTTTCCCTACCCATGAGTATCATAATCATTACCAAACTAAATTGTTATAGAGCTGTATAACCTTTACCACTTATAGTAAAAGCTTTCACACACGGCAATTGATATTGTAAGCACCATTTATTTTTTCTGAAGATGAAACAGTGTTCACTTCCTCTTCACAGTTTTTACAAATAATTTTAATATTTTTGGCAAAACCTGAATAATTATCAATATTAATTATCAGCTTTTTTGAAAGACAAGTTGAACAAGGTAAACATTCAACATTCAATCAAAGACTGCAAACATACTTTAGCAACAAGTGTATATTCATGAAACTGTCATCAGGAACATGCATCACACTCTGTACAAAATCAGTAATTCTTCTACTTGGTACATTCAAATTTTTAGTTAGAATCGCAAACTTTTTTACATAACCTACAAAAACAAAACAACCACAGCAACTACCTGTATGATTTCATTTTTTTTCTAATGCTGTACTGTAGTGAAGCCTGTAGAATAAAATATGAACTAATACAAAAAAGAACGAGTTTCAAATTGGTGAAAGAAACACTTTCGTAGCACGTCTTGTTCTCATGATATAAGTAATTAAACTGCGTATTTTGACCGGCCAAAACAAAACCTGTTTCTATGAAGATTATGGAAGTTTTATATTTTTTTTATTAAACATGGAAGAGGAATAGAACACCATTAAAAAGAACACATTTCAAAGATCCAAAATAAAAAACAAAAATATTTTTCTCTAATTCTTTTCCGTCTGCCCCCTTAATGTGATTTAATGTTCTATGAAAATATTTTTGAAAAAAAAATTTTTCTCTAATTCTTTTCTGTCTGCCCCCTTAATGTGATTTAATGTTCTATGAAAATATTTTTGTTTGAATTTTAGATTAGAGGATTTCCAAGGTGCTCCAATTCATCAATAACATGCTGATATGAATTCTTTAGAATCCAAGAATCATTTCCATTGCTAAAAGAAATGAATGGTTTGCTTATTAGTTTACCACCTGGAGTAAGTTATAATCTTTTTCTTTTCGGTTGGATGAATAAATTTCATCCTGATGTAAATAAATCTTGATGTGAATAAATTTCATCCAGATTGTTAGTCTGGAGTTTTCTGGTTCAGTTCACTTAAGAAGGTAAATTTCTTAACCTATCCAGTAGCACCATGGCGGAGGAGGCCCTTCTGTCACTTTTCCAATGAAAATGACCTTTGTGGAATGTATATTCACTGCCCTTTGATTGCTTCATTATTACATATTTTTTTTATTTTTCATTGGATTGTGGATTCCTAAAATGCTTTTTTATAGATGACATGATTTATTTGTCAGTTAATATTTTATTTAATTTACTTTTTTCTGTATTTAAATTATATTATTTCAGCTTCTGTTTATTTTTTATATTTTTGCATGTTGATATCGCCAAATGAGCTTGAAGTTTCTGTGGGATATGGGGATGGAATTTAGTAGAGTATGAAAAATGCCATGCCTGACCAGGATTCAAACCCAGGACCTCTGGATGAAAGTTTGAGATGCTACCACTCATGCCATGGAGGCTGGTACGGGTGGTATTACCACAAAAGCTTAATGAGGGAATAAAAATACTGAAAAAATGTAGCATATGAAAAATGCCATGCCTAATTAGGATTTGATCCTGGGACCTTCAGATGAAAGGTCACGATGCTTACCACTCTGCCATGGAGTTTGGCAAACTTTTTTCTTTTTTTTCATGAATGAATTTTTTTTTTATTTACTGCACCTTATGAATGTTGATGCACCTTCTACTTTTCCTATATCTGTGTTCATGTTCTCCATGGACAATCAACCTTATAAATTGTATATTTGACCTCACAAAATGCACTAAAGGTTCAACACCACCTATTTTCTTTCAGCAAATGTTTCATCATACTCTCCAAAACATACCCAGATATACTGGTATACACAGATGGATTGAAACAGAACGATACCATTGGATGCTCGTTTATTGTTAATGACTGAACCTATATGATTGATCTACCTGGTATTATGAATGTCTTTACTGCTGAACTATACCCTGTAAATAAGGCTTTGAATATCATTAACCGTAACTACCGTCATATCCTTATGTATAGCGTCTCATGTAGTGCTCTGCAAGCCTTAGAAGATTTTTATTCCAGGCATCCTGTCATCACCGTAATCTACTATGCAGTCATCGAGTTGAACCATTGCAACACATAAATGAGTTTCTGCTGGATCCCTAGTCACGTGGGAATTTCAGGTAATGAACTTGCAGATTCCGCTGCTAAAGACGTACATAGTCAACCATCCTTCACTATCCATGTTACTACATCTGACTTTATTAACTGTGTAAAACTAACTCTTCGTGCAAAGTGGCAAGATGACTGGATGGCTACAGTGGATAACAAACTCTGGCACACAAACAAACTGGTTCTGTGTTGCCATGGGACTCTTCATACAGGAAAATTCGTTTGAGGAAGTGGTCCTCTGTCAGTTGCAGATAGGATATACTAGAACTGCTCGCTGGTATCTGATGTCAGCAGTAAATGCAACAATAAGAATGCAATGCAAGTGCCACAGGACTGTGTGTCAATTTCTTGTGGAATGCATGTGTCATGTGGTTTTGTGACATAAATTTAAATTGCCCAGGGATTTTTGTCAAATCCTGGGCAATAATAAAGAAGTTTTGGACCAAGTGTTTTTGTATATCCAAAGTGCTAATATTTTACGTACTTTTTAATAGTGTTTTTAGATTTTTTTACAGTAGGTGTATGTTTTGTGTCTTAACATTTTGGTTTAAGTTTTTTGTTTTGTCTTTGTTTTTAATATTTTTACCTTACCTTACTGTTACTACTTGCTTACTTACTATTTTATCTTATTTTTTATTTTAGTTTCTGTACTGCATATTATTACTTTTTTTTACATTTTGGAATAAGGTTTTTTAATACAATGCTAATTATTTGTATTAATTTACAGGTGTTGGTATCCGAAACAAAAAGGAATTTAACCCTGATGCATTGCAAATTGTGCCATTTACATTTTTTCCTTCTGCATTTCCAAGAAAAGAATTTGAAAAGGCAGTTAAGATACAGCCTATACTTAATGAGTTAATTCATCGTGTAGCATTTTGCCATTCTTTCCTTGAAGAGAACTTAAAAGAGTTAGTAGTGATTAATTAATGTATTTGGAATTTTTAAATTTAATTATATTTATACTTTTTTTTAGCGTCTGGGACCACAGTGAGGTATTGCTTCAGAGGATGAGATGAAATGAGTTTTTCAGCGTGTGAAAATGTCATGCCTGACCAGGATTTAAATCTGGGGCTTCCAGATGAAAGACCAAGATTCTATCACTTATGCCAAGAGGTCGGCTCTTAATACGTATTGCTTTATTGCAAAGGTTTTTGTAGGGGTTTTTTCTTAGTTGTGTTCTATTAATTACTGAACTTAGTACTCGCTATACTGAATGATATATGTACTTTATAAAATAATAAAAATTAGAACTCGTTTTCTGGAAATGTGCTCATGAAAGATCCATTCTCGCAGACTGTAATTCACTCTCTTCCACATCTGTATCCTTAATGATTTTTATTGCTTTATAAATCTGCAATACTTATTTTCTCACATGAGCTAGTTTTAGTTATATGGGAGTAAGGTACCAAAGGAATATCTTTGGTACATTACTCCTTACCTAATTAAATTCTTTTTAACTTAATATTTGTTTATTTCTTGTTTCTGTAAATTAATATCATCTGATTAGAAAAATCTGTTCTGGGTTTATGTCCAAATTCTATCTGTTTAATTTTTATTTTGTTACTTTCTAGCTATATATACTAGAGATATATGCTGTTATTATAGCTATAACAAAAAGTACTGTATATAGATGGTAAAAAAAAATCTAAAAAATAGTTCTTCTTTTTATTAGGTTTTGTGACTTAGAGAAATTTAAAAAAAAATTAACAAAATTAGATTTAAATAAATTGTAAATAATCTGTGAAAAAAACATTTTATTCTAATACTACAAAAACCAATTTTTTTTTGTCAGATGGCGTTTGTGCAGTTGTATGTTTATATGTTGGTCTGCAATAGGTCTTATAACTTTGGACCCATGGTCTGATTTTCTTCAAACTTGGTAGATCAGTGCTATATTTGAAGGAAAAGATTATAAAAGATTTGTAAAAATTGGGAAAAAGGTGGGGGGTACTGCTGAAATAATATTTCACATCTTTACTGGGGCACTTAAGCAAAACCTTTTCTTACAAAAGTTTAAATTTTTTTATCAAGATCATATATTGCCAAAGGTTTTTCTTTAATATTCACCCACTTCCTCAAAAGTAACTTTATATATTTTTACTTTCCCGTTTAGCGCTATAGCTTTAGAAGAGAAAGTATTGTAATCGGTCCAATTTGGGCATTTGTGTTTTTCATTGGATTTTACGTTTTAACATCTAAGGAACGAAAAAACCAGATAGAAATTTTCCGGATGTTTGTATGTACGTGTGTGTTGCACGTATGTATGTGTGTGTTAGGGTGTCGCACCCTAAATCACCTTTTATCTCCAAAACTATTATATCGATTTTGACCAAGTTTGGTTAGATTACTTCTTTATATGGGGCATTGATGCCATTAAATTTTCATCTTAAAAGGTCATTAAATGTTGTTAACATTTGTTTACAATTAAAAAATAATATTTCCAAAAACGTTTTTTGCAGTCACACTTCTACCCCAAAAAACGCTCTAAATAAACTAGTGGGTGTAGTGCATCATTAGTTCCCCCCCTCTTACCACAAGGAACGCTAGTGTAGCACTGACATACAGCTGCTGCTGTAGTCATTTGCTATGTTGTGACATTACAGGTGACTGGTAGAATTAAATAAATGAATGATATTTAAAAGTGTAAAATTATTTAAAATAGCTGCTAGTACTGCCACAGCTGTGCAATTGAAATGTGGTATGCATATGTGCTTTAAGTTAGAATCATTGAATTAAATACAAAAAATATTATATTTAAATAAAATTATAAATATTTTAAATTAAGTTGTGTAAGTCGTGCATTAGAAAAAAAACACGTGACTGTAAAGTCCTACAACCTTGTTGTCAGCTTTTTTATTTTTTAGCTGTTTCTTGCTTCAGAAAAGGAGTTACTGGGAGTTTTTTTTGCATCTATATTTTCTAAATCAATAGGCCTTCAAACCCCACTATAAAAACATTTTGCCAATCCTACTCCAATGATTTGTGATAAAAATATTTAAAAAAATCTTAAATAGATTTAAAAAAAAATTATTTTAAATTTAAATTCATCTTTCTAATTATCCATTACATGGAAAATGTAAAAATCATCATTTTTTGATGGCCCTACTCTTTAGTATTTCTTGAAAAACTTTAATAAAAAATTTTCACCCCCTTCATAGAAAATTACAACTTTTTTTATTTAGTATTACGGCTCTATATTTGTAGTTTTTAAAGAGTTTTAAAAAGTTCTTTTTAAATTTATTACCACCACTTAGGGATTAATTTCTTAAAGATTGATTTTATCTGAATGCTTCCCATTGAGTATGGGAGCCCCCAAAATGATTTTTTTTTGCAATTGTAAATTTCTACTGTTCAAAACATATTTTGTTATACAATAAAGTCACTGAAATAACTTAACACTTCTCCTGTTTGAGAAGCAGCAAAATTGAAAAAAAACTCGCATAATAAAAAATTTATATGATGAAGAATATCTTGTTAACAAATAACTTGTCCACAAATAAATTAACGAAAGCAATACATTTTTTACCAAAATATAATTTTTCATTTCTGTTGTTTACATAGTGAAGATTCTTTAGTTGAACAGAGATACTTTGATTTATTTGAAATTGTACCTGTACCAAAAATATTTAAAGATGGAAAGCTGGTATTTATAAAAAACCGATATAACGAATTAGCAATTGATGACATGTGACAGTCTTTTATGTCATTCTATGCAAAAGAATTAGATGTATGTGTTGAAATAGTAAAAAAGTATTTGATTGGTGACAAAAGATTTGTTTTAAAAAATGCAAAAAAATGATTAAAAGTGACCTTATTATCTTCAGTGACAATACTGATCAAACATGTTTAAAAATATAAAAACAAGTAATCTTCTTATAGAAGAGATAAACAAAAATAAGTGGCTTTTCTCAACACCTGATCATAAGTTTTAAGAAATTAAATGTAGGAATAACAAAACACAAGTGCTACAATTATTTTGATTTGGAATTGTTTTACTCCTGAGATATTGCTAAGCTCAATTCTAAGAAGTTCAGACTTTAAAAATGGGGAAACTAATACAAACATAAAAAGCAAAATATTATCCCTGTTCACTTGAAATAAATATTAATGTAATATTGATCATACTATTGGAAAACTTGAACTGCAAGAGAAAAATAAATAATTTTGAAGAAATGACAAATCTGGGAAAAATCCTTAGATGGATTACAACATGAAGAGTTTATACAAGTAGGTGTCAAGCATAGGGCACTACTGTTTGATAAATGAACAAAAGTTATTCTGTATTAATTTGTTGTACTTTAATTTATTATATATGTTTGGAAAAGAACAAAAACAAAATAAAATAGTTCCACTCTTCAACTTTCATTAAGTCCTCCATAAGAATAGAAATACTCAGTTTTTTAATGCATTTAACAATGTATCGTGAAATTAAAAATAAATATTTTTACATAGAAAAGTGAAAAAAGAATTCATAATTGTGATTATTGCTTTTAAATAAAAAGGAATTACTTTATCATAGAGATACAAATAGAGCTTAAAATTATCCAAGTTTTTTTCAAAAATCAGTTGCAGAACTTGACTGGCATAGCTTGGAAATATATGCAATTCATTGCCAATTTTTTTTTTTATTGATGAATTTGTCTGATAAATTTGAGGGTAAGTCAGTTTTTATCCGCAATGTAGTTGAAAATTTTATTGCAATACAAATAGGAAACTTACATGTACATCATTTTTCAACATAGTCCCCTTGCATTTCAATGCACTTGGTCCATCGTTGCACAAGCTTCCTGATGCCCTCTTAAAAGAAGGTTTTCGGTTGAGCTGCGAGCAGGAATGAACGGCTTCTCTCACCGTTTCGTCCGAGGTAAATTGACTCTTAAATTTCGCCCCTTGATGCCTCTTTGAGTGGACCAAACAAGTGGTAGTCAGAAGGGGCAAGATCAGGACTATATGGAGGATGAGCCAGTACTTCAGAGTTGAGTTTCTGGAGCGTTTCAGCAGTGTGGGCAGCAATATGTGTACAGGCATTGTCGTGCAACAACAAAACACCTTTCGACAGCAGTCCTTGGCGTTTGCTTCAAATTGCAGGCTTCAGCTTGGCAGTAAGCATTTCACTGTAATGTGCACTGTTTATTGTCGTGCCCCTTTCCTCATAATGTTCCAGTACTGGGCCTTGTGAGTCCCAAAAAACTGTAAGCATCAGTTTTCCTGCAGATGGTTGGGTCTTGAACTTTTTTTTGCAGGACGAATTTAAATGTTTCCATTCCATACTCTGCCGTTTATTCTCTGGCTTGTAATGATGGATCCATGTTTCGTTACCAGTGATGATTCTGTCTAAGATGTTCCATTCATTACCATAGCGATCCAGAGGTTTTTGCAGATGTCCAAGTGCATTTGTTTATGCAACTGTGCGAGTTGTTTTGGGACCCATCTTGCACAGACTTTATGAAACCCAAGTCTGTTGTGGATGATTTCGTAGGCAGAGCCGTGCCTAATTTGTAGACGATGTGCCACTTCATCAATAGTTACTCGTCTGTCTAAGAAAACCATTTCACGTGCATGCTCAATGTGGCGGTAAATGGTCGTCCGGCTCCTTCATCATGCATAACACTTGTGTGACCATTTTTGAATTTTTCAATCCATTCGTAGACACTCCGTTGCGGCAACATACTGTTCCCGTACTGTACCGAAAGTCTTTCTTCAATGAATTTCAGCTCCTGATACACATTCCACCACAAAAAACGGATCACTGAATGTTGCTCTTCTTTGGTACAAACAGAAAGCGGAGCAGCCATTGCTACGGCAGGGCAGTGGTAATGGAACTAACCTAGCAGCATCAAACCTGCACAGACACAACAACAATTAAACCACGCATGTGTCATTTACACAACACAGCAGTACTACCAACATAAACAAAAATATAACTAAATTGTGGATAATAATTGACTTGCTCTCATATATGTGAGGGTAGGCTGATAAGTCTCTGGCCTGACATAGAGATGGCATCAGCAGGTCTAATATTTTACTGGCATTCTATAGTGGTATCCTTCACTAACTTATATATATACATATATATAATTTCAGGACAGTAGGTTAGTTAGTATACATTTGACAGTGTTTGGAGCAAGACATCTTCGTTATTCTCACAAAAATGGAAAAGTGCACTGTTACTTCCATTTGAATGGTTTAATGCTGTTTCAAATCAAATAAGAAATGAACTCAACACTAAAAGACTTCTCCATTGTATTCAACAACAATGATTTAAGAGCAGAAAGGAAGTTATTGAAGCTGTGAATAGGTATTTTGAGGAGTTCAACAAATTGCGTTATAAAAGTGGTATAACTGAATTAGATCACTGGTATGAAAAATCTGTTAGTTTCTGTAGAGATTATATTGAAAAATAAAACCGACAAAAACCCTAAAATATGTTGTTTTCTTTACCAGGCTGAAAATTTATCAGTTCATCCTTGTATATTAGCTATTAAACTAATTTTAATATAATTCTTTGTTTCAGTACAATTCAAGTTGATGAATTCACTGGAAATTTATACAAAATATACGAAACAGTCAGACAAGAAGGGATCAATCCGGTATGCATTTTATATTTTTCCTTATTTTTAAATAAACTGCAAAATTTATTTTTACTTTTTAAGTAAACTAACTCTACTTGTACTAAGTTTTGTAACTGTAGTTATAAACAATAGCAAAATTCCTTGTTACAGAAAATATTACTTAGTAGGCTAGGAAATTGTGGGTATTGATTTTGCTTTATAAGAGATCCAGTTGATTTTGTGTACCGTTTAATAGTTAAATCTTTTATACAATAATTCTTTTTTCTGTTTCAAATAGTTTTTGAAATAACGCTGTAATATGTTTTATGTGATACCACTGTTGTAATAATTTTAATGGTGAATTAAGTCTGTGATATATAAATCCAAGCTGAATTAAGATAAAATATTTACTTATTATGACAAAAATTAATACTATTAAATTTTTTAATATAAAAATGAATGTTTGTCTTGTCTGTATGTCCCTTGTGCCTTCCTAAACCGTTCATCCAATTGCGATGAAACTTTGGTGAGTTGTGCGCACACCTGTGAAGTTTTCTGAATTAGTTTGGACCTGCTAGGTGGCGCTGGGGTTGACATACTTTGAATAATTGTATTTATGGTCCGATTTGGCTCATATTCAGAAAATGTATTAGTTACGTGAAAAGAAAAAAAATTTACAAAAACTATACCCACTAGGTTGCACTGGTGTTGAGATATTTATGAAACAAACAAATATACAAACATATTTTCCTCTTCTATTTATATAAAAGGCAATGTTTGTATGTGTGTCCGCTATAGACTAAAAAACTACTGGACTGATTTACATGGGAGTTTTTGCAAAATGATCCGCATTGTCCAGAGAAGGCTTAAAGCTATTGAAATCCTCAATCTGACCAGTAGAAAGAAAGTTAGGAGTATTTTGAACAGACTATTATGTTTAGAGAGTAGTTTGAATTAAATCTGATAGGTAGTGCTGCTTTGATAATTGGATTTATTTACATTCTGACTTTTATAATGTGAAAGGTTAAATTTTGTGAAGTTCCGTTATCTTTTGTTAGTTTATTAATGTTCAGTGTTATTGTGATGATTTTGCAGCCATATCTTTTTTTGTTAAAAAGTTATTTTCCACCGACTACTGTGTTTAGAGAGTGGCTTTAATTACATCCGATAGGTAGTGCTGTTGTTTTGCCAGTTGGATTTATTTACATTCTGATTTTCATTAAGTGAAAGATTAAATTTTGTGAACTTCCATAATGTTCAGTTTTTTAATGTTTTATCAAACTTTCAATTATGTTCATTTAATCTATATATATATATTCAAATTTAGCAGTAGCGAAGCATTGCCAGGTCTGCTAGTACTTGATAAATCTGAATTGGAAATTAGACACACATCCATGTGTGATGTTCTCTCTCTCATTTCATTTTCTGTGACAGCCATTTTGTGGTTTTTTTAATAATAATTCATATTTTAAGAAAATATTGAGACTTTTTAGTGAAATTTGGTGTACATTTACCCAGTACCATCTATGAAATAAATAAGTTTGATATTTTTATTGATGCTGGCTGTTAACATTTTTTTAATTATTAATAGCTCCGTAAATATTAGTTTTATCAAATTATGTTTTATTAGATGAAATGTTAAGCCTTTTATTGTGAACAAAATGACATCTCTTTTGTTCACATTGATTGATAAACCAAACAGCTAAGATATGGGTGAAATTATTAAGAGGCCACAAAAATTACACAGACTGACAATTTTGTTCCTGCATTTATCTCCTTCACTAATTGAGTTAAAAATGAGTAATAATTTCTATTATTACTAATTGAAAACAGGTATTTACAGTAGGAAGTGAAAGCAGTGTGCATAATTTTTGCAATCCATTTTAATATTTCACCCATACCACTTCCCCATCTAGATAGCGGTATAGCTGTAGAAGGGAAAGTATTGTAATTGGTCCAATTTGGACATATGCAGTTTTCACTGGATCTTGACGTTTTGGCACTTAAGGAACCCAAAAAACCAGATGGAAAATTTTCCGAATGTTAATTTTGTATGTGTGTGTGTGCATGCACGCGTGTATGTGCAACTTTCTCTCTCTCTCTCTCTGTGTGTGTGTGTGTGTGTGTTTGTGTATTCATGTTTGGTGTTGGCATTGGCATCTAAATCATCTTATATATCCAGACCTACCGGACCAATTTTGACCATACTTGGTCAGATTACTTCTATATATGGGGTATTGATGCCATAAAATTTTCAACTTAAAAGTTCAAGTGGATGAGGCTGCAGGTCAAGGTCACCCTCTGTATCTTGAGATTTCACCTAATTAAGGTAATTTTTTCTTAGGCACATTTTTTAACAATTAAAAAATAATATTTGAAAAAAAATTTACAAAATTGCACCTCAACCCCAAAAAATGCTGTGTAGTCCTCTGGTATGTTGTATATGTATGTGTGTGTAAGCCATGTATCAGAAACAACCCACAGCCGTAGGACTTTCCTGGAATGCGGCTTTAGCTGCGTGACTTGAAAGTCCTACAACTGTATTGTCAGCTTTTTATTAGCTGTTTATCAACTAATTTGATCAAATGAGGTGTCATTTTGTTTGTAATAAAAGACTTAATATTTCACCCAATAAAACATAATTTGATAAAAATATTATTTACAGAGGTATTAATGATAAAAAAGTTTTAATGACTACCACTTTGAAATTTTCAAAACTAAAATTTTCAAACTTATTTATTTTATTTTTTTTAGGTATTTGTACACCAGATTTCTTTAAAATACTTCAGTCCATAACTGAAGTATACATTTTTTTGAAATAACAAAATTGTGGATGAGGGAAGACAAAGTGAAAATTTGTTCACATGAACTTGTTTATTTATTGATACTCTGAATCAGTTCCATAAATTTGTTCAACCCCTCCCATGGTACATCATATATAATATTAAAGGTCCAAGGAAAATTTATTCATCATACACCCAGGATTTTGAGTAAATTGATTTTTTCAAAATCCAATAAAAAATTAAGTTAATGTTAAAATTACAAAATTTGTTTGTTATAACACTGTTATCCTAAAATTAAATACCTAGGTTATTTATTATAAACTATTCGATGAAAATTTACTGATGGAAACACTTAAATTTTAATTATTTTTGGTTTAAAAAAATATCATTGTCAACATTTTAATAGTATTGAAATTCAAATATTAAGTATAAAAAATTTTTTTTTTTATACCTTACCTACTCAAGTTTCAACATTTCAAAAAATTGCCAACATATTCCTTGGTATTCTTAAAAACTCTCAATTAACGTAGTTTAATAAGTTAATATGAAAAATTAGAAATATAACGTGTAAAAAATTTTCAAGGTAAAGATATTGAAGTCTGATGTAGATATGTAGCTTCTAAAATAATTTGTTTTGACTGATTTTATATATATATATATATATATATATATATATACATATGTATGACTTGATGTATTATGAAAAAAACTTAATTTTTACTTTCTTTTAAGCCTACAAGTTTTTAACTTGTCACCATTATTATTTTTCTTTATAACAACAATCCCTGTTTTTTGGAAGAAAGAATGAGGCTTAATTTCATAAATATTTTAATAGCAGTTTTGTTTTTAGCATAAATTATTGAAAATTAAACATTTTTATAAATCATCAGTTTCCTGACTTGTTTGAAACTATTTCTTATTTTTTCTGTCTATTTTATTTTTTAACAGCAACATATTTACTTCATTGTATATCTTCATCTGTTTTGTGTATTCCATTTTTTGCTTTTCTTTACAGACTTACCTCCTCATGTTCCTTCAGCATCAAATGAAATATACCTGGATTTTTTAATAAATTGCATGTACCTAGTTTGTCGTTTTACAAGATTCTCCCACAAATCTTTTCTCTTCACTTTAAATAAATTATTACTCTACAAATAAAGAATAAACACTCACCATAACAGAATCACATATATAATTAAAAAAATAGACACCATAAACACTTCATAGAACAATACTCCTCTGTTATGCATGAACAACAGATTGTTTATTCTATTATATATTATTTATTTAAAATATATAACCTAGTAATATAAATCTGTTGTTCTTCATTCTAAAACTTCCATCAGTATTTGAGAAATACTTTGTAAAATGTTTGTTGAACAGTGAGTAATTCAGCAAAAAAAAAAAAAGAACTGAATGTGGGAAGTATACTTATTGTTTAACCTATTTGGAGGTAACATACATCATTCTCATTTTGTTAGCATTTTTTGAACATTGAAAAAATTGGCACTGTTATCAATTTCAACAGTAGTGGTGCTTTTGTGTAATAATACCATAGATTTGCATGCAACAAGATAATGTCTGGAATACTTTATTATTATTTTCCTTCTGGGTCCTAATTCCAATTATTGTATTTCAAGAAAGGCATTAAATGAACATTTGTATTATAAAATGTTATTGTAGTCTTTCCATTATAATATAACTATAATCCATAAATCTTTTCAGCATCTGTCATCAAGTTATTACACCGTATTTTGAAAATAAATGATAACATGATTAATTATGTAACAGGCAAGCCATTAGGTCTAATAGTTATGTGTAATCAGTAGTATAGTACATTTATAATAGATGAAAAGAGGCTCTCGCCAAGAATTAATTGTATATGAGAATTTTAACAATTTACGGAGCTGGTACAGGCTGGTAGAAAATCCAAATTATATGGTATGTGAGTTAGATAAAAATTATATAACATGTGCTCTTTGAGTACCAGCCAAATAAAAAAGTAAGGTTTGTACCAGAACTCTGTCATCCCTGTAGCTTCTAAGTCATAGGGTTTAGACAGCAGTCTCTTAAATTTCCTCATTTTTTGTTTTTATAAGTCTGTGCTTAGTAATGGGCAAAGATATCCAACCTCAAAACTTCAGTGAATTGAATTGATCAGTCAACTCATTGTCTGCTGAATCTTTTGCTTCCTTGGGTTTGTTTGTGCATGTGATATTATGCTCAATTTCTCCTTCCATTCATTTATTTTTATAATCTCAATTTTTTTTCTGCCTTTTTCAATGACATTATCCTCTCTCCATATTATCGACTTTTTTTGTACTGCATTCTTTTTTTTATTAATTAAGTCTGTTTCATTTAATTATTTATTACACTCTCTTTGTTTTGCTAATCTCTTTCTCTGTTTGGTTGGCTAGTTTTCCTTCCTTCATCTTCACTGTTCTTATCTAATTTAATTTTTCTTATGCATGTATCTAACTTATTATCTAATTCCTACTTCAAAAATGGGATAATTTTCCTTTATAAGTGGACAGTCTTGCAGTTTTGACACCTATCATTCCCACTGGACATTTTCTTCTTATCTGTAATTTACAGCCTAACTATGACTGCTTTCTTCTTTAACACTGTTCTAACGTATGTACTAAATTTATTATATACTTCTATGTAACTCTGGTTAATAACCTGCCTTTTTCATATGACTTGCACTCAAAGAGCACATGTTCTACCATTTTATCTATCCCATATATTATGTAATTGCATTTAAGCAAATGAGCTTGAACTCGCTCAGTTTACTGTTAAAATTTTCACTCATGTACTGATAAAGCCTGTGCAGTGTAATGATCTCAGGTAACCATCTGTGTTTTATTCATTCTTTTATGCCACTGAATCAGTCTTTCTTATTATCATCCCAACCTTCTTTCACCGTACTGGCAGTTTTAGTTATAGAAAGAATCAAATTCCACCATCTAATTAAGTGGACACATTGCACTTCCTTGTTTACAACCCTTGTTCAACTGTTACTTTTAAATTGCTATTATGTATTACTTCACGGTCTTCAAAAGAACTTTTCAGGAAGTTATATTGCTCTTTACAAACTACTTCTTGCAGATTGGAATAGAACTGAAGCCTACCTGATCCAATGCATCAAGTATATCCTTCAATAATATACACAGCATATTCACTTTTAGCTTCCTTTGTACAAATTGAAAACTGTATTGTGCCTCTTACAAACGTCCTCTTGCATAGAGTCTGCTGTAGATTTAGTTAAAGCAGCTTTTTCACACAGCTTCCCCAACACGGGCAGCAGTGTCAACAGTCTGTATGACTGGAGACGGGAGACTAGAGTTGCTGAGTGCTTCCTTTGTCCTTTGTATAACATATTCAATATTTCTTGTTTTGAGTATGTTGAAAATTTGTCTCTTTTAAATAATATATTATGCAGCTGCAACAGCTCCTTTTTACATTATGGAAAACTCCACTATCAACCAATCAATCCAAGGTGGTTTAATAGTGGAGTTCCACTTCTCTTCATTACATTCACTTATCTGCAGTTGCCATTCTCATCTCATAACGGAAGCCTGTACCATATGTTGTCCAGTCTGCTTTCTTCATCAAAAACCTTCTTCTCTCGATTGTTATGTAATTATTGGCATTCTCTTATAGACTTGAGGTGACTCCATGTAGTATCACTCTGTTGTCGCTACTTCCATAATTGACCACTCTCAATTCAGATTCATTAACACCATCATTTCTTACCAGTGTAATATTTATATTTATTTGTACTTTGGAAGTATTTTTGCTTATCCACATTACCACAATATGTGAGCATCTGTCCTTTGTCATTGCATTTACACTATAAACTGAAGCTGGTATTATGCAATGAACTATTCCAATCTACCTGTTCTTCTATGTGAGTCTTTTCTCCACACTATAACATAGCAGTAACTTTGCATTGGCATCCCTTTCAAATATTACATTCTGATCTTTGAATTTGTTGACTACACTCCCACTTCTCTATGTGGCCTTCAGTTGTCTAGCTATACTGGAAATGTGATGAAACACTGTAAGTCTATTAAGTTACTTTTGAAACAGGAAATTTGTGATGTTAATTTCCATACCAATTGCACCTACTAGCTCATACTCATGTATGGAAGCATTTCCACTTTTCCCAGCCATATTCCTTACACAACATAAGGTTGCTGAAAGAAGTCCACATCTCATAGTGATTGCAGATAATGGTTCAATTCAGCCTGAACCACATACTCTCCTTGCACATAGATTTATCTATGCTATTTTTAGCATCAATGTAATCAGTGTCTCACTGATTACAGAGAGAGCAGAGAGGAGTCTCTCCTCTCTGCTCTCATCAATGCTGGAAATTTAGGTGGGACCTTGTTGCTGTGACCTTCATTTCAGTTTCTTATAATTATTGAAGTCAGGAGGCTTGCTCTTATTCAAGCCGTCTGTACTCTTATTTCCAGCTTCAGAATGGTGCACACACAATTCCTCAGTTCAAATTAAATTAAAAATGAAATTAGAATTAAAAATAAAATTTAAAAAAATTAAAATTAAAATCTAAATTAAAATTAAATTGAAAATAAAATAAAAATTAAAATTAAAAATTAAAAAAAAAAAAATAAGTAAAATTAAAATTAATATAAAAATAAAATTCAAATTAAATAAAAAAAAAAAAATTAAATTAAAAATAATATAAAAATAAACATATACATAAATTATGAATAAAATAAAAATTAAAAATTACAATTAAAATAAAAAAAATTAAAATTAGAAATTAAAATAAAATTAAGAATAAAACTTAAAATTGAAAAAGTTAAAAATGAAATATAAAATTCAAATTAAATTAAAAATTAAAATAAAAAAAAATAAAAAATAAAATTATAAATTAAAATAAAATTATAAATTAAAATAAAATAAATATTAAAATAAAAAAATATATAAATTATAATTAAAATAAAATAATATAAAAAATAAAAAAATAAAATAAAATTAAAAATGAAATTAAAATTAAAATAAAAAAAATAAAAATTCAAAAAAAAAAATTAAAATTAAATACAAAATTTAAACATAAAATAAAAATAATATAAATAAAAATTAAAAATAAAAAAAATACTGTAAATAAAATAAATAAAAATTAAAATAAAATAAAATAAAAATGACAATTAAAAAAAATAAAAATTAAAATAAAACAATAAATTAAATTAAAATAAAAAATTAAAATAAAAAATAAAATAGAATTTAAAGTAAATTAAAAATTAAAATAAAGTTAAAATAAAAATAAAAATTATAATGAAAATAAAAAAATAAAATTAAAATGAATTAATTTAAATATAATTAAGGAAAATAAAATAAAATGTAATAAAATTTAATTTTTTTTAAATTTTATTTTACACTTTTTATTTTGTTAAATTTTTTTTTATTTTATTTAAATTTATATTATTTAATTTATTTATTTTGTGTAATTTAGTTTTATTTTACTTTACTTTAATTTAATTTTTATTTTTACATGAATCACGGATTGTTCATGGGTCATGAATCAGGGATGATTCTGGGGTCATCTGAAAAAAAATTAAAATTAAAATTAAAAAAAATAAAACTAAAATTACAAAAAAAAAATTAAAATTAATACTCAAATTAAAATTAAAAAAAAAAGAAATTTAAAATTCAGATTAAAATTAAAATAATTAAAATTTTAATTTTTCTTATTAAAAACTTTCTTTTAATATTTTTACTTTGTTAGACATCCCTCATCGTTAATATTTTATAGTTAGTGTTAAATCTTGTTTTTAAAATTTGTTTGAATATGGTTACTATTTATTAGTTACTGTTGATTTATAAATATGTGTATAAAAATGTTTAGTACCCCTTAGTTTATTATTAGACTGCAAATATAATTGCACTGTGTCTGGTGTCATGTAGCGATTGTCACTTGGTTCTGTGCGTGCAGACATGATGCTAGAAACAGTCTGCTGCTACCCAGACATCGAAGAGCAGTCATACTGCTGTTGGAAACAAATTGAGATCAACACAATTGCATCTGGTTTTGGTTGGCTGGGACCAGCTGGGGTTCATCTGCACAGGTATCCTGGTATCTTTAATTGTTTAACATTCCCTACTGACATATCTTTATTCATTACAATAAATTATAGTTCTGTAGCTAGCACACTCTTTCATGACTATGATAACTATTTTACATCAGGCTAGAAGTGTGTTAAATTTTTAATTTAGTAAGTGTCGGTCAGAAAATGTCATCAGAAAAATATTGTACATTTGTTTTATTGATAATTAGATGATATACTAATAATTTTTGTGTGATTTTTTTATTTATTTGTATATAACAAATTTTTTTACACAAATTAGTGACCCACAACTAACAAAAAGAACTGATGGGAAGCATTTTTGTTGGTTTGGGATCATAGGCAAAATTCCTTATCCTGTAAAATTTTATTTACTTTTAATCTTACAAGCTAATAGTTTTGTAATAAACAATTACATAAAATAAATACCTATAAATGATTGGCAATATTTTAGTCAGAGTTCCAGTTAAAAAAATTATTTTTTTAAGATTTACAAAGCAAGCAAGATCTCTTGTTAATATCATTTATTATTTTTATTAGTAAATTAATTAGTTTTATTAAGAAATTTATTTTATTTTTGAATCTATTTAAAAATTAAAAAGTTATTTAAATTAATTATTTTACATTGTAATGAAGTATGCTGACACTGCTGACTTCCATACTGGGTCATTGCGGCAAGATAGGACTGCTATTGTGAAGAACATTCTGTTAGTTAAAGCGATACTATAAATAATTCAGTTGAAATGTAAACGTTGTTTTATTGGATAAATATGTTTATCCTGTGCTATTAATGGACTCTTATTTATTGATCATACTTTGCCGATAATGCAAAGCTGACAGTTATATTTCAATGCACTGGTACTAAGTATTTGAGGGCTAAATTATTAGCTTTTTACTTCCTTACATTGAGCAGGTTATTGATTGCTGAAATATTATTACTCAAGTATTTATAAGTATACTTAAGTATTTACATTTCAAATTAGCCCATGCCAAAACAAAATACTAAAAGTGATAACGTTGTACTCCAGTCTTAATCTTAATCTATTGCTTATTAATATTTCTTGCACATATTTATTCACCTTTAATAGTCTTGTTAGCCACCTAAAAATCAATTTTTTTTGTATTTATTCTAGATCAATTATAAGTTAAAAAGGTTATACGGTTGCTATGAGTCTAAAATCACACAAAACATTTTCAGAAACAGGATTTCTACCTGTGATCCCAAACTAACAAAAAGTCTATAGATTGGTTTTTTGTGTTATTTTTAGATTAGTAACTTGTGTAAAAAAAGAAAAGCAACTTGTTATAAATAAAAAAAATCACAAAATATAGCAGGTTTATAATCTTATCATTAAAAGCAACTAACTGCATAACTGATGTTTAGTTAAACTGAAAATTTAACATACTTCCAGCCGAATGTAAATTAGCCATGAAAAAATTTGCTAGCTCAATGCTATTGTTATTAATTATGTGTAAGTAAGTTAATAGGGTTATTTAAAAGTTCCTCTCCTATAGAATGTGTACTTTAACACAGCCAGTTTCTGATATTGTTGTGGTTTAAGCTTTCAGCTTTTTTTTATAATTGATTGAAAAAATTTGCTGAATTAATGAAAGTGTTACTTGTGTTGTTATAGCATTTTTTTAATCTTTTAAATGTATTATTTGGTAAATAAAAATTACTGTATGTTTAAAAAATTAGTCCTATTTAATCACAATAACAAACTTTGTTTCACTTGTAACTTCTTATAGCAAACTAAGTTCATGATTGGTTTTTCCTTATTGCACCAACATTTTATATTGTAGAGAAGCTTTCATGTGATGGTTTTTGCTTCATTTTTTTTTCTTTTTAAATAGAGTGTATTCTGTGTGATTAGCAAAATGTTGTTTATTTGTACAGTACTTAATTATTAATTTTATTCACCGTCTACATACTGCAACATCATTTACATAAATATCACTTGGTTCAAAGTTTTATAAATGAAAATATTCTTCCAAAAGTAATCATAAATTTAATTTTCATGTATGGAGTATGTACAAAACTTGTAATACTTTGTACTTGTAATACTTGTACTTTGTACTTGTAATACTTGTAAATAACTTTACAAGTTGTGTTGTGTTGTGTAATATACTGTACATAAGAATGCATTGCATAAAGTTTAATTATTTTAAAAATTGATAAAGTTCCTCATTGCATATCTCCTCTAAATGAATCCAACTGTTAAAAGGAAAATTTTCTAATATAAAACATTAAGTTGAATTAGTGATATAGCATTAGTTATTTTATCCTCTGAATAATATATGGTATAAATGTGTATTCCAATATGGTAATTAAATTCCTTTTTGATGTTAATAAACATTGGATAAGTTTTTATAGTTTTATAACCAGTAACATTTCTTATATTCTTATGGTTGGTTATGTTACATCATTTGATGGAAAACATAAAATTGAAATTCTAGCCACCTTAGTATGCAATGTTCAGAATGTTGTACAGTTAAAATTGCTATTAACTGCCATTGTATAATAAAAATTGTTATTAATGTATATTAATAAAAACTAATTTTTTAGTTTTAAAAATGTCCTGTTTGATTGGCTCACTCATTATATTATAAAATATTGATTTTTAAAAATTGTTTTGTTAAATAAATAATTCTAGTTAAAGATTAGATTAAATGTTATTTTATTTACATTTCAATTTGCAGTTATGTTTACTTAATTATCCCTTATTATCTGGTCAATTAAAATTATTTTAATTTTTAATCCATTGTTGTTTCTTTCACTGAACTGCATCATGAAGACAATGTAGAACCTGCAGGTGGTATTGTTTATTTGCAGTTTAGTTTTCTAGTGTGTGTTAATGATGCACAGTTCCATAGCAGTAAATAAATGTTACTTTCTTGGCCTTGGGGATGATGACTTCCATTATGACAAGCATTGGTTTCCGGCTTATATCTGTACCCCCAAGATTCATCACTATGTATGGTCTTAGGGAAATTCATGTAGATGGTCTTAGGGAAGTGCTCTTCATTGGCTCCAGTATGTCTTTTGCAGCGTCAAACAAACCTCTTTCTGTTTAAGCTTTGGCACCCCACTCTAGTGCAATGCCACTCATTGCATGCATAAGTCAACTCTAATTCCAATGTTATTTGCAGTTTTTCAGACAGCTAACAACTTTCAATTACTAAATTAAGCTTGTTTTTACCTACTTATATCAGCATGGTAAAAACAGTTTATAAAAATTGCAACTATATCTTGACATTTTCCTTCTAGTACTTGGTAATGCTGAAGATGAAATTAAAGCTGTTTAAAGAGTGAGCATTTATAAATTAATGTGTAACAACAATAATTGCAATTTTGGATTTGTTGGGCAAACTAGAAAAAACAATGTTGGAACTTGAATAAAGGAGCGTTTGGTTCAGTATATATATATATATATATATGTAGAAGACCAGAGAAATTGGATGTGGTCTGACATTGTTTAGAAACTGATAACAGAATTAGTTTATTGGAGATAAAAGTATTTAAAAATGTTTATAACACAAACAGGAGTTAATTATTTATAAAATTATTTTTTTGCAATTGCTACTTTTGTTAATTTTTAGTACTTTCACACAAATTTCTGCTTATCAGAATAATTTTTTTTTATGAATTACTAAAGAAGTAGTTAAGGTATTATAATTACAGAGAAGTATGTTAATCATCTTGGTCACTTTTTATATCAGTGAGTGGTAAATATACCTTTCTATAATTTTAAACTACGTTTAAATCATATAAATAAAAAACATTCCATCGATGCACAAGTCTCTTGTGAAATTAGTAAACACTGAAGAATAAACAAAAATGAACAACAAATAAAAATTAACAAAAATAAACATTGAATAAACATAAATTATTGTTATAAACAATTATTTTCTGCTTCTGTGATACAAAAACTATTTTTATTTGTAAGAATTAATTAGTTAAAAAACTTACTTAACAAAAAAAAATGTAGAAACTGAATATTTCATTATTATTGGGAGATCAATATCTAATGGGTTTTTAAAATCTAACTTTGCTAAACATTTTTTGTAAAAATCTTTTATTACAATAATGTTAACTGTAATCTTCCTCTTAAATTTCATTCATGAGAGGGAAATTATATTTCTGACAGGTTTGTGGTTCATCTTCTTTCTTGAATTAAAATTGATCTTATCCCACTTTTCATAAAGTACGTACTCTAAGTATTAGTGGCAATTTGAGTTGAATTTTTCAGTTATTTTGAACTTTAAAGTAAATTTAATATGCTTATGATAGGGCTTGCATAAGATAAACCTGTCATAATTTAATTAACAGTTGCTTTTATTTTTAAACACCGTCAGAAATAGTGATAGTGTAATATTTATATATTAATTATTTATTAGTTTTTATCATTTCATTTAAATATTATTTTTTTATTTCTATACCATCTATTGATGATGATTGTTTTAAATATCAAAATGGTCATCTACTCTTTGATTAAAGTAATCTTTTTGTAAACTGCCTTGATGCCACTTTGTTGAGGAAAACTGGTTCATAGTTCATGCTGATACACTAATGATTCCAACAAAACTGTTTTTTTTTTAAAATTACCTTTAACAAATTAAGTGTAATTTTATTCACAATAAAATACTTTTAAAATAAGCTTTTCTTTAATAAAACAAAGTAAAAACCATACAGTTACAAAAATATTAATGATTTAATAAGTAATTTGGGCACCATTTTGAAATGTGGTGAAAGTAATTTTCATATATTTGTTTTCACTGGGAATGTGAGTTTAAAAAGGTGTACAAAATTTTATTACGATATCTCAAATCATTCTTGAAATGTGGATTTATTTCTGCAAAAGCTTAAAATGGCTAACAGAAAAAACTTCCTTATATACAAGAACTCTTTTTTTTTATTTTGATCTGAGGAAGCTATTCCCAAAGTTTCTCCACATATAAAAGTGACATCTTCTATAGAAGCAAGCTTGTTTAATAAAAAGAGTATGTCTTAAAAATCCACTGAGATACTGTAATAAAATTTGTTATATCTGTTTAAATCATCATGCTCTGTGTGGAAAATAAAAATTTTTAAATTAAATTGTAGCCATTTAGTCCTTAAAATTTATACATCATACACTTTATTAAATTACTTTTTATTTGTTAATAAAAGAGATGTTATTCTATATGTAACTTCCAAGAATGCTTGTGTTACAAGAATTATGGTGCACAAAATGATTCATACAATTATATTATAACGGAAATTTGTTGAGTGAATTACTGCTCAAATTCCAAATTGGAAGATTAATTCAGTATAAAGAAATAATTTTGTGGCAGGCTTTTAGATATAAAAATATCCACATTCTAGTTACATTAGTTTCCAGAACATTTATTTTCAAAAATTCTCGAGGTATTGTCTCAAGTGTGTTTCATTATTAACTTTGGAAATAAGCATTATATACATTATATAATATATATAAATGTTAGATACATAACATCTTTATCTTTGTCAATCAGGGTTCACATTAAACATGGATGCTTAAACTCTTATCAAGCTTAGGCAAGTTCTTAACTATTTACTTCTTAACATGAATAAATTCAAAGTTGTTGGATTCCAACAATAATAACTTCAACTGATTGTAGGAATTCCTCATCATTAGATAATGATGATCCAGTCTAATCCCATTAAAATTATTGTAACTGACAGAATGAAAACTTCTGCAATGGTAGATGTGGTCATGATAGTAATAATAATAATAAAAGAGATGCCAGTAACTGTAATAACATCAGTATTATTAGCTAATAATAGTCATGTAAAGATTGTATCTTTATATTAAGATTGAATCTTTTACTCAAAAAAAAATATGATGTAAATTACATTGAATCAGAAAAAAATTATTCATTTGGGTGCATTTTGGTCAATATACATACTGTTTTGATTTTTGTCTTCAAATATATACTGTTGAGCCATATGCCATATTTGTCGTACTACATCATGTCATGGGTGGAACTGCCATTTTCTAATGTGCTTGTTTTCAGTAAGTGCACTTCAAGCATTGTCACATATATGCATCTATTTTTTGCTTGTACACCAATAAAAGAGAAAAGATTAGTTATTTTTATTAATTTTGAACTTGCATATCTTTGATCTCAGGAGTTATAACAGTGAATCAGTCTGTAATAGATTCCTGTCTTATAGGAATCCCAGTGAGTGGTAAAAGTTAATGAAGTTGCTAAGGAAATCTGGAGCCAGTCAGCTTCCAGAGGTGAAATCAGAGGTGATTTTTGAATGCATTTGTTTTGAAAGCAGTGCAGCTGAGTGGGTGGTTGACTGTTGACAATTAATTGCAGCAAATTAAAGACACTATTTTGCTTTGAAATCGCCAATAGATGACAGCTGATGTACAGAAGTTGTCCTGTCATAATGTTTGTGATATACCAGTTTAATGGATTAATTTCTCATTTTATTTAGTGATTTTGCAATATGTCTTTAGATAACTATCATATAACTCTTCATAATTTTTTCCTTGACTTTATGTGTTAAATAGCATTGGAAATACAATTAACAAAGAGAATTTGTGGTGATCTAGGTGAGACTCTCACATGGATCCCTGGCCTTTACAGAGTCCTGAATTGTGGGAGCACGCAGCCATATGATCTATATACAAACTGTAACTAAAGTTTATGATAAAATGAATGGGAAGCTATTGGCCCCCATGTTATGTAGAGGTAGTGTCAAAGTGTTCATTGTGCCAAGCGATAGAGATTTGGATTCATGGGTATTGGTAGTCTTATTGTGTATGGCTGACAGGGACGTTGTTCTTTCAAACACTGAACAGATTGTGCTCTATCTCAATCATCTGATGTATCGGATGACTTACTGAAGGTGGCCTTTACTGTGACTTCCATTGGCTTGGCCTCAATTCTGATAGTGCTTCTAGATAGTGGGTGGGCCCAGTCTAACTCTGATTGCCCATCAGCTGGGGGTGAAGGTACATGATGGCTGTAGTTAATGGTCTATCAAGGTGATAGCTGATGCTGTGTATATCAGGTTTGGTACTGCCAGGAGTAGTGCGTGAGATTACACTTAATTGTGGGAAGCCTGTCTAAATTTGTTGAATTATTGAACTATTATTAAATTTGATGAATAATATAATGATTTATGTATTAATAATTTGTAATGTGTGCAGCCTGTAATGTTTTTGTTTTTTTGTTGCATATGTTTGAATAATTTATAGAACAATTACATCTGATCTATTTTACTAAAATTATAAATGTGTGCTTTGATGGTCTAAATATTTTCATATGGTGGTGATAAATTGTATAAAATATATATATATATATATATTTAAACTTTATAAAGTTTTTTTTTTTAAATATAGATTCATAATATTGGTTTAATATTTTTTACAAAATAATGGTGTTTGTGTTCTTAAATATAATTTAATATCGTATTAATGACTTTAATATTTAACCAGAAATCATTGGTTAAGTATAAGATGCTTGCATGCTTCTCTTTCAGTCATAATATGTTGATAAAATTGCATTAAACTATGGATTATATGTGAATTAATGAAGGTAAAGCATTAGTTTTTTTTTTTACCATTTTTGTGTAGTAGATGATTAGTTAACATTTATACAATTTCTGATTAAAAAATTTCTCTCCAAGATTTTTAATCATGTTACTTTAATTATTTTTATATAAAACTAGTGTTTGGTCACTGCAGCTGAAATATGGTGAGAGAACTTGTGTCAATTAGTTCATTTATCTGTGCATTTGAACAAAATTTCATGCTGGTAGACAGAGTAACAATTTTCCCTAAATATTTTGTTTTGTTATAAAGGCTATTTTAGTAGTTAAGGTGAAATTGAGAAATTGAGTAGTAATATTAAGCTAAATTGTTCCTTCCTTTGTTTTTTGTTATACTTGTGATTAAAAATAAATTTGGTCATTTAGAAAGAGAGAAATAACTGTGATGCTTGGAGAAATAATTCTCAGTAAGTAACTGAAGAAATGAATTATTACTTGTAAGTATTAATTTCACTGTTACTTTGGGGGACTCTATGATATTATATTTTTGAAGATGCTCTTTCTTTTGCTTGCCTGCTTTCATATTCAGATTAAGAAAATTTATATTTAAGGGAGTATGACACATTTAAATGTTGGAATACATAAAGCTTGATGAAGAGGGATGCTTATTTTTTGAGTGTAAATTAAATGAGATTTATTCAGAAACTGTTTTAAACTTATATTATATATCATATATGGATACCCACCTGCATGTGTGTTTGATTTATTTTCGTGATTTGAGACGTTTACATTTATTTGTATAGTTAGTCAAATGTAGTTAGTAAAAATTATATAATGTAAAATGTCTGTCTTAAAATTAAATACTTCCGTACAATAGATTTGAAATGATTATCCATTATCTTCAATCAACCAGTCATGATGGTTCTTTAATAATATCATATTCATCTAAAATTTGTGAGAATAATTGTAAAAATCTTTTATACTATTCTTATTTTTTAACATATGAGCAATTTAATTTGCAAAATATAAAATTTGTGCAGGAAACAAAACCAGAGGTGTAAAATTTTGTAAAGAGGTGTTAAATAATTAATTTTTTCGTTGCATTTAGTTATCAAATTGAATTCAATAAGCAATTTTTAACTGTTATTTGTCTTAATTGAATTACACAAACATTACTGAACTACTAGAAATTTAGTGTAATAATTTAAAAAAATTTTATAAAAGAATTGGGTACTTTTAAATCAGTATTACAAAATTTAATTACGAATAATAAATTAAAATTTGGAGGTGTTTGAAACAAAATTACAGACTAGGCAATTTTAGATAATTATCGTAAATCCTGCTTATAAAAATTTTCATTTTTAAAAAACATTTTGAAGGTTTAATAGATATTTGTTATTTTATTGTTTAAATTATTATGATTTTACTGTTAATTATTGAGTACTTTAGGGTTGTGGCTACAATAAAGTAAGCTCAAACAAAATGACATCTATTGTAAATTGATGAGAGTATATATAACTAGTATATTATTATATATATAATGTCATCAGTAGTTTTCATCCAGCTTTTTAAAGCAACAGTGTTATTAAAATTAAATTTAATTGACTGACCCTTTGTCATACGAGGGCTATTCAGAAAGTAAGAAACGTTTTGGAATTTTAAAAACCAATTACAAGAAAAACTTTTTATTATATATATATATGTGTGAAAGAGGGACTAAAATACTACTTTTCAACATAATCACCATACAAATTCAGGCACTTATCATAGCGGTGGACAAGCTTCGAAATTCCTGTGTCATAGAATTCTGCCGCCTGTGATCTCAACCACTCAGTGATCACCCATCTTGCACAAAATTTGTGGTAGCCTAGCTTCTGTGAAATAATAAAGTCCGTGAAACATAAAGAAAGCTCAGTTATTGTGAAACGGCGGTTTTCACGAATCTTTTCGTCAACTTTGGAGACCAGATCGTCAGTCACAATGCTCGGACATCCACTCTTCTCTTTATCGTGAACGTTTGTTCGGCCATTTTTAAACTGAATGCACCACTTCCTGACAGACTTTTCACTCATTACGTTGTTCTCGTACACTTCACACATTTCCTGATGAATTTCTATTGGTTTTAAGTTTTTGCCAACAAAAAACGAATCACAGACCGCACCTCACAACTGGCGGGATTTTCGATTGCAGCACATATTTCAAATTTGTATATAAAAAAAAACGGGCAGTGCAGAGATGTTCCCGTTGTCATAGCTGGACACTGACTGAGATGCAGAGCACGAGCACACCAATATATACGCGATTGGCGTGCTGTGCGCCTGGCGGCGTCAGGTGGAAATATTCCTTACTTTCTGAATAGCCCTTGTATTTTGATTTTGTGCTTGGCTGTCCTGCATTTTTTAACAGATAGGGTTGTAAAACATGTAAAATACAGTGGTCTATTTAAGTTGAATGTATATTTTATAAAAAAAAAGTACAATAGTGATGTAGTGGATCTAAGTTGATTTTGTTAAAAAAATTTGTTGTTGGACAATGTGATTGACAATGGACTATGTGAGTACTGTTTGGTGGTCTGATTTAGAAAATCATATATTAAAGTGGTTATATTAATGTTACCTGATTAAAGCGTGATTAAAAATTATGAAATTTATTATATAGACTGAAATAGGTGAGAAAAAACCCTCAAAGCTCAGAAATACAAAAAAAAGTTATTGAACTGATTATTTTTTAGTGATAATAATATTTCTGATAATTATATAAAATTACTATTGAATTAATTTTCTTTTTAATGAATTGTTTTTTTCTTCCTGGATGTAGTGATGTAATACTGCTACAAAAGGAAGTAATAGATCGATAAAAAAAAATTAAAAAAGATTAATTTTTTACATTTCTTTTGAGTGATATATTTAATTATTGCGATAATTTCCTGTTATTGCTGATAACAGCAATAACAGGAAATTAAAAAATCCCTTTCATCGCACCGAAAGGTGGAAGTAGATTTCACCAGTGCTAAGTAGAGGATAAAAAAGATTTTTACCTTAAAGATAAGAAAAACTTCAAATTTACTCAATACAACAATGGTTGCATGTGAAAAAAAAGTTTCACATGTTTAGCATACAACAAGCCCCATCTTACAATTCCAGCAACATTTTGGTCATCCCTTGCCATAAGGGTTGGTTGGTTACATCAAAAATTGTTTCACACAAAACTTTTAGGTAATATTTAGAGGACAAATGACCACTTTAAACCGATTTGATACTGTGCCTATTAAGGGAGGTATGATTTTTTTTGTCTTCGAAACTCCATCCCGTGGGCCAGTGGTTGATGATGTCAGAAAACTTTACTTACATAAGTTTTAGGCCCTTATCCAAAGAATAGTAGGAATTTTAAACGAATTCTATATTTTACTTAATAATAAAGTTATAGTGATATTTCCCTTTTTTGAAAAAGCCCCTCTCATTTCCACCCTCATGGTCCGATTTTGCCCATTAAGTTATTTGACTAAGATTTTGGGTTGTTATATTTTATATCAATTTGAAAGTGATTGGTACAAAATTACCGCACATATCGTGTCCACAAGAAAGTGAAATATATATGTGTGTGTATATATAAACTTTTGAACTGTTGGTGGTTTTGGGGTCTGGGGGATGTGTAACGCGAAGATGTGTCAAAATTTTCTGGATGTTGAATCATGGTGATTCAACATCCAGAAATTGTGATGGGTACCATACCCATCACAATAGGTAGCTTTCTTATGAAATGTACCTAAAATAGGCTGTTTTTTATTTTTTTTTGCGTTAAGGAGATATGCAAAATAAAATTTTTTTAGCAAACAAAAAAATTTAAATAAATTGTAAATAGTCTGTAAAAAAATTTATTCCAATGCTTTCTCCCAAGTCTAAAACATTTATTTTTGTTAGATTGACATTTGTACATAAGATGCCTTATTTGGTCTTATAACTCCGGACTTCTGATTTTCATAAAATGTGGTAGATAAGTTGTACTTTTGGGGAGGGGGGAAAGAATGTATTAAACTTTTGCAAAAACTGGAGAAAGGAGTGGTGGTTTTTGATTGAAATAAAATTTCAAATCTTTCCTGGGCCACTATAGCAAAAATGTTTTCATTTAAGAGTTTAATTTTTATTTAAAGATCACAAATTACCAAAACTTTTTGTTTAATATTCACCCCTTCCTTAAAAAATTACCATATTTATTTTTATTTTTTTATCTATATCTTGTTTCAGAGAAGGTATTAATGGGAGATTTTTGCATATATTTTATGCAAAAATACTACTCCATATTCTATGTGGGAGCTATTTTCTACATCAATAGGCCTTCAAACTGCCATAAAAGTTTTGCCCTTTCTCACCAATGTTCTGTGATAACAAAAAATATTTTTTTTAATTAAACAATTTAAATAATCCCACAAGTTACCCATTGCATTTAAAATTTAAATATTTTAATTTTTCGTTAACCCTTACTGTTAAATATTTTTTTTTTTTTAAAGTAGGCAAAAATGTATCACCCCATAACTAGAAAATTACAACTTTGTTTATTTAGAATTATTACTGTATCTTTGTATTTTTTAAACAGTTTTAAAAAGTTATTTTTTGAATCGATTACCACCACTTATGGAAACATCTATTATCACCACTTATGGATTATTTTCTTAAAAATTAATTTTACCCAAATGCTTCTCCATGAGTATAAGACTTCTCCATGAGTTTTCAAAAAGTTGTAAACATATTTTTTTGAAATTAATGTTAATATACTAATGTTAAATATGACCAATATTATCACAAGCGTTGATGCAAGTAGCTGTCAAGCATAGGACACAACTGATTGACAAATCAACAAAAGTCATGTGTATTCAATTGCTGTACTTTTAATTATTGTTTATGTTTGGAAAACAAGAAGGGTACGTAACAATAGACCCACCATTAAACTTTCATTAGGGTTCCACAATTAAAAAAATAATCAGTTTTTTGTTGTATTTATTTACTTAACTATATATCATAAAATTAGAAATAAAAATTCTTACAGAAAAAAAATCATAATTTTGGTTATTGTTTTCAATAAAAAGGAATTATTTTATCATAAGGTACAAATAGAGCTTAAAATGATTGAATTTGAAAAATATTAAAAATGAATTACACAACTTGACCAGCGTAACCAGGTAAGTTATGCTAACTAATCATTGCTGACATTTTTTCTTTTATAATACATTTTAGTATGCCACCGAGAAATTTTAATTTAAGCCCTGGTAAATAATTTGACAATCCTGGCTTTTGAATATTGTATTAATATTTTCAAAATCTCAACTTACGAAAGAAGATTTACAGTTATTAAATGTAGTTTTTTTAATTAATTCACCATAGAAGTTTGAAACTTGTGAGTGGGAATGTGAAAATGGAATTTTGTAGGTATGAAAGATGCCATACTTGACTGGGATTTGAAGCCAGGATCTCCAGATAAAAAGTCGAGATGCTATCACTCCCCCATGGAGATCAGAAATTATTTAAAATATAACAAAAAAGTAATGTTTTTAAAAAATAACATGCATATAACACATGATAAAGTAACTATAACAGTGAGATGTACATATCACAAAATTACTGTTTTAAGTTACTTAATTCACAGAAAATATTTATCAATATTGATGGTCCTTAAACGTGTTTAATAACAGAATATTTAATCATTTTTAATGTAATAATTTTAAAATTTAAAGAATGTCTGTTTTTTTAAAAAAATAATTAAATTATTGTTAAATATATTTTCACAAATTTTTTGGGAAAAAAAAGATTTTGGTGGTTATGATGGTTTCTTTTTTTTAGGATTCCTTTACATCAAGGAATCTTAAAATTAATTCAGTTTTGAATAAATATTTTAGAAAGATTCTGTGTGGAAATGTCTAGGTGCCTTGAATGTGTATTTGTTTATGTGTATATTTAAATCTTTTAATGATTCAAGTATGTATGGCTGATCTTTTTCATTGTATTTTAAATGATCTCAATTTTTTTTGAATGGTAAGTTATTACACTTTTTAATCGATTACAGATAATGGGATTTTATTGTATAGCTGTTTTATTTTGGTGTGTTGTGGTTTGGTTGTATAGTTATTGTTGTTACAGACAAACTCTCTGGGTGTATTGAGATCAGATTACCTGTTAGATCATCCCGATTGTGATAAAATAAAACAAGTGGAAATAAATACTATATCAACTAGTTTATCTGCTATGGGATTTGTTGTTGCACAGCTTCAGAGGTGCGTATTTTCATCCCTGTTTATTTTATTGTTCTTTCAGTAATTATCATTTTATCTTTGCTTGGCTATGGATTCTTTTGGACAGTTAAAGCATGTATTATATATGGGAAAATTCTGTTTTACGCACAGTATGCAGTCAAATATATATCACTACAATTCACACTTAGTGTTGTAGATAGAATTTAAAGAAAATCTACTGTAGAATAAAATAAAGTGTTATTTATTTGCTTCTTATTTTGTGTTATAGTTTGGGCTTCATAAATTTTTAGTACATACAGTTTAATAATTAATTGGTGCTACTTTAGTATGCAATTACCTTACAGTGCATGCAGTCTACTATATCATTGTGTTTGTAATTTAATGTTAATTAGACGAGATTAGTAAGGGAAGTGAGCATTAAGTTAAGTTTGGTTAGCTTATGTTGATATCGTATGAAGTTCATACATGGAAACATTACCTGACCAAACTTAACCTAATGCTCACCTTGCTCATTAACTTCATCTAATTAAAATAAAACTTACAAATTATATACAATTTGTGTATAATTTATTATATTAGTTCACTATGTAAAATAAATTAGGTGGGATGTTAACCGAGTTGATAGGATGGTGCTACTTTTGACATCGTGATGATGATAGATCATCATGAGGTTCCTATTAATTAATTGGTGCAAACTAAAGTAGCACCAATTAATTAGTAGGAAAATATCTTGATCTTAAATTGTTGACAGTAATGTTCTGTTAACAGCTACAAGGCATATCTATTGTTATATATTTTATTAGTGTATTCACTTCTTTTTTTTGTTTAGTTTAAAGGTTGGTAGTAATTGTGTTTGTCTCTCCACACTGAAACTGTTATGACTAAGGTACAAGGTACTTGACTATTTCAGTTTTTATTCATGTCTATCATTCTTTTATATCATTTCAAAATATACTTAGAAAAAAGATATCAGGCATAATCAAAAAAAAAAATGCAAAATGTTTTTCTTGAATGGAGTTGAATAGCTGATGAATCCTCAAAAAATTGTTCATTGAATTGAAATTTTAGTTTACTGCTTTAGAAGACCTTTAATTAATTAAAAACAATTTGAAATGTTTTTATTTCCCAATAGGTTCACAAAAAAAGTACAGTTCAAGAAAGAAAAATCCATTTATTATAAAATAATTTTTAAAGAATGATTAAACTTTTCATTTTTTTTTTAAATACATTTGCACAGCTTAGAACATTTTGTTATGCTCATTTAATCGTCATTTTCAGAAATGATCAAAATTGATTCTTAGACAGTATTTTATTAAATGATATAGTAATTAATTGATATAGATATTCTCGTAGGGGCTAAATAGTCCAAAATCTTTATCCATTCTTTTTTGTGGCAGTTTTCTGTAGATGGAAGAAATGGCTTTCTCTGATCTGATATTGACTATAACTCAAAGGTAAAACTCAAAGGTAATGCAAAGGTAAAACCACGCTGGGAGCATAATCTCTCAAAATCTTTGATGAGCTACAATTTTAGCTCTTAAAACTATTACAATTAAAAGTTTTATATAGTTCTAATTAATTTAAGGTGTTAATTAGAAAGTCTTTCTTCTGAATAAAATCTTTAGGAAAAGTAATATAAAGCCAGTAAATTACTCATAGAGACAGAATCCCGAGAATTGTTTATACTGATTTTCCTATTACTTTTATAAAGTACTTTTTATATCTGGTAAGAGTGAAAACCTAAGAAAAAATATGTCTGTAAAGCTTGTATACGTGAGTAATATGTACCAAGGTTAATACCTTAATCCTTTTATTTAGAGAAAGATTAAACTTGTGCTGTTCCCATAAAAACATTTAGTTATTAAAAAGGAATTAAGGCTTATAAAAGCTAAACCAGTTAAAAAAATCACAAATAAATTAAATGAAATATAATGCTAGAAAAGAAATAATATTAGTATACAACTAATGGTAAATAAAACAAAATGTGTATGTACATTTAATGTAGTGCAAATGATAATAGTTTACATTTATTGTAGACCAAAGTTGTATCTAATAAAATTCCCAATAAATAAATAATTTAACTAAAATCATTTATTTAGTTGATCTTTGTGTGCATTTAGTTTAGGGTTTAGGGGAATGTAGTCTTTCGTGAATAATTTAGGGATTTTTTCAGCCCAGTAGAAATTTTGCTTATTCATGACCCCATTGAGATAAAAATGCGCCTCATCACTACTGAAGAAAGCTGCTTCAGGAGTGGTCTGTGCAATTATTTGCTTACACAGATTTTAGTGGTTGGCATAGTCTGCTGGCTCGTTTCTTGAGACATAATTTTGAAGGATTGAAAATGCAAATCAAAATGCAGAATCCTACTCAAAATGCAGTCTGACATCCTCAAGGCAACAGTATGCCTCCCAAGCAGAATGCTTTGGCAATTGCTCGATTGCTGCTCTCACCAGTTGCACATTTTCTGAAGTTCTGGTGGACGTGCATCAGCCAAGTGTTCTTCTTCATACTTTGCTATCAGTTTTTTTCAACTCCCAAACTCAGGAGTGAATAGTGTTCTCATTAGGAACAGCATTCTTACGTGTACTGTTGTATTATCACCAAAAAGCTCTTTACATTGAAATCACTTATCACTTGTTTTCAAAATATGAACACACGGCAAAACCACGATGTGCCCCAATCCAAACCACGATGGCTACTGAAATGGGGTCGTCGGTAGAATAGAAGGAGACCACATGTACTTGCCTACTCCCTCCACTGCCAAAGCATTGACCTCTCCTAACTGTTTAGTTGGTTCTACTGCACTTGTATTTACCCATTCCTGACTTGATCTAAAAAATAATCTTTTATTCTGATTTTACATATATATATATATATATATGTATACACACACACACATACATACGTATGAATGATGCCTTTCTATACATTTTTTGTCTTCAGTCATTTGACTGGTTTGATGCAGGTCTCCAAGTTTCCCTATCTATGCCAGTTGTTTCATTTTGGTATACCCCCTACATCCTACATCCCTAACAATGTGTTTTACATATTCCAAATATTACCTGTCTGCACAATTTTTTATTTTTTCTGTCCCTCCAATATTAAAGTGACTATTCCAGGATGCCTTAATATGTGGCCTATAAGTCTATCTCTTCTTTTAACTATATTTTTACAAATGCTTCTTTCTTCATCAGCTTGCCGCAACACCTCTTCATTTGTCACTTTATCCACCCATCTGATTTTTAACATTCTCCTACAGCACCACATTTCAAAAGCTTTTAATCTTTTCTTCTCAGGTACTTCGACGATCCAGGTTTCACTTCCAAATAAAGCTACGCTTTAAACATATGCTTTCAAAAATGTTTTCCTGATGTTTAAATTAATTTTTGATGTAAACAAATTATATTTCTGAATGAAGGCTCATTTCGCCTGTGCTGATTGGCATTTTATATTGCTCTTGCTTCGTCCATCTTTAGTAATTCTACTTCCCAAATAACAAAATTCTTTTACCTACGTAATCTTTTCTCTTCCTATTTTTACATTTAGTGGTTCATCTATATTATTTTTACTACATTTTATTACCTTTGTTTTGTTCTTGTTTATTTTCATGTTGTAGTTCTTGTGTAGGACTTCATCCATGTCGTTCATTGTTTCTTATAAATTTTTTTACTCTCAGCTAGAATTACTATATCATCAGCAAATTGTAGCATCTTTATCTCTTCATCTTGTACTGTTACTCCAGATCTAAATCGTTCTTTAACATCATTAACTGCTAGTTCTATGTAAAGATTAGAAAGTA
Source organism: Lycorma delicatula (assembly GCF_047948215.1). Classification (NCBI taxonomy): domain Eukaryota; kingdom Metazoa; phylum Arthropoda; class Insecta; order Hemiptera; family Fulgoridae; genus Lycorma; species Lycorma delicatula. The sequence goes on along the minus strand of NC_134455.1, from coordinate 160,838,036 downwards.
ATGGGGATAGGGAATATCCTTGTCAGACTCCCATTTTTATTACGGCGTCTTTCTTATGTTCTTCAATTATTACTGTTGCTGTTTGGTTCCTATGAATGCTAGCAATTGTTCTATCTCATGCCATCTATATTGTAATATATGTTCATCTATATTACATGCCAGTTTGTATAATCTATCTATCGCTTCCTCACCTACACTGTGTAATAATTCTGCAGGTGTTCTATCTATTCCAGGAGCCTTTCTGCCATTCAAATCTTTTAATGCTCTCTTAAATTCAGATCTCAGTATTGTTTCTCCCCTTTCATCCTCTTTGACTTCCTCTTCTTCCTCTCTAACACCATTTTCTAATTCATTTCCTCCATTTAGCTCTTCAATATGTTCCACCCACCTATCGACATTTCCTTTCGTATTATAAATTGGTGTACCATCTTTGTTTGACACATTATTAGATTTTAATTTATGTACCACAAAATATTCCTTAACTTCCATGTATGCTTCATCTATTTTACCAATGATCATTTCTCTTTCCACTTCTGAACACTTTTCTTTATCCACTCTTCTTTCGCTAGTTTGCACTTCCTGCTTATAGTATTTCTGAACTGTCGATAGTTCCTTTTACTTTCTTCATCATTAGCATTCTTATATTTTCTACATTCATCCATCAGCTGCAGTATATCCTCTGATATTCAAGGTTTTCTACCACTTCTCTTTGTTCCACCTAACTTTGCTTCTACTGATTTAAGAGTTTCCTTTTTAACATTCTTCTATATTTTCTACCTTATCTTTTTTACTCAGACCTCTTGCGATGTCCTACTTAGAAATCTTATTTACCTCCTCTTCCTCAAGCTTCTGTGAATTCCACCAATTCATCTGACACCTTTTCTTCAGGTTTTTAAACCCCAATCTACATTTTATTATCACTAAATTATGGTCACTATCAATGTCTGCTCCAGGGTAAGCTTTGCAGTCAGTGAGTTGATTTCTAAATCTTTGCTTAACCATGATATAATCTAACTGATACCTTGCAGTATCACCTGGTTTCTTCCATGTGTATATTCTTCTATTATGATTTTTAAACTGGGTGTTGGCAATTACTAAATTATACTTCGTGCAAAACTCTATAAGTCTGGTCCCCTCTTACATTCCTTTTGCTCAGCTCATATTCACCCACAGTATTTCCTTCCTTACCTTTTCCGATGCTTGCATTCCAATCTCCAACTATTATTAAATCTTCATCCCCTTTTATCTGTTTAATTGCGTCATCAGTTTCTTTGTATCCACACTCCACCTCATCATCATCATCATCATGGGCACTTGCAGGCATGTAGACGTTAACAGATGTTGTTGGCTTAGGTTTTGATTTTATCCTTATTATAATGATTCTGTTGCTGTGCATTTTGAAATACTCTACTCCCTTCCCTACCTTCTTATTCATTACAAAACCTACTCCGCCCTGCCCTTTATTTGAAGCTGTGTTAATTATTCTAAACTCATCTGATCAAAAGTTTTTTCCTCTTTCCACTGAACCTCGCTAATTCCTACTACATCTACATTTGATCTATCCATTTCCCTCTTTAAATTTTCTAATCTACTAACTTTTTTAGACTTCTAAGATTCTATGCTCCAACTCGTAGAATGTTATTTTTTAATTTCCTAGTGACCCCTTCCTTAGTAGTCCCCACCCAGAGATCTAAACGGGGGATTAGTTTAACTCCAGAATATTTTACCAAGGAAGGCGCCTCCATCTTTGTTACTACAGAGAGTTACATTTTCCTTGAAAAAAGCAACTGTAGTTTTCCATTGCTTTTAGCTGTGCATTACTCAGAAGATTACTCAGAATGATGTTGGTATGGCTGTTTAAGCCCTCCTGACCTTCGCCCTTAACAACTACTGAAAGAGCTGCTGCCCTCTTTCAGGAGTCATTCCTTAGTCTGGCTCTCAACAGATACCTTTCTGATATGGTTGCCCTTTGGTCCAGCTAATCTGTATCATTGAGCACTCAAGCCCCCTCACCCAGGGGTGTCTGGATGCAGGGTCTCATGATTCATAGAGGGAGTTTCTATACTTATACATATAAATATATATAGTATCAAAAGAACACCAGGGGTTCTCCGAATGACCATCATTATCAATTTTAGACAAGGGATCTGAATCACATAGCATTCAAATTTAATTTCTTCTGTCAATATACTTCACCTTCTACTTTACTAAAAAACTAGTCTAACAAAAATTGAAGGATTCTGTTTTTATGAGTATTTCTGTAAAAAGCTTCAACAAGTTTGAAAATAAAATGTGTGTGTGTATCCATAAGAATAAAAGATTTAATGATTTATTTAATTAACCAACAGAGATGAATATTCTCGTAACTGTTGTACATTGTTATTTTGGTCTACTTACTACAGTTAAAACAGAATTTAGTAAAGTCATGTAGGTTGGATTTAGGAAACCCACCGTGTTGGTCTAATGGTTAACACGTCTTCCCAAATCAGCTGATTTGGAAGTCGAGAGTTACAGCGTTCAAGTTCTAGTAAAGCCAGATATTTTTACATGGATTTGAATACTAGATCATGGATACCGGTGTACTTTGGTGGTTGGGTTTCAATTAACCACACATCTCAGGAATGGTCGAACTGAGAATGTATAAGACTACACTTCATTTACACTCATACATATCATCCTTTCATCCTCTGAAGAATTATCTAAACGGTAGTTACCGGAGGCTAAACAGGAAAAAGAAAGGTTGGATTTAGGAAAGAACTTCATTATGGAATGATTTTTTTTTTATTAATGAAAACTTCGGTTTTTCTGTAAAAAGATATTGCTAGTGCTGTATATGGATTAATTGGTTGTATTTTGTTTAAGGATGATTTCTTTTTCTTTAGGTATAATTTAATGCTAAAAATTTCAAATTGTAATTTAAAGAAACCATAAAAACTCTCTTTGATGATTATTAAAATATGTAAAACTATTAAATTTTTTAAAGATTATTAAAATGACAGCCCATATGAATTTATTTAACATATTTTTATAAACTTATGCCATGCTTCAGTGTTTTTGATAGCCCTCTTCAAAGAACCAGGATATCAAGAGTTTAACTGGCATCTTCAGTGAGATAGCTGCAGTAGTGACTGGAAAGCATTATGATGTGAATTTTTAAAATATAATAAATAATTTTGATTCATTTTATCATTAATAAAAAAATCATAGCTGCATATAAATTTTTTGTTTTGTTGATAAGATAGTAAGTATTTTCAGTTATTGTTATTTACTTCGGTATTATTTGTACTTTATGACATTTTTCCCAGTAGTTATTGCTTATCTTTATTCTCTATATGATTATTTTGCTTTATGTTATAATTAGAATTAATGGCAAACAAGAGCAATTTAAGCTACTTTAGTTCAGTTTCTTACTTCACCAATTCTTCCAGTATAATGCATAAAACAGTAATTTGTGGTGTATTGTTTAAGTACTTCTGTATGGAATTCATACTTTAATGCGAGTGTAGAGAATATATTTATAATTTACACTACATTCATACTTTATTTTATTCTTTTACTTGTACGTAAATTTTAATACTTTACTTGCATTTATTTTTTAGTACTTTTTTACCTTTATACTTGATGTTGCGTATTTATGGGTTAGTTTGTGATGTGTCATAACTGGTAGGTGCATGGGTAAACGTTTAATCCTTTTTCGCTTTGCTATATGATTGGTTTCACTATCTGTTGCGGTTGGTTTGCATTTTTACACTTACGTTTCCATATTAAAGATCAATAGGCTGGGGTCTGGGTATATAATTTGTATATTAGCTTTATATTTTATATTATAAAAAAGTATAATTTAAATTTTTATATTATTGAATTCTGATTGGAATACTTAACATTAAAAAAAAAAATAGAATATGATAAAATAAATAAAATCAGAAAATTTATTTTTGTATAAAACATATGAAGCTACTTTTTTTATTATCCTGCATTTACTACAGATATAGTTAGAAAAAGTTGTTTTTTTAATGAGATTAAAAAATCTTATTAAAGAACAAAGTTTGTCAATTTTAAATATCTATTGAAAACTTAGATAAAAATCTCTTTTTTATTCATTAATAAATATTAGATTTTCATTAATGTTCTGTCCAGATATTACAATTTTTAAGTGTATAGAACATTTCTACTGAAGTCATAAATTTTTTGTTTACAATTAATGTAGAACAGATTTTTTTTTACCATTAGAATATTTTTATTTATTCTTCATTAGTAATGAAGAATTTACGATGTTTCAAACAAAACAGTTTGTTTCTACTTTTAAATGTTTATGGAAGTTTATGTAAAACAGCTGCAGCATTTGTTGTGCTAGATAGAACACTTTGCTGCTGGAGAACCAATTACAACAACTATGTAACTTTTTTAAATACGTTATTGCAGATTGGAGCAAATTGTAATAATTAAAAAAAAAATCAATTTGTTGTAATTTTTAATCTTATTGATATACTTAAGCTACGGTATAATTATTTTATTGAATATTCATTATTAGCTGAATTATTAAACTGGATAAAATGATAGTTATAACCCCTAATTCTATGAACTTATAAGTTTTACAAAAATTACAATTTTTGATTTTTAACTTTTTTTAAATTATGGGTGGTTAAAGGGACTTTTGGAACACATTGTACAAATTACTCTTACATATACTTTGTGATATATCTATTCAGTGTAAATAACGATATTAAGTGTGACATTCTACCTAACACTATACAAATTTGCAAATGCTTACTGGAAATATTTTGATTATAACATGTCATACATTATGATTGAGTCAAATAATATAAACATAATAAAATAAGCTGAAACTGTCCGAAGTTCAGGTTGGCTCCATGACATAGAAAATGGTGGCTCTGCTTAAAATGTGTACTGTGAAAGAATAACATACTTTAATAAGGTTTTTTCTGAAACTTTAAAAAACTGTTGAAATTCATTTGCAGTACACTCATAGTCTGGTAAAAAGTAGTATTAACTATGGAAATTGTTTAATTGAATTGAACAGTTCAGATTGGACAAAACTAGTGTTACTGATTTTCATTGTAGAGGAAGACTGGTGGAATTCTACTATTGCTTTGCAAAATCATAACCTGGGGGCCAAGGAGTCTGGTACTGCCTGACCCACAATACTGACATCCCAGGGCTTGTTGGCAGCAGTATGGGCTTCGATAACTTTATCCATGGGACAGTCCCAAGGGCTGAAGTGACTGACTTACTAGATGGCATAAGACTTTGGCAGAGCAAGGTCACAGCAACCCACCCTTAACCTGGCTCCACAGCGGGGAAAAGGGATGGGCACTTCTCGTCCACACTCCACCCAGCATCAGCAAAAATAGATCACGTTCATGCCTCCTGCCCCTGCAGCAAGCAGCAAAACCAGTCCATTGCATGGAGGGTTGGATTTGTTTTATTTTTTTTTAAGTTTTAGGGGCATCGACTGCTGTGGTCATTAGCCCGTTCCACATCAAAAAGAAAAATTACTTTCCCCTCCTTGTTAAAAACACAAGTGACAGTAGACATTCAGTCAGTGTTCATTTAGCAGCTCATCATTCATTTATCAATCATTTTTCATTATTTTATATTCATTTCATCATTCATTTATTAGCTCAATGTTCATTTATTCATTTATCAGTCAACATTCATTTACATTTTCACCAAAATACTGTTTTTTTGCAAAAAACTCTGTTACCTTTTTTTTTTTTTTTTAACTGGCCAATCTGATCCATTGCGTCAAGATCTTACCATTTTCATACTACCATTAAATTATCATTAAAAAAAGTCATTTCTTTATTCCAAATACTGATACACTTTTGTCAGTACAAGAATCATGTTATCACTATTTATTATTATTAATTTTATTTATTTTCATCAAATAATTAATCATCAATGGACACTTCATCTTATATATTCACAAATCTTGTAAAATAAATTTTTTAATTTTATAAAATAAATTATAAATAATTTTATAAAATTACATTAACATTTTATAAAATAAATTTATTCTTTTATTTTTGTTTACCTGTTATGGCAAAAATAAATTCAACTATTCATTTCATTTATGCTCATACTATTGTAACTGTAGTGGAGATTGCTCTGAGAAATTTAGTAACTTTAATAACCCTTAACTTTTAAACAGTTTGAAATGAAAAATTTTAATTTTTTATTACTTATTAGTCCATAATAACTATTGTTTTTCCCAGTATCTAGCCTTCCCAGTTTTTGAAAGCTCCAAAAAGAGAGAGGGCTCAAAAATTTTAACTGTGAAGATAGGGTATATTCAAAAACTATATTCTCTACAATGAAATCCTGATTTAGGAGTTTCAGTTAGTAATGGATCTAGAAGGTCCTTTCAGAGATAGGGTTATTCACCAATCTGGTGTGTTCTTAAGTTCATTCCATTGATCCATTTATCAGTAATTGATCATTGCTCATGAGAGATGGTCCCATCACCATTAAAAGTTAAAATGGTTTCTGTGCAATCTAAATCTACTGAATTGTTTCAATTTTTTCTAGTAAAATTTTTGTGAAAGATTTATTACTGTAAAAAAAAATCGAAAGTAATCACCTGAACTTTCTTATGCACTTAGAAGATGATTTATTTGGCAAAGTTTATTTTAAACAGTATCTAGTTGATTGAAAACAAAATGTACCAATCAGTTACAGATAGGAAAACAGGAGTACCACACATAGCTAAAATTCATGTGCAGTCTTAAATAAGATTTTTAGTTGCATTCTGCCCGCTTTATTGGTATCCAATAGTGGTTACCAATAGCAAGCAATGTTATGACCAATACATTTTTTTTTTAATTTTTAATATATTGAAAGTTAAATGCAAGGTTAAATTATGAATAAAAAAGAGAATGTTACTAAACAGTTAAAGTATGTATACATCGGAATTAAAGTGCATAAGCTGCGCGGACAAGGAAGTATCAAGGGGTGTGGTGGAACTGGAAGAATTTCACAGATTTATTTTGTAAAAGATTTTCAAAGTTATCAAGTTATACAGAATAAATAATATACTATTATTTATACTAGGAATTGTATAATATTATTAAATGACTACAGGTTGGGCACATTTTATAACTATTTTTTGATCTTAATTAAATAAAACAAAAAAAAAAAATATTGTCACAATCATAAAATATAGTGACGGACAAGTTTGCTGTTATAGCAGTAATCTATGTTATGTTATTACTTTCATACCTATACAAAACATTAAAAATGTATAACAAACATATAATTTTGTGTGTACACATGAATATAGTTTATTGTAATAAAACATTACACTCTTGCCTTTATGCTTGCTCCTTAACGGTTCCTACTACCTAGGTTTATGTTGTAATAAATTGTATTATATGTTATGTTATGCCCCGAATGTAGGAGTTGCTGCTTATTTCGGATTATTTGTACAGAGATTGGAAATCATTCATTAATATTTCCACCAGTTTAGTATTCTTTGTAAAAAAAATGTTATCTTCTTTTTTTGTTTTAATTGGCTGTTCTGGTCAATCGAACCAAGATCATACCATTTTCATACCACAATTAATTGAATCATCATTGAAAAAAATGTAATTTCTTTATTGCAAATACTGAAGGATTTTTTGTCATCGTATTTATCATTATTAATTTTCAGTACATAATTAAATACATAATGTTAATTATTATGTATATTATTATTTACATAATTTAATATTGATTTCATCAATAACAAAAAATAAATTTGAATTGAAATAATTGTTTGTTGATTCAGGTCCATTAGGATCAGATGTTTAATATAATAATCACTGTGTTTATTAATTTCATCTGATTGAAGGTCTGCTAAATTTATAAAGGAATTGTGTTAAGTTCAGTTCTTAAGTAAGAATACAAATTTCTTTCTATACAGGTGGTACACAGATGACTACCATATTTTCAAACTTTAAGCCGACAACTTGTTTTCAAGTAAAGATTTCATTTTAATTTCCAAGACAGATGTGAAATATTTTGTCATATTTTTAATTTTAAAATATTACTTCATCTGTAATTTCATAATGATCATTTTAATTGTTTCAATATTCAGCTTTTAAAAATGAACATAGGTTTTTTTTAATCATAACTGAAATAACTGCTAATTGAAATATGAACTTGGTAATTGAAAAAAATGTTGATTAAGTGATATTATTAGGCAGTTAATTAGTTGCATTAATAATGAAATTGGCTTTAGAAAAGAAATGCACTGAATTCTTAACATTTTCTGACCGTATAATAGCATGGTTTGAATGAAAACATGAGGAGTTTGAAGAAAGAATGCATAATTAAATCTTTCAAATACTATACAGTACAATAACTAATATAAATATATAAATGTTCAGATATACTTATTCAAATAACTTTAATATACAATTTAATTTAATTAATTAATCCTGCTGTAAGCATTGAGAAAGATGCTGTAGACAGCCATAAGTTGTATATGAAGACATATACAAATGTACAATATACAAATAACTAATGCAACTGTACAAATATAAATTATACATTCAAATCAAACAGCTTTCAAACTATAACACAATAGAGTTTAAGGCTGCATCCTGACCCCAAAGGGAAAGATCCCGCCATGTGATGATTCCAGTCGCCATGCCACCTCCTCCATACCTATCCCTCCTATCCCTGATGGGCTTTACCAAAGGTCATCTTTTTAAACCCACAGACTGAATAAAATAACATCTCTCGGCTAACAGCTTGGCCTACATCAGGTTGCCACCAATGTAAATGCCACAAATGACATTCCCATTGGTGTAAGAGCGTAATCAATAAATACAAAACAAAACCAAAAATAAACTACTCAAACAAAACTGAGTAGAAGTAAAATATTTAAATTTTGAGCTATAGCCCTACCAAAAAAATTAACTGAACAACATTACAAAATAACTGAACAAACACAAAACTATGGAGCACCTATCTTGGCGACAAGAAAATGTCCAAGCAGTCCCTAACCACCTAGGTAACTCGAACTCCCCATCCTACATGCCCCTTGCAACTCACTTAAGAACCAAACATTTCATAAATTTCTCCATAATTGACCATTCAACCTGATTTTTCCAGTTGACATTTAAATCTAAAGTAGACCCAATATCCCCCAGCTAGCCCACTACCTCTAATCATCTTTTATCATACTGATGACAGACATAAAAATGAAAGGCATTAACAGTTGAGAAAACATTTTTTGACTTTTCCCGTGGAGTTTGGATAAAGAGCTGTTTTGGTAAGCCAATGTTTTATAATGTAAGCCATACCTGGAATACGCTATATAAAGCTGTTTTGTGAATGTTTTTACACTTCTTCATGTTAATGTCAGAAATTTCAGTAAACTCTATGATCTGAATTCACTTGCTATCAAGAAACCAAGTTTTATACCTTGGGCTTTGATCATAACTTATGTATTTTTAAGTTCAAACTGACATCTCATACCTTCTTTTTATATTGTTAAAGAACTTTCAGGATCTACTCTATTACAAGAATGGTCCAGAATGTACTACAAACATTTATAAAATCCAAAATTTGTATAGAAGTTCCAATTAAAAAAATGTCCCAGAATGATCTATAATGCTCCAAAATATTGTAGAAACGTTTAGGAAGTTCTACAAATTTCCAAAATATAGTAGTGGCAAAAAATATTCTAGAATATTCCAGAATATGAATGTGTAGAATGATCAGCAATTAAAAAATAAATAAAATATTATAATGTTCTAGATTGTTCCAACTGCAATAACGTTAAAAAAATATCCAAGAATGATCTAAAATGCTCAAAAATGTTCTAGAAATTTTAAGGAAATTAAATTTAGTTAGTTTAACTTTTAGGAAGTTAAAGTTTATTCAGATTTCCAAAATATAATAGTGTTAGAAAATATTTTAGAATATTCCCAAATGTTCCAGAATTTTAAACTTTTATAGTGTTTTAAGGTTTTCACCCCTCACCCCTTAGTGAGAGGTGCTAAGTTCTACCCCTTGCTTCTCTCACCCCCTCTTGAAGTACCAGGTATGGTAGGAATGTTTAACACCCACAGTATTTTTGCTCATTTAGTATGTAATTGTCTCAAGTTTGGTTGATTGGTCTTGTGGTTTAGGAAATATGGAACAAACTTACATATATACAATGACTTATTTATATTAAGATTGGCTGTTTAGATATAATTTGTATTATAATTGGGTATTGGTTACTTGTTTTATAATTACATTAAAAATACTAACAATATTATAACTGGGAATAACTTTTTTTTAGTCAATAAGTTTTTAAAATAAAGTGGTTTGTTTTTGGAATTAAATTGCTATATTTTTCACTTTATAAAAAGTAAAGGCTTGTTTAAGTTATCAGATAAATTTAAAAAAAATTATTTTCCTATAATGCTGTAATAAATTGCACAAAATAAAATTAATGAAATAAGAATTTTATCTCGTTTTGTAAGAGAGGATTGATAAAATGATTTTAGTTGAATGAAGTGACTAAAATTTCCCATTTGTATGAAATTGATTGGTTAATTAATAATTTTGTAATTTTATTTTCAGGTTTATTCTTCAGGAATTAGGCCATTATGATAAATTGAAAAATGTAAGTTTTCATAAATTTTTTTTATCAATAAGAGTTTTTTGTCATCTATGCCATTTTATTAAATTTTTTACTTATAGTATTTTAATTTTATGAAATATTTACTATTTTTACAGCTATTTTCTAACTTGTAATTATAGTTATTTATATATAGTTATTATAGTGTATATATGGGAAAAGTTTGGTAGTGTAGTAAAATCACTAAGATGAAAGAGGATTATAGTAGATTAAAGTTGTTGAGTAGAAGAAAAACTATGCTATGAAAATCCTGTTATACAAGTAGGGGAAAGATACATAAAAAGGAAGTGACATATGGAAGATTTAATGGCGTTAAAATGTAATAAATTGAGGCAGTCTACAGAAGTTTATCTCCACAAACTATTCTGCTGGTGAAATTAATTTTTTCAAGAAGAGTACTACCAATTAATTGCATTGAGGAAATGTTATTACAGTAATAAAACTGTAATCAGTAAGACTTGCTTTAATAAAATATTTTCAGGATAGATTTTAATTATTATAAATGTTAATTTTTTTATTAGTTGCCAGAAAACAGGGCGTTGGAGGGAGTGTGCGGTGGTCTAATTGAAGCATGGAAGTTGTTTAAAAATCCTAAGTGAGTATGATAGTGTTAATTGAAGATATTTTGTATAATTTATCTATCCAGAAATTTAGAACTTAATAAATATCTCTGTCAACTTGATAAGTTGAAAATTACTAAATGTTTACCATTTTGGTTATACCATTAGACAAAACTTAACTATCTGGGAAAACTACCTATCATCATCATAATAGAAGCAGGCAGATTAATAAGCAATGTAGTGACAAGCAACAAGCAAATCATAATATTCATATTTTGCTTAATGAATAGACAGTAATTTTTTTTTAGTTTATAAAAATCCGAAAAAAGGTAATATATAAGAGTTATTATTTTTAGTACAGGAAATTTAAATTCTTCCATAAAATCAATGAAAGTAAGTGTATCTTCAACATTTTAGAAATGAGCTTCTTAAAGCTGCCATTTTGAACTTGTTCGTGGAAATTGTATACTTAATTTTTATGGAAACCTAATGTTATTGCAGACTTTTTGAAATAAATTTTCTGTAACTTATCAAAATTTTCTTGCATCTTTAACTGTTTTTTTTGTCTGTAACTTGAGCAAAATACCACTAGAATAATAATTGAAGTAACTTGATGTAGTAAGATATAATACCCCATATTGATATTGATCAAGTAGTAACAATGTAGGCTATATTATGCAGTTTTACTTGTGGTGTTCTTATCACGATATTAGTATGAGATATAATCATCCTTAATATTTTCATTTAACAAAAATAATAAATAAATGATCAGAAAAACATGCAAATATTTGGTTTTAAAAGGTACATTGGAAATCCAACAGAACTTGTAAGATTCTTAACATTCATTCAGCCAAAGATAGTTTCAAAATGCTGATATAATATCGATTTTAAGTATACATCAAGTATTTTAAATATATATCAATTTTAGTACTGATGTAATATTAGTTTTAAATATAGTACAGTTACGCATAAAATTTTATTTTTTGTTTTAATGCTGTAGGGTGTTGATGAAATATTTTTTTTTTGCTGTAAATAGAAAGAAGCATAGATACAATTGTTTTTTTATTTATAGTTTTGAACTGTTAATAAATAATACACTCTTGATTAATTGACTTAAAATTTATGCTTGTCAAGAGTATATTGCTTAGTATTTGCAATACTAAGCAGCGTGGCTAGTTAAAATAAGTTGCTTATATTATAAGTTTTGACTACTAAATTAAAAAAATAATAAATAAATTGTTACACTTAGCTGTGTGGATGGTACCCATAACCTATGAATAAATATATAGCCCGTAACATGAATTATCAAACAAGTGGAAATCGTTAAGAGCTTGCTTAGCTTACAATAATTTACCCTACAACTAATGCTATGTGCAATTAAACTACAAAAGAGAGTGAAGAAAAAGTTTAAAGATTACATTTTGAGATATATAAGACATAAAAGATATCCAACAAACAAACTTAAATGAAGAGGTCATATGTTGACGTTTTGATTTGCCAGAATGGTAAGAGTCCAGAAGGAATGTTGCTTAGTTGAATTGCATTATGAGGCTGGATTCATTCAATTCTATTTAAAAATTTAAAAAAAAAAATATTTTATGAATAATTCTTTTTTTATTAGTAAAACTGTTCCTGCTCTGGTAGATTGGCTCGTCAGATACACTGCATGAGCTCTTTGTATAGTACCATGGTGCAGTTTTTAGTAATGGTTTATTCATAAAAGTGTATTAATTAAAATAATGAAAATATATCATTTGGAGGTAGGTTTTTATAACAGTGTGTTTCTTTAGTAAAAAATTGTGAAAGTTTTCCCCTCAATTACCACACTTCATAGTTCAATTTATTTTTTTACTAAATTTGTATTCAGAACATGTTATACCATTATCAGATCTGCGATACAGAGAAAAATTTTGATTTCATAATTACAAATACTGTGTGGTATTTAAAGGTAATGCATTAACCTTTAAGTTAATTTTTAACAATGACCTTTTTCCTTCAGAAAAATAAACCCCAAAATTTTATTATAAAAGAAAAACAACATGTAATTCAATCTTTAGTCAGAGTGAAAAATGTTTTAGAATTTTATTTGGTGTATTCAGCAGGTAAATATCTTAACATATTTACCCAAAGGCATTTATTTTGAATATTTTTAAAGGTTTTGCTACATTAATTGATGCAAAACTTCAATATTAATGCTGATAGTCCTATAAAAATATATTTCATACTCAAAGTATTCCAAGATTTTTAGCCAAGTTTTTAGGGAAAATTTTTTTAGTTGCAGAACACTTTTTAAATTATTTCCATATTTGATACAAAGATAATCTCTAATCATTTAATTGTTCGGTCATATTGGAGAGTTTTAGGTAATTTTTTTACACTTTTATATGCGTTTCATTTTATAATATTGAAGAAATGATCTCCAGTTAAAAATCAAAGGAAATTATAAAACTACTAGTAAAAAAAATTTTAATGAATTAAATATTAACTTTTTTTTTAGTAAACTTTTTTAATGAAAAGTGCTTCAAAATTTGAAATAGGTAATTTTCCTTTGTAAAATCATTTTGGCTGGTAAGATACTGGTCACAAAAACTTTGCTCTGAGGTGCATAAAAGTTTGTAGAACATTGATTCATGTAAGGTTATCTGGGTTTTTATAATTTTATACTTTTTAGGAATGCATAATGTATACTATGCATTGTGTACTTTGATGTTTACTTTTTAAGCATGTGTGCATTTTTTTTAAATTGGTTTTTATTTTATCTTGTTTATTAAAAATACATTATCAGCTAGGCCTTGAGCCTGGCAGGCTATTAGTTGTTAGTGCATGGTGGAAGTGTTTGCTTCTGATGTGAGAGGGGAGATACTACTGCTGTATCCATAATAATTAACTAAGAACACTGTTGTATTAATATGTATGCTTTTTATAGAAGTTAGTATTAGCATCAGATATGTGAAAATCTGCCTTAAGCTGCTGACCCTACATAATACAAAAATATATTATTATAGTTAGGAATTTAATATGACATTAATCTATCAGCAACCCTAAAAATGAGATTATTATTCTTGAACATAAATGTTTATAGTTGTGGATTGAAATGTCAAAAATTTTATTTTTGATCGTATTTAATTATTTTATATTTTATAAAGGTAGTGGTATGATAAAATTATATTTTATTAAAACTGGTTATGTGTATGTTTGCATAGGGCTGTTATTCTAATGGTAATTGAGGATGTTGTGTATAACATATGCGATCAACGATTTCATGAATTTCGTATTTCGGAATTAAGTCCAAAAACTAGAGTTATACGCCGAACTCTTACAGATCTCGCCCAAAGAGCTACATTGGATGCAGATAAAAATTTAATTATGTGAGTATCAACAATTTTTTCAAATTTGTTGGAATTATTCTGTAAAGATTATGTGAGGTTACTGTAGCATTAACATCTTTCAAAAAAATTCTGTCTTAATCATGTAAAGAATTAACAAAAGAGTTATTTTAAGAAATTCTTGATTAGATAAAATTTTTTTTAATATATTTTTAAAGAAAGTGAGTGTGTGTGTATTGTCGCCGAATGGCCAGCATGTTTAATTTAAAACCTTGTGGTAGTCCTGAAAAGGGCTGTTTTTGCGTTAGATGTGAAAAGAGGCTGTTGGGTTCGGAAGCTGGTCTCTTGCGAAGTCGATTTGGCTGTAGTCAGGGAGTTGCAGCTTATCCATTGAAATTAGACTGGGCTTCCCCTCAGTGGCAGTTGGGTCCCCATTACAACGTGGCAGTGTGCCCCTAGAGCCCTTCTGAACTAACATTCATCAGGATTAAACTATTTGATAATACATCTCATTAATATGTAATTTATAAATAATTATTATGAATTTGTTAATTAGTGTATTTAGTTTGAATCAATAATATTAAAATTAAAATATGATCTTTATCTACAGCATAGTACAGGTACTTTATGTACAGCATAAATCACGTATTATTTTAATCCCAATTTATCCAATAAAATGCATAATTATTTAATAAAATACGATGACCAAGTATGTTACTGTAATAGTTTAGGTAGTTCAATAGTTAAAAGCATATTTTCTGCCAATTAATTACAACTATTTCATAAATTTTATTATAATAACAGTAAAAACCAATATTTTACTGTACTTACCCTACAATGAAATGGTTAAAAAAATGTTATGGTTTTATATATCACTTAACTATTAGCACTATTTTAACAATCAAGTTATAATAAAGAAGTATTAATCATAGCATATTTTATACAAATTGAAAAAACATCATTGGTTACTTTTTCAAGTACCTTCTTTTTTTCACTCAAGTGCCTCAATCCATGCTCATGTCATCTGAGTCTTCATCACTGCTCTCAGAGTCAGAATTAACTCTAATGAGATGACGAATGATTTAACGAGGTTGCCAATCTCACTTTCCTTTGATAAGTACTTGTATTCAATTCTTTTTACGTAGTCACACTTCCTTACCCAGTCTTCTTGGCCCATGCTAGCAATCTTCTCTTTGGTTAGCGTTTGAACTTGAGGAAAACTACAAGATGTAGCGACATAGCTTTTAACATCAGCCCATATGAGTTCCATTGGGTGGTGATCCGGATGATATGGTGGCAGTCTTAAGATATCATGACCCTTCTGTTGAACAACTTCATCAAGGATATAGCAGCAAAATCTAGGTTGTGCAATTTTACCAGTTTGTAAAGCTCAGACACATACATAGCATTGTGAAAGTAATGTGTTTCACATGCAAATCTTTCTTATCTTGTTTTCTGCTCTTTGTGTTCAGGGTGTTATCGATTTGAGCTTTATGGTAAGGAGCATTGTCGAATAATTGAAATAATCCTTAGATCCAAATTTGGCAGCAATTTTTCTTTCATTCATCATTTCATAAACATGTCACTCTTTACATTATCGTGATAGTCCCCAGTATGATTTGTTGCTTTCCTTTGTCAAGGCATCTGGGACGATACCTTTTTCACTGTAAGTATGAATAATTATTAATCTGTACCCTTTAGAGATTGGATGTCGGACACCGTTGTTGAAATTTTCTGATTACAATTGATTTTTTGGTGACTGCTAAGTATGAATGATTCATCAAGATAAATTATGGGCCGTCCTTAATTTGTGAAACACTTTATTGCCCTCAGATAAGAAATTCTTTGTTCTTGAACGTCTGATGTTTCAAGTAGTAGTTTTCTGTTAAATTTACTTATAATATTTTTATACTACTAAAATTTATTTTGGGTCCTCCATTGGAAGCCAAGATCCTTTAGAATATATTTTAAACTGCATTTCTGCCATTGAAAGTTAATATCTTTTGTAGCTCTTGTAATAAAATTTTCACTCTAGGAAGGCAATGTTTTTGCAGGTGAAAATTATAAACTGGTCATCTTACCATACATTTATCGAAGTCCTCCAGTCCTGTTATGCCTTTTAGAAGTTGGTTGTTTGGCAGGTGTTGAAAAATGTTTTGTTTTGTTGTCATTACTATCTGTTATTTTTTTCAGTTGGCTATTGTTGTCACCACACACTCAGACACACCACTTGCTGCAGCAGTTCTTCCTCAAGCTTTTTGTAAAATAATTGTCACAGCCTTGTTATCTGCTTCTTCCTTCATAAACTTGTAAACATTAACAATAATTTCTCTGCCTTGACTATGAATGATGTGTCCTTTCAATTTCGATTGAATGCTGTTGTCCATTTTTAAATTTTTTTCCAAACACAAACTTTTTATATATTACATTAGTACCAACAAAACTACCATAAAATTAATTGTTTGTAAGCATAAAATCACTATCGCAACCCTTTATTTCATTTATTACAGGAAGATTACTATATAAAAATCTTACGATTGTACACAACTTCGCAATCCTAGATTGAAGACTGTTAATTTATAGAATCTGTTTGTAGTTTTATAAAAGGATATTTGGGGGAGAATTATTTAAAAATGAATTATAACATAGTCACCAAACTACAATAATTGGTCGTTGCTACTGCATGTTGACATTAGTCATTGCATCAGTAAATCCTTAGATAAATATTAGTTTAAATACGATAATGTAATAATAATAATACCATAGATATAATAATATGTTAACTGTGGTGAGTCATTGCTTATTGATTTGAATGAGACACTGTGAAAGTGTCATGCTGACAGACAGTCAACATAATGTTTTTGGAAGAGAAACCCCTCTCTCCACCGTTCGCCAATCAGTCGGCTGCCTGGTCGTGTGCGCAGATAGTTTGGCACAATTTTATGTAAAGTTTATTATTTTTTTTACATTATTAATATTTTATGATAATTTAATTTCATAATTTAACATGTAGAATATTTTAGTTAGGTGTAAAGTGGTTTTCTGTTTTATATTTCACCAACCTGAATATCATGCCATTCCTACTGAAATGCAAAGTAACCCTATAATACCCTTAAAGCACCATTTTCTTTTTTGAAATCAACTCTGATTAGTGGGCTTGTATCCTCAGGTGCTTTACATGTGTAATAACCAAGAGAAAGATTGGTGGGACAAGTTGTATAAAGCAAAAATTTAACGTGCATCTTTCTATAAAGATACAGTATATTGTATGCATACACTGCCAAAGTACTCTGTAACATATGTTTATATACATTCATTTTGCAGCTTACAAATTACCTACATTAGTGTAACAACTGTGTTTTAAAATTATTTTGTTTTTTTCTGATTGTATATTACATTTAATTTCTCTTGACTGAGTTTAGATCTTCTCAAGAAAAGGATAATTGTCTTTATTGAAGATTAATTTTCTCAAGGTCATCTTCAATATCTGTGTGACAAAGGTTGGTAGATTTTACTAGTTCTCACTCCATTCTTTTGCTGTCTTCTCTCATTTCATTGAGTAGATGGACCACCTGTGTTAGTGAGATTTTTCCCTTTGATGCAGACATTTCTAGAAACAAGCTTTCTCTCTTCTCTTTTATGCATGATTTGCATCTCCATTTATTTTTATTGTAGGAATCGATTTCATCTATTTTCAGGTTTTCACAGGCACCTTGAAACTTCAAGTTGCAGTCACAACAAATTATTCTGGATTGGTTCCATTTATGAACGATTTATTGCAGGCTGTGCACAGCATTTTTGCAATTAAAAAATCAAATTACTATTAAGAAGATACGTTATTAAGAATTGCAGGATCTCTTCACCTGTTTTGATAGACTACCACATTTCCTTAGAAATGGATTAAATGTTTTTTAAGTAGTAAGGTTAAATGACACATTCTTGTCATTTTGTGTTTAAATTGGAGTTTTTAATGTTGTATTATGACAAGTTTGTTACTTTGGATGATCTGTTTTAACAAGACTTTTCTTCTGATTTGGTCACTATCTTCAGGTATTGTGGGAACATTTTAGTTTTGAGGTGGGCTAATGACCATAATGGACAATGTCCGTAGTCCAAAAAAAAAATATTATATTTTTCGTAAAAAAAAATAATTACCAAAATATTAGTGTGCATATTTTTTATCAATGTATTGTCAATATGAAACAAAGCTGCATTGTTTTCTTTACAGTGTTATATAATCCAAAAATGGTATTCATCTTCAGATTTCTTATATCAGAATGAACAAGAAATGTTGTCGAAGAAAAAAAATTGAGCATTCCTCTTTGTTTCCTTTTGTTAATCATTTTGTGTTTTTCTAAAGTAAAATTTATAACTCAGGATCAAGTAAAGGAATCTTAAATTGTTTGTTGCACATATTTACACAAATTTTCTCTAATAAATAAAAAAATATGGCATAAACAAGTTCACAAATTTGCAAATGATGACCTGTCAGTTTTTTAGTTCATATACAAAGATGTAAGAGTCATTAAAACCGTCTTAAAATATCACAATCTGATATTTAGGTTTAGAAACTCTTATGCAATTATTTATAAGTATTTTTTTTTGTATTATTATATTATTGCTTTCAGTGACAATGAAGTGGTAGCTGTTGTTTATTATAGATCAGCCTATGAACCTTTACAGTTTCATAGTCAAAAAGAATGGGATGCTCGCCTTCTGGCAGAACGATCATCAGCAATAAAATGTCCAAGTATACACTATCACCTTGCTGGCACAAAAAAGGTAAAACTATTTTTATTTACCTTTTTGGTCAAAATAAGCATGTTTACAGGTCTGTGAACATTCAGCAATGTAATTTATATATAACTCCATCAAGCAAATTTTAGGTTACTAGTCCTATTAGAAAATGATATCATTGGAAGAGTATCTGTAGGATGATGTACATTCCCAGATTACTAACTGCACTTTTTGAAAAATACGATAGTTCTAAATAATATTTGTACATTTTGAACCTTACTGAATTGTATTTAGCAAATATAAAATATCAGAAACACCCTTTGATGAGGTTTATTTCATAAATCAACAGTGATTATATACTTTTTGCTGATGTTTAAATAGTTAATAAAGTTAAATAGTTAATGACACAAAGTTAAGTAGTAGTTAATTAGCAGAGAAATTTAATATAGCAATAAAAAGTGAGGGGTAATAAGTTTGAAAACAGATTAGGTACTGATTTTCTGTTCTTACAGTGTAGAATAGAGTATTTTTCTTTTCTTTTTTTTATTATCAGTGTTGCAGAGAAATACCATTTACGTACCCCTCACTATTGGGGCAGTGTCAGACTCACACAGGTTCGGCTAGATGTTATTAAGAGCCTATGTGTGCCTGCGCCCTTTCCTTTCTCTTTCCTGTTTAGCCTCCGGTAACTACCATTCAGATAATACTTCAGAGGATGAATGAGGATGATATGTGTGAGTGTAAATGAAGTGTAGTCTTGTACAGTTCAACCATTCCTAGGATGTGTGGTTAATTGAAACCCAACCACCAAAGAACACCGGTATCCACGATCTAGTATTCAAATCCATGCAAAAATAACTGACTTTACTAGGATTTGAACGCTGGAACTCTCAACTTCCAAATCAGCTGATTCGGGAAGATGCATTCACCATTAGACAAAGTCAGTGGGTCATGTGCCTGCACCCTACCGACCAAAACTCTTACTTCACTGTTCTTCTCCACCCAGAGGTGGTTTTGCAATTAAGTATAGCACAAGCCTGTGGATGCCAAAGCAGGGATGCCCAGGAGTCCTACAGCTTCACCACTGCCACCCACCCGTGCAAGCACAGACAGACAACAGCTCTACTGAGGGCTGTCCCCCCCCCCACCACCAAGACTATTGATTACACTTCTGACTACTACATTACGATCTTGAACTGCAATTTTACTCACCTTGAAATTGATACTCACATACTTGCATATCGCTCAACACCTCAGTTGGAATACTGGTACTACTCGTCGCTTGCTCAGGGTTACTGGAGTCCCCCCACTTCAACACCACTGCCCATCTGTGTAAACACAGACAAACAGCTCCCCACAAGAGGCTGTCTTTCACCTCCTTGCATCCCGCACCTTCTTATGCAGCACTCTGTATACAAAGCTGGACACCACAAAAGAATTTATCACTATCTGCTAGCATTACTCCAATAACATTGCCTGCATCTATCTGACCACTAATCACCATACATCTTCTTCTTTCTCTTTCCCATCTAATGCATTGGAAAAAGACATGTTCAGTGTGTCCCTCTGACCACAATATTGGCATTCCAGATTACCTACCTTGTGTCTTCTGAACAGGTAGGCTCAGAATGAGCCCTGGCTGGTCAGGAATTGGGTGAGCCAATAGTTCAGCTCATCAAATCCCCTCCCAATCCACAGCTCGACCTCACCTATTAAATGCCGGGTCGATTCGCCTTTTTGTGAGGTGACCCACCTTAGAAGCGAGTTCTTGGAAAGTCTTTTCTTAACTTGTACCTGAATTTCTTTTTTGTATTCTTCTGTAAGCATAGATATTAAAATGTAAAAATGAGTAAGTAACAGTTTTTACAGGTAAGTTATGTAAATACGTTTTTGTTAAGGTATTAAGGGGTTGATCCTGTCCATGTTCCTCCTAAATGACAGCAATGTAGGGTAGTGGGCCAAAAAAATTATTTTTCTGTGTTTTGAAAACCATTAGAGACCTTATGAAAGTGAAAAATTATTATGAATTCTTTATTTGCCCCTGTTTGATGAAAGTAAACAAAGTTAAAATTATTTTAATATTTTGAAATTTTTTTTTCATAGCAGTATATTTTTTGTGTTTTATTTAAAAAAAGAAAAAAAAAACAAGAGAGTAATTGTACATAAAAATTATATCATACAAATTTAGAAGAATTTTGAAAAATCTACATTGTTGTGAAGCAAAGTTATACTTTACCTCAACCTTGTAGCACTACTTGTTTGTGAAACAATTATAACTGAATGAGTTTTCAAATTTTTAATCTTAAAATTATAAAATGGCGGCTGTTATCTTTTTACACAAGCACATGAAATGTGGGGGGGGGGGCTCATTACAAACAGTAGTGTAGTAGAGAGGGAAATTTCTATGGCCAAGTCACTCCTGCTGGAAATTGAACATGGGGTCTCACCTCTGTTTCTGAGTTGAACACTATTCCCAGTATGTTTCTTAGCAAAATGTTGGCTTTGGAAAAACTTGTTTTTTTCTAATTTGCTGAAATTGTTGCACTGTTACAATTAACAAATTCACTACAAAATGATCTTTTTTCATTTAATTTAAATGGATATTGCCTTCATAAACTAAAAAAACAAATAAATAATTACGTGTATTTCCTTTCTTGTTTTTTTTTTATGGATTAATTGTAATATTGCATTTGATATTGTAAATCTTTTTTTGAACATTATTTTATTAGTTTTTATATATAAATTTATGTTGAGGGTTTAAGGTGGTAGGAGATCTGCCAGATAAGGCAATCCCTTCCAATGTTTTATTTTCAAATATCACAGTAATCATACGTCTGGGATAGTTATTTGTATTCTACATGTATTACAAACGACAAACATGATTTCATTGGAAAAATCATGTAAAATATAAAAATAATTTTTTTACTTACATGTGATGAGAACATAATCCTAACCTCACTAAATTTTGAAGATTCATATATAATTATAGCTATATTGAAGTAAAAAATTAAATAATTAAAAGAAATAAATGTTCAACCAGAAAGTGAATGTAAACAAGCTAAAAGTTAATATATGACATTAAAACAGAATTTTGTCAAGTTAAAATCTAAGCAATCTTAGAAAAATAATTATTTTTCTGAAACTGGAGGTTATGAATTTATCAAGGAGATTGAATATTTAAATAAAATTAATTCTAATTAAGTAATAAAAATATTATATTAAGGAATCTTTTCACAGTTAAAAGAAAATATTATTCTACAACATAAAACCTACACTCAAAAAAGGTTTGTACAGGTTAGGTTGTATTCTCAAATTACAAAAAATATTTATCCTGAAATAATAAGCAATCTACCATTAATTATTATAAAGTCTACAAGTGAAAATGTGTCTGAGGAGACATGTAATAAAGTAAAACAAAAGATTATTTAAGGAAGATGAGTTAAGATAAATTATCAACATAGTCTTAAGATTGTACTTAGTATCAAAATAATAGAAAAGACACTTAACTAGCATTATTATATGCTGTTGCTTACATTCTACTTTTGATAGAAAAAAGTGTTTATTGGTATGAAATTATTATAGATTATGCATAGTCTATAATAATTTTAATCTAAATCTATGTTTTAACTGCTGTAATTACGAACATAGAGCTAGAAAATGTACGGGTGAAATTGCCTGCAGAACTTGTGCTGGTAATCATCATGATATAGAATGCAAAAATAATGAATTTAAAAAGTGTATTAAGTGTCAGTTTCAATATTAAATATGAAAGCAGACTGATACATCACCTAGCTGATGATGAAATTAATTGTGTGAAATTAATTGCTTCTCCATAGAAGTTTACAAAAAACTAATTATCCATTTAACCCAATCTAATATATACTTAGTCTGTGTTCAGCAGTCTAGAAGGTTAATAATATATATATAATATATATTAGCAATGAAGAAGGAATTGAGTTGATTTCAATTAATGAGTATGCTGTCAATGAAGAAATCATTGAAAAAGTATCTGATTTTTAGTGATAATGATTTGTTATTACTGTTAGTTTACATAAGAAGTTTGAAACAAAATATTGTTAAATTAGTTAGATCAACTTATCTTACAACCAAAGATAATTATTTGTACTGGAGCTTGGTTAAAGCGAAAAAAAAATTTCATTGATATTAATGGTAATACTTTACATATGAACAAAAACATTTTAAACAAAGCAGATGGAGTTGTGGTTTTTATTGACTGTAACATTTCACATAAAGTAATAAATAATTTAGCATATTTATTTACTATACATATACCTTAAAAAATAAAAATATTAACCAAAGTGCTTTGTACAACATTATGATTATAAAAAGGAAATCTTTATTAAGGATATCTATAACTGTTTGATAGGTAATAAATAAATAAAGATCATACAATATTAGGAAATTTCAATATTGATATAAACAAAAATGGTTTTGAGAGTGTTAATATGCTGAGTGTTAACTTTTATGAATTGATTTGAACCTTATTGTAATATAAGTATTTGAGTCTGAAGTAATTTTGATAGATCATTCATAGACAACGCTTTTATTAAAATCTCTTGATATAAAATCTTTATGACTCAATTATCAGATTACTGATCATTATCCTATATTTTTAAATATTAATACTGAAATAATATCTGAATCTTTTAATGACCTTTTCGCTCACATTGATTTCAAAAAATTGTTATTATTAAATGAAACTTTAGCTTGGGAAGATGTAGATTTTGTAGATAGTGTAAATGAAGCAATGAAACTATTAATTGAATTAATTGCTAAAACTAGGAAAGTTAAAAAATTACATAGTAAAGGTTCTAAAAAACCGTGGGTTTTACAATATATGTTTAATAAAAAGGAATAATTATATAAAAAAAATAAAAATGATATTTATCTGAAAATTAAACACCAAATCCATAATACTAAACTATTGGAAAAGCTATTGGAAGAAGCAAAAGTAAACTTGAAAGAAAGAAATTTATTAAGCTACAGAATAAACAAAAAAAAAAAAGTTTGGAATTTTGTAAATCAGTAGTTAGGAAAAAATGTAAAAATATACAAATTGATAAATTAAATTGCCCCATAAGTAATGAGCTGATTGAAACTGATAAAAATTTAACTATTATTTTAACAACTTTTTTTGTAATATAGGTAGTATGATTAAAAACATTTATGTTAACAACTTGAACAGTAAGCACATGAGTAAAAGTAGAACTAATGTTAAGTATATATATATGTATATTTTTAGGTCTTAACTTGTGAAAAATAATGAAACAAAGAAAAAATAAATTGAGTAATAAATCAAGTGAGATTGATGGGATACATACTTCTGTGATAAAAGTATTAAGCAATAATATTAAACTTATCACTGCTTTAACATATTTTTACAATTTAAGCTACTATACTGGTGTGTGCACAAATCAATAGAAAATGGCTGTGGTTATACCAATTTTTAAAGTTGGTGATAAAACCAATCCTGGAAAATGTAGACCTATTTCTCTTGTCTCTTATTTTGCGAAGATGTATGAAAAACTACTACATAATAGAATTTTGAATTTTCTGTCTATGGTTTATATAATATTTTCAGTATGGTTTAAGAAAGGGTATTGAAATTAAAAATGCAATTACTGACTTATGTGGCATCAATTACCAAAATCTAGATAAAAGAAAACCCATAGCTGCTATGTTTTTGGATTTAATTAAAGCCTTCGATATTGTAGACCAAAAGTTTTAATGGAAAAATAGAAAAAAATCAGTATCAAAGGTTTACCTTAGTTACTTTAAAATTATCTGCTGAATTGAAGACTACGTTAAAATTAATGGAATTAAAAGCAATCTACAAGATTAGAATAGTGGCATTTCTCAGGGAACCATTTTTGAGTCTTTATTATTTATATTAATAATGTATTTGTACTAAAAAATGTGTTAAAATTTTATCTTATACAGATGGCTCAGTTAATATGTTATGAGAATTCTTGGTTTGAATTCTGTAATGAATTGGAAGAATAACTTACTGAATTAAAAGTATGATTTAGATTCTAATAAGTTAGCTCTAAATGTAACTAAGACTGTTTGATTTTTGGTAATTATTATGATTGAATTCCCGCTGATTTTAATGTTATCAACAATGAATTTGTTCAAAGAAAATGTTACACAAACTGCTAAGGTATTATCATTGTACAACATTTCAAATTGGGTTGTGAAATTTCAAATAAAAAAAATACTGTTTTCATACGTAGACTGAGCAAAATTCTTGCGTTCAAAATTTAATTACTATTATTTATGGAAATATTATAGTATTATTGTAGCTGCGGTATAATTGCATGGGGATCAGCTAATAGAAATCAAATAAAACAAATAAAATAGTTAACATTGTTAAAAAATCAAATAAGTATATCAAATTACCACTTAATTTATATTTAAAATTTATAGGTTATTAGAATCTTTGAGTCATCATTACTGTGGAATAGCCCTAAACTAGATAAACACTTGTAAAGTCTCTGATATATAAATCCATTCAGTTATTGAGAATATGTAAAGAAATTGGCAGAAGGAATCATAATAAATGATACTGATATGTATTATTTTAATAAACTTCTCTTGAAACTAAAAGCCTAGTATCAAGAAATTATTAAAAAAAAATATATTAGGAAGGCAAGATGAATGAAGGTGAATTAAAACTATTTCAAATTGATGAATATTTAAAATGACTGTGTATTGGATGGTTTCATTATTTTTGTTTTTAAATTTTAGTTTTAGGTTTTTGTACTTTTTTTATTTTTATTACGTGTAATTTAAAAATTTTTTTGTATTTGTACATCTGACTGTATACAGATGTCTTGAACATCTCTGCAGAGTACTGTTGACTCAATGTCTCTGCTGTGTAATCGAGTATATTATGTAAATAAGTAAAATAATTACAACAGGTGTATAATTTAATTTTGTAAATAAATAATAAAGCATTACTAAAAACTACTGTACATTAAAAATGTACTGCAAGATATGTTGAACAAAGAGATTAGCAAAGGATAGAACAAGGTGGAGAGCAGCAGTTATGACAGGATCTGCTCTAATGGCAGAACACTATGACTGAATGTTCATTAAAAAAAGATACGAGTGAAGTAAAAAAAGTTAATGTAGATAGTTCTAAATCCAGTATAGATTGAACAATCCACGGCAGATCTTCTATTGATGTGTATTATTTGGTAATAGTATTGTACACAAATAATAACCATACATATAAACAAGTTTCTTCATCTCTCTTAGTGCACTTTTAGCTTCTAGATATTTATTCATTTCAGGTAAAGTAGGTCAGAAAAATAAAGAATATACCACATTTTATTATTATAAATGTTAAAATATGAAAAAGTCATTATTTAAGATTCTTAGAAATATACTGATATCTTTAAAAAATACAATATTTCATAGAAAAAGTAAGTTCTGAAACTAAAAACTAACCATTGAATGTACTTAATCAACCTTACCACTTTTAACTGAATCACTTGTGTGCAGACATGTACACATACACTCAAACTTTTACCCTCCTGTTAGTGTATTTAGCTAAACAATCAATTACATTTAAATTTACAGGTTTTGAATAAAAATTATTTTCATATTGAACTATTGATAAGGTGATGTTTAAGGAAATATTTATTATTGACATTATAGATATATTCCTTTATTAAATAAATATTTTATTCGGATTGGTACATAATGATATATTATACAGATATTGTCTTTATAAAATAAATTATAAACATAAAAATACATTTTGAGATGTAAAATAGATATGATTAAAGTCGATATTATTTATTTAAATACATTCACATGAAATAATGTTAAGGTAGATATGTTCAGTTTAAAAAATTACTACAAATTAATTCACAATTCAGAAACTGCTATTTGAACTATTAAAAATTAATTTGAACAAGTATTTGGGATCTAAAAAAGGATCTAGAAAAATTAGAAAAAAAAAATTTTTAATTGCCTAAAAATTCATTGAAATAATATTGTTTCTATAAAAGAAATCTTTTAATTGTGTTTTAAATAGATTGGTGGGAAGTTTTTCTAATCTTTTTTCAAAAATTTTCTTTTTACAAAGATTTGAAAACTTCCCACCAATCCTGTACAAATGATTCAGTAATTTATTTAAAATTGTAAAAAGGCTTGTTCTTGAAAGTTGCAAATTGTGTTGTTGTACAAAAACACTTCCGTTGTCTGTTTTGGTAAACGTAGATCTTATTCATTTTTAAGAACTGTACATCTGACTGCATACAGATGCCTTAGCATCTCTGCAGAGTACTGTTGACTCAGAATCAGTTTGTTCTCTATCTTTTTAACAAAGATTTTACATTTATAAATATAAATGTAAAATTATGAGGATAAGTTATATTTAATTTTCTAAATCTAAGTCTACAAATTTATACTTATGGGTGCTACATAATGATCTGACAGCCCATTTTTGTAACTTAAAAACTCGTTCTGACTTTTTGAGGTAGCCCTAACAGATGATACACTTTAGATGGGAGTATATTTAGGGATAATAAATGTTTAATAATACAGACATGCTGATCATTTTATTAAGGTGCTTTAAAGGAGAACAATATGATTTGATTTTATTACAAATGAAATAAATTTCATCTCACAAGAACTTTTCATCTAACTTTTCAATGCTCAGAAATTTATCTTTATGGAGGAACAGAATTACTGTTGTTATCATTTATAGGAATGTCATCCATCTAATCAACAACGTTATGTCTATGTGAGAAGCACAATACAACAATTTTATTCATAATAAAAGTTTGATGGTAATATTCAATCCAGTGAATTAATAATTTTTTAAACTGCTATCATAAATTTTCAAATCTTATTAAGTATATATCTTCAAATACATATATAATCGAGTCATCTGCAAATAGGCTTAAAATGAATGGCTCAAGATGTTGAGCTAAGTCATTAATAAACAATAAGAAAAGAAAGGGGCCAAGAACACCTCTGAGACACTGTATTCTGCAGATTGAAATGAGGATCCATATTTTTTCATTCTTATCTAAAGATGAAAATTCACTTACTTGTTTTTATGGTTGGTAAGTATTAATTTAACCAATGTAAACAATTCCTCTGAAACTTTTAGTTTTTTCATCAATAAAGAATGTGTACTAAATCAAATGCTTTACTGAAATGGCAAAAAATTTAAAAAGGGATGTTTTTATGTAGGCAATTTAAGATATTTTCCAAAAACTGGTAATTGGCTGTGACAGTATAAAAGTTATACCTAAAAAACTATTTGTTAGTATGTTATGCTTTTCAAGAAGTGCTGTTAATAGTTGATTTTTTCAAATACTTTAGAAAATACAGAAAGAAACATAATTGGCCTACGATTTTCTAAATTAAATGAAGTGAAATTATTGTAAGTGATTTAAAAGTTAAAATTATTTAAATATTTTAAACAAATTATTAAAGTAAAGTGAAATATATGAAAGTTAAGAATGGTTTGAGTAGGTTATTTTAGTTCATACGTATTTTTATTTACTTTTAATTTTTGTATTTTCATTGCATTGTGCTTTTATTTAGGTTCAACAGGCTCTAGCAAGACCAGGAGCTGTAGAACAGTTTTTCTCTGATCCAGAGAAAGTAACTGCTGTACGAGATGTTTTCACTGGATTATATTCACTTGATTTTGTAAGTTACTCTTTATTATTAAAATAGATGTTGCTATTTTAGTAACATATGTATATAATCAAATACTGTAATTTGGTGGCTGAGTTTGGTATATTTTTGCACAGAAAAAAAAATTTAAATAACTGGAATCACACCATTAAATAATACAATTTTGTCTGTACCATATATATTTCGTATTTGCACATCATTCTATATCTTGTTTTTTGGTTGGTTTGAAAAGGAAAATGGTTACAGTTTTTGAAAAGCCAAGTTTTAATTAATTACCTATCTCTTATTAACACTGAAGTACCAATCCAATTGAAACATTTTTTTTCAAATAGAGTTTTTTTTCTTTAATTCATTTAGGATTGTACGGTTTACTGTAATTTTAATATTGTTGGAATTTTGTTAACAACATGAATTCAACTGCAGAACTTTCCCAACTGTAGTACAGTATGTTAAATTAGAAAATTTACTGTTCAACTGAGTGCAGTTAAAACTTTTATTGAATGTAAAATATAACTCAAGATATTAATTACATCTCTCTTTATTCTTATTCATTAGAATATAAGTGAAAAGTAATAGCTTCTTCAGCAGAAGTTATAATGCTAAGCTTTAAGCTTAAACAAAAGATAAAAAAACAATCTTGAATGTTATATTATATATAATGATTGAGGAAATTATTCCATGATGTTAAATGTAAAATCAGTAAAGAATAATAGTTAATAAATTTATTCTTAAAATTATTTATGTATATTGACTGAAAGTTAATTTTATTATAAACGGTCATTACTATGACAAAAATTGGTATAGCCCAGACTCTTAAGTAAATTTTCTGTTTCTGCATCTGAAATGTTTTCATTAGGTTTTATAAACCACTCCCACATTAACATTCTTTTTTTTCTTTACCACCTTTCTCTTGTTACTTCCTTATAGATATATTATATATTATTCCTCAGTGTTCTTTACCCCAACAATAAACATTGAAATTCCAGACTAAGCTATATTATTCAAACATAAGAAAGCACCAGGTATTGATTGATGGTATTATCGTAGAATCCATCAAGGTGGTAATCGATGCTATCTCAGCTCTTTTAGTGTTTACAACTTCAGTATGGCAACAGGTAAATACCCTGAAAGCTTTAAAAAGGCCATTATCGTTCCAGTAAACAATGGTGGTAACAAAGACAATGTGAATAACTACCAATTATCCTGTTATCTACATTTGCAAAAAATCCTGGAAAAGTTGATTAGAAACAAGCTGACTAAATTTTTAATAAAAAAAATGAGTTTTATAGCGAAAACCAGTTTGGGTTTAGAATACCAGGTTGATCTAGGAGTGAACTCTCATCGCAAGTCAGCTGATTTTGCAGTTGAAAGTTCTAAGGTTCAAATCCTAATAAAGGCAGTTACTTTTATATAGATTTGAATAGAAGATCGTGGATACCAGTATTCTTTGATGGTTGGATTTCAATTAACCACACATCTCAAGAATGGTCGACCTAAGAGTGTACAAAACTACACTTTATGTGCATTCATACATATCAGGCTCATTCATCCTCTGAAGTAATACTTTACAGTGGTTCCGGAGGCTAAACAGAAAAAGAGAAAGTCTGGGTTTAGAAAAGGACTAAACACAGAGGATGCTGTGTCAAAAGTGTTGTAAAATACAATGGTGTAAATCAGCATTTCCCAACCTTTCACTATTTGCGACCCAATTTTCAATCATAATTTTCATTGCACCCCTCTCTCATGCAGTAACGTTATTGTATATAATAACAATGTACTTTGAGTATTTTGACTCTAAAGTTACACTATAACCTTAATTACAAACCTTACAAATTACCAAGAATAAGTAAATTTATTTATTTGCACCGATCCGCTGCATTGACAAAACTAGAATTGATGCCTCTCTATTGCTCTCTGTCTTACGTCCACCATATTGGACATTCTCACAACTTCGTGAGAAGTTCTGATTTGCCTCAAACATTCTTGAATGTCTGCACATCCATCAGCCAAACGTGTATGAGGCTGCACCTCATTCAATTCTAGCTGGTCTCAGTCGAGTCGATCCTTCTATCACTATTGAATCTATTGTGAGTGTGTATTGTTATTTACATGTTAATTGGAATTCATGGATTAAATATTCATGGCAGTAGATTTATACAGAATTGTGGATAAACTTTTAAGTGGGCGTAAGCGAGCATTAGACAATAGTGAAGCATCAATAAGTACATAGGCAAGTGTAGTTCCGAAAATAAAATCAAGAAAATATTCTCAAGAATACTTAAATTTTGGGTTTACTAGTACTGAAGTAAATGAAGAAGAAAGGCCCCTAGTTGTTATTTGCTCAAAAGTTTTTGCAGCAGACAGCATGAAACCTAATAAACTTAAACAATGTTTAGAAATGCTTCATAGCGAGTACGTTAACAAACCCCTGAGAATTCTTCAAATGAAAATTAAAATCATATAAAATGCAGGCATCATTTTTAACAAACGTTTTGTCAGATAATGAAAAAAGCTTTACTTACCTCTTACAAAGTTTCATATAAAATAGCCAGATATAAAAAACCTCACACTATTGGTGAAGAGCTTATTTTGTCAGCTGCAATTTAGTTTGTAGAAAATATGTTTGGAAATAATTTTGCCAAACAATTGCAGACTATGTCTTTATCAAGTGATACTGTTGCCCGTTAAATTGGTGATACAGCTGAAGATATACAGCATCAGTTTTTTGGGACGTTGCGTGATAAATTTTTTTCAATTCGGCTTGATGAGGCAACAGATAGCAATAGATTTGCTCATTTCATTACCTATGTTCGATTTTGTGATGGTATGTCAGCAGTAGAATGTAATACAGAACATAATATAGAACTCAAAGAATCTTCAACTCCAAGGAGCAAATACACATATGTTGGATACGAGTGATAAAGTTAATGCTTCTTGAAGAAAATTGGAATAGTGACGCAGAAATTTAAAGCAAAAACAACTTAGAAATATTTGCAAATGGGAATGAATGTGTTAAAACTTACAAGGCTGAAGATCAGCATGTGAAAGTTGTTTTTGTAACCATTGAAAATCATTTAGCTATGCTGGTGGCAAAGAATTTTAAAAAGTATTTTCTTACTGACGACAAGTTGGTCACAAGTTATGATTGGGTTAGTGTTAAAAAATTAATATTTGTGTAAATGAACTTTTTTGACCCAAACCTATTTTTTTTTTATCAGACTCAAGAATTATAAATTTAATTCTCAGTTGTTAAGAAATTTCATCTAAACTCATTCACTAATAATGAGGTAATATAATTTGTTTCAAAAGCGTGCAGTAAACCCAAACATAACAGTATGATGATTCTAATTTAATTTAATTTAGTGCAGTCCGTCCAAGAAAAAACACTTCTCTTTACTTTTAACATAAAAGTGAAGTAAAAATAACTTGTAATATAAAAATTAGAAAATTTTGATAAAATAATATATATATATATATATATATTTAAAATTTGTTGTTTTTTAAATATATATATCTTAAAAATAAAAATTTTAAGAAAGTATGTTACCACTATATAAAAATTTCATCAAATAAAACGGAAAAAAAAAATTTTACCTCAGTATATTTCTACAATACTTGATAAGCTGCTGTCTGTTGAATTATTGTCATTGTTTCCCAATTTATCACAATATCTTTAATAATATTTCCACATAAACTGTCTGCTTCCCATGCTTTTTTTCTTCTTTAATTATACATTGAATAAATCCTTCCTAGTTCTTACATCTATCTATTCTTTACATCACTTAACTTAATTTTGTGTTATTACTCCCATTGTAGCCTTTGACTTGTGTTCATATCAATTCTATCGGGTTAAAATTGCAGTGGTATAGAGGAAGACAATTTTTTAATTATGCTATTTCATTTACTTTATAATGGATATATTTCTGTTTTAACTGATTTTACTAATCTTATAAGTTCTACTTTTAACATGTTTTTGGTGTGTACAATTTTCACCATCAGCAATTTCTGATTTTTGGGTCAAAGCATTCAGAACTTTTTCAGTTTTCAGGCAATGGTACGGTGTATTATCATTGTCATTACTGTGATGGATCTTTCAGCAACAATTTTAACAGTTATTTAAACCACTGCATAAAATTGTCACCATTCATTTCATCGTGATACTCTTGGGAAAATCTAAATTCAAATACCAATAAACCACCATTCAAAAACCTGTTTTCATTTCCTCTGTGCGTTGCTATTAATTTTTTAATAGCTAGGGAATTCATCCCAGTTGATAAACCTTTCCTAAAAATGTTTTTTACGCTCTATTTCTTTATCCACCCATACCTTTACCTGTACATGTCCCGCATTAAACCAAGTTTATTTAAATAATAAATTATCTTACCTGCTTCCTTTACAGAATTGTTTAATTTCTCTTAAATATTCCCTACATCTTGGAATAATATATTTGCATTCAATCAGTAAAGAATTATTTTTTCTGAACACAAAACAAAAGTTCATTGATTTTAAAATATGATGAAATGTACTTCTTGAAAAATTTGGCAGTTCAGAATCGGTATTCACAGTATTTAATATTTTCTTCAAGTTAGGAAGCTTATTATTGAAATAAAATTATTGAACTTTTTATGATAGTGGTTTTAGTAAAATTGTCTAATTTATCAATTGTTTTCATACGCTTTTGCGTCTTTTTAGGACTAACATGTTTACCTTCAATTTTGTGTTTTTTTATTATATTAAAAATTGTTCTTTTGCTAACACCTGTTGCACTTCTTGCTTTCAAGCAATGTCTCTGACTGCATTTTCAGGGTTTTGTTGTTTTAAGGTTATACATAAGTTATCAAATTTTTTCCCGGAGCTATTTAAAGGTTTTCCCAGTTTGTGTTTCATGACAGAATCGCTCATTGCTGAAACCCAATTGTACAAAAATATAGGTAAATTAAAATTTATGAAAATAAAACTGGTATAATAAATAGATTATAAAATTGTATCATATTGTATGGCAGTAACACAGACTTATACTTTTTTTCATTGAACTGAATAATGGTGTGAAGCATTACAAATGATTTTATCCATATTAAACATCAATAACAAAGATTCAACAAAATTTTTAATTGTTTATCATCACCATGCCATAGTGCCAAACATGTAATAGCTATGTAATAGCTAAAACATGTAATGTACATTATTATGTGCATAAAACAACAATTTTTTCTGCATGTGGGAATGATAGAATGATTCAGTCTAAACTACTCAGATGTAACTCATACATGCTGAAGTCACATTTATATCTGCTGCACACAGCTTTATGACAAGGACTAGTTCATGGATGTTTAATTTGTAACCTTACAAACATTCTTGTACCAGAACTGTCACAACTCAAAAATTAGTTACATGTTGTGTCATCATTTGTAAATGATAATTTAATGTTGGAATACTTGTTTATATTTGATAAAATAATGTGATTTTTTAATAGTAGATGGAAAAATTTGTTACTGAAAATGGTTTTGATTTTTTTATAGCAATATTAAAATTTCAGTAGCATTTTACTCCCAGTTTGTATTTGTGATTTGTAGCAGCATAGAATCAGGGGTGGAACATAATCATAATGTTCTAATCATAAATTTATTAAATGGTAGAAGATAAGATGTAATTTTCCTATCTAAGAATTTAAACAGTAAAAATATATACACATTAAAAAAGAGGAGTATCACTCAGGGTAGGTTCAGTTACGCATCATCTGTTCTACTTCTGCCTTCCTTCTATCAAAACCACAAGTCTCTTGTTGTTTACCTTCCACTAACTTTTTTGTCTGCATTGCTTTCCAGTATACTATACAAATATTAGTCTATATTATCAGAGAGCTATCCTTAGCCATTTTGGAGTTTATATACTCTTTCTTTCTGCTTTCAGATCCTTGCATTATCAACTTACAATTCATGTATTAGCTTTCACTAAATTGGTACATTTATATTTATTAAAAAATTCAATAAAAAAATTGATATATCTGGCACCAACTGAATATCCAAAAGCTATATAGCATACATCTTTATAATATTACATTTTAGTCCTGAATAAAAAATATGGTTTTTGCATTTTCTTTCCGTATGTAGTTAATTATACTGCCTTAGAACAGACTGAAGTTAATTGCTATAGATTATTTATTCTGTACGAAATAGGAATTATGTGTATGTCATCCACTTTGTGCCCTGAATCAACCCTGATCAGTCCTGAGAACATGAGCATACTGATTCAGTTAAAAGAAGCTATACATTTTTATTGATCTAGACTGTACAATGCGACACTAACTTAAGTGAAAGAACTTCTTTCATTAATATTTCTGTACTTGTATACATGCAAGTTCTTCTAAAGTATCTATTGATATATTTTATGTTCTCTTAAGAGTTATGGTTGTCTGACTGATAAATTTTGTTACTTCTATAGAACAAAGTCTTTCTTTGCTGATTGATTTTCAAAATAATTATTAAATTATTCCTTAATTCCTTTAGTTTTCTTTACTTGAGTTTTGTTATAGTTTATTTACATTAAGGTTATGTTTTAACGATGAACAAGAATTTTGGATTTAATTCAGAGCTTTTGTCACAGGATGAGCTTGGTGAAGATGCTGTTAAGAAAGCAATTGAAAAACCAGAGAGGTATGTTTTAAAACCACAGCGTGAAGGTGGAGGTAATAATATTTACGGTGAGAAAATACGAGATGTTATAACAAAAATCAAGGGATCCAGGGAGCGCACTGGTTGGATCTTAATGGATCGCATTGTTCCACCAGTCCAAGAAAATATTATTATTAGAGCCAGTCAGCCAGCTGCTCGTACAGATACTGTTTCTGAGCTTGGTATTTTTGGTATTATTATTGGGTATGTCATGAAACTTTATCTTTCAGTTTTTTTTGCATGTATGTGTTTTAACATTGCAACTTGTTTAATAAATTATGTGTTGAATGATATCCTCATGTACTAAATACTGTAACTAAGTAATTATTTTTTTCTAAGTAGATTTATCTGTGAAAGAAAAAATAGACAGTCATTGTTGTGTTGTGAAAAGAACAATACAAGGATTATGTTTGTTACTGTTGGTGATGTTACTGTCACTTTGAAACAGTGATCTCTTGATGAATGATTTTATAATTTTCTTATGTTTCTAATAATATATTTGTTTTATCGAGGCTTTGTTTTTAGAATTACCTAGAATTTAAAACGGTAAGAAGTTCTGTTAAAGCACAGCATCACTTTGGTTGTTTCTCTTATCCATCACCTTTGTTTTAATTGAACTCATATCTTTATTTGATATTTATTCAGTTTTAAACTAATTACCCATACTAAATAAAATAAAGTTTCTTAATAAAAAAAATAAATAATTAATATTAAATAACAATGCCCTTTAACACACCTATTATATATAATCCAGGCCTATTCTTTAACAGAAATAAACATAGACAATAAAGTTGAAAAATAATTAAAAAGCAGAAGTAATAATCTCTTTAAATTTAGTTATTTAATAATCTTCTATTGGTACAAAATTGCAATTGTTTTGTAGTAAAAGTGCTTGTAAAGTAGTGTAACAGAATCTGTTAGGAATCAGATAAAAGGTTTCAAAAAAGATAATATATTGTTTAGATGATTTGTCCGTACATGGAAGAACCATTAATATGAATAAGAATTTTTTTTATTATTGTATATTTAATGGCGCTAAAAAAAAATAGATACAATCCCAGCTAGTCATGGTAAGTCAGAACTAAATTAAATACATAATAAAGCAAAGAAATTAATTTACAACTGCATAAATAATCTTAAAAGTACACTTAAATTAATCATTAAAACATATCCAGTTAGATTACCTGAATTGATTACATACCATTCAGAATTGCCAAATGAAATAATGTGAGTTGTTTCAGTTCCTAAAAATTTTACAATGGAAGTAACTAAAAACAAGAAGAAGAGTTTAGTTAATGAAGAGACAAGCTTTGTAAAAGAAAAATACTTATGGAAATCAATTTGAACAACAAGCTGTTGTAGAGAACCAAAGGATTTTATTAGAGTTTATTGTTACTAAGGTGATGGAAAGGGATGCATAGAGAAAGAAGGAATATAAATATTTTGAAGTTATAAATTTGATATATAATGTTTTTATCCAGGCCAGAATCAAAAATATTTTAGTAGAACACAATGAAGAATGTACAAAATTGCATCAAATTATTCAATATATTTCAAATAAATCAGAACTATTAATGTGCTTTTAAAGGTAACTTAAACCACCATTGTGATTTTCAAACTGAACATGGTTTGAAACAGAAAAAAAATTGTGTTACTGATTATTTATTTTAATATTACACAAAGGTGGTATATCTGTTTATGTTAAACATAATATAAAAGCAAAATATGTTATTTACATGAACAAATCTGCAACTGAAATGAATTTTAAACTTGCTGGAATTCACTTAAATATATGGAAAATATGGAAAAATTATGTAGTATTAGGATGTATCATTCTCCAAATGGAAACAGGTATGGATTTGCTGAATAATTTTCATAATGTTTTGATAGGCTCTTGAAAATATAAAATAGAATAGTGAAGAGATGTTTATCAATAAAATAAAAAAAATTCAAGATATGCATCTCGGCAATCTAGCAAAAAACGTAGAAAAACAAAAAGGTAAACTGGTTAAAAAGGTACTGCAAAAGGTATTCTGGTCAGATATGTGTTCAAAGAAAATGAGCCTGATTTGAATTATAATAGATTTATAATCTCATTTATATATATTTACATATCACTTCAATACAGCCTTTCCTGTTGAATTGAAAGCGGCTTAAAAATACTGGGTGAGCAACTTAAATCTGAATCGAGCCAACTTGAACTTTCTTTTTTCTGTTTAGCTTCTGGAACCACCATAAGGTATTACTTCAGAGCATGATTGAGGATGATATGTATGAATCTAAATGAACTGTCCTGTAGTCTTGTACAGTCTCAGGCCAACCATTCCTGAGATGTGTGGTTAATTAAAACCCAACCACGAAAGAACACCACCATCCATAATCTAGTATTCAAATCCGTATGAGCCAACTTGAATTGCAGTTATTTAAATATTACCTTTAACATTCCTACTACTAACGCCACTATTGATTGTTTGTTACTACTCTCATCTGTTGTTATCAGTTGTAAACTGTCCCTGTTTCATTGCAATATTGTTTACATTCTTTACAATTGTGTTTTTTTTTTTAAATGCCTTTTTCAGTCAAAAGATCAGAAAGGGTTGCTGGAGTGTGTAATGCTGCAACTGTGCTTAATGTGTAGCAGTTCAGTTTTAAGTAGCTTACATACTTGAAGCCCATTAAGAAATTAATGGAGTTATTAATTATTCATTACACTTAACACATTCAGTTTTCCTGAACTTAAGAAACAGGTTAGGGAAGAATGTTTGCTGGAAAGAAACAAGAACGATTCAGAATAAACAAGGATATAAAAAAAAAATTATGAAGAAATACAAGAGGTAAAAATGACAAAAGATAAAAGTGAGTTAAGATAATAGTATTATCTTAAGTCACAGTATGGGAAGTAATAAATGAGAAAAAAGGCAATTTTCAAAAATCGATGAATCAGAATTATAGATTAGTGATGAAAAGTTTTTGTGGTTGGTTGAGAAATCTGAGGCTTACTTAACAAATATTTTCAAACAACATTAAAATAAAAACAAAACAGATAAAAAAAAAAAAGAGGTAATAGATTCAATAATTATATCTGTAAAATATAATCAATTTTATGTTATAGATGAAATAATGTAGTTCTAAATATTTGAAGGAATGATTACTAGAACAAAAATAGGTTTAATTAATGTCTTGCTTGAATCAGGAGTTACGTAGAAGTTACAAACATACTTACATTACTTCTTGACATAATCCCTGCCAAATTCAAGCATTTATCTTGTCACCAGCTTGTCTATTCCCTCTTCAGAGTACATCATTGCCAAAATATCCATTGACTCTATCCATGAGTTCATCATTCCTTTTGAAGTGTTGAGTATTCAGCCAATTCTTCAATTTCGTTAACAGATGAAAATCAGACTGCCAAATCAGGCACTAAGAGAGCAAAGACGTCAGAAATCTGTCACATGAATCTATTTAATAAACCATTAGTGATAGTAGCAGTGTTAGACTATGCATCGTGATGCAAAAAAAATAACCTCCTTCATTAGCATCTCTCACTGTGTATTCTGTATCACTCTTCTAAGCTTTGTTAATGTTCACAATAAATGATAACAATTATTGTCATACCCAGCTTCATAAATTCTGCACAAAACACACTACTTATTTTTTTGTTTGAATAGATTTGAACTTGCTGGGCTTTTTCAGCAAATGTATGTGGATCCATTGTTTGTTTGGACTGTTATTTTGTCTTAATATTGATGAACCAAATTCATTTGCTGTCTCCAGTTACAATCTTGTGAAGAAATTCACTTCCTTTATTCTGGTATTGCTAAAGAAAAGTTAATGCTGCTTTCATTTTTTTTTTTTTTGTTTTTCATTCAATTGATAAGTTGTTTCAATATCCATCATATATAGTATTTATGAAAACCCAAATCTGTCTATAATAATAATAATGTTAAGAGGGGACCTTGAAATTTGAGGAAAATGTTCACTGGGTTAAGTAATTGTGAATCGGCAGTTATCACAAACAGCAGATTCAATACTCTCAAATAGTTATCACTCAAAATGGAATGTTACCCTCTTCCTTTCTCATTGTATACATTAGTTCACCATTCCCTGAAATTTTTTAACCCCATTCTCTCACTTATTACATTACTGTGAACTATATGCTGCTGATGGTGAATTTTGCCTACAGAAGTTCTTACTCCTTGTGGAAAACTAATGACCTGTATACCTTGCAACATGGGTGGCAATCACCATCCAAATAAATCTTCATTAGCGAGTTAGAAAATGATAAAAACATGGTTTTATGCAGTGGATTCAGATCTAAAAACTGCATCAATATATTTACATTTATATCTAAAGTAAACTTTTTGACTAAATTTTTAACTTCTTTTACATACATTTGAGAAACACATATAAGAGGGTAACACTAAAGGTACTAAAAGGAGGAAATAAAGTGTAGATAAGCAAAAGGCAGAAGGAGTACTTAGAAATTACTCTTCCTAGTTTGTCAAAGTATTAGCTACTAATACTTTGACAAAGTATGTACAACAGAGATCAGATCAGTACTAGATCCAGTTTTATTTTTACGTTTATCAATGAGCTATCATTAGTAATAAAAATCAAGTAATACTTATGGAGATATTGCAACATTGATTCTATCTGATGCCAATATAGATTACCAGATTTCTTTCATAGATATTTATGCAATGTTTCATTTTGAATAATTCAGTAAGATATAAAATAAATTCAACTTTACAAGCTTTAAAAGTAAATGTAGCTGAAAAGAGGATATAATGCTACAGCAAGTATCAATAATACAGAATAGTGAAGTTATTTGTTTTAATGATGGTTCATAAGCAGTTTTCTCAAATGTTCATGACTATATTTGCAAAAAAATAAGCTTAAATATTTTGCTTTAAGGTTGTTATGTATAATCATAATTTGATAACAGCTGTTTATAAAGAATTGATAATTTTTTTATTCAGAATCTCAATACTGTGTTGGATCCTGATCCAAATAAAATTTAGAAGGATTTTTTACGTAATTCAAGAAATAAGACAATTACACACCAGGTTGGACTAGTGGTGAACTCATCATCGCAAATCAGCTGATTTTGAAATCTAGAGTTCTAAGGATCAAATCCTAGTAAAGTACTTTTATACAGATTTGTATACTAGATCATGGATACCAGTGTTCTTTTGTGGTTCAATTAACCACACATTTCAGGATCAGTCGGCCTGAGACTGTACAAGACTACACTTCATTTACATTCTTATACCTATCATCCTCTGAAGTCATACCTTACAGTGGTTCCAGAAGCTAAAC
Source organism: Lycorma delicatula (assembly GCF_047948215.1). Taxonomy (NCBI): domain Eukaryota; kingdom Metazoa; phylum Arthropoda; class Insecta; order Hemiptera; family Fulgoridae; genus Lycorma; species Lycorma delicatula. Next base: position 160,797,103 of record NC_134455.1, on the reverse strand, counting down.
AGAAAAAGAGAAGAAAAAAGGTTTGTTGAAGTCCAGAGAAACACTATTCAAATGTAGTCTGTGTTACATTGAACTTTAATTTCTGTCTACATTAAGAAATTAGCATATGATTCTGGTATCTATGATGACTAAATATTGTGAAATAGTTAACCTTTTCCCATCACAATGATCCGCGGTTGATTAGCGCTCCGCGAAAATATGTTGGTATCTGATTGCTTCCTTCATAGTCTTATGCTATCCTCTTGTGAAAAAAATTACAGTACATTAAAGAGATCTAACAGATTCTGACAAAAAAAACATTATGACTGGATATTTTTTATGCCTGTAACAACAAAAAATTGAAACAATACAAAAATTACGATAATTTAATTGCAGAATTTTTTTGCGCATTTCTACAGCGTTTTTTATTAGCGAATTTTTTTTTTGCTTTGGTTTATGAAACATAGTTTTCTGATTTAAAAAATAATTTCAAGCAAATCGGTTGAAAATTGGGCAAAATATGATGAAAAACCCATGTCATAAATCACAGCTTGGTAACATATGTTGGTATAAGTGAATGTAGATTCAGAAAACTACGTTTAATAAAAATTCCCACCACTCAAAAGGCTATTCAGATTGACAAAAAACCATTTTTACTGTACTGTTATTCATTACGAATCGATATGTGTTACATGTTTACCGATATCATTTGTCAGAAAAGATATTTATAAACCTCAAGTAAAAGTGATGTATTTATGACCACAAATTCCTTCTTTTTTTTTTGTGTGCCGTATATCATAATTTATTATGTGTTTCAATACTTCAATATGTTGCTAGTAAGATAAGCTATTTTTGTAAATAATAAATAAATCCGTAATCCTCATAGCAATTATAACACACACACACACACAAGCACTTTTTTAGAATTTCTAAAAAAAAAATGGTCATATTCTTTCCGACTTAGATGCCATATAAAATGATTTTGTAACAGCGTTTTAAAACTGACGCTGTACATAACCAGTTCCAAGGCTACATGATCTGAAAAGGTTAAAGCAATTATTAACCTAAAAGTATCTTATTCTATTGAAAAATTCCTTGAAGAATTTTTCAGTTATAAAAATTACTATCACGGTAGCTTAAAAATGTTTCTTCAGCTTTACATAAATAAATTATTTCATCTCTGAACAAGGAAATATTTTTGGTATTTGTTGCACCATAAACTCTCTTCTGGATGGTCATTCACATTATTGGAAATCATGTTGATGTCATATGCATGTTATATTCTTTATAAGTTATGTATGTTTTCCCTAATTCCTTGGAATTTAAAGTAGAGTCATAATTCATATGGATTCAATAAATAAATCTTAACTACATAAAATTTTGTCCAAGATTACATTTTTTTCTGTTCTCATAAGTTAAGTTTAAAACTTAAGAGAATATGCCTAACATTCTGTGATAGGCGCCTCAGCCAATTATGGCTTATTTTTTGTAATCCTCCAGAAAAAAAAACAGAATCATTAGACAGTCCTACAGCTGGTCACTACCCGAGTCTGTTAAAGAAGCAGCAGGCTGATGGTTACTAATATTTGCCAGCATGCACCATGGTAGCAGGTGATGCACTTTCATGGTACCTGACCACAGAAGAAGGGATAAAGTATGGAAAAAGGGGGACAGCAAAGGTAGATCATAAAAACCCACAGAGGGACCAACCGACTGAATGTTACAAACAATTGAAAACAACATGAACTGCTGTTTGGATCCAAAAAATCTGTGGACCGGGTTACTATGCTTTGTTGTGCTAATATGTCGAGAAGTGACAAATGAAAACTCGTAGTTGGGAAGGCTGCCAAGCCTCATTGTTTTAAGTGGTTTAGAATGGATAGTTTGCCAGTACATTAAGTTTCTAATAAAAATGCTTGGATGACCAGTCTTTTCATAATGGATTAGCAATTGGGATGTTGAGTTGCAGAAAAAATTAAGAAAAATCAGACTACCAATTGACAATTGTACTGCTCATCCGCAACCAAATTGTTTAAAAAATATTACTATTGAATTTTTACCATCTAATACAATGAGCCTCATCCAACCATTTTTGGACATGGTAATTATAAAAAATATAGTCTATTTACTGATGTAAGTTGTGATCAACATTCTTCTAAAAATAGAAGAAAATTTACTGAATTCAAGCCCTACAGTTAGAGGAGTAAGTGCAAGAGTCAACTTGCTGCAAGCAATTCAGTTCATAGCCGACAACCGACAGCTGGGAAGAAATAAGTAAAACAGCAACAAAAAATTGTTTTTCCCAATGTGGTTTTTCTAAAGCAGAAGAAGAGCCAGAAAATATGCAGGAACATGATGTTACATGTCACTGCAGCAAATTGAAAAATTATCAAGAATTAGTTCAGATTGATGAAAATATTGAATGTGTACAAAATGATAATGCGACATCACTATTGTAGAAAATCTCCAGCCCACATGCAGCACAATGGATGAAGCCAGTGACGATGAAGATGAACCAGAAATACAAGCTACAATTCAAGATGCAAAAAAATTTATTGTCGTACTTCAACAGTTTTTTATGCAAGAAGGAAGTGAAGGCAGCCTTCAGTTGGAGTTGGAAATCTATGCGAATTTCATTGACGATATGTATTAAAATGAAACAGCACTGCAGATTTTATGAATTTTTTCAAAGAAAATAATCAGGTGAGACTTTTACATTGTGTATGCATGGCTATCTATTCTATTTAAATGTTTAACAAAAGAAATGTTTAATTTTGTTTTGAGATCTGAAGGGACTATAAAATAACAATCGGTTATTTCCTTACTACAGTTAGTTTAGTGAGTTAGTTGTGTTACTACATGCAGCCTACTTAAATAGTGTAGTACATATTTTTAACAGTAGGCCACATGAACAGATATTTTTAACTACATTTACCGATTTAGAAATCGGTTTTTACATTAAATTTTTGTGACTGCTGTATACCATGCCTCATGTGTATATCAGCAGAACTTGCATGTAGAATGTGTGTGTGTGTGTGTGTGTGTGTGTGTGTGTGTGTGTGTGTGTGTGTGTGTGTGTGTGTGTGTGTGTGTGTGTGTGTGTGTGTGTGTGTGTGTGTGTGTGTGTGTGTGTGTGTGTGTGTGTGTGTGTGTGTGTGTGTGTGTGTGTGTGTGTGTGTGTGTGTGTGTGTGTGTGTGTGTGTGTGTGTGTGTGTGTGTGCGCGCGTGCGTGCGTGCGTGCGTGCGTGCGTGCGTGCGTGTGTGTGTTTAATGCAATACAATATCATATATGCTACAATTTATGAATTCATTTATTAGGGCCAGCTGTTTAATTGGGCCAAAATGCTCTCTCTGGTCCTGTTGTGTCCCAATAAACCAGAATAGACTTTTACTTAGAATCCTCTGTATTTGTATTTCATTAAACTTTCTGATATCCTATTTTCTGAATTTTATTTATAAAACATTTATTGCATTTTCTACTATAATTTAACTTTTAATTAAATTTTGTGCATAATCAATGTACCACCTACCTAATCAGCTCTGAGATTCCTCTCTGTGTATAAATTTAATCTTTTCTGTAAAATTGTATATAAAACAATTTTTTCTGCATTAATTTAAATGCAAGTTCTATTTGTTAATTGCACTTTTTATTTGGTTTTTGTAGGGACAGCAATGAAATTATATATAATAAGCAGGTTGGTCATATGCTTAGATCAAAAGAAAGTACAGCAGATGAAGTAGGAGTTTCTGCTGGGTTTGGCGCTATGGACAGTCCTTATTTATACTGATAAATGTCTAAAATAAAGAACGCCTAAAGAGATATAATTAATGGTATAATGAAATTATTCATGAACTCTTGTGAAATGGATGGTTACGAATATATATTTTCAAATACTATTATCAAGAATTTTTAAAAAGATAATAGGTTACTGACATATAGATTATGAATTTATTTACTAATTTGCAAATCAGTGTAAATAAATTATAATTTTACTACAATTAAGTCTCAGATCTTTAACAACTACCCATACACATTCTTGGAAAGAAAGAAAATCGTGTTTCCTCTTTATGAACTGTATGTGTCTTGCCTACTAAATCTACTGCTGATATTACTTTGCTACTATATACTTTTTCTCTGCTACTGCCCAGCATATTGTTACTAGATACATAATTATTATATCTTTATTTCCTTTGCTTTTTTTCATGTAGCAACTACAATGAATGCCATTCTAGAAGTAAGTTAATGCCAATCACATGTTGCCCAACATCAACATTGTCAATAGTAAAATAACACTGAACCACAGGATTTATTTCTCCTTTTCATTTCATAACTTAATACTAAACATTTAGAAAAGTTGTTAAATTTATGATATCCATCAACACTCTTATACTGATCAATTTCAAGTTTCTAGCTTATATCTTTAAGACTTATAGGTTGAATAAAATAAGATATTTGTAGTATTTTTGTACTTTTTTTATCAAACAGAATTAAAGTTTGCTGTTTCAAATGCAAACTAATTTGTATTGATATCAAATTGGTGTTTTATTATTTACATGCAGTCAATTCAGAATTTTACAGCAATACTTTGGATACTGATTTAAAACGATGTTATAAGCAAAAAGGTTCCTATAAATGTATGACCAGAAACACTTATGTGTAGCTGTAAACACATCAATTTACAGCTGGTAAAACGTTTGCTCAGATTTCTGCTGGAGGTTTAAAATAAAACAATCTAAAATTCTTGGAGTCCATTTTAAGGGAAAATTTAGCACTTTTGTATGTTTTTGACCTGAAAAATTGAATAAAATAGCTCCTAGTACAATAATTCTAGTAGTTTTTAATTGGATTCTTGCACAACCCAAAATATTAGAGTAAAAAAGACAACAATTTTTTTTAGGTGTACTGTAAATTAATATAATTGCCATTAAAAAAATAAAAACTTCTAACAAAATTTATAGATAATTTAATTCTGAGAAAATTGGTGTACATGAAGTAAGCCAATACAAAAGAAGTGCAGGCCTCCGTGGTGCAAGTTATAGCATCTTGGCCTTCATCTGGAGGTTCCAGGTTCAAATCCCAGTCAGGCATGGGATTTTCACACATTCTACAAATCATTCATCTCATCCTCTGAAGCAATACCTAACTGTGATCCAGGAGATTAAAAAAAGTACAAGTTTCAGTATTTTTAACTGAAAACAAAACAGACCAAAATGTAATAGAACTTTATTTTAAACAGAATCTTCATATTGAGATCAGTAGTTCTTCATAATCGTAAAAAGTCACAAAAATAAATGTAATATTGATCTTAAAATGTATAAAACAGATTAAAAAATGAAAAATGTCATTAATAAAGTTTATCTCCAAATGATTTATTACTAAAACACTTATTTAGAATTAAAGATAGCATAAATCAAATCAGTTGTTCCATGTGATCTCCATTTTGATGAATGCAGCATTTAGCATGGCAATTTCATCCTTCTCTAGCATTTCTTATAGGATGAGTACTAAAATAGTTGCTGCAGGTTCTATGATGCTTAATTTCTTAGTTCTTCTTGTGTGCCATTATGAATAGATTAAACTAACTTTAAAGGAAAAAGTCTTATGATATGAGATCAGGTGGCCATTTTAACCACTCCTCTGTAGTATGTTTATTTAAATAATATGTAACATTATAAGAGAAATGGGTTGGTGTGATCATTCATAAACCACATCCTCAGTCTGCCTGCAATTTAATTGTCTTTCAAACTTCAATCAGATTAATTAGCAACAAATATAAATGCTGTACTATTTGAAGGTAAAAAAAAAGAATCTATAAATTGTCACCAAGAACATTATACAAAAAAGTTGTTGAAAATAAATTGTCACTGTCTACTCTGGGTATTCCTCTGCCAAAGTGTAGACAATTCAAAAACTGATAAATCCATTTATTATAAAGTATAATTCATTAGTAACTAGATTAAGGAAAATGAAATTGTACATATTTGTTTCTAATTATCTATCAACAAAATTTTGTCCATTACCAATCTGATGGGTAATATATTTTTTGCACAATTGTAAAAATGTGTAAACGAATTGCACATTTATCCATGTGGTACAACCATTGTTCCATAATGTTCATAACATGCTTGGTTGTGAAACATTTCATCTGGTACTTGTGATAAAGGTAATTTTACAGCATTGAATAGTCTTCCTCAGTTCCATTTCTTACAAACGATTGTTCATCTGTAAATTTTGATTTCACCATATCTGTTTCTCTGATGTCTCTCCACATCTTCAGATGTTTCACAACTTAGTATTTTTTAGTGGATATTTGTCACAGTGTACTCAAACTGCAACCATAATATTGTTTGCTAAGTTAGACTAAAGTATAACTTATATTACAACTATCAGTTCTCCAGATAATTTAAATTTAATTTGTCTCCCACTACGTATAACAGCAGATTAAACTCAGTTTTATATTGTTATCTTAAATAGCTGCATAAAACTGCTCAGGACTTATTAACATACAGTACACAAAGCATACAAAACAATTATTGGTCATTCAGCTGCCAAATCGTGAAATAAAAGATTTCTTAGATAATTTATTTTGTTTTAGAAGTTATTTATTTTAGCAATATTAAGAAGATTTTTTGTTTTGTTTAAAATTGTAATGCTTTTCTGCAGTTTAGTTTTGAATTGAAGTTGAACTTCTGAGAGTTACATTTGTTTTATATTGGCTTTATATCAGTTTTTTCAGAATTAAATTCTCTGCAAATTTTGATAGAATTTTTATTTGTTTGTTGGCAATTTAACAAAGTAATTTTATGGTAAAACTAAAAAAGTTTTTTTTGCAGTCGTTGTATTTTGGGTGTAGAATAATTTTCTCTGAAAATATTAGAGATATACTTCTGGTACCTAATTTATTCAATTGTCAGATCAAATAACTAATAAAATCACCAAATCTGGATCCCAAGAATTTCAGTGTGTTTTCATTTTACCCTTGGGGCAGAAATAAAGACAAAATATTTCACTAACTGTTTTTCAGTAATTAAATTTACTTAATGTAGATATAAGTAAATATTAATTAAATTTTAAATAGAACAACTTTAAAAAAGTAACTAAAAATATCTGCAAAAAAGTAGTTAAGGAGTAAATTTGTGTTTATTTTTTTATTTAACACTTGTACACATCTATTCAAGATCATTGTTGGTACTTCAACATTATCCAACATTATCTTCAATATTATCCATTCCATCTAGTCACGGCATCTCTTGGTCTTTCAGAAATAACAGAGAATCGAGTATACATTTCTTTGGCATTGCTTCCTGATTTTTTTAATGCATTTACCTTTTTTAATTCTTTCTGTCCTGAGAAAATTAATTTTCTTCTCAACTTCCTTACTTGCTAATGGATCAACCTCCTTCAAATTATTAATAAAGTTTTGTTTTTTGTGCTTGTTTTAATATCCCTTGCCCTTTATCTTGCCCAAGTACACATTACCTTTGTATAATTTGATAAATTCAGTTAAAAAAACCTGTTGTAATTATTTTATATTTAACATTATTATTATTATTATTAAACACTAAAAAAAAACCATAAGTTTAAATAAAGCATAATTTTAAAAACAGTAATATATATAAACGTGTATTGATGATGTATGATTTGATAAAGATGATATATTACAAATTTAAATAAAACTGGTACTAAGAAGTATATAACACATGGTAACAACATAAAACTGTACATAAGTATTTGTATATTCTCTTCTTATGAGTCACACGATAGTACGTGAAGAAAAAAAATCAGAGGTAGTTTAATCTCATTTATGTATTTATGGCGTGAACGCGTCTTCCCAAATCAGCTGATTTGGAAGCCGAGAGTTCCAGCGTTCAAGTCCTAGTAAAGGCAGTTATTTTTACATAGATTTGAATGCTAGATCGTGGATACCGGTGTTCTTTGGTGGTTGGGTTTCAATTAACCACACATCTCAGAAATGGTCGAACTGAGAATGTACAAGACTACACTTCATTTACACTCATACATATCATCCTCATTCATCCTCTGAAGTATTATCTAAACGGTAGTTACCGGAGGCTAAACAGGAGAAAGAAAAGAAAGGCTATGTATTTATGGCAAGCAATTGACAAAATGCAGTCAACAAGTTGTTCATTTTAAAATGGAGGTATATTCCCACTCCAACTTCCCTTCATCTTTAAGACTGACAATAAGATTAGAATGTGGTAGGCCTTTTAGTAGTGGTTTCAAAATTCCATAATTTTGTTGGGATTATATAAAAAAATAAATTTTTCATTTAAATACCCAAAACTCTGTTCTGTAATATACTTAAATCCCAATTTCTTTTAATTCTTTTTAAGCACAATTTTTCATAACTTCTACTATAGACTTTTTTTAAAAACTAAATTGTAATTTAAATTATCACAGAAAACAAAATATTTAATTCAACATTACAACTTTTTTCTATCTAGTTATCTGTAAGCATAAGTCTTCAAAGACAGACTTCTTTTTTCATAAACAATACTGGAACTGCATATGCTAATATAATCTTATATGTTACTAATATGAGGTCTGCGTTAACCGTTGTGCCATCATAACTTTTGATAATAGGAAAGGATAAAAGGGTTAGAGTATATTAGTACATTACCTTTCAGTTACACAAGAATTATTTGATAATTTTTAATTATCAAATAATTAGCCCAGCGCACATATTTTTTTTTTTTTTTTAATTTAATCTTAACCATATCTCATGATTTTATTATTTAAAGTATTATAATTTACCTAATTTAAAGTTTTATTAATGCAATATGTTGTTCAATTCAGCCTTTTTTGACCAAAATAAATTTTTAAGAGAATTTTTAAAAATTTCAAATGTACAAAAAGTTGTAGATCAAATAAAAATTATGGAATAATATGTGTAGATATATATATTTTTTTATTTAAAGGTACCAAATTAGCAGTAAATAATATTATATTACTAACATAATCTATGTATCGGGTTGGTGCCAAAAGACTCTTTACACTGTAATAAAAACAGCTTAATCAAGCTCTACTGCTGCTGGAAAAGGTGGGGAGGATAAGCTGTGGTGGGAATCGTCAAGTGTGTTCATTTGTGGTGGGATGACCCTTAGTCATAGTTGAGTGTGGGATGATGGCAGATACAAATGTGTTCACTGTTGAGCGTTTCTTAGCTAGTGTGTGGGTCTATAAATGTCCACACACTGGTAAAACAATGGAGAACATCCTGACCCCATAGGGGAAGACACCCTCCTTGTAGCGGTTTTGGTCACCACACTACACCCTCTGAGCTCATGTTCAGTACCTTGGCAATGATATCTTGCAGTCAAGCCTCAGCCAGGATTCCACCAATGCAAATGCCACAAGTGACATTTCCATTGGTACTACTAATAAAAACTCCAAACAAAACACATCTAGCCAAGTCTCAAACAAGAATGAATGACTTTCCCAGAATGAAGGAACTGAACTCTACCTACCCAAAAGGTAAAAATGAGTTTGACACACCAACGAATCATAAAACACAACACAAAAACACTAACAATAAATAATGTAACATAACAAAAGAAAAAGTATAACTAAATAGAAACAAAATCAGCAACAAAATAACAATAAAACCAAACATAAACACAAAGAAGTAAAGCCCAAGAGAATATCATACCCTTTCAGCGATCCTTTCTTTTGCCAAATGTGCAATATTTTTCAAATTAACACAGAGATCAAGTGTAGACCCGATAATATCAAGCCAACAAATGGCCTCTGTGCACATAAGTCATACCTAGCACATTCATATATTACATGATAAGTATCGTCCAACAAAATCCACATTGCAGACACATGTAACAGTGCGCCAGGCAGAATTTCTGAAGTCTGTCCCAAAAAGCGCCATGCCCTGTGTCTCATCCCACTTGGCCTGCCACAAGGTGATACCATGCTGTTCTATATCCTTTATTTTCTACAAAGTCAATTCACCTGACTTCTTAGTAATATATCATTGTTGCCCCTCAGATGCAATCAAGTTTATCAGTTTCATGCCTGTAATCACCAAGATCACCTCCCATGAAATAGCAATATAAGGCGTTGAGCCTGTAACAAAATATCCGCCCAAACAGGTGCCGCATATAGCATAATTGCCTTGCAGGTGCCCTTAAACAAGATACTTATAGTCTTAAAATTAAGACCCCAATCAGCATTGACCACACATTGAATCTCGAAGAAGGCATTAGGGCCTTTCCCGTGATGTATTAAAAGTGCTTCTTAAACTGCAATTTCTCATCAAGAAACACCCTGAGGTACTTTTGAACCTGAATATATCTAATGCATTGGCCTGACATCAATACGCAGACTCGCTGCCTCTCAGCCAAACTGCCTTTGCGGAGCATCATCGCGGTCTCCAGGCTAAACGTCATCTTATGTTGATGACCCCCATAGCTCAAGTATCCTGCATGCTTGAGTGGCTCAGAATTTAACACCACCTTCAACCAACAGGAGCCCATCATCAGCATAAGCCACGATGCAACCTCAGCCGCAGAAGTGAATCAAACTCCACCACTCAATAATACACATTGCCCTGCTGACAACCCTTGAACAGCGTCTTCCCCACTTCATGGCTGCCATTGTGGAGCAGCAAATCCCGATGACTGAAGTAACTTTCCATAACCTGCAACTCACTCACAGTACAATCTCTCTTCTGTAGTTGATATGTATCAGAAGGCCACCATAAATTATTAAATGCCCCAGAAATCTCCAGGACATATTCCTGCAAACTGGAGGTTACCACACTCATCACACGAAGTATGGCGTCCTCAGTACTCTTTCCAGGATGAAACCCGTACTGATAATTGATTAATAAACCGCGCGAGGTCAACCTCTCGTTTATACGAAGGTACAGAACATTTTCAAAGACCTTACCAATAACCGGCAGGAACGTCAAGGGCCTATACCAGGAACTAATAGCGGGATCCTTGTCGCCGCCACCTTAACAATAATTTTACAATCCCCTTCCAACTTACCGGGAAGTATCCTCCAAACAAGAATTTATTAAAAACTCGTGTGATAATTCTCACACTTACTCCTGCTGAGCTAACAAGGAGCTCCGCCGTTATCCCATCAAAGCCAGGAGCTTTATCTCTATCTTTTTTTTCCTATTTAGCCTCCAGGAATCACTGTCAGGTATTACTTATTACTTCGGAGTATGATATATACGAGTGTAAGTGAAGTGTAGTCTTGTAAAGTTTCAGGTCGACCATTCCTGAGATGTGTGGTTAATTAAAACCCAACCACCAAAGAACACAGGTATTCTAGATCTAGTATTTAATTGCGTATAAAAGAACCTTTACTAGGATTTGAACGTTGGAACTCTCGACTTCGAAATCAGCTGATTTACGAAAACGCGTTCACCACTAGACCAACCCGGTGGGTTTGGTCCTAGGCTACAGACAGCTTGACGCAGCTCGGCCTCAGTAATCTCAAAGGAGACTGCACCCCCGCGAAACTGAACAACCTCACGCCTCGTCCGCTGACCGGAACTACGAAAAACTGAACACTCGGCGGCGTCAATGAAAGCCGCCGACAAGTCTTCCAAGTCCAAAACATCCATATTGGCGGAAAGAAAATCAACAAACATTTTCCAGTCCACATGCCTATGCAGGAAACGACCCTGCTGAACCGGAGAGTTACATCGGTAGCACTCACTCAAACCACCAGCAATCTCATACACAATCAATCGATGATCGCTTGAGCTACCGTCAACAATCTTCCAGTTACAAACACTGGCAGGAATAAACCTACCAGCGGTAACGTCGATGTTTGTTCTACCAAAAAGCTAACGCCCGTCTACAATACCTGCGTAGGTGAGCAACTCACCAGGTACATTATATACCGGCCGTATTGGGCTAAAAAAAAACTCAATTAATTCACCGCCATCATAGGGAAAGCTGCTACGCCATAAAAGTGATTTAGCGTTCACATCTGCACTAATAAGAATTGGTCTGGTACCAGAGAATCGTAGGATTTTATCCCAGACCTCAAGATAACGATCAGCAGGATCTCTATATTGAAAACACGTACAACATGCAGATCCAAGTTCTGAACAGCCACACAGACAACAACATGATGATCGTTAGAGAGCATTCGAATGAAGACACAGTCAAGTTCCCTTCTGCACAGTACAGCAGACATACTATCAGAACCAAAATATAACTTTTTCCAACGAGAAAAACCTGGCAGTTCACCGAACACAACATACGGATTCTGCAACAAGACAGCATCCAACTCCCTATGTATGGCGATCTCGCAAAGTTCAATCTGTACAATGTAAGTACCCTGTGCATTTAATTGCCCAGTTTTAACCATCTAACGATACTGAATTGGAATACATTATGACAGCCCTCTGATAATAAGCACAATCCTTACTACTGACAGAGTGCTTATGATCCTTCCGAAGAATTCTGCAGTTTGATGTCGGCTCCTCCGACTTCTTAGGATACTCCTCTCGTTTCTGTCTCTCATTCCCATAATGGGAGGACAATACCACCAGATTTTTATAAAGTTTAGCTGTGTGCCCAAATTGGCAGGACTTGAAACGTTGAACATCTACATATTCTTTGACCTTACACGAAGAGAAGTCAATAAACAACCTGCTCTCAGAATAAAATAATTCATTACTCACCTCGAAGACACCATGCTAACGCCTTGCCTCCACTGTTTGAATAACAGTCAATAATCAGCCTTGAAGGCCGCTTCAGCCAATTGAATATTCTGCTTCCGTACGAGAGTCATTAACTCCTCCTCAGATAGACGTTGATCAATATCACGTACAATGATCTTAGGACGCCTCTTCCTTTTAAAGGCGACTTTCATGATTGTTTTACCGAACTCAAGGGAGTCAGAAATAACTTTGTCTCTTTGTCGTCGGCAACGACAACTAGCTCCTTCTTCGTCTCACGTATATTTCGAATTCTCAGGCTCGACCTCTTCCGTCGAAGGACTTCTTGAAATTCGTTCATTTCTTTGCTAGATTTCGCCGATACCCCTTCCTTTAAATTAACGAAAACAACCTCAGACTGGCCTCACGTTTCTCCTTCAATACCCGAGAATAAGGCTTACTTTGAGGCATAACTGGAACAGAAACCTTTTCCTTTAAAATCACCTCGCGCACCTCTGGAAGCTTCTCAACCAACTTATCACACCCTTCCCCGATGGCGGAAATTGATTTGAATTCCCTAATTCTGGAGATAACCTATAAGCGTACCTTAGCTGAACTGCTCCTGCAACTCTCTAAGAACTGCATAAGCGTTTCATATTGCTCATTAAATTCCCACGCAAGTGGAGTAGAACTTCCTGCACGCCTGTCGCTTGAGCACTCTCCTGCACTAAATCCTTAACCTGGATAGAGATACCCGATAAATCAACCCTTGGCTTATCATCTCCTGATGAGGAATCATTAGACCGCACTAGAGCTATTACTTCACCATGAGCGTACTTTGCCTGTCTAGGCTTATCCTTCTTACCCTCTTTATCAGACATACTCAATATTAATTGAATAAAAACAGACTACTAAATTAATTTAAAGTTGTTAACTGTCAATAACAAGTCGATAAATCAGATGGCAATGTTAACAAGAAAGACCAATTAGATCAATGGAATATGGCCGCTGCCAAACACAGCAACCAATCACCAATATGGCCGTTGTCAATGTAAACAATATCAAAACTGATTAACAAATTTATTTGAATTATATTAAATTCAAACAAACAGCTAAAATAACTGTATTTTATCAAAGATACATCAAAAAAAAAGAAAAGCCACCCAGAAGGGTGACTTAATTAAATGAAACCATTCAACTATTTTATAGCCCAGAGACCCTAAAGACAATCCAAGCAACAAAATTCGAAACAACCAATTACACACAAAATAATATTCCAAAATATTGACTAAACAAACAATTACACCCTTACTAACAAGCAAAGAACAAAATTCACAAAAAATAATACTGAAACCGCACAAATAAATATATGTGTTGGAAGCCGACTAAAAAACCATCTACCAATATGGCGATGTGTGTCGAACATTATGAATGATTTCTTTGTGCGTTTTGAGAAATTGTCACCATCACTTCAAACGTTACTAGCATGGGAGAAAAAGGTTTTTGATGCGCCACGCAGTGAGAGGCCGAGTACTTGAGCTGTGATTTGTGCTGCTGTGGAGGCACTGATTCAACGGTCACCGATGAAATCAACGTACAAACGTTCAGCAGAGTTAATTCTCGGATTGTCCATGATCGACAATGCGAGACCATATGCGAAAGGCCTTGAAAGTTAAATGTTTTTGTCCAGTCACAATTAACGAGTTGAGCGGAAATGACCTTGATCGACATGTTTATGCACTGGCAGCAGGCAAAATCATGTTATCGGCCAAAGCCATTGCAAGTCCTGTCCAGTGTTCAATGCGGGTTTGGTGGGCGTGACCACACTTTAACATCTGTGGCTGCTTAGCAGGAGTTCCTGGATTTTCTGTTTCCAGATCTCCGGAGGGTGAAGCATAGGGCGGGGGCTATGCTCTTCCCTGGCGTACGGACTGTGGATCCCGTTGATATAAACCGAGTGGTTTCTCGAAAGGCACCGGGGATTGACCAACTTGACCTGGATATATTCTACCATCTGCTGCCTGTCATAAGAGAGCCGCTTGGCAAGCTGTTATGCCTCAGCTGTGGCTGCTTCCCGACTTGTTGGAAAGTGGCTTTGGTGAGGGTGCTCTTAAAACCAGGAAAGGATCCTAGTAAGGTTGGCAATTATCAACCCACCAGCCTCTTGCCAGTAATCGGTAGGTTGCTTGAAAGACTGGTTGTGGAACGGCTCTGAAAAAGCATTGAGGTGAACTGTTTTCTAAATTGAGACCAGTATGGCTTCATGAAAGGGATTGCATGGTAAATGCTCTTGCCGAGGTGGAAATCGCAGACTGTAAATATGTTTTGACAAATTTTGTAGACATAGAGGCAGCATTTCCTTTCTTGTGTTGAAGTTTTGCCCTCTATGAGTTGGAACGCCGCAATGTTCTCGTAGCCCTGCAGGCCCTGGTATGTGACTGTCTAACTGTACAGCTCTGTTTAAGGATGCGCACCTAGTTGTGGAGAAATCTGTTACCAGGGGAAGCCCACAGGGTTCTGTTCTCTATCCCCTGCTGTGGAACCTGGTATTCAACAGATTTCTGGGATTAACATTTACCCATGACTAAGGGAAAATCCTTGCATAAATTTATGCAGGATCTGGGGGGATGGTACATCTCGAGCTCGTTTTTAAGGGCAACAGGTGCCTGAGTCTTCACCAACCATGTTAATTTAAACCAATATCTGTTTCGGTTCCTCCTGGCAGCTGATGAGCTGTGCATCTGCGGGGAGGTCCAGTCCAATGAACACATGATGTCTGACTGCCCTGCTCTTTGGGAAGCCAGAGATCGGGCCACCCTGGAACTTAGAGGCCAAGGGGAAAATTGGCCACTCACAAGCGGTGAGTTAATGTAGTGAGAGCCACATTGTCAGACTGTGTGGGATTTCATTGATGCAGTTACTTTATTTAACTGACATCAGTAGTTTACCTAAGGGAAAAGACTCCTACCGCACTGCTGTGTGAAGATAACCTAGAGATATATGAGATAATATATATGGCTGACCACCGGCCCGCCAATTAAGGCTCCAAGCACTTTAATATGGTGGACAGGTACTTGCTGGCATTCAGGGACCTAGGCGTGGCAGTGAATTGTTGCAAATTGTTGTCTAGTGAAATAAATTTTAATTTATGGATGTCATATATATTTTTAGTAGTTGATGGGGTGCGCCTGCCCACTTTAGCAAATATATGACAAGTGAGTGGTTGGAACACGTAAGTCGGTGGTGTATGGCTCCGCGCTTAGTCCGTTTATGCTGTTAGGTAAGTTCTAGGAGCTATTTAGAATACTGGTCTCTAACTGTTCAAGCCTCAGTTGCCATTTATGGCACAAACATTTGGTCTTGAATGGGGTGGTGGCAGGAGAAATGCCAAATAAACCAATGTTTATGCATGGCAGTTATTGTTTGAATGCTTTCCAAGAGCAAACAATAAAAAGAAGTCATAATCTCAGATGAGTGCAATTTGTCGAAGCTCTCAAAACCAAAATGTTTTTTTTCTGGATGAAAGAGAATCCTCACTTTTTTTAAGAAATCGAACACCATCTGCCTCATGTTATGATTTGGGGAGGGATGACAGCTGAACATTTCCTTGGTCCTTATGTTTTTAATGGCGCAATTAATCAACAGCGTTATCTGAGAATGATTGCTTCCAGAATTAACAGCAAAACGGATCACTGACATCATTATATTTTAGAAAGACAGTGTTCCAGTCCATTTTGCTTTGATTGTCTGGAGATGCCTCAATGAAATTTTTCCAAATTGCTGGATCAGAAAAGTACTGGCTCTAGTGCCTTGCCAGCAAGAAGCCATGACCTCACCACACCTAAGAATGCATTCTGGATTTTTGTAAAAGAGGAGATCCATAATGCAGATACATCAACAATGAGCAGCTCCAAGACAGTTTGGTTAGCATTTTAAATGATCACCCCTGATATGCTATTGCAGATGAACACCAGAGATGGAGACACAGCTGTGCTTTGAACATTTTTGAACTCACAAACACACAGGCATTTTGGATCCATATAAGACAAGCTAATAATAATTTCCACACCCCAATAATTTCATAACTAGCATCATAAAGGTACTTCCCACCCACCAAAAAAAAATATTTTTTTAGAGAATTAACTGTATTTTACAGTTGAATGTTGTTGATGTTTAATAAGTAAACATTTCAGAAAAATGTAAATTTTATGGTGTTTAAATTATGGAATTATTTTCAGAACATTTATTTATTTTCAAAATACGAAAGTAATATGTTAAAAAGTAAGCTTCAGTATTTTCATAATATTTTGAAAATGGAACTATTACAAAAGCTGATTATCTGCAATTTCACTCTACTCAGACCATATCTCATATATAATTTAACAGAATCTTTTTTTATTTTTAAAGGGTATAATTTTCAGGTAATCTGTAGTATATGAACAAAAAATTATAGGTTGATAATCCACATGTTACCTGAAAAAAAAGTAGTTTAGAATAAGAACATCACTTCCAAATTCATATATGGCTCTACTATGAACATGCCAAGTTATTTTGTTTACAGTAGTTCTTGTTTAGTACATAATCTCAATCGGTTATTTGGTAAGTATTATGTAACAGTTATTGTTTTAAATGCAGTCTCAAGTACTTAAGCTGTCAGTGAAATTTTTAAACTCTGAAACATTGTAACTGACAGGAGCACAATGAACTGTTTGATAATAAAATTGTGTTAATCTGAATCTAGTTGCGAATTAATATTTACTTATTCAAAAAATTTTTCTTACACAAATTCTATACTCAACTAGACCCTAAAAATGCGTTTACCCATTTCTACATTGGCCAAAAAACCTCATTTCCATAAAAATAAATAAACATGACACTAACTAAACATTTGTAAATGCTACTCTATTGTCCGCACACAGTTTTATAAGTCACCAAGTGCGTTTAGATATTCTCTTCCATGTTGAAAGACCAAAGTCGTAAAGATAGTCCTGAACATCAGTTTTCAGTTTATCAACATTTTTTTAATTCCACAATGCCATTTTTTTTTCTTTGATTATGTCAAGGGAAAATAGTTGTTAAATATGGACTTCTAGGTGGCAGCTGAATTTCTACCTTTAAAATGTTCCACCATCCTTCAAAATATTGATCTGTACCTTACCGACTGAGCATAAGAGCTGGAGCTCCATCTTGCTTAAAAATGGCAGTTAATTTCATATGTCAATCGAAGCCTAGGAATAAAATAATCATAAATGAGATTCCTCGACAATATCACAACTAATCAATTGTTTGGAAGGGCATCCAACTCATTTGAAATTGAGGACTGACCCAGGGAAAAATGCACTTCATTGTTGCTACTGATGCAGATTCCATAAAAAATGATAAATAAATCTGTTAAGTTTTCATTTGTGTTTGTATACTCATGCATCCAAATAGTAGCAAAATCCATTGAAAATTAGATATAAATTCAGTACATATTGATACAGGAAGCTTTTATGGCAAAAAATACAACAGAACAAGAAGCACAATATCTCGGGAATTTAAAAACAAAGTTCAATATGGAGCATAGCGCCAAGCATGGACAAAATATATAAAAAAAAGGAAGATACTCTAAATGAAAATACTGTACAGTTATTCAGTTAACACTTGTATCCATCTCATAAAAAAATACACCAACCTAGATGTACTACTCATGCAATAAAAAGGATCACATTTCAACACACTTGAACATTATTATCTATAAGAACTCAAATTGTTAATATAATAAATGATGACCAGGCACACTTCATATCTAATATACTCTTTGATCACTTACAAAATAAGTGTGCTACAAAGTAAAAAAATTTGGCAACGATACTAGCAAACAGCATTTAGAATGATTACAACAGTAATGGAAAATATTTTGACTTCAGTAAGAAATATCTACAAACTTTAAATATAGTATAAGTGAGCCTTTTTGTTTAACTACACAAAGTATTTCTGAAAAAATCCCTTATTTATTTTGCGACATTTGGCAATATGATATAAATATAGACAAACTAATATACTCATAAATTTCAAGATAAAATTTAAAAGTACAATTACATTAAATTAATAATTAAAAATACAACATATTTAAAAGATATGTTTAAAAATTTATTGAATAAATAACATTTACCTATAGTATAACCTATGATATCAAATACAAAAACAACAAATGTAAAAAAATTCAGTTACTTTGAAATTTTAATTAATCCACTATCTAATTCTGGTTTAAAAGTTAAAATTTCTGAATACTGTTTTAACAACATTTCCCAGTAACATTTAACATCTGACATCCGTAAATGTTTCAAAATAAATTCTCTTCCTCGTGTAGCTATTTCCTGAGCTACATCATCATGTTCATTAAAAAATTCTATCAGGGCTTTTAAATCTTGCTTTTTGGCATTCTTTTCTATTGGTACATAATGAACCCAAGGTTTCAATCTGCGATAAAAGAATTCTAACCATTCATTACCAACATGAAATACTAATGAACCACACAAAAATAGGTGTTTTAAACGGAAGCTTGCTGCAACACCTCTGAAATTAAACAGATATCGATATTTACAATGATCCTCAAGTGAAACTTCTTCTGCTGGTTCAGCATCTAATGTATCTTTTTTAGATTTCCAGGCTTGATTTTTGGTATATGCTGCATCAACAAGATCTGGACGTTCTCGGGAAAGTAATATAAGTGGATCACGCTCAGCACTAGTTCGAGAACCTCGGAAAAATGCAATTTTCTTCTTTTTTTGCCAAGGCCACTGTTTTGAAGCCGCACTTAATAACTTACGGTGTTGATCCCACCTACCTAGTCCCCGCGGATATAGTTTAATTGCTGGACCTCCTTCCCAAAAACTCCATGCAGGATACAGTATGTCATGATATTCTTTTGTTTTACTAAATGAAAATACAGGTACTACTTTACTGTGATATTTACTGATTTGCGGCCAGTCCCTAGTATTTAGAACCAGCTCAAAATCTGGAAGAATAGATGCAAGTTCTTTAATAAAATGTTCAACTCCTGAGCATCGAGCAGGAAACATACAATCTTTATCTCTGTACAAAATATGATCGACTAACACATACCTCGTCCCTTTAAGTTTGGCGTCATTTATCATAGCTTTCGAAATACCATTTTCTTTGAAGATCTTTAGGTCTTCCTTTACAACAAATGCATAACATGAACAGTTTTTGCTTCTGACAGGTTTATAATTAGCTTCTGCGTTTGTTATAAGTGTTAACCTTTCATTTGCATATTTAGTATATAAATTGTGCCGTTTTTCATCACTTTCTGAATTCACAATAATAAAAAAACCGATATAAATAAAACATAAAAACCCTAATGACATACTTCTCAGACAATAAATAATAAAACCACTGTAAAATACATAACCTGCAATTCTACTATTAAAATAACGAAAAAACATGGTATTCGAAAAGTATGCAACTATCTTTAGTACTTCGATACTCCAAAAATGATCTTTTGATATCGATAGTTACATGTACATTTCGATATAAAGACGACCGGTTAAAGTACATTGCGTTAATGTTGGTGATGCGAGCAAACAGTCTGGTCTAGCATTACGTAATGATGTGCATTATTTTTTCTCAAACCAAAACTTTGAAGGCTGTTTCTGCCCACAAACAGAGAATGCCAAGTTAAATCTTAATCAAATAACATTTCAATTTTGTAAAATAAGGATTGAATTATCTTTTTTTAAACAATAAGGTTAAATTAAATTACTTTGTTCTGTTAAAAGTCAAAATGTTAACACTTGGATTATAATATTATTCATCGTTATTTTTTTTATGTAACACTAATAATTTATTATTTATACTAACAATCAGTAGCTGTACATGTTTGATGATTTAAAACGAAATGCTTAACGTATTATAAATATGAAAACGGACATATATTACGATGCGTTTACTAACCAATAGTCAGACTTAAGTATTGCACATTACGTCAGTTACGAAGTAATAATTACTATACAGAATAAGTATGCGACTCACGCCAATTGGAAATACTAGATAAAATTGAAGAGGGCAAAGTAATACAATAGGCATAGGACTAATAAGTATTCATTAAACCTACAATGCTTGCTTTACTACCCTGCCGCTTTATTCGATAATATTTCAATATTTTATGGCATGTTTAACATTTATTAAGTTAAGGTTTCATAAATTTCCAATAATTAGTTGAACATATTTCGGTGAAAATATATGACAAACTTCAATAATAAATCAATTACATTTTTTAAAATGTTATAACTTATTATTTATTGGCTGTAATAACTATCCTGAAAAATTTGCAGTGCTGATTTTGTAAAAATAACTCCAAAAGATGTTTATAAAACAAAAAAGCAACCCAAACATGAATTCACCACAAAATATTTCATAGAATTTACAAACATAAAAAAAAGTCCACAAATTACCCTTAACAGATGCTCGACACAACAGTAGATACTATCAAAACCAGCATAAGGTGTTTGTGATATACAACCAATTTTTTAACCAAGTATAGATTACAATTTTGTAAAGTTGACCCAGCAATAACTATGTAGATCAAAAGAGCAGTGTAAAATATTGGATGGTTATGGAAGGAGAGGTGCAAAATGGTGAATTTGTTAGATACAGCAAGGAAACCCACCAGGTTGGTCTAGTGGTGAACGCGCCTGCACATCAGCTGATTTTGAAGTCGAGAGTTCCAACATTCAAATCCTAGTAAAGGCATTTACTCAGATTTGAATAGTAGATCATGGATACCAATGTTCTTTTGTGGTTGGGTTTCAATTAAACACACATCTCAGAAGTGGTTGACAGAGACTGTACAAGACTACACTTCACTTATACTCATACATACCATCCTTTGAAGTAATACCTGATGGCGATTCCTGGAGGCTATATAGGGGAAAAAAGATACAGTATTTTTCATAAATATCCCCTAGAATATTAAACATTTTTTGACTGCAATTAAATAATATAAGTAAATTCCACATAACACTTCAGTTATATATTATGGAAAGAGGCATAGTAGAGTTGCTAAGTCATTCATCAGTCTTAAATACTTTTCTGATGATCAAAGAATATAGAAGGAAGAGAAAGTTTTGCAGTATAATTTATTTACTGAGCTTTGATTTTCTTTCCCTTTTAAACCCCTTATTATTTCCCTTTTAAAATAATATTTTTTCATGTAAGTAATTTCATTAATTTGTAATACATATTTACAAATGAGTATTTTAATATTGTTGTATTATACAGAATCTACCCAATAATATACCAAGAAAATATGAAAAAAGAAACATGTAGTGTTGTTAGTTTATGTAGGCTGTTGCATTTACAGCAAAACCAAACCATACTGTTATATAATTTCAAACAGAGAAAATTTGTTTAATTTTGATAAACTTTGTTCTTCCTTTCTCTGTCAAACTGATATTTATTTAGACATGCTATCATTCACCATGGATTAATCCCTTGACCATGGAGATTAGTGGATTAATAAACCAATTGTAATATATTTTAATTAAAAAAAAAAAAATTGTGAAGTTTACATTGTATTTAATTTCAGCTTACTGAAAATTTGATGCAGGATTTCCAATTTTCTGATGATTTAAAAGAAGAGAGATGTTAGTTATGTTATTCAGATATTAAATGCATCTAAATATAGTACAAACAATGAAAATAAAAGCTTGCTTTAAAGAGACAGACAGTTGCTGTGCATATTACTCTTTTCTCATAAATTAAGCTCATTCAGAAACCTAATATTCTGAAATACAGTGTATTTAACTATTTTCATAAATAGAAAAAATTCTTTCCAGAATTAAAATTTATTATCATTTTCTTTAATTTCAGACAATAATTTCTTTAAAAATATTTAGCGTACTTAAAATTATTTCTTACCATACACAGTACAAAAACTAATAGTTTATACTTGTAACAGATTATACACTCCCTCCATCATGTGTCATAAAATTAATGACCACTTTATATGAATAAAGGCTATCAAAGTATTTCATTTCAGTTTATTTATGTCCACTTGTTGTAATGGATATTAGTATTGTTGATCATGTTTATAGTAGTAATAAACATCATTAAATAATAGGTCTATATACTCTACAAATTATAATAATTTATTAATAGCTTAGTAATTTTATATGTATTCATAGATTAGCTAAGTAACTTTTTTAACATTGTTGGCATTCAATACTAATGTTTACTTTTCATTTTCAACACCAAATAAGTACAAACAACGTTCAAAACCAGTTAGTGGATTAGAAAGTTTTGATCAAGGCGTAAGAAGAATAATTAATGAGTTTCACACAGAACATAATGAACTACCTTCATTAAATAAATTACATGAAGAATTTCAAAAGAGTATTCAATTTAAAGGTTCTAAAACTACACCAGCAGTTATCCTGAAAAAGTTAGGGTTTAAGTGGTTTAAACTGGTAATAATAGGAAACTTTTGATCAAGAAAGAGGATATCCATTCAGTGGAAGATAGAATATTTAAGAAAATGACTGATTTCAGAAAAAAGGATTTTTGAATTGTTTATTTGGATGAATCATATTTTAATGCCCCATTTGACAACAAAATTGTGGTCAGATGACAGTGATGCAGGAATAAAAGTGACAATTAATAAAGGTGATCGATTAATCATAATCCACACTGGAGAAATGGGTTCTAAATGAGATGTTGACTTGGAAAATGAGTTCAAAAAGTAACTGTCATGACAGCCTCAACAACAACAATTTCATGAAGTGGGCATCTGAAAAATTAATTTCTGGTCTTCCCTTTCAGGCAGTGGTTGTTATCAGTAATGTGTCATACCACAATTCACTTCTAGAAAAGTCTCAGAATTCAAATTACAGGAAAAGTAGCTTGATTAATTTGTTAAAAAAGAACAATATAACATTTAATTAAGCAGTATTAAAATCACAATTGTATAACATAATTAAATCACATAAATATTAAAAAATAAAGTTACATTTTGATGAACTATTAAAAAATGCAGGCATTAAACTCTGTGATTTCAACTTTATCATCCTGATTTAAATCCGATCAAGATATGGTGGTTAATTCTGAAAAGAATTGCTGATAGTATAACACAACATTTTTAATGTCAGATATTAAAATATTAGTAGAAGAAAAGATGAATGAAATTAATAAGTAATTAAGGTATTTTTGAAAACATATTGCAAACGTAAAAAAAAAAGCTGAAACTGAGTATAGATGGAACTGCTAATTGACGAAATGACGGATAAATTTATCATACATCTAGATGGTGGTAATGAAAATGCCTGTTTCTGATAAAGAAAGAGAAGTAACTTATACTGGAACTGGACATATAATGCAAATTTCAAGTAAGCGTTAATAATAATAATACAGTAAATAATGAAAACATACAAAACAAAGAATTTGAAAGTTCTAAATTAAAAAAAATCTAAATATTGTATAATAATATTTGTGCATCTAATTTAGTATAATTACTGAAACAATATATATATTCAAGCATAAGTTAATTTTTTTTATTTTAAAAATACACCTAAATAAAAATTCTTGTTTTTGCAATTTTTATTTATTGAATTATTAATACTAATTAGGTAATAATAAATTATAACTAATAAAACATGAAAACAGTAATAAAATAAACATGCATAAATAAATGTACAATGATTATTATTGTCCTATTAGATGGGAGTAAATATTTTGAGGTTTGGTAGTAATGCAGTCTCAACCTTCTCAAACACAAGCTTTTATTTTCATTGTACAAACTGTACTTAGTATTATATGTCAACTTAATCTTATGAAACAAGATTTTTCCAAACATCAAAATAATTTAATCAGTTAGAAATGAATAATTATGTTATTCTTACTTTCAATGTGAAAGAAGAAAATAATTAAAAAAAAAATTGTACAAAAACATTTAAATAGCTGATTATAATAATTCTGATAATACAAAAAAGTGGAATTCCTCTAAGTTAGTAAAAAAACTTCCCCAAAAATGCAAAAGCACTAATTCTCTTTTATGTAGCTGTACTTTTAACAAAGGAATTCAATCAGTTCTTATCTGTTACTCATATTTCCAACAACAGTAATATTTATACATTTTTAAACCTGGGAATTGATTAATTAGTAATATTTTCTGATTGCTACTACTAGAAGTTGTATTATGTTCAGTATATATTGATGAAATTTGTTCCTTTACTTTAAAAGAATCTGTAGGTGCTAATAATATTCCCTAAAAATTTGAATAAATAAATAATTTATTCATATTGGTAATCTGTATCTTATATTTATCATGTAAAGAATGAGTAGGTGTGTATTACTCAACAAGTAAAAAAGGAACTGTCATATCATTTGCTTTGATAATTAAATTGTGTAGACAATATTACAGTTATGTTTTGGGGGATGCAGTCTTTGTGTGATGTAGAGGAGGATTTTAGTAGGTGAGAGCTCGACACTACCTCTGTGCTGTGCGGTCAGGCGGTGTCTGTTAGAGATTTCCCCCTCTTCATCAATAAAAAAAAAAAACTGAAATAAACCAGTTATGTCAAAATGTTTTATTTTTGAGATGCAAACCCCAAAAACAAAATTGTTTTATTTAATTATTTTATTTTATTTATAGCAGTTGATGTTAATAATTTATTTATTTTGTGATAATATTTTTCACTCATATTTATTAGTAAGTTATATTATTTTGATTGATTATGTTATTGTTAATCTTGTCTCTTTTTTGGTCTTATAATACTGAAAATTATCAAGATTACATTGGTTTTAAATAAGTTTTAAGTTAAGAAATTTTATTTTTTAGTTTAATAACTTTTACATTAATGGATTTGTAAAATCTTGGGATAGTATTTTTAATTATTTAAATCCTTTCTTTCTTCTAATAATGATTTATGTCTAACTATTTTAGTTCTGAATGCTATTAAGAATGTATTACACATGATGAAAGTAACATCATGTTATTTATCATCTGTTATTCATCATATGTTACTTTCATCATGGTATTACAAATTAAGTTATTACTATTACTAGGTTAACAAGAAAAGTTAGTTAATTAAATTTTAAATTGTTAATAAGTTTTAGATGACTAAATCATACTAAAAACACATGTGTGGTCTGTAGCAGTTAAAAATAAATAAAATTTTTATATTTTTCAGGTAGCTAAATGAATCATTGGCAGATGGAAGGTACAGTTACAAATACAAAGAAATCATGCGAATTGCTTGGACTAGACCTCGTGGTGTTTTAATCAGATGTCAAGAAAAACTAATGAAAATTTAAATTACTTTATACAGTCATCCTTTACTGCGCCCTGTTTGTTTGGTATAAAAATATAACCACAAAATGTAATTGTGACGGATAAAATAATATTGGATTATCTAGGGTAGTTTAATTTTTACAAAAAGGTTATACGGCACCATTGTATGTTGGCAATATGTTTAATTTGGAGGCAAATGACAACAGCCATTCCCGGTAATGTCCTTTCTTTGTGTGACGTGAGGAAGGGAATTGGGAGTTATGTGTTCCTGAAATGAAGCGCGGTATTAAAGTAAGTACGACTTTGCTAATTTTTTATTTATTGTCTGCTATTCGGGAAAGCTTGCGTATTGTATCTATCTTAATCTACAGCTTATTTTGAGAACAAAGGAGTTTTGTTTAGCTGACGCATAGTTTTGTAGCTGTAAGGATGGCAGATATTAATTAATGTTGGTTTTATTATTTTATTTGGTGGAATTTACCTATTCATTATTTCTTATTTCAGTCAGGAGTTGTAGTGATTCATTTTCAAATAATGAATGTTAATAGGACTGTGAGCCATATTAATATTACTGATTTGTTCGTGTAAATATATCAGCGGCATAACCTTAACTAATTTTTTGCTATTATTTTATTAACAATAGGTTAAAATGTTTTAATTGTTGTTTAATAGAAATATTTCTAAATTGTATGAGTGTCGTTTACAGTATTTTGATTTCCATCTAGTTATGGAGTGGCGTTACGCTCTGATAAGTTGTTTTTGACGTAAGTGTGGAATAAACTTTTTTTGCGAACTTGTGTATTGAAATCATTGTGAGTCGAACAGTTTAAATTTATATTATAGTTGTGTATAGTTAATTAAGAATTGACCATTATTATTGCTTCGTTATTATTCATATATCTTTTCTGTTAGCCCGCTGGGCTGGTCTAGGGGTTAACTCTTCGCAAATCAGTTAACATCTGATTTTCGAAGTTTAATGTCCTGAGATTCAAAACGTAGTAAAAGTTAGTTGCTTTTATACAGATATGAATACTAGACAGTGGATACTGATGTATTTTGTTGGTTGGGGTTCAATTAACCATACATTTCGGGAATGGTCGTCCCGATTGTACAAGACTACACCTTTTTTTACATGTTACATATAATCCTCATTTAATTAAATGGATTTCATTAGATTTAAATTTTAATTTATGGTGGGTGGGGTGGTGGGTTGCTTATTGTTCACTAATTAATAGATTGCAACTTACACTAAGAAAATAGATTATCTTTTACATGCCAACCATTCATAGACTGCCATTTTTACTTTTCATTAGAAAAATGTTGGCAGTGTGAAAGTGTTTGCTGAATGCTGGTAGAATTTGCAGAAGATAAATTGTTAGTCCTATTACTGTGTAGTTGTACTTGTAACATTTAAAGTTACTGTTTTTTTTTGTGTTCAGTCATTTGACTGGTTTGGTGCAGCTCTCCAAGATTCCCTATCTAGTGCTAGTCGTTTCATTTAAACGTATACCCTCTACATCCTACATCCCTAACAAGTTACTATTATAATTTCAATAAAAAAAAAAAAAAAACCATGTGAGCCGGTATATTTTTTGTATTTAAATTATATTCCTTTCAAAGTTTTTTAATATTGTGTAAATGCAGTGATCTGTTTGAAGGAATTACTCGCTTGATTATGGCAATAATCTGTATGTTTTCCCTGTTATAGTGTAAAGTTCACTATTATTAAAGATAGGTGTAATTTATTTCCTCCGAACAAACATTCACACATCATTAGCAGCTATGCAGTTATCAATAACTGCTGAGTTTAAAATTTAATAATTCTAAATAAAATCAAGCCTATTTCCTGTTTTTATTTTTTTTATTGCATAATTATTTTTGTATTGATCTATATTTCATTTCATTTCTGAAATTTGACTTAAAAATCTTATGAAAAACTAAAGGAAAGTATCCTTTACTGAGCTACTTTTTAAACCATTCTTGACTATGTTAGTGTGAAATGGTAAGAAACAAAAAAATAGTTTTAAACATCTGATTAACTGAATTGGAATACATTTGAAAATGGTTTTCCAGTTGTCAGCAATTCTTAAAGAAATTTAGGTGTTTCAGTTATAAATGTAATTTAAGAATATATATTTTGTAATGCATGAAGTATGTACGTCTGAAAATGATGTATTATATATTTTTCACCAGTAATGGGTTACATCAGTTAGTGATATGAAAGAAGCTGGTTCAGTGCCTTGTGTTCTTAGTAGTGGTCCACAGTAGCATTTTAATTCTATACTGTCTGAACAAAATTGTCTTTTTCAAAGGGAATAAATCCTACACTTTTCTGATTAACTAATTTTGGTTATCCTGAATTTTGTGTTTAAATTTAATTTATGTTATAGACATATATGTATGAATATTTTTTTCAGATTTTTTAGTTACATTATAGCTGGTTAATTCTTAAATATGCATACTGACAATTATGTTAATAATTGTTAAGTTTTTTTGGGTGAGATAATGAGTAAGAAAATCTACAGTAGTTAATAATAAACCTGTATGGATTATAATATATTTATAAGTAAATTTTGAATAATATATTTTTATGTTCTTGTATTTTTTACTCTTTTATGGTTTATTTTAGACGTAAAATAATACTTAATTACTAAAACATTTTGTTGGCCTAATCTTAAATGTTAGTGTAATTCTTAAAGTGCCCTTAGTTGAGAATGAGTACTAAATATGAAGATTACAGAAATAGAGTTATTCAGTAAAGAAAAGAATCCGAAATTAGAGTTAATTTGTTTCGAAAGTTATGTTGTGAATGCATACAAATCAGTTAGTTTTAATGTGCTGAATCACTTTAATAATGACACTACACTCAACAAAATAGTAAGTTATTTATTTACATAGTAACAACAGGCTAACACCTTACAGTTACTAGATGATAAATGAATTTTATAGTTTATGAAAAATGTCATGCCTGCTTGTGATCTGTTATTTATAAGGGCCCTATGAACTTAGATCTACTTGGTCATAGAGCTGGACCTAAATATTACTTAAAAAGTAATGTTTATTGTATTTTAATACATGCAAAAAACAATATCTAATTTTTAATTTGTCCAATTTGTTATTCTTGTATTTTAGGTCTAAAAATTGTTTAATTAAACCATCCAGTTGAATAGCAGTTATTCAGTTCTGGTTTTGTAAGATAATATTTTTGTGGAAAGGTTTTTGTCAAATTAAGAAGTTGTTCACAAATTATGCTATACAGGAAAAACCTGGTAATGAAAATATGAGTACAATCAAAAGAAAGAAGTTATGTAAAGATATTGAGAATATAAAAATAATAAGTAACTTTATAATTACATTAGTCAATACAAAATTTGTGTTACACAACATAGAACATATTACTTGCTACATAACATGTTACATAAACATATAATGTGTTATACAACTTTTCTCACTGTAACTTAGGGTGTTTAAAATATGCTATTGAAATTGCGTAACCACACAAAGTTTTTATATAAATTGTAAATTAAAAAAAAAAATTGTCAATTAAGAATGGTTTCTGTATTTTTATTTAAAATAATATGCATACAAACATAATAAGAAAAAAAATATATATATATTGTATCTTGAGAAATAGACACAAACATGGTAGGTATGAAGACAGATATCTGTTGTTGCCTACTACAGAGCTTAAAATCTTACTCTGTCTAGCTTCACATATTTATTTATACTGTGTGTTGTGTTTCACATAGTTGTTAGCATTTTGCTATATTTTCATCAATTCTTTACAATAGAAAAGTGATTTTTCTTATTTTTATTTGCTACAATATGGCTTCTGTAAAAGTTTGTGAATTAAATCATCTAGACAATACTTTTGTCTGTGGTAAATTTACACCTAAATCTCAATGAAAGACTCTTTCTGGATTGATAAAAACAGCTCAGATTTTATTTTAATTGTGGACTTGGGGATCGCGATAGAATCTGAGCGTCTCATGTTATTTTCATATCATGCTCAGTAACTAACTGAATGCTTGAAGGGGAAACGTCTTAACATGTGTTGTAGGACCACATCACAGACTGCTACTTTTGTATAAAAAATAGATTTAAGATTTTCATCAAAAATAAAAAGTTCATAAAATATGCAGATGTATCCTCTGCTCTAAAGCCAGTACCAGACGAACAGGAGTTACCTAACCATCATCTAATCTTACATTGCTAGAAGAACAGTCTGAAAATGAAGCAGATGATAAAGAGGACGATGTAGAATTTCTTCCTGTTTCTGATGAGAAATTTCTGCATCTAATTCAACAACATGAACTTAATTTAGTCACGGTTTAAAGTTATCAAAGCAGCAAGCCAAACTTCTAGGGTCTAGACTGCAACAGTGGAATCTTTTAGTAGAAAAAACAAAAGTTACTGCGTTTATAACATGAAATAACACTTTTAACTTGTTTAACTATGAAAAATTCATTGTGTATTTGTACTGATGTTGATGGCCTGATAAAAGAGCTTGGAATTAAGCATATGCCTGAAGAATGACATCTTTTTTTTCACTCCTCTAAAGTTAGCATGAAAGCAGTTTTATTGCATAATGGTAATAAACAGCCATCATTCCAGTAGCTCATGCAGTCGACATGAAAGCAATATATGAAACTGTGGCATCAATATTAGACGCAATGTAATACAAAGAGCATATGCGGCAAGTTTGTATTGATCTGAAAGTTGTTGTGTTACTTGGTTTATAAGGTGGGTTTATGAAATATTGTAGTTTTCTTTGTCTTTGGGATAGTTGTGAGAGATAAACTGATGGACAGGTGGAACAGTTAAATAGTTATTCCTGTACAAAAAGATCTCATATAGCTCTGTATACTTACATAGTATGCTGTACATTGTCAGAGTTGTTCAGGATAGTTAATAGCGTGGTAAGCCAGTAAGCCACAGCAAAACACTCCCCACTATACCAAGTTAAAGAACTGGCCATTGCGACAGAACTTCATGGCTGGTGAAAAAAATGTAAGCATTTATCATTCATTGAGAATGATAAAATCATCCTGCCATCTGTTCACAGACTCATTAAAAATTTTGTAAAGGTACTAGACAAAGGTGGATCAAGATTTAATCATTTTTAAAATAAGTTTTCCTAAGTTGAGTGATGGTAAGCTCAAGGAGGATATATTTATCGTCTGCAAATCAAGAAACTGCTTAAGGACTCAACCTTTGATGATAAACTTAACGATTGTGAACTAGCTGCATAGAAGTTCTTCAAAGATGGTGGTGGTTTTTTTTAGGCAACAGAAAAGATGAAAGTTATATTTTTTTTTTTTGTTAATAAGCTGTTAGAAAACTACAAATGTTTAGTATGTAGTACGTCACTAAAAATTCATTTCCTACAACTCCTATTGACTTTTTACCTGAAAATTGTGACTCTGTCTGTGATTAGCAAGGGGAGCATTACTATCAGGATATTCTGACCATGAAGCATTGGTACCAAGGGAGATGGGATCCTGGAATGATAGGTGACTTGTTGGTTTTTTAGAGAACTGACTAACATTGGTCAATCAAAAAAGTTTGTTGACCTTTAAACAATTAAATGTGAGACAATTCCAATGATTTAGACTTTTTAAAACTGTTATTTTAAAAACATTTCCAATGATTTAGACTTTTAGATACTAAAATTGTATTAATGTGTTTCAATTTAACTGTGTTTGAATAAATAAAAACTTAGTTGTTTTAAACAAATTTTAAATGAATACACATAAATAATAATTTTTTAAAAATATTGATTTTGCAGCGATTATGCATTTATTGGTAAATAAATCATATGTATCTAAAATACTTGACATATTACACAGATTCTTATAACGGTTTTGAATTCAGCACCCTTTCCTTTTTTTCTTTTTCCTGTTTAGCCTCCGGTAACTACCGTTTAGATAATTCTTCAGAGGATGATATGTATGAGTGTAAATGAAGTGTTAGTCTTGTACATTCTCAGTTCGACCGTTCCTGAGATGTGTGGTTAATTGAAGCCCAACCACCAAAGAACACTGGTATCCACGATCTAGTATTCAAATCCATGTAAAAATATCTGGCTTTACTAGGACTTGAACGCTGTAACTCTCGACTTCCAAATCAGCTGATTTGGGAAGACGCGTTAACCACTAGACCAACCCGGTGGGTTGAATTCAGCACCCCAAAGTTAACTAAAATCACCATGTATTTTAGATACACGAAAAAAGATTCTTTTTGTTGATTATTCTTATTGATTTGTGGGAAATAAATCTTGGAAGAAAGATTTGTATTTACTCTGATGCTTGTGAATTACATTACAATATATAAATTGTCATTTCAAAATTATGAAATTTATAAAAAAATTTGAAATTAAAGTTAAAATTGTTAAAGTAATTGTTATTAGAAGTAAAAGGTATTATAAAATTTTAGTTCTCTTCAGAAGAAATTAGTGCACAGAATTGAGAAACATCAAATTTAATTGATATAAAATTATTAATGCCAATCAACACCTTATTCAGAAGGGGCGAGGGTTCAAACCCTGGTTGTTTGTAGGCTTGGAGTTTTTTTTTCACTTGCTATAAGTTCATTTGTCATTATCAATAACTTTATTGGGTCTGGTATAATTATTTAACAAATAAATAAAAGTTAAATGCAAACAAAATCCATAAAAAAATGATTGTGTTTAAAAAACATGATGAAATTTTTGGAAAATACAAAATTCTGTAGAATAAACATAATGGTTGATGTAAAAATTGACAGTACATTTTATGTACTAAATACCCAGAGCAGTAAAGAAGAAACCAGTATATTTGAATTAAAAATGTTAAAAATATTTTCAGGTCATGTCTGTACTAAAGTTGAATTGTTGGTTTGGAAAGGAAACCTTGTGAAGGATGATTATGCTACTCGCCAACTCTTGAGTTGAGGAGAGGAAGAAACTTGCCTATTATGCAAATCTGTAAGCTAGTTTAATCAGCATTGATTTGTCTGATCCAACATGAATGTGTGTGTGTCTATTATGTGTATGAATGTATTTATTTTCAATTTTTTGAAGTTAATTTTGTTAAAATAAGATAGGATGTTTACATAGTTTAGGAGTTTCTAAAAATATGATTATAATTTACAAAGTGTGTGTAATTTTCTATCTTTTTTTTTTAATTAGACAAAATAGCTGGCACTTTGGAAGTTATGTTACATTTATGTAGTATGTTGAAGTTTTAGCAATGCTTTACCTCATCTGATGATTTTTTCTTTTTAGGTTATTTTTATGCCAAGTCTAATGATTCAGAGCCCTTAATTTTGATGTAGGAAATGAAATTTAAGACCATACCCATCCAGCTCATTGGCTGTCACTGAGTTTAAGATATTCTTGTTTTCTTTTATCTTTAATAGAAATAGTATTTTTACCTTTTATTTTGTTAAATAAACATTAAATATTAATTTCCTTTAATTGGTGTAATGCAGTATTTTTTACTTTTCTAAGTTTAAAGACAAGAAAATGCCTAAAACAATTTACTGAGCACATTACATGGGAAGGGACATAGTTTGCTTTTTATATCATAAAATTTAGAAGCAAGTTTTGACAGCATGTGGAAACAATGAAATTGGAAATAAACAATTGTGAATGTATCATCACTGAATCAAGTTTTAATTTTTATTAAACTAATAAATATTATGATATGTTTATGTTAGTATTTAGTTTTAGTAAGATGGTTGAGCTTCTCAGCCCTTACAGATTTGCTGGATTTCTGGTTCAGTATTGATCAACTTTAAAGTTACATTCTTGTCAAATACTAAGATGATTTCGGTATTTCGTTTTTATTTGAAAGAGCAATCGAAATCCTTTCTCAGAAATATAGGTTGTAGAAAACTTGTGTTATATTCAGTACTATTGAAAATTTCTCTTGGAGTTCATTTCTCACTGAAGGTGAGATCCACAATTGAGTCACACCAAAATCAATTGCATTTAAGCCCATTTTCACTTGAAAGTTTGATTTTTTTTTGGAAGGGGACTTGATATGATTATAAAGGCAGAAATTTCTTACAAAATTTATTTGGAAAATTAAGTTTCAAATTTGTTTCATAGTCCTGAAGTGGTCGCAGACACTTTCCAAAGACTCAGAATCAACAAACCTATCATTTTCCCCCAAAACTGATTCCAGTGTTAGAAAAGACTCAGATTGTCTTTTGTAATAAGTCGTTATTTTATGTATTTATTTTCATAGGCATTAAAGACAATTAAAAAATATCCCTTAAGGAAGGCAATTTAGTATATTTAGTTTTGAAAAAAAGTGTTTGTAATCATACTTTGTCAACAGGAAGTGATGAAAAATCAGAAGTATGTTTATTCACAAATAACAACTTTTGTGGCTTAATTGAAATAACCATGCTAATACTTGTTCTGCAAATTTAAGAACTAAGCAAAGGATTTATACGTATTCAAAATACTGATTTCAATACAGAATACTGTAAATATCTATTATTTAAAGATCAAGCCTCAAATTTATATAGCTTTATAGCATTCTTTTGCACAATTTTAAATTTTGTGGTATTCCTTTAGAGACCAATAGCCTTCTGTGTATGAAACAATTATCCAGTTCTTAACAAGAATCACTTCCTTATTTTAGGTACAACCCCACTATGCCTGTCTGTAAGGGTATGAGTTTTTTCTGTTTAGCTTCTGATAATTACCGTTCAGATATTACTTAGATAGATGAATGAGAATGATATGTATGAGTTTAAATGAAGTGTAGTCATGTATAGTCTCAGTTTGACCATTTCTGAGATGTGTGGTTAATTGAAACCCAATCACCAAAGAACACCAGTATCCATGATCTAGTATTCAAATCCATATAAAAATAACTGACTTTACTAGGACTTGAATGCTGGAACTCTCAACTTCCAAATCAGCTGATTTGGGAAGACACGTTTACCACTAGACCAACCCAGTGGTTTAGGGTATGAGTTCTACCTGAATAGAAGCATTCACATTTATCTCACATGACCCCTTTGATACTTGTCAGAGTACTAACATTGATAGACAAAAAAAAATGTAATGTTTCTTTAAGTGTGATACCATTTCTTGTATTGCATTTTTGCGTACATTACAGATATGTAAATACAATTTTTCTATCACACTTAGTTTTAAATAAATTACGCTTAAAAAAAAATATAGTTAAAATCAATAAAATTTAAAATTTTACATGTCCATACCTGTGTTAGAATGATTTGCTAATGCTTTTCACCTTGTGATATAAGATGTGGCTTATTGGAATATAATTTAAAATCAAAATCATTGTTGTCTTCTTCAGTATTGCCTAATTCTTCATTGCTGCTTTCGAAATGTATTGACAGGTGGCTCAGGAACTGGAATAATTTCACTGTGAGGTACATGCCTGATTGCAGATTGCAATGAAGGATATTTTACAGTTAGTTTAGATTTTTTAGAAATTCCATACACACTTGTTAAACAAAAGTAACAATCTGATCCTTTGGTTCATGCCAAACCATAGGTACACCAAATGGCAAAGCCTTCCGTGTATCTTTCAGCCATCCTCTTTAATATATGGAACAATTAGTGCATACTGTATGAGGAGCCCATGTCTTATCCTGATCATCAATTTTACACTGAAAGAACAAATGATACGCTTTTTTAATTAAAGGTGTAATATTTTTTCTATTTGATTTTACGGTAAACTCATCAGATACCTAACAAAAGTCATCTACTCATTTACAAAGTTTTGAAGCATTATGACACTGCACTGTTAACAAACTTAAAACAGCAATAAGACTGAACAAAATTAATTCATTCCTAAATCCAGCTTAATACAACAACACAGCTGTTTTTAGCTACATGTTTTGACCTGCACAGACATGATTAATCTTGTCCATGAAGGCTCACTCTTCAGTATTAGATATGATGTCATTATATGTGACTATGATATGATATAATTCTTTGTGCAATATTGTTTATTTATAGCTTACAAATTATATTAACAAAGTTAAACAATAAAAAATTAGCTAACAAAATAGAATATAGGAGCTTAAAATGCTAACTATTTGTTAAAAGATGAAAAAAGCCTGTAATTAAAATTAAAAAAATTTTCAAAAGTGGTGGGTTTTAGAAAGATTCTGAGTTCATATTCGTTTTCAGCATCAAAAAAGAGATTAAAATCATGTATCTCATGTTAGGAAACAAAAATTTTGTTTAAAATTATGTTTTATCAAAAATAAATGTAATTGTAAGGAGTGTAAAAATGTTTCACCTCCATTGGTTGGGATGAGAAAATTCCCAACCAATGGATTAATTGGTGAGGGATCCATGGTCAATGGATTCATGGTGATAATATGGAACGCATATTATCACCATGAATCTTATCATTTACAAATCATAATAGCATATTAATTGTGCATCATTTGTAACATCAGTAGTCTTTTGACTGTATGCAACATATAATAATAGCTCTTCGTAATTCATTTTAATATTGAGATTTAGTTTCATATGTTCCATACATTTAATTTTGTGACTGATATTGTTATTTGAAAGGGGAATCATATTAGGATGTTTTAATTACTCTGCTTGACATAATTTTTATTGTTGGAGAGAGTAAATTTGTCACAATAGAATTAATTTCCTTGTTTTCACCATATGCAAACTTAAAGAGATAAGAAGCACTGTGAAATTGGTTTATTTTTCACATCACAATGCTTCGTTAATAAATATTGATATAGTTTCAGACTTTTATACACTATTCAACTTTTGACAACACTTTATAACACATTTAGGTTTCTGATCATTTTTATCAACTCAGTTTAACACAAATTTAAAATATCTCATATTTTGTACTGTAGTTATCTTTGAATTTTGTTTCTTTGACTGATTGTATCAGATTTACTCACAGTTTTGAGTTACAACATATGTATCACAGTTAAGAGTTAATGTAACTATTTCATTTGCTTTTTTGTTTTCAAAGCACCGTTGGAGGTCAATAATTAATATAAGCTTTTTTTTTTGTCTTCAGTCATTTGACTGGTTTGATGCAGCTCTCCAAGATTCCCTATCTAGTGCTAGTCGTTTCATTTCGGTATACCCTCTACATCCTACATCCCTAACAATTTGTTTTACATATTCCAAACGTGGCCTGCCTATACAATTTTTTCCTTCTACCTGTCCTTCCAATATTAAAGCGACTATTCCAGGATGCCTTAGTATGTGGCCTATAAGTCTGTCTCTTCTTTTAACTATATTTTTCCAAATGCTTCTTTCTTCGCAATTTGCCGCAATACCTCTTCATTTGTCACTTTATCCACCCATCTGATTTTTAACACTCTCCTATAGCATCACATTTCAAAAGCTTCTAATCTTTTCTTCTCAGATACTCCGATTGTCCAAGTTTCACTTCCATATAAAG
Organism: Lycorma delicatula; assembly: GCF_047948215.1. Classification (NCBI taxonomy): domain Eukaryota; kingdom Metazoa; phylum Arthropoda; class Insecta; order Hemiptera; family Fulgoridae; genus Lycorma; species Lycorma delicatula. Next base: position 160,759,763 of record NC_134455.1, on the reverse strand, counting down.
CGACACTCCAAACATATACTTTCAAAAATCTTTTCCTGACATTTAAATTAATTTTTGATGTAAACAAATTATATTTCTTACTGAAGGCTCGTTTCGCTTGTGCTATTCGGCATTTTATAACGCTCCTGCTTCGTCCATCTTTAGTAATTCTACTTCCCAAATAACAAAATTCTTCTACCTCCATAATCTTTTCTCCTCCTATTTTCACATTCAGTGGTCGTTCTTTGTTATTTCTACTACATTTCATTACTTTTGTTTTGTTCTTGTTTATTTTCATGCGATAGTTCTTGCGTTCATCTTTGCCGTTCATTGTTTCTTCTAAATCCTTTTTACTCTCCGCTAGAATTACTATATCATTAGCAAATCGTAGCATCTTTATCTTTTCACCTTGTACTGTTACTCCGAATCTAAATTGTTCTTTAACATCATTAACTGCTAGTTCCATGTTAAGATTAAAAAGTAACGGAGATAGGGAACATCCTTGTCGGACTCCCTTTCTTATTACGGCTTCTTTCTTATGTTCTTCAATTATTACTGTTGCTGTTTGGTTTCTGTACATGTTAGCAATTGTTCTTCTATCTCTGTATTTGAACCCTAATTTTTTTAAAATGCTGAACATTTTATTCCAGTCTATGTTATCGAATGCCTTTTCTAGGTCTACAAACGCCAAGTATGTTGGTTTGTTTTTCTTTAATCTTCCTTCTACTATTAATCTGAGGCCTAAAATTGCTTCCCTTGTCCCTATACTTTTCCTGAAACCAAATTGGTCTTCTCCTAACACTTCTTCCACTCTCCTCTCAATTCTTCTGTATAGATTTCTACTTAAGATTTTTAATGCATGACTAGTTACACTAATTGTTCTGCATTCTTCACATTTATCTGCCCCTGCTTTCTTTTGTATCATTACTATAACACTTTTTTTGAAGTCTGACGGAAATTCCCCTTTTTCATAAATATTACACACCAGTTTGTATAATCTATCAATCGCTTCCTCACCTGCACTGCGCAGTAATTCTACAGGTATTCCGTCTATTCCAGGAGCCTTTCTGCCATTTAAATCTGTTAATGCTCTCTTAAATTAAGATCTCAATATTGTTTCTCCCATTTCATCCTCCTCAACTTCCTCTTCTTCCTCTATAACACCATTTTCTAATTCATTTCCTCCGTATAACTCCTCAATATATTCCACCCATCTATCGACTTTACCTTTCGTATTATATATTGGTGTACCATCTTTGTTTAACACATTATTAGATTTTAATTTATGTATCCCAAAATTTTCCTTAACTTTCCTGTATGCTCCATCTATTTTACCAATTTTCATTTCTCTTTCCACTTCTGAACACTTTTCTTTAATCCCCTCTTCTTTCGCCAGTTTGCACTTCCTGTTTATAGCATTTCTTAATTGCCGATAGTTCCTTTTACTTTCTTCATCACTAGCATTCTTATATTTTCTACGTTCATCCATCGGCTGCAATATACCGTCTGAAACCCAAGGTTTCTACCAGTTCTCTTTATTCCGCCTAAGTTTGCTTCTGCTGATTTAAGAATTTCCTTTTTAACATTCTCCCGTAATATAAGCTACAGTGTTATAATAAAAGTCCAATGATAAAACGTTTAATCAGTTACACTATATTTTATTAACTGACATGATAACATGGAAAACATCTACCACCAACAGCAGTAGAATATACTGAACAAATCATATTTGAATCATCAGTCAATAGTCGATATATTTTAATAAGCATAACTTAATATGTCAGTATGAATATTTACTTATCCATAACTAACACCATTCCCAATTCATTTTTCCATTATAAAAAAAATGTTTCTAAAAATATATAAAATCTGAAATAAATAAGAACTGATATGGTTTATACAAAATCACCTAGTGCTTGAAAGATATACTGATTCTTTATTGAAAGAGTTAACCTTCAATAATAAATAACAGTAAACAACGAACGGGTGAAAATTTGAATGGGTAACATGCATATTTCAAATCTGACAAAAATAAACATTGTTGTTCCCTTCACTCTTATATAATTCATTCTGCAGCTAGCAATGATAGGCACAGTTTTTCTCTGATCTTGAACTTTGTGAAGTGTTAGAGACTGTTAAGGAATAGTGGATGCTTGTCTTTATTTAAATGTCATGCTGTTTAGAAAGCTTGGCCTTTAAGTAGTTTGTTTCAACAATTTTTACTTGCTCAGTTTAATTTGTTTTGTTTGGTTAATTAAAAAATATATATTCATTTAAAGTCTGGCTGAAACAACCTATCCCATCACCACATCACCGTTTGAGAAGTCCTTATATAATTCATTTTTTCAGCAAACAATCATGGTGATCATCTTACATAAATTATATTTAACAAAAGCAAGAGATGTATAAATTATTTTAAGTAAAATAACTTTAATGAATTAAATTTTCTTTTGCCAAAAAAAAAAAACAAATGAAATATTGAATCATCTTGAAAATGAGGTTTGTATTTTTTTTATTCCAGTAACTTCTTTAAAACTGTGATATGTTGGATTTGAATTGCTTTAGTACTAAATGTAATGTTTGCTTTTGTTGTTACTATAACCTTGTCTGCAAAGTCCTCTTTACTATTTATTTTATAGTACCAGATGTAAATTTAAAACGACCACTTTTTCTTACATAAATTTCCATTAAGGTTTCTTATTTTTATATATTTGTTTGTTTTCTGTGTTTAACCTGTTTGTTTGTTGTCGTATGTATGAGGGTAAGTCAATTATTATCCACAATGTAGTTATAAATTTTATTGCAGTATAAATAGGAAACTTACATGTACATCATTTTTCAACATAGTCCCCTTGCATTTCAATGCACTTGGTCCATCGTTGCACAAACTTCCTGATGCCCTCATAAAAGAATGCTTTCATTTTAGCTGCGAGCCAGGAATGCACCACTTCTTTCACTGTTTTGTGCGAGGTAAATCGACGGCCCCTTAATGCCTCTTCGAGTGGACTAAACAAGTGGTAGTCAGAAGGGACAAGAACAGGACTATATGGAGGATGAGCCAGTACTTCAAAGTTGAGTTTCTGGAGCGTTTCAGCAGTGTGGGCAGCTGTATGTGGACGGGGATTGTCGTGCAACAACACAACACCTTTTGACAGCAGTCGTCGGCATTTGCTTTGAATTGCAGGCTTCAGCTTTGGCAGTAAGCATCTCACTGTAACGCGCACTGTTTATTATATCGTGCCCCTTTTCTCATAATGTTCCAGTACTGGGCCTTGTGAGTGCCAAAAAATCTTAAGCATCAGTTTTCCTGCGGACGGCTGGGTCTTGAACTTTTTTTTTGCTGGGCGAATCTGGATGTTTTCATTCCATACTCTGCCATTTACTCTCTGGCTCGTAATGACTGATCCATGTTTCATCACCGTGAAGATTCTGTCAAAGAAGATGTACTGTAGCGATCCAAATGTTTTTGGCAGATGTCCAAGCGTGCTTGTTTATGCAACTGTGAGTTGTTTTGGGACCCATCTTGCACAGACTTTATGAAACCCAAGTCTGTTGTGGATGATTTCATAGGCACAACCGTAACTAATTTGCAGACGATGTGCCACATCATCAATAGTTACTCATCTGTCTAAGAAAACCATGTCACGTGCACGCTCAATGTTTTCCTCATTTGTGGTGGTAAATGGTCGTTCGGCTCCTTCGTCGTGCATAACACTTGTGCGACCATTTTTGAATTTTTTTATCCATTCATAGACAGTACGTTGCAGGAACACACTGTTCCTGTACTGTATCGAAAGTCTTTGATGAATGCCCTTGATACACCTTCCAACCACAAAAAACGTATCACTGAATGTTGCTATTTTCTTTTTTTTTGCTGCGAACAGAAAGCGGAGCAGCTACGGTTAATGGCAGGGCAGCAATAATGGATCTAACCTAGCAGCATCAAACCGGCACAGACATAACAATTAAACCACGCATGTGTCATCTATGCAACACGACACTACTACCAACATAAACAAAAATATAACTAAATTGCAGATAATAATTGACTTACCCTCATACTACTCTATTCTCAAATGTCAGTGTCATTTACCATGTTTTTATCAGAAGTAAAGTTGTAAAATAGTTAGTTTAGGAAAGCATTTTAACTTTAAATATATAAGTTCTAATGTGTATGTAGTGGAATTAGTGGGTGCCACTAATGCCACGTATGCATTAGTGTGCGTGCACACAAGTGTGTGTGGGGGATGGGGACATGCATACAATTTCATATGTGTCTGTGTTTGATAATAAATGCTAAGAAATGTTGATGGCTGTTAGACATGCACTTTTGAATGCAATCCAAGAATGTCCAGTGTCTTTAGTATCAGAAATTTTCACTCTTATATTAACTATAGACTTGTTTTAGCTTCACTTTTGATTGCAAAAGGCTACACATTCACAATTTTATTTGATTTTGAATGCTGTTTTTGGCAAATAATCATGTTATTTCTCTAAAATCAAAATAAGGTCCTAGTAGCTTTAATGGTTTTGGAAAGTGAAAGAAAGAGGCTAAAGAACAGGAAACTGGGCAAATTTGTTTCATTGAAAGAAACATATTCAGCCACATGGGTTCAATTTGAGAGTTAACAGAAAGTTTCTTGAAAATCTTTAAAAATTATTTATGGATGAAAGATGATGCTTTCATTATACTGTTCCTAACAATCAAACATATTTTGATGCGGTACACGTATAAGTAAGACTATTATGATAAAAAAGCATTTAATAGTGAAGTTACAAATGCTGGTTTTGTGGTATTTAAAGGAACCGTTTAAATTTTCTGCAACTATATTTCTGCATATATAATTACTAAAATATGTATGATTATTCTATTTCAGGAATTAAAAGACATTACATGAAGGTAAGAAACATTTATTTATTGGTAAAGTAACGTAATTTTATTTATTAAACAAAATGTGAATATTAGGAACTAATAATTCATTATGGAAGATCAGTTAAGTGAAAATTCATCGGGAAAATAAGAGGGATGAGAAACTGTAATTCTGATTTTCATCAAAAACTGGTAGATTTTCAATGCTGTGTGGGCAGGTGTGATGAAGCAACCAGTCCTACAATTGCCACAATTTAAGTTGTTTTTTCTCACTACCTCACGTAGTTGAAGATAGAAGTATTGCTTTACTATGGTGCCCTGAGCAACATACTCTGTGAAAACGACTCCGGGTGTCTGAAACAGATCATCATCAACTTCACTTTTGATTTCACTTGCTGTGCTATTTTTGGTCTGGGAGATCAAGCTGCCTCTCTCACTGACTAGACTGCTGTTTTTTTCTGGGTCATCGCCATAAGACCAAGCAAGATTCATCCCCTGTTATGACTTGTGACAAAAAATCGGGGTCAGTTTGTGGCTGTTATTTCAGTTCGTGACACACTCAGACGATTCTCCCTGTGGTCATTGGATAGCAGCCATGGAACAAAATTTGCCGCAACACAAAATTCCAGTTATTTCTTCCTATTCATTGTTTTGTGACTATCAAACTTTATGGAATTGCATACTTTTTGAACAATTTTTTCTGTTCTGGGCATTTAGGGGCAACCTGAACAGAGTTCATCTTTTTTGGCTACTTCCTAACTCTGCAAACTACTTGCAAATTTTTGCCTGCCTTAGAGCTTCCTATTTTAGCTACAAGTGATTCGACAGCATCATGTTACTTGGTGGTGGTGGATGTGAACTATGAGTTTATTTACATTGATGTGGGAACAAAGGGTTGTATTTCTGATTGTGAAATAGAGAATAACTGTTTTTTTAATAATTCAGTTCATGTTGCACAAAAGGTTTCTTAAACCAGATTCACAAAACTGTGAGAAGGAAAAATTTGATAATAGACTTTCCTGAGTTGTGAGAGTTTTAGAAAATGCATTTGGTGTACTAATGTTAAGTTTTAAAGTGTATCCTACTTCCGTAAAGGTTTCATTGAAAAGATTTTATTACATTTTACGGGAATGTGTTATACAATTTTAATGACATTCTATAAAAGCACTTCTGTGCTTTCAAGTAGATTGGACCTGTGGCACAATTGGTAGCATCTCTGCCTTTCATCTGGAGGTCCCGGGTTTGAATCCCGGTCAGGCATGGCATTTTCACACACTACAAAAATTGTCATTCATCTCATCCTCTGAAGTAATAATACCTAACGGTCCTGGAGGTTACAAAAAAGAAAAGAAAAGTATATTGGACCATGAAGATATAAATGAATGTAAAATAATAAAAGGAGAATGTAGAAAAATTTATATCAATGGCCAATTTGCAAACAATTCATCTTCAAGGAAAGAAAAGTAGAAAAATCTGTAATAAAAAACTTTTGCAAAAAAATGACAACAGTAGGATATGTATATATATATGTAATAACAGTGTATATATTAATGTTTGAATTAGTGTGGAGTAATAATTATATAAACTAATCTAGTATATGAATGAAATTAATGAATTTGAACAAATGTAAAGAAAGTTGATGTCACATTTTATGAAAGATTTTTCCATATGTACTAAATTGTGTTTTGATTAATCTCAATCTAAGGGGCAGTTACAAAATTGTTCATCGATATTTACTGACCTCAAGTAAATAAGTCAAATGTCATACTGAAGATTAAAAAGGTTTGTCTGGACTGGCCCCACATTTTTTTGTTCTCTTCAATTCTTAAAAAATTTTTTTGTGAAACATCCATGAATGCATTAATTTTTTTTTATAACAATCTTTTTCTGTCCTAAGAAATGACAGTATGGCAAAATCAACTGATTTTTGCAGCACTTTGTAAAAATTTTCACCGGCATGTATTTTTCCTGTATTTTTTATTTACTTCCTTCTTAACTCTTGTCTATATTTGACTGATTAGGTTGACAAACAGTTAGTTAACTTGATAAATATGAAATTACAGTAGTTTTTAAAATACTAAACAAACAAATTTGCATCAACATACACTAGGAATGTTGAATGAATGAAGAACAAGTTGATATGCCTCATTCCACTCCATGTTTTTCCATTACCATAAGAAGCACCCACACACATACACTTGCATTAGACAATGAGAATGTTCAAACTTGCACTGCTGAGCTTGTGTATCTGTGGCAGTTGTTACTGTAAGTCATATCATTCTCCCTGCAGCTTCTTTAGAAAAGGTCGAAGAACATTTCCTATGTAAAAAATAATCATAATATAAATAAATTAATAAAAATCACTATACTGTTATAAAAATCAGTTACGATGTAGTGGATTTTTATATGTATAAAAATTAAAAAATTATTTTTAAGGACATAGTGCTATCCTTAAAGACATTTTATATTCTGTAAGTAAGTTTGAAGTTCAATTGTTTCAGAGTTAATTTGGTTTGGAGTTTTTCATTGCTTGTTTTAAAATTCTGGAATTACTCCTTATTAAAAAGCCAGAAATTTAGTTAGAAGTTACATGTTCATTGCCTTGTTGCCATTACTGTCACATATTTTGGAGAGGATAGTACTGATTAGTATTCCAATTAATGGGTAATAATATATAATAAAAAGCTGAAAATATAAAAAAAAGATGTATTCCAGTACATTATTTTTGATAAATTAAAAAGTTACACAGAACATAATTTACAGTGTATTAGTAAAAAAATAGATGCAGTATATGTTACAAAAAATTCAGTTAGAAAATTTTGTAATAAAGATTGAAATTTACAAAAATCATTTGACAGAAATTAGAATTTAATACCCTACTTTTTTAAAAAAAAGAAGTTATTGAAAAACTTTTTATTATAAAAACTTATTAAAAACACTCTAAAAAGAAATTAAGTTAAGATACTGTAAATTATAAAAAATATAATTTCTTAAAAATTGTAAAAATCAAAGAAATGACTGAATATCAAAGAAATCAAAGAAATGTTTAATAGAATATTTCAGTATTCAAAACATACATTTAAAAACTATTTTTAAAAAAATCTGTACTAGTTTTAATGCTTATCTTTGTAACGAGCTGCAAGATCATGTAATTGCAAGTATAATTACGTGATTGTATTAAAACAATCATGATCTTTTACTAGAATTTGACCTGAAATTGGCTCACCAAGGAATCACTTCACCAGAAAAGTACACAATTCACTCCTTTTTTTGATACTTTCTTCATTGTTTTCCTGCAAAAGCTTTGTTCTTTTTCAAGTTGTGACAATTCATGTAGGTGTCTCCATTTTTCTGAATGTTTGAAATAGTTTATGTTCGTATGGTTGATCTGTCTGATACACCATTTTTCAGGTTTTGTAAATTTTCTACTTATACTTTCATTGTTAAAAAACAACTAGTTTTCGTTTTGTGCAGACATTACATAAACAACCCTTATGATATCGACACGTATGTTAACAGCACTTGAGTTTAATTTTGTGTATGGGATCAATGAATTGTAGAGGTTTAACAGTATAGGTGTAAAGTATCGCAGTGAGTAAAACTTTGAATTCATCATGACATCATGAAAATTATGCAGCCTATCTGTGTAAAAATTAATTATAAAACTTAGTTAAGACAAAGGATACAGTAATGATGTCATTGTTTTGACCTACTGTATACTCACGCAGAATAAAAACAAATATAATTACATTACAGTTTATGTTTGGCTAATTAATGTGATTCTATCAATCTTTTCAGATGTTAATTTTATAATTAGTTTATAACAGTTCTAAAAAATTTATATTTGTTTTGTGCTGTATACGAATTGAAAAAAGTCAATTAACAACCCAGTAAAAACTAATATCAAAATTAATTTTATGTTGAATTTAGCACTACATAATTTAATTGATTAAATGATTTTTTGTAAGTATTTTATTTAGTTTCTAGTAATGCAATTTTACTTCTTTGTTTTTAGTTGTAAATTATTTTAGTAATAAAAGGTATGTGTTTGTAAACTTATATTCTATAAGTTTCCCAAATCCCTGTGACCTCTGAGAGGTCACAGGGATTTGGGACAAATAGAGGTCGAGGTCGACCAAGAATCAGAAAAAATGATGGCCAATCTTTGCTTTTGAACTAAGACTGATACTGCATTAAAAAATATGTTGACGTTTGGTGTTGGAAATGTGCAGTACACTAGTCCTAGAATACAGAATGAAATAATTGAAGTGTGCAATGACCTGATTGTTCGAAATCTCATGAAAGAACTTAATGCCTTCAGTTGCTTCTCTATTCTCGCCGATGAGAAGTCAGACATATCAGGCTTAGAACAGTTACCACTGTGTGTTCATTATGTTGATAGAGAAAATTTCTCATTGTACAGGAAAACTGTACAATTTGTTACCATTATATGAAGTGACCGGAGAAGGAATCGCAATGGTGATATTGAATAAGTTGCGTTCATTAAATGTAAACAAATAAGATTCGTGGTCAAGAGTATGATAGAGCTATGTCCATGTCAGGAAAAGTAAACAGACCAGGTACATACAAAGGAAATTTCCATCAGTTTTATATGTCCACTGCTCAGCACACAGCTTCAACTTAGCTGTATCCAGTGCTTGTGAAGTAACTACCATTAGAAACTGTATAGGTACAATATCAAGTCTGTACGGAATTTCTTAATACCTCTAAAAGGCAACATGTTTCAAAATCTGCGATAAGTGAAATGGAAACTGTAACTTCACGCCATGAAAAACTGGTTAACTTAGTGCAACATGTTGGTTGGAAAGGTATAATTCCATGGCTGTGGTTGTGGAATTGTATGATCCTATTATTGCAACCCTTCAAAGCATATCAAAATGAAATGACAAAGATCCTCATCCTCACAAGCAAATTTACTTTTATGTGCTTTACTGACTGTCAGTTTGTGATATTGCTGTTTTGTATAGAATAAGAGACTGTTCTCTTTAAGTCTCCCATTGTGTAAATTCCTGCAGAATTCAAATGTTGATCTAGTGGAAGCAGTAAACCTTGCTGAAAATATTAACAGTGAAATGAAATGTACACGCAAAAATGTTGATGAATTTTCTAAAATTTTCATTTGTGCTTCTGAAGTCTTGATTAGGTTGGAGTCCTCCATTCAAATCTCTCGTATGGCAGTACGAGCAAAAATCCGTGTAAACTTGGACTTATCAGTTACGCCAGAACTTTACTTCTGTGTTTACTTGTATTCTATTTCTGGATATCTTCATATCCCAACTAGATTTGCATTTCTTGAAACAAGGAAATATTGAAGGGCTTTCAGTGCCTTTTACCTATGAACTTAAGATGGCCCCAGCCATCTTAAGTTTCTGCTTTCACTTTGCTCACAGAATTCTACGCCAGAGACATAAGAAGTGGTTGCCAGGAAGACCTGACCAACGAATTAAAATTATGGTACAGAAAAATTGCACGTCTTGAAAAGGGAGACCAACTGAAAACAGCCATAGATGGGTTAACTATGAGGAATCCTAACATAATGCCAAATATATTGACTTTGTTAGAAATATTAGCTGCACTCCCAGTGTCCACATGTACAAATGAACAATGTTTTTCTTTTCAACATTATGCCATCTAAAAACATATTTGTGTAATTCTACTGGAAATACACGTTTAATGGATTAGCAGTCTTCAACGTACATAGAAACTACTCTCCAACTGCAGAAGATGTGTTAAATGAATTAATGCAAAAGAAACGTTGTTTGGACATTGTATTGATAATACTGAAATTTCAGAATGTAGTAACATAATATACCTTAGGCTACGTACATTATAAATACTATATTAATTTACCAGTACTCTTTTTAAACAATGATATTTCAAAATAATAATACACTTTAGTAGAGTACTGATCTGAACGTTTAAAACAACTGCATTTAATTTTTTATTCAAATTCCTTTACAGAATGTTGATTCATCAGTGCCAGTTTCAGTGAGTTCCATTTTGACATGTGTTTAATTAAATTTATTTCATTGCTTCCATGGATGTTATATGTTAGGTAAGTGTCTTACCTGTTGTATACAAGTAACCGTTGACTAAAATATATGAGTATTGTGTAGCCTAAGTGTAATAATGGCATGTGGCACTGGCACAAGTATTTTTATTATACAAAATGAAATAGATGTAAAAAAATATGTTAGCCTAAGGCTGTGAAAAATGATAGAAGATTTTATTAGGGTATTTATGAATGTGTTATATTCACACATTGTAAAATAAATTTATTGTAACATGATATAATAATAATAAAATAACACAAAATTTAAAACACTGATGTCAATTGTAAACAGTTTTAATAATAACAAAATTCTGTGTTCGCCACTGCTATATAGTAATTTGTATTTTATTTACATCAAAACATCCTGAATGTGGTGAAAATCCAATACGAATTATAAATATTCAGGATGAGTAATTGGGTAGAAAATAATTCAGGGAGACTTAATCCAGGTTGAATAAAAAATATTTTTGTGTCTCCATTGAAGACATTTCCGACGTTGTATTTTAACTGTACGTCCTATGCTTTTATATCTACAATATGTTTATAAAATCTCACAAGCTATAAAAACGTGCTTTATGTATTAAAATAAATTCTATTGTGGTGAGTTTTAAGAAATTTACTAAAAATTGAATTCCACAGTTTTTATAAAATTTTTAACTTGTGAATTTTCTTTGTTTGAAAAATGTAAAAAGTAAATTAATAAAACAATAAGTTGGTATTGTATCTGAGTTTGTAAAATTGTTTAATATACTTAAATGAGTACTACATTTTAACTTTTACTCCGTTTAATAAATAAATATATATTTAAAGTTTTTTTTATCATTTTTAGCTTTACATTTTAACAGAATGAAATATTTATGAAAATCATTTCATGTTGGCAAGTGTTTTAATAACCTTTAGTTTGTTTTTCTTCTTCCTTTTAGAATGATCTCCAGGCACTTTATAGATAATGCCTGTCTAAAGGAGCAGTTACTTCCATCTGCACAATTCTTCTTCTAGTTAAGTCTTTTCTGAATCCAGTCACTGTTAAGTAGTATTTTTCTTGTTAAATACTTGTTCTGTTTACTTTTAAAACACTGTTTTCAATTTCTGTGAAGTTGTATTCATTATCTTTATTTAGGAATTTTTTATTGCCAGCATTATTGATTTTACACATTTTCAACTTGCAGCCCAAGCCCATTAAAGACATTTTTTATATTTAATTTTTCAAATTTATGCCTATTAATCAAAATCTGCTTCTTCTTAAAAAAAAAAGAAATATTTTTGTAGCTGTTTTTTTTTTTTTTTAGCTGGTATTTGCAACTTTGCAATTGAGGATTACTCCCTGATATATCAGCCATAGTATTAAGAGGAGGCATAAAAAATATCTTTTGACATATGCACTGTAGCATTATCCAAGCAGCAGGATTTAAATCTGTTTTTTATTCTGTTTGAATTGTAACAGATGATTATAAAGTTAAAATGCATATTTCTGGGGTGTCAGCTTCATAAATTATGGAAGAGAAAAAATAAAATCATAAATATCAGTTTTTTAATTTTCAAGCTGCTATAGAATTGTAGTTTTGATGCATTAAAATTTATACACAGTATTACAAAGGTTGTCATTTTGTTAATTTTATTTGATGCGGTATTGTTCGAATAAATTTATTTATTTTTTCATCAACAGCGCTTGCATTTGTACTTCATGAATTGAAGGTAGCAGCTTATGGTGTCAGTTTACTTGTTCAGTTTAAAATTAGTTGAATTACAGGTTTAAAAATTGCTTTCATCGAATTCATCTGTTGTCAGTACATTTTAAAACTTTATTTTTGTAGATAATATTGGATTTTGTAGGATCTTGTTTATTAATCTGAAACACAAAATGTTGGTAATACGTGTTATTAAGAATACACATTCAAAACCCAAACTATGTATAAAGTACCAGTACACAATTTTTAAAGGAAATTAATTTCTTATAATGATGGATTTCATCTATTTTGAATCATCTTGTTTTTCCAAAAAACAAGGTGAGTAGACGGTATTTTACAGAAATTTGTATGGATTATTTTACTTAAGATTCATTTCCTTAGCCTGTTTAACTTTACAAATTTTAATGTTTAATTTTTTAAATTTAAAACAATGTATAATATACAGTAACTGCAGTATGGTGTACACTATTTAAAATAAGTTGTATAAACATGAACTTTTTATATTTTTAAATAAATAATATGAGAAAAACTCATGAAAAAGTATGAAATTAGTAGAAGATGTGAAATCCTTTCATTTTGCATTTTGATAGTATTGTCTATGTGCAACATGTATAAGTACATTTACTAGATTGGACGAGGATGTGTAAATGATTTATCCTTTATACAATTCAGCCCTCAAAAGGAGTATGCGTGGCTGGTAACTCCACCACCGTTGGCAGGTCTAATATTCGCCGATGGGAATGGAGTTACCGTTCTTGTATACTTAATGACTCCAGTGGTGTAAAATTTCTCCTTGATGGTGTTACCTGTCACAATGAATTGTAAAGAAGCGGGTTCATAGGTAAGATGAACTTCATTTATATTAACAGAAGGTTTATTTAATTACCTTAGCATAGTTGTGAAAAAAAATAAGATTATATATGTTACAATTTCTCCTCACTATTTATGTAATTTAAAAAAATTCTGTTAATTCTAGAGAACTTATGGAATGCAGAATGTTAAAAAAGGCATAGCTACTTTTTATTTTTTTGTAAATAATTTTGTAATTTAAATGTGTTTCAAATACCTTTGTGGGGTTAAGTAATTTTTTCATTGTTTAATTGTGATGCCTAATGCCCAATGGTTTTATTTACATTGATAAATATTCTTATTTTGTTTCACTTAAGATTTATTTGTGTACTTCTTTTCCAGGTTTTTCATTAAAACATCAGTTCAGGGAGAAAATGAGAAAGAATGTTGTTTGATAATAGATTGAGTAAAAATATAGCTGAAATTAAGGAGACGTCTATAGGACAAGTTATAGTTAATCTTTTAATTTGAGAACTAAGACGCAATACAGTACAAACTAGATTGCTCTGGTGGGTCAACATATCAGTGAAAGTTTAGAATCTGAGAAGGTAGCTTAAAATGCTTGTATTGTTTTAATGAGGATTTTTAATTTGTTCAGTAAATTATTTTTATTTGTGTAAATAAAAAGCTGTTTAAATCTGGTGAAGTAAAAGCAAAACCTTTCATCAATTCAGCCCATCCAATAATAAATGTAAAATGTAAATGTATTGTTATTTTCTAGCTAAATGGTCTTGAAAGTGCAAAAACGCCATAATATATAAAAAGCAATAATTCCTTAATGCGGTAGTCTAAATACCCTTATTTTCTCTTACCAGATCTAATTTTAAACAAGTTATAATAGGTAACAGGAAATTCAGATGTAGAGTTAGGTTGTAGCAATTGTTTCTGTTGTCGGATAATATTTATTAGTCATACCAATCAAATGCTAGTTTATTATTTAATGTAGATTTAAACAATGTAAAAAGGAGCAGTTGTTAATACATACACACTAATTAATAAATAAATATCACATTAAATAATTTTGTAATTTAAATGTGTTTTAATGCACCTGAGTAAAATATTTATAATTTTTTAATGTGTAACAGGAAAAAGAGAAAAATATGATAACTTTAATGAATTGTACTGTGTACTAAATTTTGCCAGAACAAGAATGGGAATATCTTTGCTATGAACATTGCAAGTATTGAACAAGTCATTGCTGTATACAGCTTTATGATGTTGAAGTATCATCTCTTAGGTCCAGTTAAAGATATTACGCATGAATAAATTTTTGCTAACCACTGCAGGCCAGATATTCTTCGAAGAAGTTATTAATTCTATTTTTCAGTATCTTATGTGAGTTTGGCGTATAAAAATCTGCTTTTGTTACTTTAATTATTTACTTCAAAGATAAATATTTTTTTATATTCATAATATCATAGTTACAAACATTTATTGACAGCAACAAAATAAAGTCAAAAGTTAACAGAAAAATCAGACTTAATAGATTACAACTTTTTTGATTGAGGCAAAGTCTTTGTTGAGGTTGATAAATTGCTTTTGGTTTGGCCAGAAATAGCAACACTATCAATTTAAAAGAAACAATTATACAAGCGACACATTACCATGTATACTTAATTTTTTAATATAAAAAATGTTGTACTTAAACAAAATTAAGACTGAATGTCTTGACTCATAATTATCTTAAAATTGCGTTCAGTGACAAAGTAACCTTCCATACTAGCGGTAAAGTTAATTGACATAATGTTCAGATATAGGGTGAGTGGAATCCATATTACAATGTAACATATATGCAACTTGCTTAAGGTAAATGGCTTTTTGTGCTGTAAGCTGTCAACAAAATTTATGGTCCTCTTTTATGCAGAGTCAACTGTAACTGGTATATTGCACCTGGACATACTTAAACATTCTTTAATGCCATAAGGATATGGGCACAGAATCATTTTCCAGCAAGATTGCCCACCACCACATTGTCATCATGCACTTGTCACGTATCTCAATAGCAGGGTTGAATTGGATTGGACATGGTAGAAAAATTTTCTGAACACTGATTTCTTCTGCCTAATTCAACTGCAGTGGAGTTCTCTGCATGGAGTTACATTGAAGACACTGTTTATTCCTCTGCTTCCAGGAAATGTTGATGAGCTGCGGCACTGAGTAACAAATAGTTGCCACCATAGATCAAGATGTGCTTTACAGGATTTTGCAGGAGATTGCTTATGAATGGGACATCTGCCATGTTGCAAAAGGTAGCCATATTGAACATTAGTAAATGAGGCTTGGAAGATATACTGCATTCAGTGTTGTATCAAACATTACTGTAAGTTATTTACTTTTTTCATTATTAAAAGTTACTTTTATATTATTAATTTAGAAATTCAATACATATATAATTTTCTTAATGTGTATGTTGCAATCTATTCAGTCAGTAAACAATTAGTAACCTACTCCCCATGGCTCAATTAGACGAGGATGATATGTATGAGATGTGAGGTGTAGACTCAGGCCAACCATTCCTGAAATGTGAGGTTAATTGACCCCAACCATCAATGTACACTGGTATCCAGTGTCTAGCATTCAGATTCATGTAAAAGTAACTAACTTTTATTAAGATTTGAACCTCAGGATCTAGTATGTAAATATGTGCTCAAAAGTTTTATTAATGCCCTCTGAATTGTGATTATTTTGTACTTATTCTTTTATATTTCGTATTTTCATGCATTTAACTTAATATTTTGTGCATTTGTTTGTATTAATGTGAACTTGAACCACATTTATTTTTATTTTATAATTGTGTATTCTGTGATGTTGCTCTGATCAAATTTTTACCATGGTTTTTCTTGATCCATCCAAGTAAATGCTGGGACAGTTTGTTTTTTATTCGAGGGGACTCTGTGTATTGTACTATTATGTATTGATTAGAATTTTTAAGTTTTTTTTTTATTATTAAGGATGATTAGTCTGTACCAAGCTTTTGAACTGTTCTTTTTACTTTTCTGTCTAGTGCTATAGCAGAGCTATGGCTGTCGAAGGGAAAGTATTGTAATCGGTCCAATTTGGGCATATGCAGTTTTCACTGGATCTTGATTTTGACACCTAAGAACTCAAAAACTCATGTTCATGTGTATGTTTGGTGTCTCACACCTTATATCTCCAGAACTACTGGACAGATTTTGACCAAACTTAGATTACTTCTTCTGTATATAGCATTGATGCCATTAAATTTTCAACTTAAAAGATCAAGCTGGTAAGGCTTTAGAGCAAGGTCACTTTCAGTATCTCGAGAATTTGCCTTATTAAGGTCTTATTTTTCTTAGGAATATTTGTTAACAATTAAAAAATAATATTTACAAAAAAAAAGATTTTTCAAAGTTGCACCCCCATCCAAAAAATTGCTCTAGTGGCTAAGTGGGTATACTGCATCAATAGTACACCCTGTCACCCAACATAAGGAGCACTAGTGTGTAGCACTGACAGCTGTTGTAGAAAAATATATTTGAATAAAATTATAAATATTTTAAATTAAGTTGTGTGTGTAAAAGCCATGCATCAGAAAATATAAAGCTGCATGATGGAAAAGTCCTACAACTATGTTGTCAGCTTTTTTCTGTATTTAATTTGTAAAACGCCTTGGGGCCCAATAAATATTGTTATCATTATTTAATCTTGATCATGATTAAGTGGCTTAATAATTAAACAAATTAAAATATTGTATGAATAAATTATTGTACATTAAAGTAATAAAGGGAAATGTTTTTTTTTTTTTTTTAATAATTTCCAATGCACCAAAATATTTAAGCAAAGAATTTCAATTTTGAAATTCAGTTGTTAAACAACTGATTTGCGACAGGTTAAACACTAGACCAACCTGTTAGGCCACTTACTTATTGTTATTTACTTATTTGTATTAGTTAATTATGTGTACAGATAATAAAAATCTAGTTTTGTTTTTTCTTGTTTGTTAACCTTTTTATGTTGGTGGAGGGAAAATCTCTTTACAGATACCATCTGCCTGCACAGATGGTAATGTTGGGCTCTCACCCACCAAAACCCCTTGTCTTCTATGACACGCAAATACTGAACGTGCGATAAGCACAACACGGTCTACAGTAGAAATTGCAGGATTGCATTTCTGAAAGGGGGTGGCAAGAAACTTAGTGGAGTCCCAATGGAACATGTTGCAGGTACAGATGGAACGCATACATCTGCATCTGGGCTTAACTTGGGCTCTAATCTAATATGGCCTAATTAATCTAACTGACACAGATGGACGTCCTTCCCTAGCAGGCTGGCCCTCATTCTATTCCCAGCCCCCAGCCCTCTTTCCCAAATAATGCTTCCTCCCATCTTGGAGTTTACATCCCACACTTTTTGGCGCTAGTGACCATGATACTGATTATGTTGTTTGTGTCTAGCAGCTTGTACCACTACACATGAAAATCAAACACTTGACATCATCAAGGGCACCACAGTACGGGCATAAGTCATCTTCCCTGCGTTCCCTGGTGTACATATACGGACCTGAAGCAGCTATGACCAGACAGGAACTGAGTAAGGAAATAGTCTTACCTCTCCAAATTCCCCATCAACAATCACATGATACATTTAATTAGCATGTATGTCCTGTCCATCTTCCCTTGCCAGATTTATCCTGTCTGGACTGCCACCTATCTAGCAGAATACTAAGATGACACCTATCCCCCCCACCAGTATCAGTCATCCCTAAACCGTGCCAGCAAGTCTACCAGTGGCATAGTGGTGATAAAGAATGCCGCCTCAGAGAAGAGGAGACAGTTCTGTGGAGATTCACTTAGACATCCTCTGGACGCATTTAAGGTCTGTTATGCTGTGTGTTCAGGCCTCTTAACCAGTGACCCATATATCATTCCTTGTGAGAAGGCCCTTGGTCCTGATGTGTTACCGAATTTTCCGAGCTAATATAGATGTATTTCTTGATGTTTATAATACTTGTCAGAGAGGGGGTTTCCTCAAAGTGTGGAAGGCATCTTGTATTGGTGCCGAAATCTGGATGTGATCTGGTGCTTCCATCATCTTATCCACTGGGGATGATTAATAGATTGGGGAAAATCATGGAGAGTATGCTCTAGCAAAGACTGGTGATTTAAAAGTGGAGGATGCAGACTGCTTCTCAGGGAGACAATATGGTTTTCAAGCTGGCAGGTCTGCACTTGATCTGGTGGAGGAGGTGATAGGCACGGCTCAGATGTATCTTGCAGAGCGTAAAATGTGTGCGTTGATGAAGTTGAACATGAGAAATGCATTCATTTGCGTTTCTCATATCGGCATTACGAATGCTCTCCGGAATCTGCAGGTTCCCGCATATCTGTTAAAATTATTATTTTTTACTTAAGAGACAGGTGATGGAGAGTGGCACTATTGTAAGGACCATTGATTGGGGAGTGCTGCAGGTGTTGGTCCTTGGACTGACCTTATGGAATATGGTATATGATGGAGTCCTTTGAATTTCACTTCCGGAGGGCGTTTATGTGGTTGGCTGTGCAGATGACATAGTACTCGCAGTCGGGGCTATGATAAAGAGAGAGATTGTGGACAAAATTCAGGTTTTGTATACTAGGATCAGCACTTGGATGGCTGGGGTTGGCCTTGGGATAGTCCCTGAAAAGACTGAGATAATCCTTACCTCTAAGAAAAGGTGTCAAAACACTGTTATTGGAACTGGTGGGAAGGAGGGTTGATTCCAGAATGGTTATTAAATACCGTGGCATCTGGATTGATGCTCAATTGAATTTGTACGAATTGTTATGGAAAGTTGTGAGAGATTGGAGACGACAATTCGTGCGGTTGCCATCTTACTTCTGAATACCAGGAGACGAGAACTCAGGAGGAGGTTATTGTCAAGTGTGGTGTATTCTTCCCTGTTATATGGGGCAGATGTTCTGAGGTATAAAAGGTATATGGGAATACTTGCTGCACTGCATAAGAGATGCTGCCTCCAGATTTAGGCAGCTCATCGTACAATCTCAAGAGATGCTGCAGAGATGCTGGTGGGTGTTATGTCAGTTGACCTGCTAATTGCTCACAGAAGCAGTGGAGAGAATTAAGGATGGTGGTTCCTTCAGAGAAGAGATTGATTGTGGCCAATTTACAAGAGTTGTTGAATACTTGACAAGGACAGTGAGATGCGGGAGAGAAAGGTCGGTGGACTTAACAGTCTGATTTGGAATATAAGGAGTTGGTGTGGTAGGATTCACGGATCTATTGAATATAGTCTTATGCAATACCTGGTCGGGCGTGGTGGTTACAGGTCGTATCTTTTTAGGTTCGCTCTTGACCAGATTCAGACCGCTGTCCAGTCTGTAGTGTCTTCTTCTGTTGTATGAGGTTCCAGGATGCGCGTAGGTGCATGCTGGATGCCCTGGGTCAGGTGGACATGTTCAGACCCTAGGATTTTTAGTAGATAATGCTTCAGGGTGTGAAGCAGTGGAATATTATTGCAAATTATAATAGAAAAGTTTTAGAAAAACTTAGAAACAGAAAAAACTCATAGGAGACGGCGAGCATTGGCGTGGCCTGCAAGGGAATGAGGCATCTTGAGGATATCTGGTTGGACAGGTCTGCGGCTGAGTGCCTTGGTGGCCCTCTTGAGC
Organism: Lycorma delicatula; assembly: GCF_047948215.1. Classification (NCBI taxonomy): domain Eukaryota; kingdom Metazoa; phylum Arthropoda; class Insecta; order Hemiptera; family Fulgoridae; genus Lycorma; species Lycorma delicatula. Next base: position 160,739,675 of record NC_134455.1, on the reverse strand, counting down.
ATGAGGAAGGTTGTTTTGGTGTGATGAGGTCATTGGACACTTCCTGAAGGTGCCTGAGGGTGTTCCATTTTTATTGATTGTGGCTTACGGTCATGTGGGTAAGTAATAAGTTTGTAAGTAGTTTAGTTGTGTGTGTTAGATGGTGCGTGTGAATTTGTGTACTCTGGGTGAGATTGTGGAGTGGAAATTTAATTAACTGTTGAGTGTGTTTTAGTGAATAAGTTATGTCTTGTGGCCATGTCTTCATGATTGTTGTGTACATGTCTTGTGTTTTCTTGATTATATGAATGTATACTGAAGTATACTATATGTATTATATGAAGTACCTGTTAGGTGTGCTATGTTCCTGGATGTTTTCCTCCTTTAGGTATTTGTGGTGTGCAGTGTGTGTGTGTGTGTGTATTGGTTTGGTATGGATGATGTTTGCTTGTGAAGATCAAATGTGTGTGTGGGTGCGCTTACCCCCCTCCTGAAGTAATGCTTTATTAGTGTTTTCCCAGGAGGTGGGGTCACCAGGGGTGGAGGTTTAGTCAGTAGTGCGCAGGAATACATACGCATTTTCTGTAGCAACATGTGGAACCTGTTAGTGAGTCTGACACTGCTTCGGCGCTTGTAAATGGAGTTCCTCCATCTCTACACAAAAAAAAAGAAAAAAGAAAAGTGACCCATATATCAGGATTGAGTTCACGACATGAGTACACACATTTTGAGGATCACGGTCTATTCATTTTAGTTTTTCTTTCTTTCTTTCTTTTTCCTGTTTAGCCTCCGGTAACCACCGTTTAGATAATTCTTCAGAGGATGAATGAGGATGATATGTATGAGTTAAATGAAGTGTAGTCTTGAACATTCGCAGTTCGTCCATTCCTGAGATGTGTGGTTAATTGAAACCCAACCACCAAAGAACACCGGTATCCACGATCTAGTATTCAAATCCGTGTAAAAATAACTGGCAACTGGCTTTACTAGGACTTGAACGCTGTAACTCTCGACTTCCAAATCAGCTGATTTGGGAAGACGTGTTAACCACTAGACCAACCCGGTGGGTCTATTCATTTTACTGAGAAGCGTGCTTAGCACAACCATTGTCTTCTTTGCTTAACTGTGATAGCCTAGGTGCTTTAGCTATTACATCAAGGGTTTGTTAACCCTTGCTGTAATGCATGTGTTGCGTTACATTATTAGATATTTTAAATATACCTTAGCAAAACTGCACTTTAGTTAGAGTTATCTCTCACTGATAAGTAATTCTTGCAGGTCCAAGGATTACAAGAATTTTGAAACATGAAGGCATACGCAGTTAAAATTAATACAACTGTATTAACTTGACTGACTAATTAGACTGTTGGTTGATTAACAGATAATGCATTAAAAATTAAAGTAGTTTCATGTAACATTAAAAAGTACTAAAATGTTAATAAAGTGAAGCAAATAATGCATCATTTATGTAGAAAGCAATGAATAATAGATGCACATTTATTTATAGCCTAGATGCAATGTTTAATATGTAAGGAACTTTCAAGTTATTTCCCAAAAGCAGGTTATCTGATTGAATGTGTATTTAAATTGAATAAAACTAATTTAAATTGTTTTAGCCAGTTTTAGTTAATGTTTTATACAATTTGTTCAACATATTTACACTTTGTTCTCTTAGTTTGCAAAATTATAAAAAAATGTTTACATGGAACAGATAGTTTGTCTAATAGTTAAATCACCTTGAGTCCATTTTGAAGAAACCATGGAATTGCAGGGCTTGACCCTGCAATTCCATGCTTGTCAATGAATAACCGAAACCATGTACATTACACTACACGCTTTTCTTTATCCAGCCCCTTCAATCCCTGACACTAAACATGATGTACATGAAAGTGTAACCGCTTCATCACTGTCTGAGCATTTCCATATGAAATCTGAGAGTGCGCCTCAAGCTTTTTGAAGGTGAATGCTGCAGTACATTCTTAACCTCAGCCAATTTAGCATCACTCAAAATGACCAGTCTCCCAGTTCTCTTCTAGTCTGTAACTCATCCTCATTCTCTAAAATGAGCGATTAATATTCTTTTGTTTGAATTGTTAGGCACTGCACAAACAGATATTTCTGATGAAATTTGTCTACATATGCATAAGAACGACTGGAAAAATAATGTTTAACAATGAAAACTTGTTGCCCTTTGGAAAACGACATGTTTATCAAGCAATAAACAAAGCACTACTGAAAGCATCATGTGATTAATACACATCATAATGGCATCTAGGTTTGTTGTTAATACCCATGGTGCTATCTTGTGGTAAATGATAGAAGTCTTTTAACTATATTACTATTTATAGTCACTTCAATTTAGGTGCGCGACTTTTGGATTTCTCTGTATTACTGGTCATCTTGCATTCCATTGTAAGCTTGACAATGTTCTCTTAATTAAATTGTTTAGAATATTCATTGCATAATTAAGAATTGTTGGTTGTAATAATTTAGTTACATTTTCTTCTTATTTTTGCTTGATATCACCGCATAAGCTTGCAAGCTTGTGCATGAGATAAGGAAATGGTATTTTTATACCATCATTGCTGTACTTGATAAAATGAGCCATGAATTTGGGTCATAACCAAACAATTGTTCGTAGTGAGATTCTATTATATAAAATATGTAACTCATGAAAGAGAACAATGAAGATGTTCAACTTTTTTTTAAATTTTGACAGTTTCTAAATGAAAATTTATTACAGCTTGATTGCACTGATATTTGTGTTATAATATTGCAGATAATGCTTATTTTTTAACCTATTCTCCTTTTGCGAATTGTAGTAGTACTGTTATGTAGCTACTAAGTGATGCAACTAGCTGAAACAAAGTAGTAAGATTAAAGTATGCAAAAAGAAGTTCTGTTTGTTAATTTGGGGGTAATTTTATTATTTTCAGTACTTTTTACACTCTGTACTCGGTTGTTAACAATTCAGTATTTAACATTTGGTGCAAATATTAACAACTGCATAACTCAGTATGATAAAAGCATATGTGCTTTCTGGGTGACTGTAGATGTAATAAGATTTCATCAGGTGCAGGAAATATTTAAAAAAATCTTAGGTGATTTTTGGTATTGAAGTTCCACAAGGTTTAAAAATTATAATTCTTTTATCTGTCATGACTTCATTGAAGAATTTATCAAAATATGTTTTGAAACATGTATTCAATTTTTTCCTCCATTTAGGGCCATGTATAAAAAATCTGAATTTAAAAAATATATTGTGAGACCTTTTATTTCAATCGCTTTCTTTGCATCTGATAGTCACATGATAGATACTTGCATTGCAATTTAAAACAAATATTTTACTGTATTTGAGCATGCGTTTTCCTCAGTTTTCATTTTTGTAGTTATACTACAAAATTCAGATATAATCAAAGAATATCTGCATCATACTTCTATGATGCAGAAAAAATTCTGCATATTTTTACCTCAGTTTCACTGCTTTTGAAGAAGAGGAGGAATTAAAAAAATATATAAATAAGCTCATCAACCATAGCACAGTTTTCTTTCTGTCTTCTGTGTAAAAAAATACATAATTATTTTAATTTTACCCTTCTAAGATGTTTATGCCAAATTGTACTATTACATACAAGCTCAGTGAAGAATTCAGACAAGATTATTTATACTCAATACAATTTTTAAGAAAAAATTTAACATTTAAAAAAAAATTGATAGTTTTCATGTTGCAATTATATAACTGGAAAAATCCCTCCCAAAAAACATGACTTACTCTTTTAGATAATACTGTATAATAAAAATTTAGTTTCCTAGTAGCTATCCAATAAAGGAATAAAACAAGTATATCTGCCAAAAACTTATTTTTATTTTTTTAAAGCAGTGAAATTGAGTCATAAATGGTGGAGGTGTTTTGTACATTGTTGTGCCGTCTGTTATTTTAGATTTTAAGAAATAATAGTAATTGTACAAAATTAATTATTAAAAAAACTTTGTATGATATAATCGTTTAAATCATTGCTGTTAATAAGTAATGCCACTTGGACAACATATCCTTAGTTACTGTTACATTGTAGTATCGTTATTACAACTTCAGGTGCTAAAAATTTTAATTATCATATGCATATGTGTTTATTAACTTTTTTTGTTTTGTTGCATTGGGTATTAGTCCCTCTTGAGTCAAATTGTTTAAATGCTTAAAGAAAAAACGTTTGAATATTTTTTCAGAAGATAGTTTTGAACTTTCATATAATTTTTTCATCAGTGGAATTGCTTTCTTTGTTGTTGATTGTGTTTGGCTTTAAATGGTTAGGAAATATAGTGTTTGTGTAGTGTGACAACATGTTTTTTGCCAGAAATTTTGTTTCATTTAAATGTCTCAACTGCTGGTGATATTTTGTGTGTGTGTGTGTTTTAAGCTTAAATTTAGTGGTTGATATATTTGCATAAGTATCCAGTTCCTATGAGATGATATACCTAGGTCGTGCAATTGTTCTCAGTAATCCTCATGATTATGATCCTCATAATTTTTCATGAAATGCCTTTAATCTAATGAAAAGGCAGTTTTGTGTATGTCTGTCTCTGCGTGCCTGTGTATGTGTGCGTGCATACATTTTTAGTTACTTGTATTTTTTTAATTAAGTATAAAATAATGTAAGCTGTAAACACATGCTAGATATTTATTTCATTTGAGTTTTTCATTACTATCTGGGCAAGATGTTTATAACAGACATTTAACATTTTTGATAAAAGCTTCATGTCTTTGATGTGTAGGATGACTAGATTTTTTTCTGGATATTTGTCAATTGTATTTGGAGTTGTATGTTTACTTTTAAGGTATGAGTGTGGTTTAGGAAGTTGAGCATTGCTTTGTTCATATTCTGCAGTTAACTATTTTATCACAGGCAGAAGATGACCTTTGCTCTGATGATTCATTTTGCCATCAACTTCTTTTTAATTCACTATTCGTAATATTATTGGCAAGCACAGAGACAAGTTCAGGATGATATTCACCTTAAGTTTGTGTTGAGCAAAGAAGCAGAATGACTAATGTACACATCATACTAGATGGAATTTGGTTTTGACATATAATTATAAATACAGCAAGCATAATTGTACTGTGACAGGTTTAATATACACTGCCAACTATGAAAAACAGAAACTGTCTTTTGTACATAAATATATATGTATATGAAATTTATATAGTCAGTGCTAATAAATGTTCCATTAACTCTTACCATAAAAATGAACGCTTTATCTAGCTGAAACATACCCAGTATATACATCCAGTTATGGTCCTGCAAACATTGTTTCTGAAAGTAGTATATCTGAAACAATAATAAAATATTTATGCTTTGCAGTATACGAGTAAGTTATAAAATTCATGTGTTATCATTTGTCTGTTGTAAGGGGAGTAGACTTTTAAGCATTTTAGCCATAAGACTATATGCAGTTCCGTAAACCAGATATTAGGTTTATGCTCCTCTCCACATAATGTTAAGAGTATTATTCAACATTTTGATAATACATGGTGAAACTTTCCCTGAATAAGGATTAGGAAGATTATTTTAGTTGCTGCATGTAAAATGATACTGTTGAGGGTCATTTTACATGATCATTTTAATCTGTTGGTTGATCCTGTTCAGGTCAACCAACAGACTATTCATTTCAAGGTTCTACATTAGAGGAGGTAAGTACTTCCCTGATAACAAATCAAAAACATCCCTGTTTTACTTTGCAAAAGCCTTTGTAGGTGGCCCACCTGTGTGAGGTTAGTTCTAGTTCTTTCTTTGCGAACATTCACATGATGGTTGAGTTATTGTCAAATCCATATTCATTGTAAAGAAATGACCAAATTATTATAGTGAGGTAAAATAGTAAGATTGCATCTTACTACCCTGCTGATCAGTTAGTGAACTGATTTACTGTCATAGGATTTGCCCGTTTGATAGGCAAAATTTCTGCGATTTAAGGCATTAGTCAACAGTGCCCTATCTCAAATAATATTCCATCAACTTCTCAGGTGTATTTAAATCAACTGATGGGCGTCTATGCCTTGGGATTGAATTAGTCCATGCTATCTTGGAGTACATATGAGTACTATCTGGGATTCTGCAAACTGGAATATAGTCAGAATTATTTTCCTAACTTACAATATAGGTCTCTGTGATGGGAGTTCCAATCGTTCCTTTTGAAATCCCGATATAAAATGTCTTACTAGGTCCATTTATTTTCCAGTGTAGTGATCAGTGTTAGAGGGTTTTTTTAAAACGATCCAGTTACTAGAAAGTTAATTTGTGTCACTGAAAACTGACTCACTCCTACCCTTAAGAGTGGATACCCTTAAGTGACCGACACATCTGCAGTTAATTCCAGAGAATTTTTACAGTCTGTGGTGTTAGGCTTTAGGATCACAGCTCACAAAATTGAATTAACAGTAAGGATTTCAGTCTGTGTATGTACGTTTATTTCAGTCTTTGAGAGTGCTGATTACTGCTGTATAGATTGCCTCTCCAGATACTTAACAGTAACTATCACTATACTGAAAAATGGTCTCGAACTGCTTCCTTCCAGAACCGAGGAATTAGGTTTAATGGTACCCTCAAGGGTTGTGCTATTGGGTCTTTTTTGCTTGGCTACTGGGATTTACTGTAAGATCGATAATGTTTTGTGCCTGTCTTAGCCTTGGGATGTGTGACAATAACCATTTTATATAGTTAATGTTAATACTTGAAAGTATGTTATTAATTTTCACATTTTACTATTTAATATTAACAAAAGAAAATAAATATATTTGATTTTTATAAAATTATTTAAAAAACCACAGCAACTGTTTTGGTTTGTTTTAAAAATCGCACAGTACCTTAGGTGTAAGATTAAATCTTAATAGATTAAATGAATTTTCAAATCCATTCAAGTTGACATATCTAACATGTTTCATGTGGGGAATTTAATTTTAGTATAATGTTAATGTAGGTTTTTTGTTATGAATTTCAACCTTCTAATTTGCTTTTAGCTTAAATTTTTTCTACATTTCTTAAAAAACTGCATACTAAAAAAATAAATGTTTCTTTATAGTGTAAAAATTTCCTTAATTGTCTAGGCTAGCAAATAAAATTTTTGTTTTGTATTATTATTTTAGTAATATTTTTTATTAATAAATTTAAAATAAAGTTTTCATGAATGAACAAACAAAAAGATCTTGAGACTAATGATTTGCAGCTTTTGTTGCCTGAATTTCTAAGATTACTTTGGTAAAGTTTAAATCATTCTGTTACCTACCACAGTAGTATTAGAAAATTTCCATGATAATGTCAACTTGATTGATATTTTTGTAAACATTTTTCTCTATATACACCGCGTACTACATAAATTCTTATCATTTTATTATGTAACATTCCAATATTTTTGGTAACAAGAAACCAACCAATACTGTTGTATTTCAAACCAATTCAAAAGAAACGCACAAAATTTGACAGTTTCAGAACTACAGTTAGAAAATGGCACTAATTATTTATTATAAGCCCTGTCATAGGCTGTGAATTTAAACATAGTAAATGTGTTTGGTGTAAAATGTTGCTGGTGAGTGTGAACAAAATTTATTTATTTTTTACAAAACCTATTTATTTTTTCATGAAACAAAATTCAAAGATAGGTTTATAAATAAAATTGGGTTAATTTCATGTTCTTTATTGACATGTTCAGTCATAGCTGAAAAGAAAAAACCATTCTTTAGCAAAATGTGTGCAAAGTGGTTAATTTTGCCTCCAAATGTTATAGAAATTACTTTTTGTGGTTACATACTTTTCACTTCTGGAGCCTGACAGTTACAATTTGATGTTTTTAGATTCCATTGTTACATAGAACGTTACATTGTTCTTTATTTTGATTATTTTCTTTCTGGTAAAATTATAATTTGTTAATTTTTAACGATATACATTTTTAAACTACTAGTAGAGTCTGGACATATATCTGATAGTATGTAATTATACTATAATATATTTTTGATTACCTCTTTCTTTTTTGCATTTTCCATGTTTGTGTTAGATAAAGAGATTCTCTTTAAGATGAGTTTGTAACTTTGCAGCTATAAAAAAGAAAAACATTTATTTAAAAGATGAACTAAATTTTTGTAAGAAGTTGGCCATGCAAAAATAGGATCAATTTCACCTTGGTCAGTAACGTACTGTAATATTGCTAATAGTCTAGAACAGCTCTTAAAACCTGATGGTACATAAACCTGATGCTACATCTCAAATATCTTAGAAACTATAATCTAAGAAGATTTGAGATAACAGTCAACTCTGAAACTTGTTCAGTAGATCAGTTAGCAACTTTCATTTCACTGTTTGTTATTTACTAAGTCATCAGTGTCTTTAAAAAGTTAGAATAATATTAATTTATATTTTTTTTCTTTTATTACATACATTTTATCTTATATTAGTTTTGTTTCTTTTTTTTGAAATATAGTGAATATACTTTTTTAAATTACAAATTGTATTCAGTAATATAATAAATATGATGAAATATTGTAAAACATTTTTGTAATGATTTTTCGTAAGTTTTTGCAGAGTATGTTCTTTTTTCAATAGGTGAGTCTCTGTTATTTTTTTTGTGTTTAACTCATAATAGTATAATTGTCATGTGTAAAAGCTGGTTGTTTTTGTTGTGTAGGATGATTTAAAGTGTTGCCAAAATTTGTCAGTTTTGGTGTAAAAAAAAATAAATATATCACCTTGTAATGTAACACCTTATTAGTATAATAAGTATAATTATAATTAGTAATATAGGTAATTAGTAATAATTAGTAATATAAGTATAATTAGTATAAGTAACACCTTATAATTAACCTAACTGATAGTAATGCAAAATAGTTGATAAAAAAAAAACTGTCATATAAGTCCAAAAAAAAGAGAAATTCATTAACAAAAGATAAGACATGAAAAAAGATATTGTTAGATAGGTTTCACTTTTCTCAACAATATGAAGAGAAGTCAGAAAATCGGTTTCTCTACACCAGCATCTTAATAATGATTTATTTTTACAGTTATATCTGTATGCTCTAAAAAGAAAACAGTATTCTGCAATGTAGTCATTCAGTTGATGTACTTGTCTGGACATGAAGTCCATAATTTAAAACTATGTTGGTACAAGATAGTAACTTGATATATAATTTTTTCATTTCATGCTTCATATCATCACTTGTCAGACAGGAGACTGGAATTATATGCCACAAAGATGATTTTTAGCACAGTAATGGAAAACTCATGCTTCACCCCTAGTAATTATTCACTCCATGAATTCATTTAAACCACATAAGATGAGGGATATACCTGCATGATTTTTCTTGTGTCAGTTAGAGCAGTATCCCAGATTGTGTCATGTGAAAACCTAAATTTCATTTCTAAATCTTTTAAGTGTTACAAAATGGTTAAAAAAATCTTTGATTGGCAGGTCAAGATTTGCTAATGTGAAAGGTGGCCTGTTGCTTAGTACAGCCATCACATCTATTCAGCTGTTATGAAATTGACACAAATTTTGCGCTTGTGCACACTTGCCACATTTAAGGTCATAATCTGTTTTTGTTCATAGTGAATTTCTGTTTTTACCATTTTCTTTTCCCACAAAAATTGAAGTAGATTGCAATTCTTACTGCATTTAGATATTTGCCATTGTACTGTCTAAAGCAGTAACAATCTGAACATTTGAAGTCCAAGTTACTGATTGGCTCTCAAGAGAGTTGATTGGAAGCTCTATTTAGTGACAATGTCTAAATGAAATGTCATTTATAAGACTAACTTGGTATATCTAGAACTTCAGCAGCAGTAGTTTCTGATTTCCTGTTATATACTCATAATTATTGATTTCTAACATTAGCAGTAGAAATGATATTAGTAATAAAATAAATTATTAAAATTTTATGTAATTGGTCTTTTGACCCAAACATCTTTGAGATCAGGAGATAAGGTTAATGATCCTTTATTAAAGAATTCTGTTGCCTTCTTTTGAACCAGTCGCTGACAGCTTGGTGGATATATCTTCAGTTTGCATGGCTTTTCTGCTCACAAACTCCTTTAATTTAGAGAAAAAATGAAAGTTAAATGGTGCCAGGGCCAGCCTGTATGGAGATGGGTGCAAAAGATTCTATTGCTTCATATATATATGTATTTCAATATGCAGTATCATCTAATCAAATGAAATTCATACAAATCTAATAGATACATGATATTGGTTAATTTATAGAATGTGGGAGGAGATGTGTCAGACTGATTTAAAGTTCATAAAAATATGGTACATAATTGTAGTAAGTAATTTAATTCCTTATAGTTCATGTGAATAATTATACTACAATGCCATTCAAGACTGCTGTTAAATTCCTGGTGTATAGCAAGACACTTTTGTCTCCTGTGCCAGGAATTCATCCCCTTCTATTTGGTAATGATCAAGAAATGGCCAAACAACAGTCATTCTCTCTATTTGTTCTAGTATCACAATTTTGGGAAGAACCATTTCGCACATTACTATAATGAAGTTGTTCACTGAAAATTTTGAAAATAATAGAATGAAAAATGTTAGGGAAAGCCTATCAATTGCGAATTTCTTCTGCTGAATGTGTACATCAATGGCAGTATACAGTAATTCAGTGGGCGAGCAGATTTTGAATCATCTTGCACGTTTGTTGAATAACCCATCCATTTCAGTATTTACTATTAGAGAATGTAAAATAGTGAATATGATTTCAAAGAGAATTGTAGCACCTGTACCAAAGAAACATTTAACATTAAGCACAAAATTATGTCTAAGTTCATATATTACCTGTTGGCATAAATTGTCTACTGGTAAGCATATCATCAAAATTTGAGCTGCCTTTTGCACGGCTTGATATATATTAAAAAATACAAACCAGTCAATATATTGCATTCCTGGTCCAAGAAATATTCTATAAGAATTAAAAGCTATGCTATAGATGTTCATCAATACATCAAATCCAAAAACTAATAAATTCAGTACCAATTCTAGTTGAAACCTATTTGATTAAAAAAGGAAGTTTATCATTAGACTAGTTTTTAATGTGTTTTTTTAACAAAAAAATACAAAACTATGTTCAACTAAATTGTACCATTCTGTCAGTTTTAAAAGATTTTACCATATAAGATCATCAAAAAGTAATTGTGGGGTTTAAGCATTAATTAAATAAAAACGAAAGTACTCACAGTTGTATTGTTTTATTTGTCTAAATTCTCCATTTCAAATACTTTTGTTACATCAATAAATTTCATTATCCACATCCTTAATTGCGTGGAAAATGTCCAATCGATATTCAGTTTCTGCCAGTACACAGTGTAATGTATTTTCTGTTACGGTTCTAATTGTTTCCTTAAGTCTTTCCTTTAAGTGATTCAGCTCACTTCATTTTTATGAGCAAAGAATATTTTTAATGTATTCCCTCAAGTAAGTAATCAGTGGGGGTTACAATCAGATTTTTTTGGAGGCATGGGTACAAGGGTTTTCAGTCTATTAATCTATGAGCAAAGTTATTCAAAGATTGGTTAAAAAATGTATTAAAGTGTGGTTGTGTACCATCTTGTTGGAAATAAATTTGATGTACACTTTCAAGTTAATCAAATTGAGAAATGCAATAGTCATTTAAAAAATCAAGATAAACGTTTCTACTAATAATTTTTCAGCTAAGAAAAAAGACCAATCATACAGTTTTTTAAATAAATATATATACCTTAATCTTAGCTGTGTTATGTCACATGTTTTCTTAAAAATTATGTCTGTTTTCAGATCCCCAAAATTGTGAATTGTCTATAATTGATCATGATTTATGATCAATAAGTTTTTCTAAAATTTCAACAGCAAACTTAGAAACATTTTTCTGTATTAGATGGTTTAATTTCTTGCTGTTCTTGAATTTTGCATGCATTCAAGTTCAGTCATTTTTGTAGAACTTTATGAATGGTTATTTTTGGAATTTGTAACGAAGACTTCGATGAATGATCAAACTTCTGATAATCCTGATATTGGCAGCTTTCCATGCGATTTCTGTTTGAGAATAGAATTGTTTTTATACTAATTTTCTGGTGTACTGTTTTCATATGATGGCCTCTTTACATTGAACTAAAATAATTGACTTCAATTTGCCTTGCAACAAAATACTTTACTGAAACCACCAATTTTTTATTATGACACGTATGTGTAGGGTGTTTGGGCTAAAGGTATCCAAAAGTATTGGTCTATATTTAGAAAATCAGTTATCGTAATCTTGTAAACATAGGTTCAATCGAAATAGGCTCACAGGAAATATATCCAAGATTTGTTCTGTTAATTATCAGGGTCATTGGATTACGCATGTGCAGGCAAGTCGATTCAATGCAGTTGTAGTCAGTAATAGTCAAGTTATGGATCCCACAACAGGGCGGTTAGTGAAGTTTCAATCAGTTACGTACCCATGTTCGATGTGTGTAAGAAACTGAATTGAGTATCGATCCTCCTAAATCCAAGTCTATTTGTCAATGGTATATGACTTAAAGAGACTGGAAGCTTGGTTTCACAAACTGGAAATCATCCAAAAGTTTCAGTTAGTGATGAGACTGTGGATCTTGTACACTATGCATTCACTGCAGTCCTTAAAAGTCAATTAGGTGGGAGTTATGAACTGCAAATTTCTCATTCTTTTGTCCATAATTCTGCTGTTTGGAACATTTTTCATAAGTGGCTATATTTGCGAGTGAACAAGTTTTAATTACATAATCACATTAAACCAAATGATCCCTCCCCGAAGGGGAGTCTTACTCTTTAAGACTTTGGGGGTTGGCGTCCCCACGGGCCTAGCCTCTGCAGCTTTTCTTCCCACTACACACTTAGCTGCAGAATACTTTTCACTGTACACGTATACTACACCTGGTACAACCATGAATTACAACATATACATTTACTCGACTACACAACAACATCCAACACAGCTTTCTCTTTCACTTACACTTGGTGGTGTTGCGACATCGTACGAAATGAAACCGTAACCCAAGGTGGGAACTATCGTGCCGATGGGTGAATGGCTCTATATAGTGAGTCTCGAACGATGTCCTCTGAGCACCAGAGCAAACCCAGTTGTATTTAACTCTAGCTCAAGTACGCGTGCGCTCTGCTGGAGTGGTCTATTGTATCGCCGGTTCTCTTGGGACCAAAATTTCAGTTCCTACAGCCAATTCTATGATGGTTGGTGGTCCATCTGAAAAAACCACCACTTTAAGTCTGGTGAAAAGGCCTCGGTCAGCTTCGTCTGATGAGGATAATTTTGTTACAGCCGATGAAGATGGTGTTAGGTGCAAGAATGTTCGCTTTGTTGTTGTTAGGAAAAATCAGGAGGGTGGCTCCCTTCAAAAGGTCTCACCTTTCTTGATTAGTAAATGCATCACAGGATGTATTGGTTCTCCGAGGAACATTAAAAAATTACGTGATGGGACAATTCTGGTGGAGTCATATAACGACGAGCAGAGTCTTTGTTACGTCTGACCAATATGGGCGGCATAATCGTAAGTACGGCATGCCACAAGACCCTAAATACCAGCCGAGGAGTGATTTTTTGTCGTGACCTTCTAGAAATGAATTTGAGGGTAATTGCTGATGAACTTAGTACTCAAGGTGTTGTAGAGGTGAAACGTATGATGAAACGGCAGAACGGGACAGAAGAACCGACGCCGTCCCTTATACTGACATTCACTCTTCCTGTTCCTCCAGAGAGGATTGGAGTGGGTTACCTATCCGTTCGGGTACGCCAGTTCATTCCCAACCCACGGCGGTGTTTCAGGTGCCAAAGGTACGGTCACACTACAACATCTTGCTCGAGGTCGGAGATCTGTGCTCGATGTGCTACCGAAGGCCACAGTGACGCTAACTGCGAGGAAAGAGAAAGATGTGCGAACTGCAATGGTTCGCATACGGCTCATTCCCGAGATTGCCCAACCTTTAAGGAAGAGAAGGCGATTCTCAAGATCTGTACTAAGCAGAAACTATCTTTCCCGGCTGCACACAGGGAGTATAGGAGGATAGTTAACTCACAGAACCTTGTTCAACCTGATGTGTCCTTCGCCACTGCTGCGTCAAAACAGACTGCTTCACCTGTTCATACTCCACAGTGCGGATCCTGCACGGAACTTAAGAAACTCGTTCAGATGCTTTCTGATCAGCATACTTCGCTTACGGCCACTATTTCCGGGCTGACAAGGATGAGTGAAAAGTCCTGCGTCGCAATAACTGAATCCAGCAGTGTGGTCCGTACAAAAGTTCCTACTCCCAAAGTGCTGCCGACAGCCACTATTTCCGGGCTGACAAGGGTGAGTGAAAAGTCCTGTGTCGCAATAACTGAATCCAAAAGTGTGGTCCATACAAAAGTTCCTGCTCCCAACGTGCTGCCGGTACGGGCAGAGGCTACCACAGACGGCGGTAAGCCAACTAACAAGGTCCCCACGAAAGTGACCCCCCCCCCCCGGGATGTCAGTAGCGACATCCCGTTCTCATATACTGGAGGATATGGTTGAGGAACCTACCGACCCAAAGGCGTCGGGAGTTAGAAGTTGAAGAACACAAAAAAGAAAAATAGAATCACGTACAACTGAATTCTATATGGTTTCCTGAGTATATTTATTATTATTATATTTATATTTTTTAATTTTATGAACATTATTCAGTGGAATGTTCGGGGTGTACGGTCCCGCATTGCAGATATTGGAGTACTGGTGCAGCTGCATGATCCGATTGTCATGTGTTTCCAGGAGACTCATCTTCTGCGACATGACCCAATCGCACTTAGAGGATACTTTTGTGAGAGATTCGACTGTGTAGTGGACGGTAGAGAGAGTGGTGGAGTGGCTATTTTCGTGAGGGATGACCTCATCAGAGTATCAGCTACAAGGATTCGACTGACCACTCTCGTTCTTGCTGTTGCAGTGAAGATCTGTCCCCTTCAAGTTGCATATCTGCAATCTCTATCTCTCGCCGAACACTGAGTTCAGTGCTCTGGATATCTCAAACCTCCTCGCACAAATACCATCTCCATCATTAATAGTAGGAGATTTCAATGCCCACCATGTTTCTTGGGGCTCGACTTTCTGCTCCACTCGGGGAAATATAGTACACAATGTGAGACAGGACTTTGACCTTTGTTTGCTGAATAATGGATCTCATACATTCATGTCTTTATCATCTGGTACTGTGTCTAATATCGATCTCTCCATATGCTCGCCGGCTTTACTCCCTCGTTTTGATTGGTCTGTTTGTGATGATTTTCATGGCAGCGACCATAAACCAATTGTTCTTTGTTTCGGTGTGGACCACGAGATTCGGAGAAGGCCACGGCGGTGGATTGTTGAAAAGGCGAATTGGGATGGATATCGTACGGCCTTCCAATCGCAGTGTGATGTCGGTGCGGACATCCTTGATCAACTTTCCTCTGTTACGTCCAAAATACTTGTTTCACATTTTTACCCGACAAGACGAAATGTGTAGTCTTTTCTCGGCTACGGAACCCTTCTAATCCGCAGGTTTTTCTGAACAGAGAGCTTATTGCTGTCTCTACTTACGTCAGATTTCTGGGTTAGCTTTTTGATAGCCGTCTTACCTGGGTCACACATATAAGGGAATTGGGGACAAAGTGTTCCAAACTTTTGGATATGATGCGGGTCCTTAGTAACACCAACTGGGGGGCTGATCGGTCATGTATGTTACGTTTTTACTACTCCCTTGTTTGTTCCTGTTTGGATTATGGTTGGTGTCGCCTATTCTTCAACTCGTCAAACTGTACTTAAGATGCTGGACGGTGTGCATCATTCTTTTCTTTGGCTTGCCACGGGTGCGTTTAGATCGAGCCCTATCTCAAGCTTATTTGTAGACAGTGGCGAGCCATCACTTTGGGATAGACGAGACCTGATCGCTGCCTACAATATCAGTTTGCTGCAGAAATATGCACCTTGCTGGAAACATTCCTAATTATTTTTATACATTGTTATTTAGTGATGGGGCAGCCTTTAATACTTTTTTCCTGTTTAGCCTCCTGGAATCACCGTCAGGTACAACTTCAGAGGATGATATGTATTGAGTGTAAGTGAAGTGTAGTCTTGTACAGTCTCAGGTTGATCATTTCTGAGATGTGTGAAACTTAACTCTGAAGAATACCGGTATCTACGATCTAGTATTCAAATCTGTATAAAAGTAACTGCCTTTACTAGGATTTGAACGTTGGAACTCTTGATTTTGAAATAAACTGATTTGCGAAGACATGTTTACCACTAGACCAACCTGGTTGTTTAGCCTTTCATACTTGCGGGAAAATTAAGACAATTTTCAAATTTGGATACTGAAAACCGCTATATAATAAAAAAAAAAAAAAAATGAAAGGGACAACCAAGACACTGTCCAAGGGTTGTCCCAGGGCAGTGTGCTGGGTCCTTTGCTATGGGTGGTGAGTTTGACTCTTCTATGGCTGAGATTGCTCAGCAGGTCTCTCATTGTGGCTTATGCTGACAATGGATTCCTGCTGGTTGAGGGAGGCTCATGGAGAGAGGTAGAGCTCTATGCAACTCAGATTTGCAGGGTGCTCGAGTTTATTGGGTCATTAACATAAGATGATGTTCAGCTCGGAGAAGACCACTATGATGCTCCTCAAAGGCCATTTGGTTGTGAGATTGTGAGTTTCAATGTCAGGCCAATGAATTAGATTTGGCTCAAAAGTACCTCGGGGTGTTTCTTGATAAGAAATTGTCATTTAAAATTCACCTTCAGTATATAGCAAAGAAGGTCTGTAGTGCCTTATTTGGTACTGCTTAACATTTTAAGATTTATTAAGTGTTACAAGTTAGTGTTTTAATATTAGTAATGATAACCTTGAAATATTACTAATTAAAAAGAGAAATATTATGTTACAGATACTAAAATATACTTTTATAATTTAATAAAAAAATATTTTAATCTATTTGAATAAATAAAAGATTAAATTTTTGTTATACAGACCTATTAATATGAAGTAAAACAAACATGTTTTGACAAAGGAGCTATCTCTAATATTTTATACTTCAATCCTAGAAGTTTTGATTATGTCATAATGAAAAATGCCAACTGATGTTGAAGTTCACAAACTTTTTTTTTTAGAATGAGGTAGGAGATTTATTATCTTCAATTATTCGATGAATAATAGAATAACTATTTTAGTTAATTGTACTTTTTTATATAATTAAATTTACTATGAATACCAGTTCTTGCTCATTTGTACTACTGAATTTAGCAAATTGTGCAGTGCACCAAAATTTTACTTTTAAGTAAAAAACATAATTGTTGATTAATTGGTTTTGGAAAGTTCAAACAAGTCTGAAAAAAGATGTATTTCCAGCGACACCAGAGATCACTGATTACTGTTAAGAAGGTAACTTATGTTATTCTTTTTTATTTTTATTTTCTCAAATTCATAAGTAAGGTCCTAGAGGATAAAAATGAAAATGAAAAGTAAAGTAAGACTAAGTGTTTAATATTGAGCTAACATAGATACAATGGTGTGCAGTGTATGAGAATGGTCTTTTGAGACAAATGTTGGGCTTACAGAAAGAATGAGCTGTGTAATGCAGAACCTTGTTTCACTCTGTTAGTAAATTAAATATTTTATTTATATTATGAGATTTAGTGAATCTGTTACAGATGTCAAATTTAACACTGTTGCCAGAGTACTTATTTAAATATTAAATTGTTATAGTAAAAAAGGTTTTTGTGTAGGAATGCTTGCAACAAACAATGAACAATTTGTTAGATGTAAGGTAAGGAATAAAATTGGTAAAAATCAAATTGAATATTGAGTTTACTGAAAACTAATAATTATTGTTAGTTTTACTTCCATCTATTTCTAATTCTTATAGGCTTTATGAAAGTATATTAATTTTACCTTTGTTGTATGTCATAGAGGTGCTGTATAACAGTATGATGTTTTATTCTTATTTTAGACAGTTGCTGCCAAGTCAATGATTCCTGCTCCAACTCATGTTTCATTTCAGTTAATGATTTACAAGCATTGTATATTAATGTCAAAAATAAACATTCTGATACTGTTGGACCCAAGCATTTCAGAAAAGTCCTGTAGGCTTTCAATGGAAAGTTTAGTAACTGTTTTCCAAAGGTGCTGTATGAACAAATGTAATATCACTAATTAATTTATTAAGTTGCACTCTAGTACAGAAAAATTGAGTATTAAATTAACCTACTCTATTTCATTAACTTTCATTTTATTCGAAAAGTGCTTTCTTTTGGATAGTTTTAATCCCAAAATTGAAAGTTATAAATTTTTAAAGAGAACAAAATTTTTTAATCCCAATTGTTTAAAAATATTTTTTATCATCTCTAACTAGATGGACTCACAAAAAGCAGTTCCTCCTCTTAAAAAAATTTTTGCTGTAAAATTTTTTAAATAGAAACTCGCTGAAATTCTCTTAGACCACTGAGAAAGTGTTCATGAGGATCAGTTAAAAAGTATTAGTAATTGTAAGTTATAATTTAATATAAGAATAGCTACTATTAATAAAAAGAACTCACCAGTGGTAGAAATTACTAATTGTTTAATAAATCAGTTTGAACATTAAATTACAAGGGTTATTGAATAATTAAATAGACAAATGGCAACAACAGAAAAGTTATTTAATAGAATAAATTTAAACTATCTATGTTAAGATGGCTGTCAGCTTTTCAGAAAGAATTTCCATTATTATCAACTCTTTTGTTTATTGCAAATATTCAGCTCAGCTTGAAGTGAGTAATAGAGATGGAGGAATAGCAAGCTGTGTTATTATTATATTCTAAAGGTGTAAAACTGTCTGAAATTCACTTACAGATGTTAAAACGGTATGGTAAAAAGTATATTAATCTTGCATATTTTTATAAATTGATTGAATAATTTTAATCAGACAGAACAAATGTCATCCACTTTTAGAAGGCCAGTGTAGTTTCCACTGATGATCTGAAAAATCACATTAAAAATCTCATTTGAAAATACAGATGCATAAAAATTGCTGTAATATGTTGCATAAGTATTGGTACTCTCCATAACATTATCCAAGATAAGCTGAACCCTACTTCTCACATTTGTAAGGAACTTAAGTTCTTTAGCATTCTGCTAAACTTAATCAAGTTAAAGTTTCAGCTTTTGTAGATTGCAAAATAATGTGATAAAACTTGGATTCATCATTCTGAGCTGGAATCTAATTGTCAAAGTATGGAATGGAAACATCTTAGTTCACCTGCCAGGAAAAAATGAAAAATCTATATGTCAGCAGGTAAAGTGATCCTAACAGTGTTTTGGCACAATCAGTAACCAATTTATTGTAATTATTTGGAAGAGCAGTGAACAATCATTATAAATACTGTTCTTACATGTTATCAAATAAAGTTAAATCTGCATTAGTCCTTGTACTCTCTCAAAGGTATAATTCTTCTGTATGATGTCTGCCCCCATACTGTTCAAAAGACACCAGGAGATATTAAAAAGGTGGGTTTGAAGGTGCTTCCATATCCAGCTTACAGTCCTTGGCACCATTTTTGTCAACAATGAGCACACCAGGAATGTGGTACAAGAATGGCATAGACATAAGCAATTCTTTGTTACTGTAATAAGAAAGATTGCATGAATGCCTAAATGCAGCTGGCAATTATGTTGAAAATAATGCTAATTTTATTGTGTTTGGATTAATATTAATTTTTCCACAGTCATTTCTCTCCTTTTATTGAATGACCCTTGCATCTGTAAAGAAATTTTAGTTGACATTTATGTGAATTATGAAAGTAAATTTGTTTCCAGAAGTTGAGTAAAATATTCTAAATATTGAATACATATAAAATTTTACTTTAATGTAATTAATTTAAATTGGTTAAAAGTAATTAAATACAAAAATAGTGAATTGCTAAATGTATGTCTGCAACTTTTCAATGAGTGAATTATGGGTACCATTGATTCACCAGCCTTTAAATATAACCAACCTTAAAATGTAACTTTTTTTTGTGGTTCCATCAGATAGTGAAGTAACATGCTGATGATTCTAAACGTTGATGGAAACATACTTGCTGAACACAATGACACAAAAAAGCTTTTTGTTTCATAGTGTTCAACTGTATTTTCTTTGTATTTAAGCAAATTAATATTTATAATATAAAAAATATAAAAATACCTTGCAGTTAGTTCTAAATGGTACAGATTTGCTCCAAATGCAGTTACTATGATAATCCATACTGCCCAGGTACATGTCAACTGGTGTAATTTTTGTTTTGTACTTAATTTAAGTGGAATAACTGCTTGTGTCCGTGATGTATCGATAAGTTTTTGTGTATCTTTTGATAGTAGTTGCCAGTTATGGTATGATGCAATAAGAGCTGCGGTCCATAAAAACTGATAGACAACGAATACAAATTCCACATTAAATATTTCAAATGTTTCAAATGTATATGACACATGATATGTTGATGCTTCACCATATCTTATCACCTGTGAAAATTATTGAAATTCAAAAACATGATTTTTTTAAGTGAAAGTTAAAAAAAAAAATACTTAACAGTGTGAAATTTGTGATGGAACTAAAATTAGCTCCATTACAAAGGATAATTAATTTTTCCATTTATCAAAAATGCAATTTTGTAATTAGTACATGAAACCAAAATATTCCAAGAAATCAATAGTTGGAAGCATCTATATCATCATTGTATGGTATTCTGCCTCTTGGTAGGTCCCTGGCACCACTGTTGTCTCCATCTGTTTCTGTCCTATACTTTTCGTCTCAACAACCTTCACTATCCTTTATGTAATTTATTAACTTTGCCTCTTTTTTTTCACCTTCAATAGATCCTTCAAGAACTGTATTTACAAGGAATATCTAAAGTAAAGACCGCTGGGAAATTTCTCCTCTTAAGGTTGGCGAACCTGTGTCGTTCATGGCCATACTATTAATGTTTACACTGCATTGTTTTCTGTAAGTTGTCATGTAGTATCTTTGTGTACATGTGAGTTATTACGTTATAAAATAAATAGGAAAATTGATGTTGCCACAAACTGTGAAATATGTGGAGTCATAAGTTTTTTAAACCATCAAAACGTTAATCCGGCAGAAATTCATAGGCATTTGTTTGCTGTATACGATGATAATGTAATGAATGAAAGAAACATCTGAAAATGGTGTGAAAGGTCTAGAAATAACAGAATTAATGTGTATGATGAAGAACGTTTGGGGAGACTGTCGATAATCATAGAGGACATGTTGAAATATGTCGATGAAATCAGAAAAGATCGTCGATGAATGATTTCTTACCTGGCCTCTCTTTTTCTTGATGTTTCGAAAGATGTTATTTGTTGCATTGTTCATGACCATTTAGGCTTCAGATAGGTTTGTGCATGTTGGGTGCCATACTTGTTAATGGAATGTTAAAAAAAAAAATCTGATGGGATCTGCTGTGGAATTTTTGATGCGCTACACAGAAATAGGGGATGAGTTCCTTAAGTCGATTATTACCGCAATGAAACATGGTTTTTGTATTACACGCCAGAGAGTAAACTGCAGTCAAATGAATGGCATCATCCTCAATCACCAACCAGACCAACAAAGGTCAAGCCACAGCCATTTGGATGCAAACTGATGGCCACAGTCTATTGGGATCGGTTTGACATACTGCTGATTGATTTCATGTCACGTGGAACAACTACAAATGTGGAAGCCTATTGCAAAATTCAAATGTGTTACAACGCGCCATTAAAAATTGGCGACGTGGGTGGCTAACCAATGGCGTCGTCCTGCTGCATGGTGATGCACATTTACATGTTGTGGGTCCTGCTTGTGAATTATTGGGAACATATGGATGGGAAATTTATGATCACCTACCATATAGTTCAGACTTAGCTCTTTCTGATTACCATTTGTTTAGGAAATTGAAAGAATTTTTGAGCGGTAGCAACTCGCAGGTGACGAACATAAAAATGGTGTTAATTAGTGGCTAAATGGACTGGCGACAGAAGATTATGATGAGGATATATTGAAGTTGGTTTATCCACTATGATAAATGTCTTAATTCATGTTGGGATTATATAGAGAAGTAGTATAAGGTATCTGGTTTAAAAGAAATAAAAATTTGTCTAAAGTTATCAAAATAAATTTTTTTCAATGAACGGTCTTTACTTTAGAGATAACCTCTCATATTATTCCTTTTCTCCTAATTACATGCCCGATCCAGTTCCTCCTGATAGTCGCCAATATTATTTTATCTTCATTTATTCTTCGTAATACTTCTATATTACTTACTCTGTTAGCCCATTTTATCTTCTCCATCCAACTCCAGACCCACATCTCAGTCAAAAGCCTCGATCTTATCTTTTCCCCACTGTCCATATTTCACTAATCTACAAAAGTGTACAAAAACTTAGCTTTTACCACTCCTTTCCTCAGGTTCAGATCCATGTTGCTGCAGAGTAGGTTTTTCTTTCTAAAAAAGGCTTCCTTTGCCATTGCAATTCTCATCTTAATCTCTTCAGTCTTCAATCCTCCAGTCTTTGGTTAGTACTGTCCTGAGATATCTGTATCTTTTCCTTCTGTTGTTATCTTCCCTCTCATTTACTTCATAAATTTTGTTTTCCTCATATTTATTCTCATCCCATATTCCTTCATTCCTACTTCCAATGCTTTTATCATTCCTTGTAATGTCTGAATATCTGTAGCTACAATCAGCAGATCGTCGGCAAATCTGGCAATTTACATTTCTTCCACCTATGCTTATTTGTTTTTGGCCATCCAATATTTTTTTCAATAATGCCTCTACATAAAGGTGAACAGTTTTGGATAAACAGCAGCCTGCCTAATTCTTAACAATTTGTGAGATTCTCAATTATTTTCTCTGCTGCTTTTTACTTCATATACAATTCTCGATCAGTCTCCTGACTTTCCAGTCAACTCTTTTCTTTGAGAATCTCAAACAGCTTTTTCCACTGTATTTTGTTGAATGCTTTTCCATATTTATAAAATACATGCTCAGTCCTCTTCCTCTTCCAAAACATCTCTTTCCAGTCATTCTGATTAGTCCTATAGCTTCTCTTGTTCCTTTTCAGAATCCAAACTGTTCTCCAGCATTCTCCTCCAGTTTTGTAATCCACCTTCCATTTATAACTCTCAGCATTATTTTTGAAGTATGTGGATTTTTGAACTGATAGTTCTATGTTCTTCAAATTTTTTGGTTCTAACCTTTTTAGGTTCGGTATCATTAACAAAATCTTCTGACCACATTCCAATATCATAAATTGTATTGCACATTGAGAGTATTTCATCTATTCCTTCATCTTCTAAACATTTTGAGTTCTATTGGAAGTTCATTTCCTCCTGTTTGTTTCCTGTTCTTCGTGTCTAATAGTTTGTCTAATTTCAAGTCTCAAACTTGGTGGGCCTTTCTTCTCTTTCATAACTTTATCTCCCACCTCAGCTTCTCGTGTTTCACGTTTCCTTCTCCCTACATACAGGTCCTCTACATACTGTTTCCATCATTTCCTTTGCCTACCTTCTTTATAAATGTTTTTACTATCTTTCTTCTCAATTTCTTTCATTTTATAAATAGGATTTCTTCTATCCCATGTGGCATTTTTTACCTTCTTATACTTGTCACACTTCATTTTCTTTTATAATTCTTGCATAGAATTAGAATGACTGCATTCTTCTTTTAGCCACCTAGCAGTCTGTTCTTTCTTTAATTTGTTATTCAGTCTTTGATAGATTGCTCTGTTATATTCTTTATTTTCATATTTTGTTCTTTCTTTATTTGTAATATTATTATTATTTGTTTCATTTTTTGTGTTAACCTAGGTTTCAGTGCCGGGGTACCTTCATAGAAACTGATTCCTTTCTCTGCAGCTTCCCTCGTAGATGATTTAATCCTTGACCGCATTTCCTCTGCTGGTTTATTTTCCATTTTACCTTTAGTAATTGTCTTTGCCAGCATTTCACCAGTTTTACTGTCTCTATACTTTGTAGCCTTTCTATATTCCATTTCTTCACCTCATTGCAATTTGAATTCTTTTTAATCTTATTTTCATTTTTCATTAACAGAATATTCTCATTTCCTATATCTGCTCCTGGAAGCCCATTTCCTTTTTAATAGCATTCCTGTATCTATTTTCAACCAAAAAAGTGATCTATCTGAAAGTGATATCCATCTTTTGGTCTTGTCCAATTATATATTTTTCATTTACGATACATAAAAAACATATTCATAATGAACAAATCCTTCTAGCATCTATGTATTCATTGTTATTTTTCTAGAGAAAAAATGCTTAAATAAATTGCACAAAAGATCAGTAATTGCAACAGAACTAACTAAACAATAACAAATAACTGTTATGCTATAGTTGTTCATATATATAGGTATGTACATTTAAAAAACAACTTAACCACCAAAACACAGTAACAGAAAAATCTTTTAAAAAACTAATACCAATAGTTGACTGGTGGATCCTGTGTCATCAGTTGGTACACAATTCTATAATTACATTAAATAAATAACAAAAAGAAATAAAAACTTAAAAAATATAAACTCTCTTACAATCACCAAATTTGTAATAACACAATTCCACTGCCATTATTGGAATGATATTAATTTAAAATGTCACACATCTGTGTTCGTAAACAATGTTGCCAATTGCTACAACCCACTATGTCTTTAATTAAAATATCTTCAAATACAATTTGTTGGTTCATCATTTCATACTTTAAATTTGTAAATATAATATTTTTCGAGTGCATTCTTTTTTTTTATTAAAAATATTTTTATTGTTAAATATATATATATATATATATATCCTTTCCCATAAAAAAGAATGGTGCGTGGGTTTATTTGTTTGTTTGAGGTGTGTGGGTTTATTTGTTTGTTTGAGGTGTGTGCTCACATTTCTATTTTAGCTGCGATTGATGCACAGTTGACCATGTGGTGCGCTGGGTACAGCTACCCAGCGGGGTACAGCTACCCATGCAGTTGCACAGCTGCAACTGCATGCTGTGCCCAAACGATTCATTTTTTGAACGATTTATATTTCTTTAACAATTCATTTGTTTGAATAATTTATACTTTATACAAACAATTCATCTAAAATTATATTTGTGCTTTGGGGATAAAAAAGGAAAACATTGGCGTTAGAGCTGTGTTAAAAAATCACAACTCAAGAAACAGCTAAAAATGTTTAATATTTTGAAGCTTTTGTTGTAAAAGTTTTTGTTGTTAGTGCCACTTAATTCATGAACATTATTTAGTTACACTTTGGCAAAAACATTTAACAAAATCATGTGTAATGAAATATAAACCATGTAACATTTTCGCGGCCATAGAACCATAAGCCCGCTATTTTTCTAGTACATTCACACACACACACACACACACACACACACAGAGAGAGAGAGAGAGATCAACTGAATTACTGTGTGTTGGTTTGCGTACATGTGTTAATGATAAATGGTATGATATAAAGGTTCTTCATCACCATACCTCACTGGACTCGCTATCTTCAGTACATTCCATGTAATATTTTTAATACTATTTTTAACACACATTGTTTCTAGTATGTAAATACCTTAAAACCTTTTATATTTTTGCTGTGATTCTGTGATGCCACTATATTAACAATAGCATTTGTTAATATTAAAAGTGAATTTCTGAGTAGAAGTTATGGCAGTATGTTTTAATATAGAAATTTTTATTTTCAATTTTGAAATATAGTGTCTAATAGTTTGTCTAATTTCAAGTCTCAAACTTGGTGGGCCTTTCTTCTCTTTCATAACTTTATCTCCCACCTCAGCTTCTCGTGTTTCACGTTTCCTTCTCCCTACATACAGGTCCTCTACATACTGTTTCCATCATTTCCTTTGCCTACCTTCTTTATAAATGTTTTTACTATCTTTCTTCTCAATTTCTTTCATTTTATAAATAGGATTTCTTCTATCCCATGTGGCATTTTTTACCTTCTTATACTTGTCACACTTCATTTTCTTTTATAATTCTTGCATAGAATTAGAATGACTGCATTCTTCTTTTAGCCACCTAGCAGTCTGTTCTTTCTTTAATTTGTTATTCAGTCTTTGATAGATTGCTCTGTTATATTCTTTATTTTCATATTTTGTTCTTTCTTTATTTGTAATATTATTATTATTTGTTTCATTTTTTGTGTTAACCTAGGTTTCAGTGCCGGGGTACCTTCATAGAAACTGATTCCTTTCTCTGCAGCTTCCCTCGTAGATGATTTAATCCTTGACCGCATTTCCTCTGCTGGTTTATTTTCCATTTTACCTTTAGTAATTGTCTTTGCCAGCATTTCACCAGTTTTACTGTCTCTATACTTTGTAGCCTTTCTATATTCCATTTCTTCACCTCATTGCAATTTGAATTCTTTTTAATCTTATTTTCATTTTTCATTAACAGAATATTCTCATTTCCTATATCTGCTCCTGGAAGCCCATTTCCTTTTTAATAGCATTCCTGTATCTATTTTCAACCAAAAAAGTGATCTATCTGAAAGTGATATCCATCTTTTGGTCTTGTCCAATTATATATTTTTCATTTACGATACATAAAAAACATATTCATAATGAACAAATCCTTCTAGCATCTATGTATTCATTGTTATTTTTCTAGAGAAAAAATGCTTAAATAAATTGCACAAAAGATCAGTAATTGCAACAGAACTAACTAAACAATAACAAATAACTGTTATGCTATAGTTGTTCATATATATAGGTATGTACATTTAAAAAACAACTTAACCACCAAAACACAGTAACAGAAAAATCTTTTAAAAAACTAATACCAATAGTTGACTGGTGGATCCTGTGTCATCAGTTGGTACACAATTCTATAATTACATTAAATAAATAACAAAAAGAAATAAAAACTTAAAAAATATAAACTCTCTTACAATCACCAAATTTGTAATAACACAATTCCACTGCCATTATTGGAATGATATTAATTTAAAATGTCACACATCTGTGTTCGTAAACAATGTTGCCAATTGCTACAACCCACTATGTCTTTAATTAAAATATCTTCAAATACAATTTGTTGGTTCATCATTTCATACTTTAAATTTGTAAATATAATATTTTTCGAGTGCATTCTTTTTTTTTATTAAAAATATTTTTATTGTTAAATATATATATATATATATATATCCTTTCCCATAAAAAAGAATGGTGCGTGGGTTTATTTGTTTGTTTGAGGTGTGTGGGTTTATTTGTTTGTTTGAGGTGTGTGCTCACATTTCTATTTTAGCTGCGATTGATGCACAGTTGACCATGTGGTGCGCTGGGTACAGCTACCCAGCGGGGTACAGCTACCCATGCAGTTGCACAGCTGCAACTGCATGCTGTGCCCAAACGATTCATTTTTTGAACGATTTATATTTCTTTAACAATTCATTTGTTTGAATAATTTATACTTTATACAAACAATTCATTCATTTTAATAATTTGTACTTTATACAAACTATTCATCTAAAATTATATTTGTGCTTTGGGGATAAAAAAGGAAAACATTGGCGTTAGAGCTGTGTTAAAAAATCACAACTCAAGAAACAGCTAAAAATGTTTAATATTTTGAAGCTTTTGTTGTAAAAGTTTTTGTTGTTAGTGCCACTTAATTCATGAACATTATTTAGTTACACTTTGGCAAAAACATTTAACAAAATCATGTGTAATGAAATATAAACCATGTAACATTTTCGCGGCCATAGAACCATAAGCCCGCTATTTTTCTAGTACATTCACACACACACACACACACACACACACAGAGAGAGAGAGAGAGAGAGAGAGAGAGAGAGATCAACTGAATTACTGTGTGTTGGTTTGCGTACATGTGTTAATGATAAATGGTATGATATAAAGGTTCTTCATCACCATACCTCACTGGACTCGCTATCTTCAGTACATTCCATGTAATATTTTTAATACTATTTTTAACACACATTGTTTCTAGTATGTAAATACCTTAAAACCTTTTATATTTTTGCTGTGATTCTGTGATGCCACTATATTAACAATAGCATTTGTTAATATTAAAAGTGAATTTCTGAGTAGAAGTTATGGCAGTATGTTTTAATATAGAAATTTTTATTTTCAATTTTGAAATATAGTTCTTGATAATTTATTATTTTATTCTGTACTTAGCAATACTGATTTTTATCATACACATCATTTACATTTTTAAACATCCAATTAAGTAATGCTCATAAACAAAGCTTTAAAAAAATCAACAGTATTCTCTATTTTGTAACCAGGTTTAAAATAAATTTTAGTTTACATAATTTTAGTATCATTTTATTTTTTAATTCTAGTGTTTACAGTTATTGTAAACATTAATTTTGTGGGAAATTGCATTTGAACTCCTCCACAGAATAAAAAATTTAGTAAATGAGTCCCTCTTTTAATTTTGTTCTAAATTTACTAAAATACTGATTTTATTTTATTTTTTCTGTTACTAATTGTAGTGCTTTTTAGGACATTTTAATTTAGAAAGCTACTTTTTAATTTTGTAATTATAGTTAAATAAAATTAAAGAAAATTTTACTTATAAATAAAATATAATCATACTTGTTGTATTATTAAACAATCAAGGTAAAGAAGATAAAATTGAAGACTTGTAAACCAAGCTTTAGTGATAATAATTATCCTTGGTGATGTATTATTTTCATAGTGCAGACCAAAACAGTGAGCCACAAAAAGGACTGTACTGTGCAAGTCTTTGTGAGTAACTTGGTGCTGAAGCATGATCATGAATAAGTGAATAAAAGACAAAATTTATGTCTCTCATAATTTTAAGGTAGATTAAAATGAATATCAGTTTGTTAATTACAGCTTTCATGACAATTACTTTTTTACTATTGTAATTATTTTTATGACAACCATCAATTATTATAACAGCAGTATTTATTAAGAATTCTACATTATCACTTCATGTATAACAAAGAAATACTGAATATATTGCATCCCTTTATTAAAATATAACTATCATTAACAATAACAGTTTGATTTTAATATCTGTTAAACAGGAGTTTTCCTGAAAATGAATTATTAATAATTAAATAATCTTTATTTTGTTTTATTGATGTATTTTTTACATAAAAATACATTATATAGATAATGTCAGTATAAGATAAATTATAAATATAAAAACAGATTTTAAAATGAACAATAGATATGATTGAAATCCATATTAATTATTTTACACAATTTTCCTTTCATTTTATGACAAATTCTTTGACAATTGAATATGTATATTTACTCGAATGTACAGGGTGATTCAAAGAAACCGGAAATTTTGAAAGTTGTGTTGGTAGCCGTGGGCGATTGGTACCACTTGATAAGTGGTGCCAGCCTCTCTAACCTAAACTGCCATTTAGTTGTCATGGATCCTTGGAGTGGTGTGCAACGTGCATTTGCTATCAAAGCGTTGATAGCAGTGTGGAGGGAGGGCGTAGAGAATTTCGCCGTCATTTTAATCTGGGACGGCACGACCACCGTGTTCCATCAGCACATGCAATTAAAACATGGATATCTAATTTTGAGGAAACCGGTTCGGCAGTGAAAAAGAAACCTCCAGACCGTGAGCGAACCGTCCGTACACCACAGAATGTTCAAGCTTTACAAGATGCTGTCACACGAAATCCACATCGGTCAATCCGTCGTCTCTCAGCATCTGTACAATTGCATAGTTCAAGTGTTCGAAGAATGTTAGTGAAGGACTTGCAATTCCATCCATACAAGTTGCAGATCGTCCAGGAACTGAAACCGAACAATGCAGTTGTGCGAACACAATTCTGTAATGTAATGCTTCAGAAGGTAAATGATAACGAAGAGTTTGTTCACGAACTGTGGATGTCAGATGAAGCGCATTTACACCTCAGTGGATTTGTTAACAAGCAAAATTTCAGATACTGGGCACAAGAAAATCCTATGCAGCTACACCAGCATCCGTTGCACAACCAGAAAGTGACTGTGTGGTGTGCTATGTCATCTTATGGTGTTATAGGCCCTTATTTCTTTGAGGATGACAACGGTCTTGGCGATTACAGTGACGTCGGCTTGTTACGTAGCCATGCTTGAAATCTTTGTTGTGGAACAACAAAAGAGATTTCCACCAATTCTTAACACAGCCTGGTTTCAACAAGACGGAGCAACGTCATATACTGCACGAATATCGATGGCAGCTGTACGCCGATTGTTTGGACAACGTGTCATTTCACGAAATGGTGACATTAGATGGCCTCCTAGATCGCCTGATCTCTCAGCTTGCGATTACTTTTTGTGGGGTCACCTTAAAAGCAAAGTGTTCCACAGTAGACCTGCTACAATGGAAGAACTGAAGGCAAAGATCCGAGAAGCAATTGCGGAAATTCCAGTTGAGATGTTACGTCAAACCATGAACAATTTAACGAAGAGACTTTGTGAGTGTTTACGTAGAAGAGGAGGTCACCTGCAAGATGTCATCTTTAAAAAATAAACTAAAATGTATGTATCCTAAAATGGCAACATTTGTACAATTACATGAAATTCTAAAAAAAATTTTTCATTAACGTTATTTAATTTTTCAAATTTCCCGTTTCTTTGAATCACTCTGTATTTAAAATAATCAAGAAGTTTTGTGACAAATTAAAAATGTTGCTTGCTTGATATTTGCAATTTCTAAGCCTTTTTCCTTTAATAATATTACAATACAAGATCCAGCAGCTGATTTCTGCAAAATTTGTAATAAAGTGGAAGGATAATTGATTGTAGCCTAGTTAATAAAATGACATTGTGGAGATACAATGGTGATGACAGACAATGGCAATTTGTCAGCTATGTAAAGGCAATGATAGGTGTTTATGGCAGCTGTCAGTCAAACTGATGTTCAGTAGGTTGATTGCAGTTTGTTTACAAACCCGCTGATGGTTGATGGCATCATGATCACTCGCACTCATTGTCTGCAATTGGTTATTCAGTCAATTTCTCTGATGCAACAAAAGTGAGTTGTCACAGTTCCCAAAAAGTTAAAAATTATTTTTAAAAAATAAAGATAATTATTCAGTGGGTGAATTGACATTCCTGCTAGTATTTTAAAAGAAGTTATTGAAGCTATTATTATCTCCTTTGCAAATCTAATTATCGAATCTTTCAGCAATGGAGTATTCCCTAGTTCTTTCTTTTTCCTCATTAGCCTTCGGTAATTACCTTTCGGATAATACTAAAGAGGATGAATGTGGATGATATGTATGAGTATAAATGTAGTCTTGTACAATCTCAGTTTGACCATTCCCGAGATGTGTACTTAATTGAAACCCAACCACAAAAGTACACCGGCATCCACGATCTAGTATTCAACTCCGTGTAAAAATAACTAACTTTACCAGGACTTGAACGCTAGAACTCTCGACTTCTAAATCAGCTGATTTGGGAAGATGCGTTCACCACTAGATCAACCCGGTGGCTTGAATATTCCCTAGTTGCCTAAAGATAACCCTACCGGGTTGGTGTAGTGGTGAACTCCATCACAAATCAGCTGATTTCGAAGTCAATAGTTCTAAGGTTCAAATCCTAGTAAAGGCAGTACTTTTATATGGATTTGAATGCTAGATCGTGGATACCAGTGTTCTTTGGTGGTTGGGTTTCAGTTAACCATACATCTCAGGAATGGACGACCTGAACCTGTACAAGACTACTCTTCATTTACATTCATACATATCATACCATCCTCTGAAGTAATACCTTACGGTGGTTCCAGAGGCTAAACAGAAAAAAAGACTTCTGCTGTTATTGCCCTCCTTAAGAAAGTTATGGCACATAATTTACAAAATTATAGGCCAATTTTGTTATTGTCATATTTTTTAAAGTATCAGAAAATAATTATGAAAAATCAACTTTTAACTTTTCTTGAAAAGCTAATAAACAAACAAGCTTAAGCTATCAACAAACTTTCAACATGGTTTACGATAAAAATTTTCTACTCGCAGCCATTTCCCAGTTTTTGGAAAGCATTTAAATTCCATATGTAACAAAATGATTCAATTAAAAATTTTTTGTGACTCAGGTTAGCATTCGATTTATATTTTTTACTGATAAAAAAAACTGGTACTAGGGGATAATATTTTTATTGCTCACATAGCAAAATTTCTGGGTGTTCTATAATGTACAGGTTCTTGTAAGATGACGAATTAATTTTGTTCAAACAAAATCATACCAATGACGAATCAAAAGTTGGATAGAATTTCCATCAGTATGGAAAACATTAAATAACTCTTCAACCATTAAACATAGAAAAATGAAATTTAGCTAATTTTGTATAAATATTTTTTGATCATCTTTTTTCAGTAAAAGAAGCCACACACCAAGCACCCTGCGTTTTTACTATTCCTTTCCTCGTTCCCGTTTAGATTATGGTTGTGTCTTCAGCGGACAATATCGTGCTTAAAATGCTGGATGCTGTAAATCATGTTTTCCTTCGGATAAATCAAATGCATCAAGCATTTCATCAATAACTACCTTTTCAGACATGCTGTAATATTTTTTACAGTTGTAATCAGACTTATAAGATATTTAGCAGTAGTCAATTAATATGATATTTTTCACTGGTTTCTAGGAATAATAAAAAATTTTAATTTCAATGATTATAAGCTGAAATTAACTAAAGGTATTTTCATAATTTTTGATGAAAATTCAGAGTTCTAAAAGATTGGTATGCAAAATATTTTTGTAATTATAAAGTATTATAAATAGTATTAATAAATAATTAACCGTATTATATTATAAAATAAATATATTGTATCTATTAAAAAATAACTTTGTATTTTACTCAACTGTTTATGTGAGAAGGATCTGTTTTGAACACATTCTCAGAGAAACAAACTTACAACTGCATTTATTAAATCCTATAATTATTTATTATATTACATGTTCTGACAATAATATAACATTTAAATGTTAGCTTACCATTATTAAGTGAAGCCTGTTTAATTTTCACCCACCTTAAAAGGGTTCAGGTGGGTCGTATCGTGATGAATGTGGTAGATAATGTATTGGTGGTGGTGGATCTGGTTGTCTACAACAGTAGAAATTGCTTAAGCAATTGAATATTTGATTTAATATCTATAATCTTAAGCAGTAATCTAAGTTAAAGCCTGAACAACTCAAAATATGTATGTATATTTTTTAAAAAAATATTTTGATCAATGCATAATTTTTTTATTAAAACAGTAATTTATGAAGATGAAGATGTAACACCATCTATGTTGAAGAAGTAACACCATCTTCAACAATATATAAAATGTTTATGTCAAAGATTTATTGCATTGAAATTCTTGCTTTTTTCAATTTGATATACTGGAAAATTTGATAGTTTGGACTTGTGCCACTTTTCTTTAGAAGGTACGAAATATTCATTAATATACAAATTCTAAAATTACAAATTATTTCTTATTAAAATTTTACGTGCCGGCAGACCCACACTGTTACTGCAACTACAGCAGACCCACACTGTTACTGCAACTATTACTGTTCCAATTGTTAATAAAGTTATTAGACCTTTCATAATTAAAATTTTTTTTTACTCTTTTCCTTTTACAAACTTTCTTATCCAAGTAATATTTTTTTACTGAAAAGTTATTCAAAGAATATTAAGACAACAAACAAAATATTTATACTATGGATATGTATAAGTTTCATTTTTATTTTTAATCGGTTACCACTTGCATTCATTATTTTCAGTGTTCTAATTTTTTCCCTGAGATTTCATATTTTCCTGTAGTACAATAAAAAAATCTGTTTATTTTTTGTCACCTATTTTTATAGTACACCGTTCAACTTTGCAGTTAATTAGATTTCATTAGAAGTATGAGTCATGCTATACTTAATAGGTGTTTCTGGTTTTTTATGCAACCTCCAGATAAGAGATATTGGATAGTTCCAAGGGTACAACTTGGAACACCACATATGGAATTGGAGAATTTGACATACTTTGTCCAAAGAAGGAAACAACTACAAGGAAAAGGTTGGGTAGAGTAAAGGAACAATCAAACAGAAAGATGGACCACATCCAGATCAAGATAATTACAAGGGGAGGTTATGATAGTAATTTTATAAGACATGCTATTTTTGTAAAGAATTTAGGCTTCCAAGAAATATTTTATTTATAATTAAATTAAAATTAACCTACTCATTTATGGTACAAATCATAAATTTACCGAATAGTTGGTGGACATGATTAAATTCCACACTCACAAAAGACAACTTATTTATAGAATATTCAATTTAAATTTAAGTTTTAGAATTTAGGTATCCTAAATAAATACTTGCCTTATTAAAAGAAACCACAAACAATAACATCAGCTCATACTGGGGAGAACAGCAGCTGAAAATTTCTGTTATGCAATAATGTTATAACAGTAATAATGTGCACAGTTATCTTAAAGTAGAGAACCTTTGAACCAATGTTTAATCCACAATGTACTCTCCATGTGCAATTCTCAGCTGTATTTTAGTAATAAAAGGTAGGTAAATATGAACAAAATCATTGAGATGCAGCTGAGATTTAACCATGCTGAACTGAAGTCATGTTTAGAGCTTCTTTTTCTTGATGAGATTTTGAATATTTTATATACCTATCTTTTAGAACTCTGAAAAACGTTGGAAATAGCTTTACTTAATTTCAGATTATAATCAGACTTAAATTAATTGAAATAAGGTAATTGAACTCGCTAAGATTTTATGATATTGTTACTAGAAACCGGTGAAAAATATCACATAAATTGACTATTGCTAGATATATTATAACTGATTACAGCTGTAAAAAATATGACAGCATGTCTGAAAAGGTAGTAATTGATGAAATGCTTGATGCATTATGATTTTGGGGGGGGGGGTGTTTTCCATTTTGTCAATATCTGTTAAATATAACACAAACACTTGCTAATTGCTAAAATGTAATAAATAAAATAGGTGTTTTCAGTAGGGAAATCATCATTTTTTGACAAGACTGATGTCTTTAATATTAAGGAGTGGGTAAATTATCATATGTAATAATTGGTTCTTAATAGTTTCACTGGGCAACGACACACAATTTTTAATTGCACCCCTTGGGATTTCCCAGGGTGCTTGTTGTGTAGTTACTTTTACTGAAAATAGATTATCAAAAGGTATTTATACAAAATTTGCTAAATTTCATTTTTCTATGTTTAATAGTTAAGAGTTATTTAATGTTTTTTCATACAGCTATAGTGGGAAAGTACAAAATATAATTGGTAAAAATAATTGCTCTTTTTTTAAGTTTCATGCCTCAAGGAGATAAAAAAGATTAAAAAAATAATAAATCGTAAATAATCTGAGAAAAGTTTTTGTTCCAATGCTCCCAAGCCCAAAAAATTCGTCAGACGGACGTTTGTGCATATGTACATATAAACAACCACAAAAGTACCTAAAAAGGTGCTAAAAAATCTAAAAAAAAAACATAAATCACTAGAAAATAGAAAACCTTAAAATAATGAAAAATATAAACATTTTCTTAAAAAATACAAAAATTAAAATATAATTTAAAATAACAGGTAAATAACTCCTCCAAATATATCATAAATGATACCGAGGGAAATAAGTTTCCTTTTTTTTATTACCAATGTGTTTTATTGGTTATTTATTTTTAAAAAAAATTATTTGTATTTGGTTTTATAACTCTGGATCCTGTTGACCAATTTTCTTCAATCTTGTAGAGAGGTACTAACTTTGGGGGGAAGGAATGTACTACAACAATTTTGCAAAAATTGGAAAAAGGGATGAGGGTGTTTTGGCCAAAATAAACTTTCAAATCTTTACTAGGTACTCTAGCAAAAGGTTTTTCTTATAAGAGTTGAAGTTCTTTTTATCAATATCATAAATTGCCAGAAAAATTCACCTAATATTCATCCTCCTCCTCAAATTTTTAATTAATTTTTTTTAAAATTAATTTAAATCCATCTCACAATTTACCTATTGCATTTAAGATGTGAAATTCTTAATTTTTTAATAGACTTAAGTGTAATTACTTGAGAAAAAAATTAACCAAAAATGTTCACCTTTTTCCTAGAAGATTACAATTTTGTTTATTTATAAATCTCTTTCACTGAGTTGTCACACGGACTTAAAAACTCACGTGACACCTCCCGTAGACTTGACAACATTCGTTTCTGTATGCTGTCACATCATCCTAATTCGGCGTTACAACGCTCATTCAGTATTTATAATGGTTTGCTCTCTGCGCAAGTCTTCCCACCCGTCTGGTCTGAAGCCGTTGTTGTACCGCTTCTTAAATCTGGTAAGGACAAAGCAAGCCTCTCAACCTACCGCCCTACCTTCTTGACTAGCGTCTTATGCAAAGTGATGGCGAGAATGGTGAACCGCAGACTTGCATGGTACTTGGAGAGACATGGCATTTTGTCTTCAGAACAATGTGGTTTCCGACAAGGATGACCCTCCACTGACCATTTAGTATCATTGGAGACGGCTATTCAACACGCTTTCCTATTGCGTCGTCGCTATCTTATTTGATACCAGCAAGGCGTTTGACACGGCATGGTATTCTTCGCGCCCTCAAAGAATGGGGAGACCAAGGGAATATACTAACTTATCTTTAGAATTTTTTAAATGACCGAAGTTTCCGTGTTCGTGTTGGATATTCTCTTTCGGGTAGCGTCGTCGTCTTGAGACTGGAGTGCCTCAAGGAAGGGTATTAAGTGCCACCTTATTTTCTATAGCCATCAACATTACTTATTGTATTACTAATTGTGTGCAAACACCTGTTTCATGTTCTTTGTTTGTTGATGATTTTGCTAAACATGTTGCATCTCGTTCAACAGCCACGGCACAGAGACTACTACAGAACACTGCAATTCGCCTTGAAGTTTGACTCACAGTTTCACCTGAGAAGACAAGATGTTTAGTTTTTTCTCGGCTGCGGGACCTCTTTATTCCGCAAGTCTTTCCGAGAAAGACTTGCTAGCTCTTCTTCTATCAGATTTTTAGGCTTATTTTTTGATAGCCGCTTTATGTGGATCAAACACATTATAGAATTAAAAACGAAATGTTTCAAACAGATATTCTACGAGTCCTTAGCAATTCCAATTGGGATGCCGATCGGTCGTGAATGTTGCGTTTTTACTATTCCTTTCCTCGTTCCCGTTTAGATTATGGTTGTGTCTTCAGCGGACAATATCGTGCTTAAAATGCTGGTTGCTGTAAATCATGTTTTCCTTCGGATTGATGAAATGCATCAAGCATTTCATCAATAACTACCTTTTCAGACATGCTGTAATATTTTTTACAGTTGTAATCAGACTTATAAGATATCTAACAGTAGTCAATTAATATGATATTTTTCACTGGTTTCTAGGAATAATAAAAAAATTTAATTTCAATGATTATAAGCTGAAATTAACTAAAGGTATTTTCATAATTTTTCAGAGTTCTAAAAGATTGGTATGCAAAATATTTTTGTAATTATAAAGTATAATCACTCATTGTTTTGAAAGATGAACAAAGACACGATTCAAATATTTGATGTACAAAATCTAAGTGCAGCAATTTACCGGCAAACGGTACAGAATTTTATAATAAATAATTAACCGTATTATATTATAAAATAAATATATTGTATCTATTAAAAAATAACTTTGTATTTTACTCAACTGTTTATGTGAGAAGGATCTGTTTTGAACACATTCTCAGAGAAACAAACTTACAACTGCATTTATTAAATCCTATAATTATTTATTATATTACATGTTCTGACAATAATATAACATTTAAATATTAGCTTACCATTATTAAGTGAAGCCTGTTTAATTTTCACCCAACTTAAAAGGGTTCTGGTGGGTCGTATCATGATGAATGTGGTAGATAATGTATTGGTGGTGGTGGATCTGGTTGTCTACAACAGTAGAAATTGCTTAAGCAATTGAATATTTGATTTAATATCTATAATCTTAAGCAGTAATCTAAGTTACAAGTAAGAAGAAACTAATTAATAAATAACTATTTTTCAATATGGAAAACATCACCAAAACTTTAGGCTCATTTACGCATATTGTCGAGTTTTCTTAATAATATTAGTAGTTAGTTTTATTGTGTAGTTTTGTTAAACTCAATTTAGCTTCCGTAGTTTTGTTTAATTACAGTATCTTTTTTTTTTTTTTTTTCTGTTTAGCCTCCGGTAACTACCGATAGATAATACTTCAGAGGATGAATGAGGATGATATGTATGAGTGTAAATGAAGTGTAGTCTTGTACATTCTCAGTTCGACCATACCTGAGATGTGTGGTCAATTGAAATCCAACCACCAAAGAACACCGGTATCCACGATCTAGTATTCAAATCCGTGTAAAAATAACTGGCTTTACAAGGACTTGAACGCTGGAACTCTCGGCTTCCAAATCAGCTGATTTGGGAAGACGCGTTCACCACTAGATCAACCCGGTGGGTTAAATTAATTACAGTATCTAGAAGTGAAAATTCCGACAACGAGGTTTAGCGGAAGTGACGTCAACGGGACGGGCTTGGCATTTTATAAATTTGTAGGTAGTACTCACATGGTCGTCCTGCGACAGATTTTTAGTTTTATTTATTTGCGGCGTTTTTGATCGGGGATTCTCCCCTTGCCTTTTTATAAGTACTCCGCAGGCTTAAAGCAGAATTTCGGTAAAATAATAATTTTTTATTCTTCCTGCATAAAGGGAACGTCGTCAGCTGGTGTTTCCTTTTATCGGAGACCGTTGAGTAATTTCTCGTACTTTCGCGACAGAATGTCGCTAAAAGAGGGTTTCCAACCCAGAAAGAGCCCTCCAAGTCCTCAGTGAGGGGTGCAGTGTCGGCGTTTCCACTCAAGGAGGGAGAGGCATTCGTTGTCGAAAAGAGTGGTACTACGAGAGTCGTTGAGAAGGAGGTGTCTCCTAGGGGGGGAGCGCACTCCGCGGAAAACCTGGCAAGGGGACGCCAAGAGGGGGGTCCTGAGGAA
Source organism: Lycorma delicatula (assembly GCF_047948215.1). Classification (NCBI taxonomy): domain Eukaryota; kingdom Metazoa; phylum Arthropoda; class Insecta; order Hemiptera; family Fulgoridae; genus Lycorma; species Lycorma delicatula. The sequence goes on along the minus strand of NC_134455.1, from coordinate 160,700,653 downwards.
CTGAGAGATTACAATCTGGATTCAGATGTGTGGAAAGCATTTAGGGTGGTTGAAGATGAAGTTAAAAGGTTAACATCTCTCGTGAGGATTACTACCAAGCGATAAATCAAGGATGTAGCCGCTAAGCTTCAACTTAATGTTAATACGCTTGGAACTCATATTAAAGATATTGTCATGACCGCCCAAGTTTCAGTTTACGGGAGCAAGGAGGTTGCCACGCAAACTAAAGGGCTTGAAGACAAGGTGCGGAGTGAGGTCGAGGAAGATCTTGTTAAAGATCTTACTAGGCAGGATCTGAAAAGCCTTCTTCTAAAGAAATGGAGGAAAGATATTTTAACAAGAACAACCGTAAAGACAGGTCTGCCACCCCGCTGTAGGGAGAAAACCTTCCCTAATCGTGTTATGCTACCTCTGAATAACATTATTATGGCGGGGAAGCTCAAGAAAGGCAAAGTTTACACATTAAGGTCCTCGGTTGTCGTGGATGACGAAACCGAGTGCTCACAGTCAAAAATTGTGTACTTGTGGTAGATACTGATGGTGGTGATGAGGAGGTCATGGAACTTTTAATGGACGGTCTGGAGAAGGCAAGAACGCAAACAACAATAAGTTGTAAGTCATGTCGTAGGCATCCTTGTTGACTGCGGTGGCCATCACTTTGGAATAGACGGGACCAGGTTTTAGCATCTTATTTTACCCATGTTAAAGAACAGCCAGATCATCCGACTCTTGACACTGTTCTTGGAAATCCTTATCTTCGAAGATATGAGGGCCATTCTCGTTATACTGCACCTGTAAGTATTCGAACCCGGCGTTTACTGCACCTTATAAATGCTGATGCACCTTCTATTTTTCCGATTTATCCGTGTTCGTATCCTCTGTGGAGAATGAACTTTATTAATTTTATGTTTGACCTCACGATATACAATAAAGAATCAACAATATCTATTTTCTTTCAGAAAATGTTTCACCATACTCTCCAAGACAAACCCAGCCGCGGTAGTATACACAGATGGATCGAAACAGTACAATACCGTTGGATGCGCATTTGTTTTTAATGATCGAACCTACATGTTTGGTCTACCCGGTCTTACAAGTATCTTTACTGTTGAACTATACGCTATAAATAAGGCTTTGTATATTATTAACTCTAAGTACCGTCATATCCTTATTTGTAGCGACTCTTGTAGTGCTCTCCAAGCCTAAGAATATTTTTATTCCAGACACCTATCGTCACCGACATTTACAATGCAATCGCCGGGAGTTGACCCATCGCAACACAAATGAGTTTCTGCTGGATCCCTAGTCACGTGGGATTCCGGGTAATGAACGTGCAGATTCCGCTGCTAAAGACGCATGTTACCAATTATCCTTCACCGCCCGTATTATTACTTACGACTTGATTACTATGTCAAACACGCACTTCGCACGAGGTGGCAAGACGACTGGATTGCCGCAGTCGACAACAATCCTCTCTGTATCAAAGATACTGTGCTGCCATGGGATTCCTCCCACAGGAAAATTCGCCGAGAGGAAATGGTCATCTGCCGATTGCGGATAGGACATACGAGAGCTACCCACGTGTACTTGATGTCAGCAGAAAATTCACCTGTATGCGTACGATGAAACTGTCGCTTGACTGTGCGTCGCATCCTTGTGGATTGCATACGTTATGCGGTTGAGTCGTAAATTTAAATTGTCTAGGAATTTTCGTCACATCCTGGGCAGTAATAAAGAAGTTTTGGGCCGGGTATTGTTATTTCTCCGAAGTTTTGTGTTTTACATACTTTTTAATAGCATTCTTGAAATTTTCTTTTTTGTACGGCAGTTGTATATTTTTTTATTTAACATTTTAGTTTAAATTTGTTGTTTTGTCTTTGGTGTTTTAGTTTCAGTTTTGATTTTGTTTTAAAATTTCTACTTTACATTTTTATTTTGTTGTTGTCTTATTACATTTTATATTTTATTTTTATATTTCAAATTTTTGTTTTCCGGGCGATGATAACACGTATATGTTTTTCGACACCCCCAAAAAAAAGTTACTATAAATTTTATGTAATTAAATGAACTGATACGTTTATATTTTAATGCTAAGAATAACATTTCTTTTATATTATTATTTTCTAAGGATCTGTACGGGTTTTTGTATTGAATAAAACTTCAACTATTAATTCTATATGAAAATGAAAAAATCTAATGTTCCCATTTCATTAGTTTACTTTTGGAATGTTTGAGTTTTGAAATTTATATGTATTTGTCGTTTTCGACAAAAAAACGTTTTTGTATGTTTGAACTGTTGAAGTCATATTTTTTTTAAATGTTATGAATCAGGTATCATGTTAGACACAACTAAAATAATTACTAAATCAGAAAAACCGGCTAGGACGCTGACTGGGTGGGCCGGGGCTCCTTGCTTTTTGATGCTGGGTTAAAAAAAGTTGAAATTAAGGTTTTTAAACTCTAATTATTTTTATGTATTTTTTAGTGCGGTTTCTTGAACTTTAATTAATCCGTTTTCTATTTAATATTTTTCTATGTTTTCTTTGTTCGAATATTGAAGCTTCTGATTAAACGATACGTTTCATGGAAAATAATCACTTAATATTAATTATAATCAAATTAAATAGATATTATTTGACCGAAAGCGATGCTCCTAGAACACGTTTTTTATTATAGACTTAGAGGCAACTTTTCGTTTTGGTGGTCATTTATTCAGTGAAATACTACTTCTATATTGTAGTCCATGTAATAGTAATGTTGATAATATTTATAAATTATACGCGAGACTTTCGTTTTACATTTTGGATAAATGTCAATTGTTCACCAAATCTATGATTTCTTTGTGAATAAGAAATTTTCCTGAATAAGAAAGAAATTTTAATACAATTCTTAACTGGGAAAGACTTTTGTCATAAATTAAGTTACAATGCTACACTGTGTTTCCTGGTGTAATATTACAACTTTTTATATATGTATATGTATAAATCATACCAGAAAATACGAGGTGCGACAATAAAGTAATGAGACTGATTTTTCTTTGCAAAATGTGGTAACCCTGCAGTTTCGTAGGCACACCATCTTTGATGTTGGTCTATAAGCTACTTCTAGTCCAAGCGGCACATTGATGCAACTGCTCAGTCGTGAGTTGTGCTGTAATAAGTGAACACGTGTTTGTGTCTCTCGTCACAGAAATGAAACCGCAAAATATTGCGAACGGTTTGCCATTTCTTTTTGCGTTAAATTGGGTGAAAACGCGACAACAACTTATAGTAAGCTTCAAAAGGCTTTTGGAGAGGAGGTTATGTCAAGAGCTCAAGTTTTTCGGTGGCATAAAATTTTTAGTGAAGGCAGAACGAATGTTGGAGATGAAGACCGCAGTGGACGACCATCAACCTCACGGACAGATGTCAACTTGACCATGTTGCGTGAAATCGTACGATCTGATCGAAGATTATCCTTGAAAATGATTGCAGAAGAACTCAACATCAATCGAGAAACGGTTCGTCTAATATTAACTGAAGATCTTGGTATGAGAAAGATTTGTGCAAAAATGGTCCCCAAAAACCTCACAACAACAACAACGAGAAACACGGAAAAATGTGGCAGCTGATCTGTTAGAGCAAACGGAAATCAATTCAGATTTGTTAAGCCGTGTTATCACTGGTGATGAAGGTTGGTTTTTCAATACGATCCAGAGACAAAACGCCAAAGTTCGCAATGGTGCTCAAAGGGATCACCCAGACCAAAAAAAGCTCGCATGTCAAAGTCAAAAGTGAAATGTACATCCTTGTGTGTTTCTTCGATTCCAAGGGAATTGTTCATAAAGAGTGGGTGTCTCCTGGACAAACAGTTAACCAATATTTCTACAAAGAAATTTTAGAAAGACTTCGTAAACGAGTTCTTCGTGTCCGTGCCAACATTGCTGATAATTGGATTCTGCATCACGATAATGCGCCATCCCATACTGCTCTGTCAGTACAGCAATTTTTAACCTCAAAACAAATTTCAGTACTACCACAGCCACCTTATTCACTAGATATCGCTCTGTGCGGCTTTTTTATATTTCCAAGAGTCAAAATGGCGGTCAAGGGACACCATTTTCAAACAATACAAGATGTCCAAAAAGCTGTGACGAGGAACACAAACACGTGTTCACTTATTACAGCACAACTCACGACTGAGCAGTTGCATCAATGGGCCGCTTGGACTAGAAGTAGCTTATAGACCAAGGTCAAAGATGGTGTGCCGACTCAAGCTGCAGGGTTGCCACATCTTGGAAAGAAAAATCAGTCTCATTACTTTATTGTCGCACCTCGTATAACTATAAGAACATTGTGTCATTTGCCAGTGCTCTTTTAACTTATGCATTTTTTTACGTTCTGTTTCCGTGTTAGAATTTATCACTTCAGTTGCATAATATTTTTACTTAAGGGTTTTATATTTTAAATGTATTATCAACCCTAAGCGATCGAGTTAAATTTTTTATTCATCCCAAAGGTTTTAATTATGGATCTTCAAAAAAAAGTATTTTATAAACTTAATTTTTAATGTTTCACCAGTTACTACTAAATAAAAACATTTCCTTGGTAAAAAATTGAAATCATTTGAAACAAGAAACGAGCTTAGTTCTTACAGTTATTTTTGAAATTTGAAGAAAGTATAAAACTGGTAAATATGGTATTCTTACAGTTAATAATTATTTTTTTTATAAATGATAAATGGAATTTGGTTGATTAGCTGATGACTGTAAAAAAAAAATAAGTAAGATAAAAAAAGTTCTTTAAGATTGTATGTATGTGTGTATGCGCGCGCGCGTGTTTTATGTTGTAATATATTATTGAAAAGTCGCTTTAAACCTTTGAATCTCGGATAGTTGACTTTTTTCCGTGTTATGTCTGACTTGTTTGTATTGTCCTTGGGAACTCCAAGATGTACGAAAGGTATGGTTAGGATTTTCTGAAGCTGTCCTTCCACTTCCGATTAATCAACCACAAAGTCTGTCTCTAAGATACATATGTATCGGGAATGTCTAGTATACAGACCTTTAGGTTTCTAAATGCATTTTTTTTCTTTTTTTTTAATAACTGCTAATTTTTACTTCCTTTTACAAAGTAAAGAAACTATTGCGATCGTTAAAAAATTTCAGTTTTCAGATTTCAACGGAAATATCCATTTTGACCATCCCTGAATTCATTCTGACTAGTTTCGGCGTGACATCTGTACGTACGTACGTACGTATCTTGCATAACCCAAAAACGATTTGCCGTAGGATATTTAAATTTTGGATTTATAACTGTTGTAACATCTAGTTATGCACCTCTCTTTTTTATTGCAATCGACTGGGCCAAAAGTGTCTAAAAAAGTCCAAAATTAAAAAATTCTGGTTTTTAGACTTTTTCGTAACTGCAGTAATAAGCTCTCATTGACAGATTTTGAACGATAGATCATGAGTGGTCCTTATTTTCATTGGTTCCAGTGTTATAGCCAAATAAAATTCTAATTAATGAAATATTTGGATCCTACAACAGTAAGGCACATTGGCTTAAATCCTTTTTTAACTACATCTCCTAAGTTAAATATATTAACATGTGATTGTAAAAAAGTATTTACAATAAATAATAATATTCAATAATAACAATAAAAAAAATAAAAAATATCATCGTTGCTATTGAATCTAAACTTGCAAACGGTGCATTTTCGGCGGCTGATGAACTGGATTCAATCTCTAAGGCTGTGCTAGGGCCGGCTGATATAGACGCTCTCACTGTAGCTGCTCTCTGAGCTTTTGAAGATTCTGTAGGTACAGTTTTAATATCGTCTGTGTCTGGGGCTTTCTCAATAATGACTAGCACCTCCATTCCGATAGACTCAGATTTTTCCTGTACTTTTGGCACAATTTCTTTAGCCTTGTGATTAGAAGAGGGCGTGATCTTTTTTCCTTTTCCGGATAGATCAAGATTTTTATCCATTACGTCAATTGGTAGCGTTATAATCCCAGGTTTTACCAGTTTTTTAAGATGCGCTGGTTCGTGTCTTATGTCAACGACGTCAGTCCGGGAATGAGTCTTTTCAGGTTTACTTTGTTCTGTCTAATGAGTCGACTCAATCTTTCAATCAGTGATTCTTTCTGTCATTGTCACAAGACTTGGTGCCATCGTATTAAGCATCTTCATGTCAGCTGCTTCTGCATATGTAGTCGATGGTCGAGGTGTTCGTGAATTGAAAATTTTCTTCACTTCAGGGTAATTGACTTTTTGAAGCGTTTTAACTTTCTGAATGGCCGTTTCCAATTTATATACTGGGCAGTTTCTTGATCGACAGTTGTGGTTCCCTTTACAATTAATGCAGATTGGAGGGTATTTACATGGATCACCCTTATATGTTTTCATTCCACATATGCATATTTCCTGTGCTTCACATCTAGCTGCAGTGTATCCGAAACGTTGACACTTAAAAATCTCATTGGTTGCGGAATGAATGCCTGTACATCAAGCCGATGTATGCCAGCTCGTACCTTTTCAGGAATATTAGGTCTATTGAATGTCACTACATGCGAGGCCGAAAGAAGAATCTCACCATTTCTTCTCAGAGTGAGTCTGCGACAATCTGTCACTCCCTGAATAGACATTTCCTGTACTATTTCTTCTTCTGTACAGTTTAGAAGATCACGGAAAACAATTCCTCCTCTGAATGTGTTAAGAGTGGTATGCGGTTGGACAGATACCGCAAATTCACCGATCTTCTTCAATGCCTGTTCATTCTGACTTTGAATGTCGTTGATAGTTTCGACATGAAATCAATTAAAAGTCTTCCGGATTGATTTCCTTGACAGGACCACCAGCACAATTAGCAATCTCTCTGGCGATTTGGAATGGACCAACCTTTTGGAAATTACCATTTTCCTTCGTAATGATCAAAATCTTGGTTTTGGGAACATTATATCCAAACAAAGCTCTTCTTAAATCTCTACTGATTTTATCATCATATTTTCTAATTTTATCTGCTTGCTTACTTTTTTCCTCTTCGCTTGTGGCGAATCGGCGGTTTCTAAATGTTTACGAGCACCCTCTGCCACGTTTGTTTGTTCAAGATTATTCATTTACATTGATCCCTTCTCTAGCAAGGCTAGCCGCCGGGGTACACGCCCACTCCAGGGCTACTAACCTTGGAGGTCCGATCCGATACTTCGGTGGAAACGGCATATGTCCTAGCAGAGAGCGGATGCGGAATCTCTGCACTGACTCCAGGCTCCTACTCACCGAAGCTTTCAGAGCTCCCATGCAGCGACATACATGGGCATAATTGCTACAAGCTTGCCATCGCAGGAGGCATGTGGACAACGGAAGGGTCTCCGTTACACCTGCAATAACACTGACCCTGGCCGCTACATCGCCAGCTCTAAATATGGTATGGGTCCACTTCCTAATCGTTTCATTGTTCATATCCTGCAGGTGGCCGAAAAATTCAATCCGTCTGGTGACCTGAAGATGGAAACAGGTAAAAAGAGTAACATATCCGAGGAATTTACTCGGAGCCCCGATAGCAAGCTATATATATTGTACATAAGTACAGCTGTTGCCGCACTGGACGTAGAAAGTTGATGTGTTCCGGACGTGGGGACTACCTACCTCAGGGCATTATTATTATTATTATAATTATTATTATTATATATAAATTCATCCGTCGACACTAGTAGGAAATAAGAACGGAAAAAAGAAGGGCCAGAGCTCTGAAGATAAAGAGGTTGCAAAGGAGCAACCAAAATCTTCTAGAGGCAGTTGAAAAAAAGAAACATTTGAAAAAGAGGAATAATTTTAGAGAAGCGATCCTCATTAAATAGGGGAAATCGTATGCCGAAACGCTCAGTCAAATTCGGAAGGGGGTGAAACTGGAGGAGACTGAGGCAGAGGTAGCGACAATAATAAAAAGTAGGGCGGGAGATATTCTGATTGAACTCGGCAGCGCTACCAAAGACATAAAGACCTTTAGCGCTGTCCTGAAGTTTGTACTCGGAGAAGGAGCGGTAGTTCACAATTTGGAACCAAGGGAGACACTGGAGATCTGAGATCTAGACCGCGTCACAGGGAAGGAGGATGTGGAAGCAGCACTGAAAAGAGATCTCGGAGATACAGGAGACTGCCGAGTTAGTGTTACCAGTCCCAATGCCAGGTGGCAGAAAGCAGCATTAATAGAGATTGGAGAGAAGGCTGCTTCCAGACTACTCAGCCAATCCAATATAAGGATTGGCTGGTTGTACTGCCAAATCAGAGCCAGGGCACAGGTCCCACGGTGTTTCAGGTGCCATGGGTATGGGCATCTGGCTCGCGGATGTAAGGAGCTTACAGAAGCCGGCTCTGCCATAAGTACGGGTTAGGGGAGCACAAGGCTAAGAAGTGTGCCGCCCCCCCTCGGTGCATGCTCTGCCAAGAAAAAGGGGCAAACGCTTCGCAGCTGGCTCACGGACCTGGAACAAGGGAGTGTCAGGTCTTCCGGGGAGCTCTGGAGCAGGCGAAGAGAAGGTTCCGTTAAAATGTTGAACATAATACAGGCCAACCTTAACAGGAGCCGGCTAGCTGATGACTTGCTGCTGCAGCTAGCCAGAGACAGAGGCCGATTTGGTGCTGATCAGCGAGCAGTACCGGGACCGTGACGACTTCCAATGGTTCCGAGACTCGCTCGGGACTTAAATTTTGTTTAAGAGGCACCCGCCTTGGGCTATTCCGGTAGCCCACCACCCCTGCAGTTCCCAGGCCAAAGCTTTCGCCTGCAGTCCTCTAAAGCCCTCGGAACATGCATGCCATCTTAGCCTGGCATTTGCCAGGCTAAGATGTCCCCCCCTCAGCTATCCTCGGTTTCTCTCCGGCCTCATCGGGAGATTCTCGGACCGGCACACAAATGCCAACCCGGTCGTATTTCTCAACGTGATCGCCGTCCAAACAGCTTCAAAAGTCCTAATCACAGACGATCCGCGAAACCCTTGCATGCTCTGCTCACAACTCTATCCGATGATCTTCAACCGTGGGCCGCCCTACCCTACGCGGAGTCCCGGCTGGCTCAGACAGGAGGCATGACCCGGGCGGGTCATACAACCCTAACCAGCCGGGCTGTCCGAACTACCTATCAGAGAAGATGCTCTTAACAAACAACTTAAATACTTTCAAGCCGGCATCCGAAAACAACAAAGCCGGTACATCAAAATCCAACTCGTGCCGCCGAAGGTCACGGAGCAACCTGTCTCTGGCGTAGGCGTACCGCAAACAATCGTACAAAACATGGGACACCGTCTCTGGCTGCCCACACTCCAAGCAATTCGGATCAGCCACCAAGCGAAATGAACAAAGCTTCGCCCGATTGTCCCCGTGTCCCGAGAGTATCTGTGTCATCCCATTGTCCGGCCGAACCCGACAACTTAAACAGCGACGTTGAACATCAGGAAATATTGCGTAGGTATGCCGCCCCACTACGGCGGCATCCCACCTTCTCTGCCACATCTCAAAGCTAGCAAGCTCGACACCTCTTGCTCGTTCCGCAGTAACGCGCCCTGACTTCCTCAAACGATACTTCTCGGCCCTCTCCCAAGCCGAGATATCTAAGGGCTTCACCCCCGCAATCACTGTCAAGGCCTCTCCAGACACAGTGCGATACACCTTCGTTAAAGCCAAAAGCGCCAAGCGCTGAGACCGGTTCAATACATTGCGGTAAAACCACATCTCCAAACGTTGTGCCCAAACAGCAGAGGCATACAACATTACAGACTCAAAGAGGCCCAGATACAAAATCCTCAGAGCCATGAAATCAGGCCCCATGTCGAACCTGACACCCGCCGTAAGCTATTAAAAGCGGTGCAGGCCTTGTTGCCGACCGACCGAAAGTGGTCTTTAAAAGTACCCCGATCATCCAAGAGCATACCCAAGTATCGTTGGCACTCAACATACTGCAAACGCCGTCTGCCAAGCCTGACTACGGGCCGCCGACCAGGGTGAAACCTACCCTTCCTCAGACGTACTGACACATAAGCCGCAGTCTTCTCCTTCACATTCCGGCTATTATTAATATGCTCTTCCAGCTCCCCTATCACTCCATTGAACATAGCGGCCAGCTCCTTCATGCCCTGGAGTGCAAGTCCCTCCGTGGCAATCAGGCTCTCAATCTTCTTCAGTTCCTGGACTGCCTGTTTTCGGGCTTGTAACGGCGGTACTTTAGCCGACGAGGCAGAAATCCCCATAATCGCCTCAACGTCTAGGTCAGTGTCGGAACTGCGTCCTGTAGAAGGCACTGGCTGTGAGCGCAGACCCTTCGACCTCAGACGATTCGTGGATACCTCACCATCCGAAGGCATTTCAACACCTCGTCTCTTTCCACGACGAGGGGGCGGTGAACCCTCATCGCAACTTGAGATGTCTGATAGACGTCCCCTGGACGCCATTCAGGTGGAGTTAAGCGTATATAAAACAAAACAAAGAAATAAATATATAGCAAACAAATAAGAACAAAACAATAGAAATTAAATATTTGGAAGCTGTGTAACTTCAATAAATATGCGAACGATCGCAAGAATTAATATGTATATGGACCTGCATCATGAGTGCCCATAACGTCAGCAGACGCCTTTCCCGCTTAAAAGAAATTAGAAAGTGTGCGCAGAATAACGTCGGAGGCCGGAAAAAGTAGCCACTCCTCGACCCACCCCCCGGACACCGCAGACCCGCCAGCCTACCGTTAAAAGGGGCCACTCACCTGAAGGTAAGTATCACGACCGCCTGCGAGTGAAGTGATGCCTGGCTCTATATTATCCTGAAACTTTCGCCGTTGACGCGCTTCTACCGCCGGGCTTACACCCGGAGTGACGCCGTCGAGTCCGCTGTACGCAGGATCCGCCATCTGAGCACGTATGCCGGCCGCTACCCCGTTCATTACCACAACTGCAGCAGCCCACGCCCCGTCCAGGTTACGTGAGTGAACTACAGCAGGGGAGAGAGGGACGCCACGACACCACCGGCTGCAAACTGCCGCCTCACCTGACATAGTCTTTACGGTGGGCGTGCCACTGCCGGCATCCATTGCAGAGGACGACTCTCAACCAGCGTCGCTGCCCACACAGCGCCGAAGCAAACCGCATACAGTGTCCGACGGCTTCCACCCGTCGTAGCAGAAAATCCGTATACCAATGCCTGCCGCACGGGGCACACTCCTACGCCAGCACGCCGTCTGTACACACAGAGTACGTGCCGGGTTCACCTCACTGAGGATCAGATTGCGTCCCGTCACCGGGCCAACTTGCACAACCAAGGTAGCATGTTTTTCAAACCCCGCACAACAGATTCATGGCGCCGGGGGGAGAAACCAGACTATGGGGCCGAGAGATAGGTCTCCCTACCCTCAACCAAGTGAACAAATTAATTAAATCTGACATAGGTAAATATTAAACAGAAACAAAATACTGAAAATAACCATCGAGTACATCGTATTACGCCATCAGGCAAAAAATAAATGTGAAACAAAACACAGAATAACAAAGAAACATAACATAAATATTATCGAGTACAACGCAGTATATGTAACTCTGGCAGAGCTTTACCACCCCATCACATCGTTCGCAGACTCTACGCACACGGCTCGAGGCAAGCGTTGCAAACGTCGACCCACGTCACAAATAAAACAACAGAGCATGCAAGGCCAATATCTAACGCTTCACTGTAAACCACGATTTAAGGTGGATTCCGCGGGGTGTGCCCCTACTGCAACACACTACGCAAGCGCAGGTTGACTTACCGACACACCCCGCGCCCACTGGTCCACAACAAGGAACTACCAGTACAGTCTTTTTCACAACGCTTTAGACCAAACAGAATTTAGACGTGTGCATACCCAACAGCAGAACCCAGATGTGACCAAGAAGCCCTGTGCGTGAGCACACAGCATACTCGACCAATCCAGATCCTGTGAGGGAACACACACTCCGCGAAACAGAGCCTCAAAATCACGATTGACACTAGATTTAGAAATAACGCAATTACGTAATTCACGAAAGCTCGACCGTCCCACAAGGGGTATGTAAGGGACTTTAATTTTGTTTAAGAGGCACCCACCTTGAGCTATTCCGGTAGCCCACCACCCCTGCAGTTCCTAGGCCGAAGCCTTCGCCTGCAGTCCTCAAAAGCCCTTGGAACTGTCATGCCATAGAGGCATTCGCCAGGCTAAGATGTTCCTCCTCAGCCATCCTCGGTTTCCCTCCGGCTTCATTGGGAGATTCTCGGACCGGCACACAAATGCCAACCTGGTCGTTTCTTTCAACGTGATCGCCGTCCAAACAGCCTCAAACGTCCTAGCACAGACGACCCGTGAAATCCTTGCATGCTCTGCTTACAATCTCTGCTGAAGATCTTCAACCATGGGCCGCCCTGCCCTATGCGGAGTCCCGGTTGGCTCAAACAGGAGGCATGACCCGGGCGAGCCATACAACCCTAACCAGCCGGGCTGTCCGAGCTACCTATCTGAAAAGATGCTTCTGATGTAACGTTCAAAAACTATCAAACCGGCTTTCGAAAACAACAGAGCCGGAACGTCAAAGCTCAACTCGAGCCGCTGAAGGTCACAGAGTAACCTGTCTCTGGCAAAAGCGTACCGCACACAATCATGTAAGATGTGAGACACCGTCTCTGGCTGACCACATTCCGAACAATTCGGATCCGTTACCAAGCGAAAGGAGTAATGCTTTGCCCGGAAACCGCCGTGTCCTGAGAGCACCTGAGTCATTATATGGTCTGGCTGTACCAGCGACGTCGAACGTCCGGAAATATTGCGTAGGTATGCCGCCCTACTGTTGCGGCATCCCACCTTCGCTGCTATTCCTCAAAACTGGCAAGCTCGACACCTCTTGCTCGACCCACCGTCCACCGTCCCGATTTCTTCAGACGGTACTTTTCTGCTCTCTCCCAGGCTGAGATATCCAAGGGCTTTACTCCGCTATCACCGTCAGAGCCTCTCCTGACACAGTGCGATACGCCTTCGTTAATGCCAACAGAGCCAAGCGCTGAGACCGGTTCAACAGAGAACGATAATATTGCATCTCAAGTCGCCGCGTCCACACCGCTGAGGCAAACAACATTATCGATTCAAAAAGGCCCTTGTACAGTATCTTTAAAGCCATAAAATCTAGGCCCCATGTCGTGCCCGACACTCGCCGCAAGCTGTTGAATGCGGCACAAGCCTTGTTTCCAACCGACCGAAAATGATCTTTAAAATTACCTCGATCATCCAAGAGCACTCCCAAGTACCGTTGGCAATCTACAAACTGCAGGCGTCGCCCGCCTAGCTGGACGACGGGCCGCCTTCCTGGGTGAAACCTACCCTTCAGCATCATCCCTGTGGACCTCCCATAGTTAAACTCCAATTTATGTTGCTGCGCCCATACGAGTAGCTGATGGCATGCCCTCTCTGTCTTCTGCTCTAGGTCGACACGGGAAGTTCCCGGCACCAGCAACAACGCATCATCTGCGTAAGCCACGACTCCGCATCCAGGCGGGAATCGTACCCGTAGCAACGTATCAAAGTCCACCGACCACAACAGCGGGCTAAGAACACTGCCCTGGGGGCTCCCCTTAGACAACACTTTGGTACGTTCAAACTGTCCTCGACGAAGCACCACTCGTCTGTCTTGGAAGAAGCTCTTAAATAACGCCATTTCTTCCTGCGTCACTCCACGTCTGCCCAGTTAGTAAAGGACAGACGGCCACCAAAGGTTGTCAAAAGCACCACGGATGTCGAGGAATATACCTAAAAGGTACCGGTCGGTCTCTGCTATCACCCGTTGAACATGGCAGATAGCATCCTCCGGACTAGAGCCACGGCGGAACCTAAACTGCCGCTGACTGAGGCTCCCATTTTCAAAGAAGCGGGTCGAAACCCGAAAATATAGGATCTTCTCAAATAACTTTCCAACTGAAGACAGCAACGTCAGTGGTCTATAAGAAAGCCGCCGTGCTTCACGCCCCGAGCCCGGTACCTATTACATACCAGCCGGTAAGCTGCAAATAAATGAACTCGTTCGTCTTGATGACGGGCTCGCTGAGCTAGCCATCGTGCACGGCGTACTTGCAATCGCAATTGGGCGAATTCCGTGGTCCACCATGTGGAAAGCCGTTCCCTTCCTGTGCACTTTGGTATTGCGGAATCTGCTGCATCCACTACTGCCTTTCCAAATTCCAACGCAGCCACATTTATGTGTTGGTCCCTGAATTGTCTTCTCCAAGCTTGAAGACCTCTCCGTAAACGTAATTCGTACTTGGCCCAGTCAGCACGGCCTAAGATGTAGCGGCCAGGCTCCGCCAATCGACGGGCCGTACCACGAGTACCCTGTGCCTCCACCTCATATAGTATTAAGCGGTGGTCACTAGAAGATTCGTCTGCTACTCTCCACCGTTGGGCACCCAAGTCGCCTCGAACCAACGTGACATCGATGTTTGTGCCCTGGAACAACCTCACATGTCCCTATATGTTGGCAGGTGATCTTCTTCATTCAAGACCAGGAGGCCGTGTCGCAACACATATTCCTCCACAGCACGACCTCGAAGATCAGTCACTGGCGCATGCCACAACCTGGATTTTGCATTTACATCAGCACCTATCAACAGTGGCCCAGTTGGAAAAGCTTGGAGAATAGTATCCCAATGCTGAAGGTGAACTTCCACTGGATCCGCATATTGAAAGTACGAAGAAACCAGAATAAATTCCTGATCAAGCAGGCAAACCTTCACACAGGCATGATGTAAGGAGGAAACGGCATCCAACTTAAGGATCTGATGATCCCGTCGAACCAATACCACTGACATTGCCGCCCCAGCTACATAGATAGCGTTCCACGAACGTGTGAACCCCGTGACTTATCACATACAACATTAGGCTCTTGTATCAACAGAGCATCCAACCCAAACACATCCGCCAATCGCTCCAACTCCACCTGACTACAGTACGATCGGCTGAGATTAATCTGACCAACCTTAAACATCGGTCCTCATAATCAGCAGTTCCCTCGCCCGCCTATACGCTGGGCAGTCTTGACTTAGATAGCTGTGGCTATCGGGTTTTTTCAGTCTTCGACAGTTAATGCAAGTAGGCTTTCCATATTTGCCTTCCGGACCGAATAATCCGATTTCTTGTGGTCCTCCTCACCACAATATGTACATAAGTCTACTGACTTGCATTGCTTGGCCATATGACCTAGGCCTGAGCACTTAAAACATCGAGTAACTCGTACAAAGTCTCTGATCTTGCATGCCTGGTAGTCTATAAAGACTCTGCCTGTTTCCAGGAACACCGACCTCAAGGCCTTATCACATTCTAATATATAATGGACTAAAGGCCCCTCCTTTATCCCGGTCCGGAATGCAACTTTCAACAACTTCCTGAATTCATCGGGTGCCAATTTGGTGTTCTGCCCCCGAATAGCCTCCAACAATTGATCTTCCGTTAGGCTACTAGGAACATCATACAATATCATTCGTGGCCGCAACGGTTGTGATGGCACCGACTTCATAACATAGGGCCGCAACAACTCATTTTCTTTTATCTTCCTCTCAGTATCGCTGTCATGCGTCAAAATGCGCAACCCTTTCTGATTTTCTTTAACACTAACTATCTTTAAGCCTCTTTCCGTGGCCCCCAGCTTCCGGACCACTTCTTCTTTGAACGCTACCTTCGTCGTCTCCGCTGGTCGGTCCACCAGCACAACCTTCTGATGATGACGTCGTGATTGACCCACCACTGCTGAGAATAACGGCGTACCGCCAACCACACCACTTGCGATTTCAGGAGCGTCCTTCAATCCGGCTCCGGTTTTATAGCCATCCACAAACCCTTGCAGGCGTTCAACCCGACGCATCGACAAGGAGTGGAGATAGCGCAGTTTACGCAACCTCACCGACACAAACGCTGCTGTCTTCTCTTTCACGTTTCTGTTGTTACCAACGTGTTGTTTACAATAATCCAGTTCACCAATAATCCCATTAAATAGGGCTGCCAATTCTTTCATGCCTTGGAGCACAAGTCCCTCCGTGGCAATCTGGCTCTCCACCTTCTTTAACTCTAAAACCGCTTGTTTGCGGGCCTGCAGAGGCGGCACTTTCGCTGTCCAAGTTGCTAACCCCAAGATCTTCTCTATCTCTAGGTCAGTATCCGAACAGTGCCCTGTAGAGGAAGGCACCGGTTGGGAGCGTACACCTTTCTGTCTCAGTCGAATCGTTGGTGCCTCGCTATCAGAAGGCATATCTGCTCCTCGCCTCTTTCCACGCCGAGGGGACGGTGATCCCTTTTCGCTACTTGAAATATCTGATAAGCGTCCCTTGGACGCCATGCAGGTGGAGTTGTGCGTGTGAAACTACAAGTAAACAAATAAATAATAATAAACAACAAATAAATAACAGAATAAAAATTGGAGGTCGGACAACCTCAAGAAACAATTTGCGAAATAGTCACAAGAATAAACTGTATAATGACTAACCATGGGTGCCAGTAACGTCGGCAGACGCTGTGTAAGGGACTTTAATTTTGTTTAAGAGGCACCCACCTTGAGCTATTCCGGTAGCTCACTACCCCTGCAGTTCCTAGGCCGAAGCCTTCGCCTGCAGTTCTCAAAAGCCCTCGGAATTTTTATGCCAGAAAGGCATTCTCCAGGCTAAGATGTCCCCCCTCAGCCCTCCGGCGTCATCGGGAGATTCTCGGACCGGCACACAAATGCCAACCCGGTCGTATTTTTTCAAAGTGATCGCCGTCTAATCAGCCTCAAACCTCCTATCGCCGACGATCCGCGAAACCCTTGCATGCTCCGCTCACAATCTCCGTTGACGATCTTCAATCGTGGGCCGCCCTACCCTATGCGGAGTCCCGGCTGGCTCAGGCAGGAGGCATGACCCGGGTGGGCCATACAACCCTAACCAGCCGGGCTGTCCGACCTACCTATTCTGGAAGACGCTTTTCAAGAATGCTCGAAACACCTTTAATCCGGCAGATGAAAACATTATAGCCGGAAGATCGTAGTTGAGCTCGAGCCGCTGAAGGTCACGGAGTAACCTGTCCCTGGCGTAGGCATATCGCACACAGTCGTGTAAAACGTGAGACACCGTCTCCGGCTGCCCACATTCCTGACAATTTGGGTCAGCCACCAAGCGGAAGGAGTAAATCTTCGCTTGGAAGTCGCCATGCCCCGAGAGCACCTGTGTCGTTCATGATCCGGTTGTATATTGCAACTCACACACCGGCGCCGAACGTCAGGAAAGATATTATAGGTATGCCGCCCCACTGTTGCGGCATCCCACCTTTGCTGCCACCTCTCGTAGCCTTCGAGCTCGACACCTCTTGCTGCTGCTGTTGTATAAATTCCTGCTTTCTTTAAGCGGTACTTCTCGGTCCTCTCCCAAGCCTTGATGTCTAGTGGCTTTACTCCCGCAATCACCGTCAACGCCTCTCCTGATACCATGCGATATGCTTTAGTCAATGCCAATAGCGCCAAGCGCTGAGACCGGTTCAACATACTGCGGTAATATTGCAGTTCTAGCCTGGTTGCCCATATCGACGAGACGTACAAAACAATTGATTCAAATAGGCCCAAATATAGGATCCTCAGAGCTCTAAAATCCAGGCCCCACTTCGAGCCAGATACCCGCCGCAAGCTGTTAAACGCTGCGCAGGCTTTATTCCCTACCGACCGGAAATGGTCCTTAAAAGTTCCTCGATCATCCAAGAGCACACCCAGGTACCTTTGGCAGTCCACAAACTGCAACCGCTGCCCGCCAAGATGGACGACGGGCCTCCGGCCATGGTGGAACCTACCCTTCAACATCATCGCCGTGGACTTCTCGTAGTTGAATTCGAGCTTATGTTGTGCTACCCATACTACCAATTGACGGCACGCTCTTCCGGCCTTTCTTTCTAACTCCACACGAGAAGTGCCAGACACCAACAGCAACGCGTCATCTGCGTAAGCCACGACTCCGCATCCAGGCGGGAATCGCACCTGCAACAGCGTATCGAACTCCACAGTCCATAGCAATGGACTGAGGACACTACCTTGGGGGCTCCCCTTAGACAACACCTTGGAGTGTTCTAAGTGACCTCGACGAAGTATCACTTTTCTATCCTCAAAGAAACTTCGGAACTATGCCATCTCTTCAACTGTAACTCCACGTCTGCCCAGCTGGTAGAGGACAGACAGCCACCAAAGGTTGTCAAAAGCACAACGGATGTCGAGAAACACACCCAGAAGGTACCGGTCGGCCTCTGCCATTCGTCGTTGAACAAAACCAATCGCCTCCTCCGTGCCTGAACCGCGACGGAACCCGAACTGCTGCTTGCTGAGGCTATTATTACTGCAGAAACGAGCCGAAACCCGGGAATACAGTATTCTCTCAAAAAGCTTGCCAATCGAAGACAGCAACGTCAGTGGTCTGTATGATTTTACCAGCGAGGGGTCCTTCCCCGAGCCTTTATACAGGACTACTAGCTTTCCTAATTTCCAACATTTTGGAAACTGAGATACATTTAGAACAGCGTTATTTAAATAGAGCAGGTCTTCCAAACAATACGGAACTGACTTCTGCAACAAGTCAACTGTTACGTTATCTGGCCCGAGGGCCCTGCCTCGGCGCATGGAATACAACGCCTTTAATAATTCCTCTTCAGTTATCGTCTCTGACCTGGTTGTAAGGGTCAACGAGGCCAGTTCTTGGCGAATCCGGCCATGGTATGCCGTCTCGCCTTCCAAGGTATCGTCAGGCAACAGGCCCTCGAGCAACAGTCGCAAGACCTCTTCCAAGTCAGTCTCTATGCCAGTCGGCGTTCGTAGTCCAGAAAAGACCTGCTCCCTCTTCTCTTTACCAAAGGTCACTCTGTAAATAAGACCCCAAGGATCTCTCTGCCCTTGCTCAGACACAAACCGCCTCCAGGAATCTCGCCGTGCTTCACGCACTCGGGCTCGATATTTATTACAAACTCGCCTGTAGATGTTGAATAGGCGCAATCTGTCATCTTGGTCACGCGCCCGCTGGGCCAGGCATCGTGCACGGCGTACTGCCAATCTCAACTGGGCAAATTCTGTCGTCCACCACTTGGAAAGCCGTTCCCCGCCTGTGCATGTTGGTATTGCTGCATCCGCCGCTGCCACCACCGTTCTTCCAAATTCCAGGGCGGCCACGTCCACGTCGAGGTCCCGGTAACGCCTCCTCCAATCCTGAAGACCCCGCCGCAAACTTGACCCGTACTTCGTCCAATCAGCACGCCCCAAAATGTAGCGACCAGGCTCCGCCAATCGACGTGCTGTGTCATGTAAACCTTGCAATTCCACTTCAAACATGATGAGGCGGTGATCGCTGGACGATTCGTCCGAAACTCTCCAGTGTAGTACGTTTAATGCACCTCGAACCAGCGTGATGTCAATATTCGTGCCCTGAAATAATCGCACGTGCCCTCTGCAGTCCATCTCCATTAAAAATTTGCAAGCCATTCCGCATTAATTATTCCTCCCCTGCACGACCTCGAAGGTCCGTCACTGGTGCGTACCATTGCCCAGACTTTGCATTCACATCCGCACCAATCAGCAACGGTTCAGTAGGGAACGCCCTGAGAATCTCGTCTCAACGCCGCAGGTGATCCTCCACAGGATCAGCATATTGAAAATATGACGACACAAGGATAAACTCTGTAAGGGACTTTAATTTTTTTTGTTTAAGAGGCACCCATCTTGAGCTATTCCGGTAGCCCACCACCCCTGCAGTTCCTAGGCCGAAGCTTCGCCTGCAGTCCTCAAAAGCCCTCGGAACTCTTATGCCATAGAGGCATTCGCCAGGCTAAGATGTCCCCCCCTCAGCAATCCTCGGTTTCCCTCCGGCCCCATTGGGAGATTCTCGGACCGGCACACAAATGCTAACCCGGTCGTTTCTTTCAACGTGATCGCCGTCCAAACAGCCTCAAACGCCCTAGCACAGACGATCCGTGAAACACTTGCATGCTCTGCTTACAATCTCAACCGAAGTTCTTCAACCGTGGGCCGCCCTGCCCTATGCGGAGTCCCGGCTGGCTCAAACAGGAGGTATGACCCGGGCGAGCCATGCAACCCTAACCAGCCGGGCTGTCCGAGCTACCTACTCGAAAAGATGCTGCTGACAAAACGCTTAAAAACGTCTAAACCGGCCGTCGAGAACAGCAAAGCCGGAACATCAAAGTCCAACCCGAGCCGCTGGAGGTCACGGAGTAACCTGTCCCTGGCAAAAGCGTACCGCACGCAATCATGTAAGATGTGAGACACCGTCTCTGGCAGACCATATTCCGAACAATTGGGATCCGCCACCAAGCGAAAGGAGTGAAGCTTCGCCCGGAAATCACCGTGTCCAGAGAGCACCTGTGTCATCATATAGTCCGGCTGTACCCGGCAACTCGTACAACGACGTCGAACGTCCGGGAATATTGCGTAGGTATGCCGCCCCACTGTTGCGGCATCCCACCGTCGCTGCCATTCCTCAAAACCGGCAAGCTCGACACCTCTTGCTCGATCTACCGCCCACCGTCCTGATCTTCTCAGACTGTATTTCTCTGCTCTCTCCCAGGCTGAAATATCTAATGGCTTCACACCTGCTATCACCGTCAGGGCCTCCCCCGACACAGTGCGATACGCCTTCGTTAATGCCAGCAGCGCCAAGCGCTGAGACCGGTTCAATAAAGACCGATAGTACTGTGTATCAAGCCGCTGCATCCACACAGCTGAAGCAAACAACATAATTGGTTCAAAAAGGCCGTTATACAGTATTCTCAGTGCCACAAAGGCTTGGCCCCACGTCGAGCCCGACACTCGCCGCAAACTGCTAAATGCGGCGCAAGCTTTGTTCCCGACCGACCGAAAATGGTCCCTGAAAGTACCCCGACCATCCAAGAGCACACCCAGGTACCTCTGACAGTCGACAAAATGTAGCCACTGCCCGCCTAGGTGAACGACGGGCCGCCTCCCTGGTTGAAAACTACCTTTCAGCATCATCGCCGTGGACTTACCATAGTTAAACTCCAACTTATGCTGCCGAGCCCATACGAGCAGCCGATGACACGCCCTCTCCGCCTTCTGTTCCAGGTCAACAAGGGAAACTCCCGGCACCAACAACAACGCATCATCCGCGTAAGCCACGACTCCGCATCCAGGCGGGAATCGCACCCGCAGCAATGTGTCAAATTCAACCGACCACAATAATGGGCTAAGAACACTCACTACCCTGGGGGCTCCCCTTAGACAACACTTTGGCTCGTTCAAATCGTCCACGACGAAGCACCACTCGTCTATCCTGGAAGAAACTCCGAAACAACGCCATTTCCTACTGTGTCACTCCACGCCTGCCCAGCTGGTAAAGGACAGATGGCTACCAAAGGTTGTCAAAAGCACCACGGATGTCGAGAAACACACCCAAAAGGTATCGGCTCGGCCTCTTCTATCGCCCGCTGGACAAGGCAAATAGCATCCTCCGGACTAGAGCCACGGCGGAACCCAAACTGCCGCTGACTAAGGCTCCCATTACCAAGAAAGCGGGCCGAAACCCGAAAATACAGGATCTTCTCAAACAACTTCCCGACCGAAGACAGCAACGTCAGTGGTCTATAAGATGCTACCTGAGCGGGGTCCTTCCCCGAGCCTTTATACAATACATCCAGCTTCCCCAGCTTCCCCAGCTTCCAGCACACAGGGAACTGAGACACTCTCAAAACAGCATTACATAAATAGAGCAAATCCTCCAAGCAGCAAGAAATCGCTTCCTCAGCAACTCAACTGTAACACCGTCCAGCCCAGGGGCCCTGCCCTGGCGCATCGAGTAGAGCGCGTCTAATAGCTCCTCCTCTGTTATCAATACAGAGCGCTCCACAAGAACCACCTCTCGGCGAATACGACCATGGTAGGCCGTTTCGCCCGCCAAACTATCGCCAGGCAATATGCCCTCAAGCAGCAGCTGCAAAACCCTCTCTAAATCCGACTCCACTCTCTATGGCGTCCGCAGACCAGAGAAGACCTGCTCCCTCTTTTGCCTTCCAAACGTAATGCGGTAGACCAGACCCCAAGGATCCTTCCGACCTTGTTCCGACACAAAACGCCTCCAAGAAAGCCGCCGTGCATCACGAACTCGAGCCCGGTACCTATTGCACTGTTGCCGGTAAACCGCAAACAAGTGAACTCGTTCATCCTGGTCACGGGCTCGCTGAGCCAGCCGTCGCGCACGGCGGACCTGTAATCTCAATTGGGCGAATTCAGCGGTCCACCAAGTGGAAAGCCGTTCCCTGCCTGTGCATCGCGGAATCGCAGAATCAGCTGCAGACACTATTGCCTTTCCAAATTCCAGTGCGGCCACATCCACGTGCTGGTCGCGGAACCGTCTCCTCCAAGTCTGAAGACCTCTCCGTAGATTTCGTTGATACTTTGCCCAGTCTGCACGGCCCAAGATATAGCGGCCAGGCTCCGCCAACCGACAGGCCGCACCACGAGTACCTCGTGCCACCACCTCATAGAGTAGTAAACGGTGGTCACTAGACGACTCGTCCGACACTCTCCACCTCTGGGCATCCAAGGCGCCCCGAAACAGCGTGACATCGATGTTCGTGCCTTGGAACAGTCTCATATGCCCCCTATACGTTAGCAGGTGACCTTCTTCATTCAAGACCAGAAGGCCGTGCCGCACCACAAATTCCTCCACAGCACGACCCCGAAGATCTGTCACTGGCGCATGCCACAACCCAGATTTCGCATTGACATCAGCACCCATCAACAACGGCTCAGCCGGAAAGCCTGAAGTATAGCATCCCAACGCCGAAGATGATCCTCCACCGGATCCGCATACTGAAAATATGACGAGACCAGAATAAATTCTTGATCAGGCAGGCAAACTTTCACACAGGCGTGGTGTTGAGAGGAAACGGCATCCAACTTTAGGATCTGATGGTCCCGCCGAACCAACACCACCGACATTGCAGCTCCAGTCACATAAACGGCTTTCCACGAACGCGTGAACGCCGTGACCTCACCACACACGACATTTGGCTCCTGTATCAATAAAGCGTCCAACTCAAATACATCCGCCAACCGCTCTAACTCCACCTGACTGCAATACGAGCGCCCCAGATTGATTTGACCGACCCTAAACATCGGTCCTCATAATCAACAATTATCTCGCCCGCCTGTACGCCGGGCAATCCGGACTGAGACAGCTGTGGCCATCAGGTTTTTTTATTCGTCGACAATTCACACAAGTAGGCTTGCCGTTAGCCTTCCGAACCAGGCAGTCCACATTCTTGTGGCCTTCCTCACCACAAAACGTACATAAATCAACCGATTTGCACTGTTTGGCCATATGGCCCAAGCCGGAACACTTGAAACATCGAGTCACACGTACGAAATCCTTCACCTTACATGCCTGGTAGTCTATAAAGACTCTCCCAGTCTCCAGGAACACCGACCTCAAGGCCTTATCACATTCTAATATATAATGGACTAAAGGCCCCTCCTTTATCCCGGTCCGGAATGCAACTTTCAACAACTTCCTGAATTCATCGGGCGCCAATTGAGTGTTCTGCACTCGGATTGCCTCCTATAACTGGTCCTCAGTCAGGCTACTTGGAACGTCATACAGAATCATCCGAGGCCGCAACGGCTGAGACGGCACCGACTTCATCACGTAGGGCTGTAATAGCTCATTCTCCTTTATCTTCCTTTCAGTGTCACTATCATGGGTTAAAATACGCAACCCTTTCTGGTTTTCCTTGACAATAACTATTTTCAAGCCTTTCTCCGTGGCCCCCAGCTTCCGGAACACCTCCTCTTTAAATGCCACCTGCGTCGTCTCAGCCGGCCGGTCCACCAGCGCGACCTTCTGATGACGCCTACGTGATTGTCCTACCACCGCCGAGAACAACGGCTGATCTTTCACCACACCACCTGAGGCCTCAGGTGAAGGAATGTCCTTCACACCAGCTCCAGCTTTATAACCATCTACAAATCCTTGCAGACGTTCCACCCTACGCATTGACAAAGAGTGGCGAGCGCCTCCGTGGCAATTTGATTCTCCACCTTTTTCAACTCCAAAACCGCCTGTTTGCTGGCCTGCAGAGGCGGCACCTTCGCCGCCGGCGGCGGCAGTCCCAAAATCTCCTCTATCTCAAGGTCCGTATCAGAACAGTGCCCCGTAGAGGATCGCACTGGCTGAGATCGCACACCTTTTGTCGCAAACGACTTGTCGGTGCCTCACTATCAGAAGGAGCGTCCGCTCCTCGCCTCTTCCCACGCCGAGGAGGTGGTGCCCCTCGTCACAACTAGAAATGTCTGATAAGCGCCCTTTGGACGCCATGCAGGTGGAGTATGAGCAGACTACTAAAACAACAAATAATATAAAATAAATGAAAAACAAATCAGAGGCCGGACAACCTCAAGGAACAATTGCGAATCAGTCGCAGAAAAATGAATTATATAATAACTTAAACCATGGATGCCAGTATCGTCGGCAGACGCTCTTCCCGTTTAAGGGATTTTAGAAAGTGTGCACAGAGTGACGTCGGAGGCCGGAAAAAGTAGCCACCTCACGACGTACCCCCGGACACCGCAGACCCGCCAGCCTACCCAAAAAGGGGCCACTCAGCTGAAGGAAAGCACCACGACCGCCTGCGATGGAAGTGGCGCCTGGCTCTATCTTATCTTGAAAGTCACGCCGTACACGCGCTTCCACCGCCGGGCTTACACCCGGAGTGACGCCGCCGAGTCCGCCGTACGCAGGACCCGCCATCTGAGCACCTATGCCGGCCGCTACCCCGCTCATTACCACAACTGCGGCAGCCCGCGCCCCGTCCAGGTTACGCGAGCGAACCACAGCAGGGGAGAGAAGGACGCCACGACATCGCCGGCTGCAAACCGCCGCCTCACCTGACATAGTCGTTACGGTGGGCGTGCCCCTGCCGACATCCATTACAGAGGACGACTCTCAACGAACGTCGCTGCCCATACAGCGCCGAAGCAAACCACGTGCAGTGTTCGACGGCTTCCACCCGCCGTAGCAGAAGATCCGTCCACCAATGCCTGCCACACGGGGCCCACTCCTACGCCAACCCGCCGTCTGTACACACAGAGAACGAGCCGGGTTCACGTCATAGAGGATCAGATTGCGTCTCGTCACCGGGCCAGCTTTTACAACCAAGGTAGCGTGTTTTTCAAACCCCGCACAACAGACTTATGGCACCGGTGGGAAAAACCAGAGTATTGGGCCTCCTGTAGGTTTCCCTACCCTCAGCCAACGAACAGACAACCGAAGCATTCAGATCAAACATGAACAAGAAATACATGAAATAGGAAATAGAAACAAAATATTACAATAAATAATGCAAGCAATAACCGCCTTCGAGGGCAACATAGTACACAAAATTGACAATTTCCACCTCAACAAAACACCCTCAGATTCTATGCACACAGGCTCGAGGTCAGCATCATAGATGTCGACCCACGTCACAATCCAAACAACAGAGCATGCAAGGCCATTGACTCCTGCTCTCCCGCAACTCACAACTCGCAAAGCGCAGGTCGACTTACCGACACACCTCGGGCCCCCTGGTCCACAACAAGGAACCACCAGGACAGTCATTTATAAACCAAAACAAAATTTAGACGTGTGCGTGCCCAACAGCAACACCCAGATGTGACCAAGAAGCCAGTGCGTGAGCACACAGCATACTCAACCAATCTAGATCCTGCAAGGGAACACACACTCCGCGAAACAGAGCCTCAAAATCACGATTAACGCTAGAATTAAAAGTAACGCAATTACGAATACTCGTAAACTCGACCGTCCCCCAAGGGGCGTTGAAGGGACTGCCGCGATATGGATTCCGTATCGCAGCAGAGCCCAAGTTCTGAGGCACGGCGCAGACGAGGGGTTCTCAATACAGGGAACACGACGCCGCCCAAGATATTTGGAAACCATTCCTGATATTTCCCTCGCCTCCGAAGAACAGGTCACGCTCGTCAGGACTGGAGAGTTCTCGACGATTATACCGGTAGCGACCACCAATATATCTTATTTAGATCGCTTCTCGGCCTCTGGCCCCGTGCTGTAAAACTTATGTTTTTTTTTGCAACCGGTGCTAATTTAATTTGATTCTGCAAGTACAGCGTTCTACGTTCTCGTCGTCGGGGTTGACAACGATCAGCAGCGGTCAGTCAACCTGCGTTGCTGTGGAGTTTTGACAAAGCGGCGACGTAGTGTGTTGCAGTAGTGCTGCTGTCGGCCAAATCAGAACATTTCCTTTGTAATATCGTGTACCCATACGTAGTTGGTGAGGCCTAAATATATTTAGATCTTCTGGCAGGTTCGAAAAGCGGTTTACGCCCCGACCTAGCCGGTGGAAGGAGCTTTTTGACTCCTCGGGTGGACTGCGGAACAGACGGTCCGTTCGGGGTGTGAGAGTTTAGACGCTCACCTGGTATTGTGGTAGGTGTTAGATTCGTTCAAGCTGTGAATTGTAGTGCCTGGCAACACAGCTGGTGTATTGCTAAATTGTTCAGCGATGGAGCAACCCGGGGCAGGTTGTTTGGAGGACTTGGTCGGTTTGGCCAAGGATCTGGTTTCCGGTGACCCCTTCTTGCCAAGGAGGTCAATCGGTAGGTCACCGCCGCGGCCCCGGTCTTTCGATAAGGTAGTCGCGGAAGCCCCTCGGGTAGTGGAGCGCCCGAGTGATGCGGTCTGCACGAAAATCCTGCGGGACACCTCTGTCTCGAGCGGTGCGGAAAAGGCGAAAGCCGGATTCGTACAGCGAGGACACGGCACAGGAGGGGGCGCCAAGTCCGAAGGACGCCTCTCTGAGAAGTCGGGGAAGGCTGAGAACAGCAGAGCAGATTTTGTCCCTGAGCGTGATGTTTCTGGGGGGAAGCTTGTGTTAAAGCAGGTGACCTCTGGGGCGGATGGCTTGGGACGAATCGAGGAAATGAGGGCCGAATGGGCCAAGATTTCCTCAAAGAAGGAGTCTAGAGTTGCTCTCGAGTTGAGGCAGCTCGTAGACTCGTATCTAGGCGAGTGTGGATTGTTGGTGTCGAACCTGGCAATTAGATGTGAGGGCCTCCAGGGCGCCAACCTTGCTCTTGATTCGGTCGTTACTCGACTATCGGGCATGGTGGATCAGATTGTGGAGGGAGTCCGAAGTTTTAAACCGGTAAACGGTCATGCTTTGGGTGAGATCCAGAAGTCCTTAAACAGGGTGGAGGAGAAGGTTAAGAAGCCTATCTCCTTCGCCTCAGTAACGGCCGCCCCTGCGTCTAGGCGAGTAGGTCCGCCGCCGCCAGCACAGGCGCCGGCAAACAAAATTAAGCGGGCCACTGTCAAGGTGGTCCCTATAAAACCTGATCAGGGGGCTTCATCAGCAATGACGGAGCTAACCCTCAAGAAGATCCTGGACCCGAGGAAAGAAAAGTTCCAGATTTCCCGGGTCACCAAAACAAGGGATCACGGAGTGGTCCTGGAGGATATAAATGAGCAGCAGGCTAAACAACTGCTGGAGGCCACAGTTCTTACTAAGAACGGACTGAAGGCTCAGATGCTGGCCGAGCGTAGACCGTAGATATTGGTCTACGATATGCCGAGGACAACGAGGGTAGAGGGGCCCGAAATCCTCAAAGCGATACACAGCCAAAATCCTGTGTTGGATATGGCTGTCGAAGACTTCGTTAGGGAAGCCAAGGTTGTCCGGCAGTTGGGGAGGAAGGATGCCCCGAGAAGTCACTGGGTACTCGAGACCTCGCCTAAGATCCGGCAGGTCTTAGTGGCCGGTGGAAGGTTGTTTTTTGGGTGGACTGCCTGTAGGGTAGTCGACCATGTAGAAGTAGCCCGTTATTTTAAGTGTCAGGGCTACGGACACACCGCTCTCCGTTGCAGAGCGCAAAAGGAGATGTGTGGCCACTGCTTCGGGGCACAGGGCAGCCAATTGCCCTCACAAATCGTCGCCCGCGAAGTACGCCGACTGTGCCCAGGTGAAAGGCAGCAATGCTGGACAACCGGGTCGGGAGTAGACAATGTAGGGCGTACGAGATATCACGGGATAAAGCTGTTAACAACACAGCTTATGGCGACGGCTGAACGGCAGGAAGCCTTTGGGGCCGACCTCCACCCACTCGAACGCCTGCGCCTGGGTCAGATTAATCTGCACCATTCCCGGGCGGCCACGAGCGAGGCCATGAGGCTCCTTGAGGAGTATGACCTCGAGGTCCTTTTGGTCCAGGAGCCGTACACGGTCGCGGATAGGGTGGTCGGCTTCCACGGGGTGAAAGTTATTCATTCTCGTGGGGGACGGCCGCTGTCTGCGGCCGTGGTGGGCTCAGACGCTCTGGGTGTATTCTGGATGCCCCAGTGGTCTGACGAGCGATTCACCGTCGTGCGAATCACGAGGGGTACGCTCGATGTCGTACTTGTGTCGGGATACTTACAGCTTGGATGGAGTATCGATGACTTGCTGGCGAAGTTGGGCGGGATTCTGGACGGTCTCCCGGGCACCAGAGTGTTGGTTGCTCTGGACGCAAACGCCAAGTCTACCGCCTGGGGTTCGCCACTCACAAACCCCAGAGGTGCTGGTCTCGAGCAGTTCGCAGAAGCCAGAAACCTTATTAAATTATGCGGAGCAGCCGCCAACTTCTCCAGCGAACTGGGAGAGAGTTATATAGACGTCACTTTGGTGACGGGCGACTTGCTTCGGAGGACAGGTGGTTGGACTGTCTGGCCCGAGGCCAGTGTGAGCGATCATAGGCTTATAACCTATGATATTGCTTACGGAGGTGGTCTAAGTGCACCAAATCCAGGTCGCTACAACCTAAGGGGCCTGGATCGACACAGGCTGCGGCGTGTGTGCGATGCTGCCTTACAAGGATTGCAGTGGCGCATGGAGTGTAGGGAGGAGGTGGACTTGATGGCGGAGCTAATTGGCCAGGCCATCAAGAGTGGCTGTGACGACGTCCTACGGCGGCCTAGGCCAATGGACGGATCCGACATAGACGGCCAGTCCGCTGATCTGAGCGTGCCTGGAGCCGTCATGACCCATTTTCCGGGGGGTCGTCTGTGGAACGCAGGCGGAGGCCCGGCAAGAAATGGTGGTCCTCTGACCTTAGTGTGCTGCGCGCAAGAGTGAGATCCGCGCGGATAAGGTACCAGCGCTGCCCCCTAACGGGGACCATCGTTAACAACGTGCGCGCTGAGCGTCTTTGGATCTACCGGCGTGCCCGTAATGAATATGTTCACGCCATCAAAGAAGCCAACTCAAGTTTTGGAAAGACTCCATGCGCGAGTTGCAGCGCGATCCTTGGCAGCTCGCAAAGACGTGTTACAGGCCCACAAAAAAGGGAAACCCACATAAACAAATTAAAGAAACAAAAAATGCTGAACTCACATAGGGACATTGCCTTACCAACCCACCTATAAATCGAATATCTTGACTTCTTAAAAAACAATGAATAAAAATTCCAGAACACAAAAAAAGTAAAGACTTAAACAAAGCATGGATCAACAAATGAATAAAACAAAGAGTTAAAGAACCTAAAGAAAGAGTAAAAAATATAAATCCTAACTGTCTAAGAGTAGAAAAGGCAATAATCTTTTTCAAATCATTTTCTAAACAAGCAGCAAATCCAGATAAAACTATCGTAACCAAAGAAATAATTATTAAAAAATAAGTATCACAAAATAAAATAAAATAATTAAAACGAATAATTAAATAAACACCAGAAGTTACTAAAGGAGCCGTACACGAAAAGATCCTGGTGAGGTCAGCAGTTATCGACCCATCAGCCTCTTGCCGGTTCTCGGCAAGTTGCTTGAAAGGCTAGTTGTGGAACGGCCCTAGGAAAGCATCGATATGAGCTGTTTTCTAAATCGAGGCCAATATGGTTTCATTAAAGGGGTTGGCACCGAGGATTGCATCTTAAATGCTCTTGCCGAGGTGGAAAGCGCCGACTGCAAATATGTTTTGGCTATTTTTATTGATAGAGATGCAGCATTTCCTTCCTTGTGTTGGAGTTCTGTCCTCTATGCTTTGGAACGCCGCAATGTTCCCGAAGCCCTGCAGGCCGTGGTAAGAGACTATTTGTCTAACCGTACGGCTCTGTTTAAAGATGCGCACCTAGTTGTGGAAAAGTCCGTCACCAGGGGAAGCCCGCAGGGTTCCGTTCTCGGCCCCCTGCTGTGGAACCTGGTGTTTGACGGATTTCTGGGGTGACATTCCCAGAAGGGGTCACGGCCCAGGCTTTCGCCGATGACTGTCTCCTTTTAGTTCGTGGCAATTCACGACCGCAGATAGAAAGTAGAGCGCAGGCGGCTTTGTCAACCGCCGAGGGCTGGATGGACATTCAAAATTTAAACATTTCTGTGCCCAAGACGAAGTTTATGCTTTGAATGGTGCAGACAAATTATCATGCAGTCGAAACCCCCATATTAAATATAAAGGCTGTGTAATCAGCCTAGTGAGGGTTCATAACTACCTAGGTGTTTTGTTTGATGATAGTTGCTTTTTAGTAACCATATTAAGCAAGTTGCGGCGGACGCTGTCTCTGTGATGCACAAGCTTAGGAGGGTTGCTCGGAAGGATTACGGGCTGTCGGGCCGCCAAATATACTTGGTGTTCCGAGGCGTTTTCGA
Source organism: Lycorma delicatula (assembly GCF_047948215.1). Classification (NCBI taxonomy): domain Eukaryota; kingdom Metazoa; phylum Arthropoda; class Insecta; order Hemiptera; family Fulgoridae; genus Lycorma; species Lycorma delicatula. The sequence goes on along the minus strand of NC_134455.1, from coordinate 160,669,985 downwards.
AAGTATGATCGCATACGCGGCGCCAGTTTGGGCGCATAGGTTGGAAAGAAATAGAGCACTGCTTCAAAATTTAAGGAGTGCCCTGCGCAGAGCCATGATAGTATCCACTGGTGCATTTAAAACAACCTCCTACGAGGCTACTATTGTATTGGGAAAGGCTCTCCCAATCGATTTAGTGGTGAAAGTTCGAGCAGTCATATGGAAGTTGCGAAGAGGTCGGGAGGCCGAGGCATTTGGGATGCGGTTTCGAGCCGGGCCAGAACCGGAGCGGAATGGTGATCACAATGCACCGGAAGAAAATTTCGTACAGTTGCCCATCTCCCGTCTGCGGAAGAGGCTATGGAGCCTCGCGATGGAGACATGGCAGCTTGAATGGCACACCAAGACTAAGGGAAGATCCTTGTATAGTTTTATACAGGATCTGGGGGGATGGTATGCCTCGAGTTCGTTTTTAAGGACGTCGGTTGCCCGGGTGCTCACCAACCATGTAAACCTGAACCAATAATTGTTTTGGTTTCGCCTGGTGGCTGATGAGTTGTGTGTCTGCGGATAGGTCCAGTCGAACGTGCATATGATGTTCGACTGCCCTGCTCTTGGGGGGGCCAGAGATCGAGCCACCCTGGAGGTCGGGGGGAAACTTGGCCGCTCACAAACGGCTTGTCAATGTGGCGAGAGCTGCATTGTCGACCGTGTGGGAGTTCCTCGATGAGGTTGCTATGTTCAACCGTCATCGTTAATTTTAAGGGTTGTATAATATAATAATGACTCCTAAGCTCTGTTGTAGGAATCCTTCCTTGAGGTAATGGCTGGCCACCAGCCAAGCTAGCTCCAAGCGCTGTTAAATGGTGGACAGGTACTAGCTGGCATACAGCGACCGAGGCGTGGCAGCCTAAATTGCTGCCTTTTAGATATAAGAACTTCAATAGTTTTAATTGTAACAATGGGTGCGCCCCCCGATTTAGTTTTATTGTTGACAAGTGAGCGACTGGGACACTTAAGCGGGTGCTGTACAGCACCCTGCTTAATTCGCTCACGCAAGTTAGGTAGCTCATTAGGAGCAGATAGGATCGAGGTCGCTATACCGTTTTTTAGAGGCACAGTAGCCGTTTTTTTGTCACGGAACATTTGGTTTATGCTCTAGGGCGACCAAATGGGGTGGTGGTGGGAGAAATGCCAGCTAACCAATTCTGGACATAGCGGCACGTACTGCGACTCGTGATTCTCAATACAGGGAACACGACGCCGCCCAAGATATTTGGAAACCATTCCTGATATTTCCCTCGCCTCCGAAGAACAGGTCACACTCGTCGGGACTGGAGAGTTCTCGAGGATTATACCGGTAGCGACCACAAATATATCAAAAAAATTCGTCGGGTTTTGTTGTGACGCTGGCGCTGAAGCCGTAGTTGCTACGACCATGCGGCTGATTGCTTCTGCATGCGACGCTTCCATGCCCCACGGGGAGCCGAGGTACCAGAAGCGACCTGTGTACTGGTGGACACTGGAGATTGTGGGGTTGCGCCGAGAGTGTTTTCGACTACGACGGGTGGCGCAACGTGCAAGGAATCGCAAAGATGCGAACGCCAGGTCAGCCGAGTATAAGACAGCAAAGAAGCGGCTTCGTCGAGCCATCAACGTGAGCAAGGCACGCTGCTGGAGAGAACTGACGGAGACCGTGAGTGCAGACCCTTGGGGGCTGGGTTACAAGATAGTAACTCGGCGATTGGGTGTCTCGCGGTCACCAGCTCCACTAGACGAGGCTAAAGCGGAGCACGTCGTTAAGATGTTGTTCCCGGCCCACTCGGTCCGTGCCGAGCGGGACTTCGGTGACGTGGGCGACTTCCCGCTCTTCTCGATAGAAGAACTGGAGGGAGTCCTACGGTCGCTGAAAGGCAAAAAAGCCCCTGGTCCCGACGGTATACCGACCGAGGTACTCAAACTAGTGGGGAGCTGCAGGCCCCGACTTCTACTAGACATGTATAATGCATGTCTGAAGGCTGGGTCTTTTAGCGCCAGGTGGAAGACCGCGCGTCTTGTGCTAATTCCCAAGGGAAAAGAAAACCCAGAGTCGCTATCCTCCTACCGCCCATTGTGTATGCTTGACACAGCTGGGAAGGTATTGGAGAAGCTGTTAAAGAAAAGACTGGTTGCGGCGATGAATCAGGCAGGTTGCTTGTCACCTAACCAGTACGGTTTCCGGCAGGGTCGGTCGACCCTAGACACGAAGTACAGGAGGTTGTTGAGGCAGTGCGGCGAGCAGAGGACAACAATCATTTTTCGCGACGTGTGGTCCTTCTCGTTACGTTGGACGTAAAAAACGCTTTCAACTCCGCACGGTGGAGCGATATGATTCGGGCCCTGGAGCATTCGTTCCATGTGCCTCAATAGTTAGATGTTAGTACTGCCAACAATGCCCCGAAATGGGTGAGATATGAAGGTAAATAGAATTCCCCCGAAGGGTGAAGTAGATGACTCTCAACCCGCATCCACAACATGACGGCATGAAGGGATCCCCGATCCACTGAGATCCACTGCCCGAGCAAAACACTGCCCCCACGAATTCAACACCAATGACGAGTATGCCAGTCAAGGCACCGGGCTACTCATCCCCGTGGTACCCAATCTCCGGCTTGGGTCGGCCGTAGACTCTCCTAATAGGGGAAAGTAACAAAATAAACGTAAAAAAAACAAACATAAAAATAAGCATAATAAATAAGCATAAATAAACAAAAAAAAGAAAAAAAAAAAGAAAAGCAAACCAAGAATACTAACCACAGTCTAAATGCGCCCGGGCAATCGCTATAGAGGAGCGAAGCACCCGAGTCACAACCGCCTCAACCTCAGAAGCGTCACCCAAACCGAGTGACGAAAGGTTGCGGAGCGTGGAACTGATTAAACCTCCACGGGCCCCAATAACAACAGGCAGAACCTGCACAGATGAAACACCAAAAGCCGACGCAACCGCTGGCAACATGGAAGAATACTTTGCCACCTTCTCCCTGGCGCCGTCCCGAAGCGAGGAACCCTGCTCGTACCGAACAGTGACGTCCACCACAAAGGCCTTCCCCTTTCATAATGCCTAGTAATAAAAATAAATTAGTGTGTAATATGAAAGTTGATAACAATGATTGTGATTATTTATGGTATAAACAAATAAAGTGATGTCAAAGAAAAATTAATCTTATGTTGTACTAGTAAAATTAAGATGGATTGGATATTCAGACGTGTTAGAACACGAACGTAAAATATTGCCAAAATGTATATAAAAAATGGAGACAGACTGGTGAGACATGTACTGTTAATATGTGTTGCGTAATCGTTACTAATAACGGCTGTCTGTAAATAACTAAATTCATTTAATTTGACTATACTGATGTGCATGATAATTGAATCTTTGTATTTATCGAAAGAGTTAAAAATTTTTCTGATATTATTTTTCTGAAAATCATTCATACTATTATGAATTAAAATGTTGCATTTCATGTAAAATAAAATAAATATTTTAAAGGAATTCTGTAGTAAGATAAATAATGAGAAATTAATTTTTTAAAGATCTTAGAAAATAATATATTGCTTATAAAGTTCTGTAGTTTGATAAAACTAATTTTTTTAAAAGTTATGAACCTGAAATCAACAAAAAACAAAAGTAATAATAAATTATATTAAGGAGTATTGTGAGATTGATTATTGTAACTAAAATTAAGATTCTGTAAGCTATGGGTAGCATAAAAGATGGAGGTTGATGATAAGGTTTTGGAGAAAATTTTATAGAAATTGGTTCAGTAGTAAGTTTTGTGAGGCTGTGAGGTAAGGATGATGAAAAATGAATAATTTATATATATAGATGGTATAGAGGAACATGTAAATGAAGTGTTTGATATTTTAGTCCAAAGTTGGTGATTTTATTGTTGTTTTGTAATTGTGCTTAAGAAACCAAATGGTTTTTTTTTATTTTTTATTTAATATTGCATTGGAGTTGAACACAGACTCACAGGTTGGTTAAATCATGTAAAGGGATGAAAGAAGGATCGGGTAGGTTAGGATGAGCCATGAGTAGAATTCTGTAAAATTGATCCAAAACCTATCTCAATGTGGGTTATACAATGTAATAAGGTTGGTTAGATGTAGTATGATCAGATGAAAGATTGGACAAAAATTATTATTACGATCTATGAATAAATGTATTGATTTCAGTGGAGAAAATATAAGTTTAAATAATTGTTATGAATTTATGAATCTGAAAAATAATAATGGTTAGATGTATTTTGATCAGATGAAGGATTGGAAAAAATTATTATTACAATGATCTATGAATAAATAATGATCTATGATCTATGTATATTGATTTCAGTGGAGAAAATATAAGTTTAAATAATTGTTATGAATTTGAAAAATAATAAAGTATCATGTTATGATATAATTATGAATAGGGTTGTGATTTTGGATCAGTAAAAAAATAAATGAATAAAAGTTACAGTCGTTTGTGGCATTATGAAAGGTTAAAGGTTTTGAGTAATATAAAAAGTTGAAATAGGGTATAAGAAACGTGTTAATTTGAAAAAAAAATCTTTTGTGAAACAAATCATATTAGCTTGTAAACAAAAAAAAAAAACAGTCTGTAATTTATAGACGCCTGGCTGTCGGGTAGTAGTAGGACTCAGGCCAGGTACTAATGTTATAGTTGCTTGTTCAGCTGTTGACCATTAATTCTAATGTGTTTTACAGTTAAAATTATAGTTGGTTGTGTAAACATAATAGGCATTCTTTGTTAATCATTTTTTATAATTCATCACTGTTATTTTGAAATCTTAGGTAGACATGTACATTAGTTATTTAAAAATAGGTTAGGTTAGGTTACTAGAGATTACTAAGGACTAGAGGTTACTAATATTACTAAAATAGGGAGCCAAATTCCCGGATATTCTGTTGCTTGACAGCAATATAACGTGATATATATTTATGCTTTTTTGTTGTTTTTTCCTCACTGTTTGTTGATTTAAGAGCCTAATAAATGTTTTAAAAAGAAAAAATAATAATTTGTTTCCTGTGACAGATCATTAATTATAATGACTTGCTATACTGTAATTTTCCTGATAGTTTTTTTTTGTTATTGTATCTTTTATAGTTTAAAAAAGTAAATAAGAATACTAAACCGTAAATTTGAAATGAATGTTTTCATGCAACATTTCAATGAGCTAGAAATGGAGGAATTGAGGCGTGTCAAACCTCATGGATAAAAAATAAAGCTGACATTGTAACTTATATTTAATTGTATGACATTATATTAGATTTAACACGAGTAACGTGTTTTTTACTAGTATTAAGTAGATGCGTATTATTGTTAAGATGTTGAAGTTCTCGCGCATGCGATCTGTAACGTAAGAAACTTTGTTGGAAGGGAAAGGTAATTTTTTTTTTCTCCGGTCGGCTAGTAAGGGTGTGGAAAGACAGTGGCACTCTCACTCTGGACTTGGAAGAAGCAGGATCAAGACACTAAGATCGGCGACCGGGTATGCTGTGAACGGCGAAAGACGAATAACGTAGTGAAGAGTCGAATGCGTATGAAGATGACTTTCTTTATATGATGTAGCGAGCGTCCGGCCGGCATCAAAGGGTGAATCCTAATATAAAAATTATTAATTTCAAGATACATTATGGCAATAAAATTTCTTTATTCAAACATTCAAATTTCTTAGCATTGTATTTCAGTTCTTTTAAAAAACCAAACAGTTTCAGCATTTTCGTAATAATTTTATAAGACCATAAAACATTTTCATTTTTTTGTGTCGTTCTTGGTACATCACCGGTGGAAGGCAAAGCGTTGTCGGCCGAGAACGGCGCAACCATTAGACTAAGCGGAAGAGATAATGTACTAAATTTCATTCATAAATTGTTATGTGAGTTTTATTTGTGAACAGCAAAGGAATTTGCAGTTACTTTTGTTATCTATTGTACTATTGTTGTTAATACAAGACTAGTGGTTAAAAGCGTTAAGACTAGCGGTCGTGCTAATGTCTTCTGTCAATGGAACTGAATTCTGCTTTTCATTATTTAACTACCTGTGATTAAATTCTGTTTTGTTTGTAATCACTGTCTTATTATTGTTGTAGTTGTGATTACGATGATTATTATTTTTTTTATTGACAATTACTATTATTATTGTTTGATATTGTCATTACTATTGCTATAATAGATTTATCTTGTTCTACGTATGTTCTTAAACTAACAAATTGTAAATCTCAATTGTCAATCTCTCAATATTCTGATCGAGCCGCAAACATGCGACAATATTTATATAAGTGTGTGTGTGTGTCTTTAACAATGTGCATGCATGAATACACATTATACATTAACAGAAAAATCTGTTTTTCTGTAAATGCCTTTGTCTGTTGATTTGAAGAGACCAGTACTGTAAAGAATCATCCTTACACCGATAGATGAAAAACTGGTACAGCTGATGCAGAGTCATTATTTGTACTGCAGACCTTTGTTGAAGACCCTGATTCATCTATTTGGAAAGCTGTTGTCCAGAATGACATCAGTTATTTTTCAGTTCAAGAATTCTTAAAAGAAATAAATTTCACCCTTGTAAGATACACCTGGTACAAGAACTTTCAGAAGATGATTCTGACCACCAAGTTGAGTATTATGATATTATAATAGAAAAATTACAGACACAAATTTTTTAATACAAAAATATTTACTGATGAAGTGACTTTTATGCTAAATGGCCATGTGAATAAGCAAAACTGTCAATATTGGAGCGATAATAATCCCAGATGGATGCTGGAAGATCATACACAGCACACTCAGAAAGTGAACATTTGGTCAGGAATCATTGGTCATTGTACTGTACAGACTCTTATTTTAGATGACAATATTACAGGAGATGCTTACTAAAACTTCTTAGCCGATAGGATTTTACCAAATATCTGGGAAAATGTTGGACAAGAATTAAGTAATAACATATAGTTTCACCAAGATAGGGCACCACCTCGTTATTATCTAAGGGCATGGCAAATTTTAAATGAACAATTTCCAAATCACTGGATAGATTGTAGAGGAGCCGTAGAATGGTCTGTCAGGTCCCCAAACCTGTCTCCTCTGGATTAATTTTTTTGGGGTACCTGAAATATAATGTTTGTAAAACAAAAACTGCAGACATTGATGAATTGAAAAGAAGAATAATTGACGAATATGCTGGTGTACCACCAGACATGATACAAGTTATGAACAGATATTACTTGAGATTAGCACACTAACATGCTGTAGAAGGGAACCATTTTAAACATTTATTGTAGATGGTATGCTTTCAAAATTTATTTCATTAGTAATTTATGATCAGAAAAATAAATTTTAAAATAAATATTGTAATATTTAAAGTAAATAAAAAACATTTGATATAGCTGTTTAATTTTTTGTATTTATTATTAGTTTTTGTTTTTTGTTATCAATATTACAGCACTGTTTAAAGTTTGATATTGTCTGCATTATGAATGTAAAATACAATTAAATTGTTCATGAAGCACATTTCACCTGGTTTTATTGTTAATAAAATTTTTCAGGCATAGCAAATTTGTACGATTGTAACTCAATGTAGGCACTAACAGAGAAATGGGTTTCCCTATTGTTTTTTTTTTTTTTTGTAAAATTTTAAATCGAAATCATATGTCCAACTTCCTATTTAAAAAAAAAAATTAAGTTTGATTCATTATTGCAGACAAAAATTAAAAACCCACCACAATGCATTTTTTTTTCACTATATAGAAACCTATTTCTTTCTGCCTCTAAATAACTCTCAGATATGCAGTATACAGCTGTTTTAATACCTAAATATCACTTGGTATATATATATATCAAGTGGCTGAGAAGTAATTTACACCCCCCTCGTACAACAAATGTCATTATGTCAATTAAAAATTGAAAAAAAATAATTATTAAAATTCTTCAAATACTCCTTTAAATTAAACCTTACTTGTTTAATTTAGGTTTAATTTAAACTAGTCTTGAATTTAAAAATAATTAGAAATTAAGTAATTAAATAGTAATTAATTTAATCATTTTTTAATACTGAAATTTTATTTCATTTTTATTTCATAAGCTGGCAATGACAACGGCTGATCAACAATTAAGCAGAGGTAAGTTACATTTTTCAAAATTTATATTCATTGTTGATTTTGTGATAAGTAGCTAAGGGATGTTGAAGAAAAACAACATTACTGTTATTTTTTTATGAAGTTTTGAGTATTTTTATTAATAAGCCTAAAAAAGTTTAAATTAAGTTTTGAAGGTAAAAAATCAAAAAGGTAAAAAATTAATTTAGATTAAAAAAGTTTAACCTGACTTTGAAATCTGGTTTTGTTTTTTTACTTAGTTAAAAAACTGTAATCAATGAAAAAAAATTCTTAGGTAAAAAACAATGTTTTTTTTTAATTCAAGAAGAATAGAAATAATGTTTGTTTGGGGAAATAAAAACATATAAAAGAACATCTAATGAATTTAATTCATGCCGTGAATTAAATTCACAGTCATAAATTTAAAAAAAAATTTCAAAGCACCAGTAGCATTTTAGGTGATAAAATGCCTGGCTGACCCACTGCAGATGAAGTAACTGAAGAAGGAATATTAACAGAAATTTCTGTTAATAATCAACAATCGGCAAAAGTGATTGCACAAAATGAACTATTTATCTAGGTAGTCAGTGCAAAAAGTATTAGAAAAACCAATACCCTCCATATAAGATACAATTAGTACAAGAACTTACTGAGGATGATTTTGAGAGGAGGGTTGATTCAGTGAATTCTGACAGATTAGCAGCAAGAACTATTTATTTCTTTAGCATATTATTCACTGACGAAGTCTTATTTACTATATTTGGGACTTAGACTAACAGACAATAGTAGGTACTGGTCCCATGAAACCCTCAATGGTGAAAGTCATACCCAGCATCTGAAGCGGTTAAATGTATGGGCTGGAATAATAGGTGACACTTCTTGGAACATTTGTGGTAACTAAGATGGTGAAACACTATGCTTTGCTGAATGAGCAGATAATTCCAACTCTCAACAATTTGATCGAGATAGCTCGCAGATAAAACACACAAACTTTACTCGTGAGAGGAGATGTGTTTTTCCACTTAAGTGGTGCTCCTCTGCACTGTGTTCACAACATGAGAAGTGCATTAAACCAGCAGTTTCCAAATCATTGGATAGGTCAAAGTGGTAGTATTGAATTACCAGTCAGGTCATCTACCTAAATCCCCTTTTTATTCCTGCAGGAACATTTAAAATCAACTGTTTATAACTCATTGCCAACTTCTCTCAAAAAAGGATAAGAATTGAGAGAGAATGTAAGAAATTTTCACCAGAAACTTTTCACAATTTGAGAGAAGCTTTCGAGCAGTGTCTGTATTACTGCACAAAGAATCTGGGAGGGCAGTTTGAACATTTAATATGAGGTGAAGAAAAATAATGTTTTTAATTGAAATAATTTTATTAGGCAGTATTTTTAATTCATGAGATTATAGGACTTTTTTTTAAATAAAAGATAGAATTAGTTACACATGAGAAAGTAATCAAATTACAAACTGCTATTTAATTAAATTGTAAATTGCTATTTAATAAAAAAATTCTTCAAGACTGTAAGTTTAATCAAAAGAAATATTTGAAAAATTTTAATAATTGCATCTATGGTCACCATTCTGGTTTAAATAGTCAGAATTTATTATTTTTTTTATACAGTTTGTTTGTCTTGCAAAGACCTTTAAAACAATGTATCACATGACCCACTTACAATCTTTGAGCCATACCTGCCCAAAGGGGAGAATACAACTGAAGTTGAAAAAACAATCTATCTGAAACAAACATATTGTTGGCCACCACCATTTTGGATTGGACGATCAGAATTTAGTTTTAATTGCATCATTTTTCTCGTCTCATCGAACTCTTTAAAATTATATATCAAATGATTATTGGTCCCACTTGAATCTGAATGGTCCCCCACTGGCCAAAAATCAAAGAGTGAAATATATGTTCATTTAAATAACTTTATTACAAGGAAACTTGTAATAAAGGGCCGTAAACTATATCCAGTTACATCAATTATAAAAAAATTTGAGAGGGGGTGTAAGTTACTTTTCAGCCAACAGTATTAAAAAAAATATATATATGTACACAAAAATGTATACGAGGTTTGTTCAATAAAAAACCTATCAACCTCTTTATAGTTACACGCCAACGGAGATATTTAGTGACAAGCGGTTGGCAGCATTGTGTTCCGCGTAACCTTCTATGTAACTGCATGTTCATGGATTGTTAGTATATCGTTTAGTTTTCGTGTTATTGTTATTTGAGTGCTACATGTTTAACTGTCAGTAGCGATTTTTGTAATTCGTCTCAATATCGTAACCGTAAACCCAGCTTTCGTTTCCTGTTATGATCCTTTGCATGAGTGTTTCATCGTCTTCGGCTTGTTCAATTGTACACTCGATGTTCTATCTGCTGTTTGGTCATCAAACAAGAAACAAACTTTGCTGCAACTCGAAGCATGTTTAATTTACAGTTAAAATGTCATGGCATGAACCAATCGAAATGCTAACCTTTTCTGTAAGTTCTCTAGCAGTCAATCGGCGATTTGCATGCATCAGTTCATTGATTTTCTGAACGTGTATATCATTAGTTGAAGTCGAAGGCCTTCTTGGTAGAGGTTCATCTTCAATTGACTACGACCACTTGTAATCGTGAAAACCATTGGCAGCATTGAGCACGGCCCACAGCATCTCTGTAAGCTTGTTTCAAGACTTGAAAAGTTTCTGTGAAAGTTTTCCCAGTTTAACGCAAAATTTTATGTGTCATTGCTCCTTAAAAACGCATTACAAAAATCGCTACTAAAACTTAAACATTAGTCAGTCTAAGTCTAGGTCTGAACTTTAGTTCAGGCCTTACAAATGTAGGATAAGACAATAATTATAATTATATATGTGTTTTTTAGTAAAAAATAAATTATCTATCTCCACACATGCACTTACACGTACTTAAAAAATATGTTAAATTAAAAAAATAAGTGGTAATTTTTAAGTAGTGCTTATTTATACTACATAATAACAACAATATAACTAATACTATTAATAATATAATATGCAGTCTTTGCAATGGCGACAGTTCGACAGAAAGCACACTGCGTTTTTGTGATTAGCAAAGTATAAATCAGTTATAACAGTTCAACAGACTTTCTGACATGTTTATGGCAATGATCCTCCTCATGCAAACAGCAACAGCATTAGATGGTGGTACAAGCAGTTTAGAGAATCTGATAACATGGAAGTGTAAAAGTCCCCCCAGATAGCCCAAAATGAGTGACAAAGTAGTTGAACTATACACCAAAGTTGTTTAAGAAGACCTAAAAACCGAACTGAACAAGAATAACATTGCTGTAATGTTTAAACAAGATGGTGCACCCCTACACTTTAGCCTAGGCATTCAACGTGCTCTCAATGAAAGGGTCCCTAATCATTGGATTGGCTGATCCTGTGCTTTGGCCTCCAAGAAGCCCAGATTTGACACCCCTAGATTTTTTTCTATGGTTAATACATTAAAAACATTGTCTACATTGAAAAAAATCAGGGATGTACAACATTTAAGAGAACGAATCACCACTGCTACTGCCACAGTTACACCTGTGATGATCCAGAGGATGTGGGCAGAAGTAGATTGTTGGCTGGATGATTGCCTTGCGACCAACGGAACGCATATAAAACATTCTAAGATATGTTAAAAAAAAACCTTTTGAGATGGTAAATTTAAAAAAAACAATACTCATTTTATTATCTTTAGTAGTTACCAAGATATGATTTTTTTTAATTGCTGTAACCTTTTTCAATGAGTTTGTATATTTAGTAGCATATTGTATTCAAGGATCACTAACATTATTGTTAATAAATATTGCTACTAACATTATTGATAATAATTACCTTAATTTAAATCAATCTTCTTTATTTGTGTTTAACATGTTCTTAAAATAATTTTCCATTATCAGGAGCAATTACACTGGCTTATTTATAACATTATTTTTTTTTATCATTTACTGCATTTATTAGTTTTACTACATTTATTATATTTGTTAAGTATCTTCATGAGATCTGTGTTTCATAAAAACATTTTTTTACAAACCAAAAAAAAAAATTGATTAAAAACATTAAGAAAATTAAACTGAAGAGATGTTTGTATGATGATCACTGAAATAAAATAAATTATATTAAAGCAGATTTATAAAACAGGATGCAGAAAACAAAATTGTAAAAAATTCTATGTAGGAATAACAACAGATCTAAAAAAAATTAAGGATCATTATAAGTATATAAATACAATAACATTATACTGAACATATTAAGGACATTAAATATTATTAAATATATACAACATGTTCATACTAGAAGCCAATAAGAAAAAATTGAAATCCCATATATTTGAAAAATTAATAAAATAAAAAACAGCAATGAAAATATAATTAATGAATTAGTAAACTTTGAACACAGTGGTTTAAATTGTTTTTCATACAATGTGTTTTTTTGCAATTACAACTATCAATCGAATTGAAAAAAGTTGTAAGATGCATTTCATATCTTAACAGATAATTTTACGGATGAAACTTTAACCTATATACAAATAAATGAAACTAAACATTTCTAAGATATAAAATTCAAATGGGTTTTATGATCCTCCCTCCAAAAAGAACTCTATGTATACCAAACTCTCATGTTCTGCATGAGTGAAAGATCTGGCTAATATGGGCTTGCCAAATGCAATGACAATATGGCATGTGCAAGACTAGATACAAGAGCAGAAATTTAATACTGTTCATTCATATGCTCACATGAGTAAAATATAAACCAACTCCTTCACAACAAACACAGAATTAGGAATTAGAAACAAAATTCTTAAAAATATTCCTGTGAAATTTACTGCTTTATAACAAAACATGAACAATAGTAGCATCAGAGGTCAAAGAACTTTTGAAATGTGATATTACAGAAAAATGCAGAAAATTATATTGCATTATAATGCATAAAATGAAGAATCTCAAACACATTGGAACATTTTGGGAACTTCTAAAGGAACAAACTGAGAAAGAAGCTTGAGATAACATCTAGCACAAAGAGAAACAAGGTATTATGAGTAAAAATCTGTCTTAATAAGGCTTACTTCTTGTCATCACTACAGAGCATAATGATGTCACATTGTGACTACATTCTACTAAACCTTTTTCTATACAATTGTTGTACTGTGCAGTGCAAAATGTGCTTGTTTAAACTATTACAACTTTCTCAAAAAAAAAAAATAAATAAATAAAAAATATATATATATATATATATATATATATGTATATATAAATAAATACATAAAGAAAATAAAGGAATCTGCAGGATTTCTGAGAAAGCATTTTGGAAATGTTTACTTTAAACAGAAAATTAAAATTTTTATTTTTAGTGCGTTCATCAAATTACACTATTTCTAAACCTCCTTTAAAAAAATATTCAAATATTACAAATTTATGAGTTTACAAGGCTTTAACAAGAAAGAGTTTCTTTTTGTAACTGTTATTGGCATTACTTAATGAAAAAAGAAAAATCATAATTATTTTAAAATAATTCACATTTTATTATTCAAAACAGGCTTTATTTTATTTTCATGAAATATGAACGTAGATAAAATCTATTTGGGATAGTCCCTGCATGTGGCATTCAGTCCAGAAGGAGTTGCAGTTAACACGTTAACAAAGACTGGAATTCCATGAAAAAGGTAAAATTGTTTAATTGTTTTATTAAAATAAATTATTATTATTACCAATAACTTCAACTTACATTTCAATAACACGTTTCCAAGAGTAAATAAGTTCCCACTGATTTTTTTTGCCTCTGATTATGTAAGAAGTACAGCACCAGAAGGTAAATCATCTGGCTTCCCTTCAAATACAAATTCACCATCAACCATCTTAAAAACAACACCTATAACATTTTGAACACTTAGAACATAAATAAAGTTTTTATACAGAGTGTCCCATATAAAACGCAACCCATCAATCACTCATCCATGAAATTCAAAAGTCAAGCTTACTCCCCTACTCGTTACTGAAATGGACTCGTCCAACATCTGAACATCGCGGCGACGCAGTAGAACACTACCGATAGTAACAACAATGCAATCATAACGTTCAGTGTATTGCTAGAGACAAGATGTTTTCGCTAGATGAACGTGTTTTCATTGTTGAGTCGTACTTCAGTACGAAATCAGTGGTTGCAGTGCAAGATTTGTTTCGCCATAAGTACCCAGATAAACCAGCTCCTAACAAAACATCAGTATTAAGGTTAGTTGCATAATTTAGAGAGACTGCTTCTGTTAATAACAAGGAACACAAAAGATCTGCGTCACTTGAAGTGTTGAATTCAGATACAGTCACTGAAATCAAAGACCGATTACTCGCCTCGCCAAATAAATCGATCAGACGTTTGTCTGCTGAAATTAATTTGTCTAAATCAACTGTTCATCGGGCGACCAAACAATTACAATTACGACCTTATCGCATTCAAACGGTTCGTCAACTTCTTGAGCTCGACAAAGAAAAACGGCTACAATATTGTCAATGGTTCCGTCGATTTCTGTGTGAGGGAATTAATGTTATGGATTCGTTATTTTTCACAGATGAAGCACGGTTTCATTTGGATGGCTACGTAAACAGCCAAAACAGTAGAATTTGGAGTGCTGAAAATCCCCACGTTTATCACGAAAAACAATTACACCCGCAGAAGTTGGGCGTGTGGTGCGCGATATCGCGGAAGAAAATAATCGGTCAATTTTTTTCGAGTACACCATTAATGCAGAAAGATATCAGAATATTTTATTCCAGTTCATTGCACTCTTGGAAGAGGAAGACAGACACTGCTGGCTACAACATGACTTTGCGCCATCGCACTACGCAGGTTCAACTTCTGATTTCGTTCAGGAATTCTTTGGTAATCGTGTTATCGGTCGAGGCTTGTGGCCACCAAGATCTCCAGATTTGATTGCGGCGGATTTTTTTCTTTGGGGTTACCTCAAAGAAAAAGCCTACAGCAACAAATCACGAACACTTGAACAATTGAAAGTCAATATTGAACAAGCTGTATTAAATATCCAGCCACAAACTTTGAAAAAAGTTGCAAGAAACACTGATTTACCTGTCGAGTTTGAAAGAAAACGTTAAACTATGTCGGAGATTGTTAGGGTTGTTAATGAGCTTAATAATAAGAAAATTCCGGGTCCTGACGGAGTGCCGGCTGGTGTCCTCAAACGACTTATGCGCAAAACACCTGGCGATATCCTTGAGTTGATTAATAAAGTGTTTGAGAATGAGTTATTTCCTTCGTGTTAGAAGGAAGCCCGTTTAGTTTTTATTCCCAAGGGAAATCGTGAAGAGATTGGAGAAGTGCAAAGACCTTTGTGCCTTTTAAATAATATGGCCAAGGTGGTCGAAATGGCGCTTGCGGCTCGTTTATGGGATGAGCTGCGTACGGGTGAGGGTATTCATGAACATCAATATGAATTTGTCAGGGGTCGATCGACTATCCAGGCAGTCGGGAAGATGGTAGGGTGGGCCATAACAGTAAGAAGAGGCACCTGGAGAACCAGGGGAATTCCGGCTCTAATATTGTTGGATGTCCGGAACGCTTTTGGTTCGGTCTCATGGGTGAGCATTATGGATACGCTCAGACAAAAAGGCGTTGTCGGGTACCTTATGCGCCAGATTGTGCAATATTTACGAGATAGATGGGTCTCAGTTGAAACAATTGAAGGCAGGTTTAAACTTCAGCTGTTTGGGACGTTCCGAAGGGCTCTGTCCTGGAGCCCCTCCTGTGGATCATTGTTTTTGATGGGATACTGGGTATTCGATTCCCGCAACAGATAACAGCCACTGCTTACGCCGATGATATGGCCGTGATGGTCGTGGACAGTCTAAGGAAGAAGTCCAGGAAAGAGGTAACGAGACCTTAGCAACTATTGAGTCATAGCTTGGGCAGCTTGGTTTAGCTTTGTCTCCGGAAAAATGTCAACATTTAATGCTGACTGGAAAAAGGAAACTGCGTCCCATAAAGCTCGAGATAGGCGAACATCGGATTCGGGGAGTGGAGACTGTTAAGTATTTGGGCATTATTTTGGATGAACTTTGCTCATTCAGTGAACATGCGGTATACGTTTGTAACGTGCAGAAAGTACACTCGCGATGTCGGTCCAATTGGCACCAAGAGCTTCCAAAACAAGGGCTATAATGACTGCTGTGACATTTATATTGTACGCGACGCCTGCTTGGAAAAACGTAATACGCATTAAACGGAGTCTGAGCAGGCTCGTCAGTATACACAGAAGATTTATGTTGGGGGTGGTTACAGGATACTGTGCGATGTTGTACGAGACCGTATGTGTGCTGTGAGACGTTCCGCCAATAGATTTGTTGATCATGGAGCGGGGATTCAAGTATGATGAATCTATAAATCAGATGCGAGGTTAAGTGTCATGCGATTGTGGCAAGACGGATGGCAGCAGACAAAAAAATCTGTATGGACCAAAAGACTAATTTCAGACTTGCTGAAGTGGAATAATAGGGATTTCTGGGAGATGACTTTTCATCTCTCCTAGGTGTTGTCGGGCCATGGGTGCTTTGAGGCATACCTACATCGATTTGCCAGGAGAGAAATGCCTATATGTCTCTTTGTGATGACGTTAATACAGTTGAACACCCAGTGTTCCTACGCGTTCTCTTCGGATCTATTTTTATATTCAACCGCTTAGCCGGAGTGGAATCTAATTGCCTGAATAGTCTCGGTATTGTTCCCTACTACAACTAATTCCTTCTTGGTCTCTTTGATGTTTCCGATTTTAACACCCTTCCGGTCACCCCAAAGGGCAACCGGAACAGCTGAAGGTCTTTCTACAGCTGACTGCTGGACACAGTCGAGCCCTCCGCTCTGCTGACAAACGCTGCCTCAGGTCTCTTGACTAGGTGATTTCTCATCTGCCCCTAACCACCTCAGCATACCTACACGGCTGCATTGGGGCCTGGGCCGGTTTCTGAACTGCAGTTACTCCCTTAGGCTTCGAGGCAAGACTCTCAAAACCCTACACGAGAGTGTGAAAGCCGCTCGGAAGAATTTCTAGGCGAGGCAATAATCTCCCTTTGGTAGCTGCATTTGTACTCTTGAGGTTTGCTAGAAAAACAAGCCATTTAGTTCCGCCAAAACATCATGAGCCAACGAAGCAGAGCTGCCAGGCTTGCCTCCGGCGCGAGCAGGACTAAGGGTAAAGGTCCCTGTTCCGTTCCACGTCTAGCCGTCCGGTGCTGCGATCTAGTGGGGGCTAGCGCTCACCGGAGTTTCGCTCGTACTAGCTTTCGGCGCTCGAATCTGATCCAAGGCGGTCACGTCATACTCTTAGTCCGGGTGGACTTCATTGTTTGTTCGGATGAACGTTAGCTTTAATGTTTTATTTAATTTTATATTTTTTGTTTTTATACGTCAAGTTATACGTTATGTTTCAATTCATTTCATTAACTGTCAAGACGACAATTCATTAAACCATTATTCAACAAGCAACAAGGCGTTGTCTTCATTCATCACCTATGAACATACAGTCCAACCTCGTTCTAAAATCTACCAGTCCCTTTGCTCGTAACAGGGACTTCCGACCAGGAGTCGTTGCCACTCTTTTTTCCACGATGAGGCGGGTGCTCGAACAAATCGTGCGCAAAAATACTCTGAATCCCGTGAAATGGATATGAATCGTCTTAAACCGCAAAACCGTTGTAACAGTTCTCAGACAGCAAGATTGTGAACCTGGAGAAGAGTGTACCTTCTCCAGGTTCACCACCAGCTCAAAAATAGCACTGAAAAAGACTTTGTACAACGTAAATCTCTGCTCGTGAAAAGAGATCAGAGATTACTTTGAGAAAATCATGTTAGGTTGGATGTGAAGATGTCCGTTTGAGGCATACACGAAGGTAATATTTGATTTGTATTTTACTGATGAAAATGTCTGCCGAGGCATTTACATCGCTAGCATCCCGACCGAGGTTTGGCTGATGACTATGAGATTTAGTCAATCAGAGGGTCTAAAGAAGACCTCCGGTAAAGCCCCTCAGGGCTCGAAACGGAGGAGGTAGTGTGGTGACCGGTAACGTCACAAGGTGGGTGTCTTCCCCCTACGGGGTTGGGATGGGAGAGTGTGGCTCGATTCTTCGGTAGCATTCTCAGGACCAAAAAGGATGACCTGGATAGTCGTCGAAATTATGTATCGGTCTTCTCAAGCCAGGATAGGAGGACTCGTCCTGAAGTAATATGTTTAACGTTTCCGGGTCGAGTCCTGGTGGAAAGAAGGGTGGTTTTAGTCGGTAGTCTGCTGATGGTGATTGGATAATAATATCAAACGGAGCCCGACACTCCGTGCGTAAATGCATTTCCACCTTCCTCCCCACACCAAAAAAAAAAAAAATTATTATTTTTATCTATGTATTTATTTTGAAGGTAAACAACCAAGCAGGTTAAATTGCGTAAATGCACTAATTGCATATCACAAATACAAAAGAAGAATTCTGACCGCAAAATGTTTGCTGCGGTGTTTGAGCAGCTACGTACAAAATGTTTACGTTCATCGTTTCCATAATTTGCTGAACGCGAAAAAGTTTTTTCATAATTAATACAGTATTGAAAATAAGACGAAAATTAGCTCGTTTGTTCAGTATACCCATGAATTTATAGATGAATCACTGCCTTTGACGAATTATGGTTTTAGCTCAACGGAGGAAAAATGTACTATGATGTAGTAAAATAACCCGAATTCTTCGGAAAAAAAAACGAGTACACTTTCCGCCTGTAGAAAGTTTAGCATCTAGAATATGCAGATTTTATTTTATGTTTATCGCTCCCACTGGACTTCAAAAAATTTGTAAAAATATCGAGGTTAAAATAAATCAATTTATTTTTTCGCGTACTTACTGACGAAGGAGGCTTTACAAGAAATGGAATAAGTAAATGACTGAAAAATCATTTTCTGTTATTCATACGGGAAGACTAAACGCCACAATTGAAATAAATATTTGTCGAAAGATTTCGCGAAAAAATCAGGCTGTAATTTTAACTGAAACACTTAATTTATTTAACCTCGACAAAAATGAGGATATTCGGAATTCGATACCTATGTGGTTTTTACTATGTTCTAGCCTTAAAACGCTTCATCAAATGGATAGATTTCGATTATTCTTTTTTATTTTATAATGAAACTTTTTTTGTAGTCCCAGTTTAGAATTTGTTTTGCAAACCTTTGAGAAAGATATTTTTGAAAAAAAGTTACATTGTCTAGATGATTGGAAGAGATGTTTATTTTTCTCGTCATGACTGTTGTGTATCGCTATCGCGTGCTGAACAAAAAAACAGCGTACATATTTGTAACCTGATGCCTTTACCGGTTCAAAATATTTTGAATAACATAAAAACTTTTGAAAATTAGTAGAGATTATTAGTGTAAAAATAGCACATTCCGCCTTCCACAGATCCTTACTTCGTGCTCAGTAGTAGTCTTTTTGTGTCGTTTTTCTGCATCGTTTTTCTTATTTTTAATAAAACACATTTTCTCACCTTTGTGTTCCTTGTAAATTTTTTTCGCACGAACGGCGTTGTTGTAGGGCTGTTTAAATAAAAACAAAACCAAAAAACCTTATATACGTAGAATTTTAAAGAAGTAGAACGACGTCCAAAAAACGAAGTAATAAATAAAATTTCTGTTTAAAAATAATTCTTTAAATTGTTACTTTTAGAATTCTACGCCAAATTAAGGATTAGTAAGTAGTTGAGGGTAGTTAATTTGTGGCGAGATTACCTCTAAAAGTCTAAGTCTGGTTCTAGAAGGACTTCTTCATATTGGAAATAAGTAGGTTAAATCTAAATATGTCTCATACAAAATCATTGCGTGACAGAGAAGTTTTAAAAATAAGAGTTCAGGGAAAAAATATATTATTAGATTCACCCTTTTTCATTAACAGTTTATGTTTACAGTATTCTGGGACAAAATATTTAATTATTTTGAAAATGTTTGTAAGTTTTAAAATTTTTTCAATAGTTTTTAAAATAGCTTTGTTTTTATACTTTTTTCAATTTTAATTTCATATTCAGAAAGATATTAATAGGGATTGATCGTCCCGGGGAACAGGCCGTAGCGCGCTTGTCTGTTAGACCAAAGAACCCGAGTTCGATTTCCGATTAGAGTATAGAAAATTTCCCCAAAATAGTTCCTAATGATCTTAGTAATTGCTGAAACAAAAAAATAAGAAGTGTTTTTGTTAGTTCAGAATATAAATCTATAAATGTGCACAAAAACTGAAATTTTTAACCTTCTAGGAATACAAAGGAAAAATAATTAAATAACTATGTATTAGATATTAGAGTAAATTCCGAATTGTTTAGCTTGGCCATTATATTGTACATTATCTTATATTTTATAATAATAATAATTTCTAATTTGTTACATAGGTTTTTCTTTTTTCTTTACATTGGTTCAACCTTTTTTTTTTATTTCAACTTATTGTGATATATTATTCTGTTTTCAGTCTAGTGGTGTTTAGTCTCATTTGTAATTGCTGATTGTATGTGCTTGGCATAAAAGCTTTTAATATACTAGGGTAATTCTTGAGGCGTTTCGTTGAGGATTCTGTGATATTTGGGAAGTGATACAATTTAATAAAGGTTTATTTAAATGTAACCGATTTTAAGTAAGCATTGAATGAAAAAAAATCTTATAGACTATAGCAGCATATATAAATTACAATAAAATTGATCTAGTAGTTGTGGAGATTTTTGAGTCAAAAAATTAAATACGTAAGCCTATATATATATGTAAGGAAACTACAATTTAAGTGAATGGTATTTTCGTACACATACCTCAAAACGTAAAGAAAATTCATTTTCACCCCCCGTCCCCGACATCAACCATGCAACCGAAAATAATACTGAAATTTTCTTCGAAACTCGGTAAAAAACAATTTAGGGTGAGGGCACACGTATTATCGGTATTGCGTCACTCGCGTAGTAGAAAGTTTTCAATGCCGAGGTTAGAGCTTTGTCATCCGTGACCGGATCACTAATTCGAACAATTTATTCGTAGAAAACGAACTCGGTTATTTTACTACATTTTATTCACAGGATGTATGATTCAATCACTTAAAAATTGCATTTTTCTCGCATTACAATTTTTTATCTCTGAATGAAAAATTTTTTTATGTTACTTATAAAGTATACATATAAAAAAAATAAAACTACTTCAAAAAATAAAAATAAAAATGTATTTTATAAATTCTTCTCAAAAATTTGGTTATTTTTAAATTGGCGCCAAATTTACCCTACTCAACTGTCGATAGTTGTTTGAATTTGTAGCCTATTTCTAAAAATTGACATTTAAAAAGTATTGAGTTTTCAGTATAGATGTTACATGGAGGTTTCAGAGTACAAATAGAACAAAGTTCATTTTTTTCCCAGTTTTCTTATTATATGAGAAATATACTTATCAGAAATATAGTAGATCATAATACTCTTTTTTGCAATTTCTGGCAAAGATTTAATAATTCTAATAATTTCAGACACAAATCAGCTGTCTATTTCAGATAAGTTGCTAATTTTGTTAATTTACTCTGCTGTTAATAAAGTTTATCTTTTTTAAAGTAATAAAATATGGGTGAATAATTTTGATCTTTCTAACAGACAGCCAGATTATAAACCATCAGATGGAAGTTAGCCTTCTAATTTTAACGGCAACTTAGATTAGATGTTTATTGTAAATAAATGTAATTTTTAGATTAAGTTTATTTTACAGAATGGCCATAAAGTCTTTTTCCATATAAAGAAATAAACATGAATTGTTTGTCATTCATTTATTTGATATTTTTACACATAAAATTTGTTTTAAATTACATCTGTATCTGCTCCTCCATTGTCCGCACACAATTTTAACGGACGCCAAGTGAGTTTAGACATTTTCTTCCATTTTGAAGAATCAGAATCATAAAGTTTTTATTCATCAACATTTCTTAGTCACAAATGGGAATTCTTTCTTTGATTATGCCTCAAAGGAAGCTAACATAAGTTATTAAGTATGAATTCAAGTACTGAATTTCGTAGCCTCTACTAATTCCATACCCTTTAAAATGTTCATTTAAAAATTACCTCACTGACTGAGCTGGAGCTCCATCTTGTCAGGGAATGGTAGATAATTTCTTATTAGTCAATCGAAGATGAGGAATAAAATAACTTTCAAGATGTTAAAGAATGAGATGCAGTTATCACCTTAAAAAAGTATGTCACCTTTTCAATATGTCGCCTCTTCAGATATTGCTTCCCACATCTTACTTGAGGTGGGAACGCTGCGATTTCCTTGTAAAAGTGGAGATTTTCTTTGCGCCAAAAATATTTGTTACAAAATCTATTACATAAACGACATACTTAGTCAGAAAGGTCATTAACATGAAGCTTAAAGTTTTAAATCCAAGATATTTTTTCATTACTTTCTGAAATTTTTAATAGGGTGAAACTGGTGAAATTCATTAGCTTTGAAGATCTTTTCTGGTTAACTTAAAAATAGATTTTAAACAAGAGTCCTTAACGGTATCAGAGCTATTCAATCAACTAGGAGAACATACACATCTTTTCAAGGAGCGATTAGGTGAAAAAATCTTTTTTCCCATTACCAGGGTTCATTCATGGTTTTCATATACATTAGTATGCTCATGCACCCAAAAAACAGCAAGTCTTTCTTTGAGTTAATAATCAATTGTGTCTGCCATTTTAACCTAACACTGCAGAAATCAAAATTCTCAGTGAACAAAAGAAAATAACATCAACTTCCAATAAACCTGTAATTTTTTTGAAGAAAAAGAATGCAGCTGATTATCCTTACAATTACCTGATTACGTACATGTTACCAACCTCTGCATCATAGAAAATAACTTTGTGGGCACTCTGTAGAGCTTATAAGTTGCTCTAAAATTTGAAGCTTTAATTCATTTTACAAACTAAAAAGTGTATGAAAGAACAATTTTGTTTAAATATTTAACTGTGCTCTAGTAACATTTTTTTAATGAAAAATTAATGATTAAACTATCAACCTAGCCTATTAACAAAGAAAGCTTGTATGCCCTCTACAATTTTTTATAAATATTTTTAAAAAAATATTATTTTCTACCAATTTTTGGTACATTTACTATTTGGTCTATATTATCCTCTATATTTTATTTTTTCCATATTAAAAATCTACTTCAGCATTTCTCAACCTTTCAATATTTGTGACCCAATTTTCAATCATAATTTTCATTGTGTCCTCTTCTCATACAATAACAGTGTTTACAATAATAATGTACTTTGACGCTGAAGCTACATTATGATATTAATTACAAAGCTGAAAATTTATTGATATTTGGCAACACCGACCGCTGCATTGACAAAACCAGAATCGATACCTCTTTGTTGTTTTCTGTCTTACGTCCACCACATTGGACATTCTTGCGAGATGTTCCCATTTGTCTTAAACAGTCTGGAACATCTGAGCGACCATCTACGCAAACATGTATAAATCTGCATCTCATCAATTCCAGCCAGTCTTAGTGGAGTCGATCCTTCTATTGCTAACGAATCTACATGAATGTGTATATTGTAATTTGCGTGTCCATTGCAATTCACGGTAGTAGATTTATACAGAATCATGGATAAATTTTTAAGTGGGTGAAAGCGAGCAATAGACGATAGTGAAGCAACAACAAGTGCACAGACGAGCGTGGTTCCAAAAATAAAATCAAGAAAATATTCTCAAGAATATTTAAATTTTGGGTTTACCAGTACTGAGGTAAATGAAGAAAAAAGGCCCCTGTGTGTCATTAGCTTAAAACATTTGGCAGCATACAACATGGAACCTGATAAACAACATTTGGAAATGGTTCATAGTGAGTATGTTAACAAATCCCGAGAATTCTTCGAAATAAAATCATGAAAAGCAAACATTATATTTAAAAAACTTTGTGAATGAAAAAACTTTACTTGTCTCTTACAAAGTTTCATTTAAATAGCCAGATATAAAAAGCCTCACACCACTGGTGAAGACTTATTTGCCAGCTGCAATTGAGACCGTAGAAAATATGGTTGGAGATAATTTCACCAAACAATTACTGTCCATACCTCTATCAAATGATACTGTTGCCCGTCGAATTGGTGATATAGCTGAAGATGTACAGTATCAGCTTGTCAGGAAGATGCGTAACAAATTGTTTTAAATTCAGCTTGATGAGGCAACAGATAGCAATAAAGATGCTCATTTCATCGTCTATGTTCGATTTTGTGATGATATGTCAGCTGTAGAAGAACTACTTTTCTGCAAACCAATGGAACTCAAAGAAGCAGCACTCACATTATTTATTATCTTAAAATTCTTTTATAAACTAGACAAACATTGAGTGGAAAATTGCATCGGAATATGCACCAATGGTGTTTGTTCAATGTCTGGAAGATTCCAAAGTATACAAGCACTTGTGAGACAAAAATCTCCACCCACAGCTTTGAGATTTAACAGTCTGAACACATTGCATGATCCACAGAGAAGCTCTGGTTTCCAAAGAAATGAGTCCTGGTCTGAATATTGTGCTAATGATAGTTGTAACTGTAGTAAATTATATAAAAATGAGACCCCCTAAAATCAAATCAAGAATCTTTTTTGCACTTTGTAAAGGCATGGCTGCAGTACAATCAGCATTTTATTGCAAGGCAAGATGGTTATCACATGGGAAATTTTTGCAATGTGTTTATGAATTAAGAGATGAAATTGCCATTTTTCTAGAAGAGGAAAACCGACCAGAATCCAAGAAGTTTCGAGATGGTTTATTTGTGATGGAATTGAGCTACTTGGGCAACACATTTGAGAAATTAAATACTTTGAATCTTCAATTCCAAGAAGCAAATACACATATGTTGGATACTAGTGATAAATTTAATGCTTTTTCTAGAAAAGTAGAATTGTGAAACAAAAATCTGAAACAAAAAACCTAGAAATGTTTGCAAATGTGGATGAATGTATAAAAACTTACATGGCTGAAGAACAACAGGTGAAAATTGTTTTTGTAACCATTGAAAATCATTTAGTCTTGCTAGCAAAGAATTTTAAAAAGTATTTTCTTTCTGACAACAACTTGGTAGCAAGTTACGAGTGGGTTAGGGATCAATTTCAAAATATTCCCAAAGGGCTCTTAACTGCCAAAGAAGAAATCTTCGTAAACTTCATGGCAAGTGGCGAAATCAAAAGACAATTTAATAATAAATCACTCTTTGAATTTTGGGCAGTGGTGGATGATGAGTTTTCTGCATTGAAATCAAGAGTATTTTGTATACTATTACCATTTTCAACATCCTACCTTTGCGAAAATGAATTTTCTGCGGTGGCTGCTTTGAAGACAAAATATAGATTTCAGCTAAATATAGAGAAAGAACTCAGAGTGCATATTTTTAATATTAAACCTTCCTTTGAAAAACTTTGCTCTGCAAGACAGCCCCAAGGGAGTAATAATTATTAAACTTGTTTTTAATTTAATATTGATAAGTTAATTATTATTACATTGTACAGTACTGATTCAACCTATTTATAAGTGCACAATTATGCATGTGCTGATCACTGTAAATGTGTATTTTATTATTTATTATGTAAGAATGTATTTTGTTTTGCTTTCTTTTCAGTAAATTAATATACCTTTTTAATAATATTTTCTTTTCGATATATTTGCACCTCCCATTTAGTGTTATCACATCTCCCTAGGGAGGTGTGCTCCCAGGTTGAGAAACACTGATCTACTTGAATGTTAGTTGGTCATAAGACAGACCTTTTTTTTATTTTTTAGACATGTTTCAATCCATTCTCTATTCTGTTCTACTAATATAGTTTCAAAAATTCATTTTCCATATTAACCATACAGAATAAGATACTTTTTAAAAGTAAACTGACACTTTACTGATACATTACCGTGTTTCAGGAGTGCAACCTGCAACTGCTAAGGAACTTTAATAATCAGCAACCATTAGTACAAGTGAAGTTTGTCAGAGTCCACATGATGACAGTACTGAACATGAAAAAAAAGGAAAAGAGCTCCCATTAACAGGAAAGAGGTAGGTAGACAACTTCAAAACGATGGACAACTCATAAAGGTATAATAGTTTCTTTTCCACTTAAGTTTAGTTATTAAATGGAAAAAACCATCAGTGTAATTCTAACATTTGTCTGAAAATTCATTTGAAATTTTTTTTGGAAAAAAAGGTTTTATTCACAACAGAATATTTACCCATGAGGTTCTTGTTTAGTCAAATGCAGTTGCAAGAACTTCTGTCTAGGATGACTCTAGTTCTGCTAAAAATACAGTCAGTAATGTTGTAGTTTGCATAAAAATATCTGAGGCACTACGTTCTTACTTACTTACTTTACTCTCATCCCAGCAGACAGTTTTGATCTCTCTATCCGTGCTGATGCTTGCTGCAACATAATAATTTGAGTTAAATGTACTGTATGGGTTAATTATATGAACTGCAGTTGTGAAATTTTAACTAAACTTCAAATTATTATAGAACACTGTCTTTTTAATTTCACTTTTTTTTAAAAGAACCTTTTTTAAAATAATTAACATTATTATAATAGAGGGATTTCCTTTCTTTCAAGAACATGGAAATGTAATTCAATTTTTCTCCACATTCTAAATTAGAAAAGCTGACTGTATGATTTTTAATAAACTGACTTTGGATCCAACTAAGAATGTTGATTGGATTTAGAGAATGTTAAATGAATTAGTAATGCATTTTATAAAGTAATTCTTTGATTAAGGAAATTTTCTTTAAGCAAATTCTAATTTGCCTTGAACTGGCTCAGAAAATAATAAAAAAGTAATAAATATTCTGCATAGCCTCTCCTGTGAGTGATCTAGGTAGTAAGGTTCTAGATCACTACCAAGAGATCCAAGGTTCCTCTACCTATCAATCATGAATGAAGCACGAACATGTTTCTATATTATACTTGTTGCATGTTCTGTAAAAAAATTCAAATCACTTATAATGAATATATATATTCACTTTTTTTTTGTCTTCAGTCATTTGACTGGTTTGATGCAGCTCTCCAAGATTCCCTATCTAGTGCTAGTCGTTTCATTTCAGTATACCCTCTACATCCTACATCCCTAACAATATGTTTTACGTATTCCAAACGTGGCCTGCCTACACAATTTTTTCCTTCTACCTGTCCTTCCATATTAAAGCGACTATTCCAGGATGCCTTAGTATGTGGCCTATAAGTCTGTCTCTTCTTTTAACTATATTTTTCCAAATGCTTCTTTCTTCATCTATTTGCTGCAATACCTCTTCATTTGTCACTTTATCCACCCATCTGATTTTTAACATTCTCCTATAGCACCACATTTCAAAAGATTTTCTTTTCTTTTCTTTTCAGATACTCCGATTGTCCAAGTTTCACTTCCATATAAAGCGACACTCCAAACATATACTTTCAAAAATCTTTTCCAGACATTTAAATTAATTTTTGATGTAAACAAATTATATTTCTTACTGAAGGCTCGTTTCGCTTGTGCTATTCGGCATTTTAATATATTCACAAAGCAACAGAAGTATTAAAATTAATCATGTTTTGTCCAGCAAAATTGATAATTCTGTAAACTTAATGAAAAAATTTACATGAATTTGGTATTTAAAAAAATTGATTCTATGCTTAAATAATATTGATGATAATTACTAATTGTTAATAACATTAATAAATTGTTATTAATATATTTATAATATTATAATACAATTATTATTATTTTTTTATTATTAATTATAAATAGCATTAATAATTATTACCAATTAATAATTATTTGAGCTGGTGCCCTTGGAGGCCAGTTAATTGGTATCTACATTCAATCTTGTTAAATACCACTCAAGTAACAAAAATGGAGAAATGCTCATCATATTTAAAAACATCCACTATCTTGTTTGTAAAAGAATAAGTCTGGTAAGTATTTTTAAGAAAGTTTTATACCAGTTAACATTTTACAACTTAAGTATTCTAAATATCCATACTCAAATGTTGTTCTGGAAGTGTCTAAAATCTATGCTGGAAACTACTATTTGTCAAAGCAAAGAACTGTGTGGAGGGATGCAAAATCAGGTCTTATCATTTTCTAACCAACTTTGAAGAAGGAGGTTCTCATTTTGATTCATATGTTCTGTTTTCTGAGTATCATCAGTTCTATCTGTTGTTAGGTGGATTGATTTCAATGATTTTTTTGTTAGTTTGCTTTTTAAAGAGGTTACTCTGGTGCCCATTGTACATTTTTTCTAAATAACTTAAGGAAAAGAGTTTTTAAAATGAAAAGTTACATGGATTATATGGTCAATTGAAGATAATTTCCCTTTTATTGTCTTTGTTGCTTTTCATTGGATTGCAACAGCATAATGAAATACATTTTGAAATCGTTGTGATATTTTGCATAAAAACTGAAGAAGATTAGTTGGAAATAAGGAAAAATAACAGTAAATATTTCTACACTGTGAAGTACAAATTTCTTTGATTTGTTAATCTTCATTATTTTTCTTGATTCTATGAAGATGCAAGTTCTTGCCTTTATATTTTAGACAAAATGTATGTGCAACATATTTGTTGCCAGTTTTGTATTTTACATAAAAATAGAAAGTGCAAATTATATTGATTTAAAATAAAATTAAAATAAATAAAATCATTTAAACTACACTGAAAATGTTAAAATAATATCTTTTAGTTTTGCTTTAATTTCAGCTTTTAAATGTTTTTGCCAAATTAGTCTGCAAATTGGTAGTTACCTTTACCTTTAGTTACCTTTTATTACAGACTCCTAAAACCAGAATTCAAAGAACTGAATAAGATTATTTTTAACTTTTAAAAAATAGTCCTTTATAGTTTTGCAAAAAACTTAAAAGTTAAAAAATAGTATACATTCTCACAATTTAGAAAGACTTCCCCCAAGTTTGGTAGTAATTTGTGTTGTTTCTTTCTGTTCCTTCTCTTATTTTTGTCAGATATATTCTTTTGGTTTCTTTTTGGTTTCTTGTGGATGTCTTTTTTCACACAGGTGAATATATGTTTTGGTAGGTGTAACCTAATTGACCCACCGGGTTGGTCTAGTGGTTAACGTGTCTTCCCAAATCAGGTGATTTGGAAGTCGAGAGTTATAGCGTTAAGTCCTAGTAAAGCCAGATATATTTACATGGATTTGAATACTAGATCGTGGATACTGGTTTCTTTGGTGGTTGGGTTTCAATTAACCACACATCTCAGGAATGGCCGAACTGAGAATGTACAAGACTGCAATTCATTTACACTCATACATATCATCCTCTTTCATCCTCTGAAGAATTATCTAAACGGTAGTTACCGGAGGCTAAAAAGGAAAAAGAAAGAAAGGTGTAACCTATTTTTAAATAAAAATAAAAAAGATGAGCTGTAATAAAATTTAAAAAAACTGAATTCAAAAAAACAAAGTAAAATATGGAGGTTCGTAGTAAAACAGTCCAATATATCTCATTCTGAGAAACAGATATAGAGTTATTAAACAATAATTAAAATTATAAAGAGAATTGCCGCCGCCTCTGGGTGAACGAGCCACGTCCGGTTGATTGAGTAGCTGGTGACGCCTCCCGGTGCAACGGCCACGACGACCAGGATCATCCTCGAGGTACGTCTAAATTTTTACTCACACACACACACACACACACACACACACACGCGCGCGCGCGCACAATAATATATTTCATTTTCACAACACTTTTCACTGAATACAGGAAAAACGCGAAAAGGGAAATTCCAACGGGGAAAAAGGGGAATTCCCACAGGGAAACAGGGCAATTCCAATATGATGGACATCCGCCATCTTGGATTTTGACGCCGTATCCCTATTTCCGTACTACCTTTAGAGCTAGCAATGTGGCGGCCAGGGTTGATGTTATTGCAGGTGAAACGGAAACCCTTCCGCTATCCACGTGCCCTCTTCGATGGAAAGTATGTAGCGAAGGTGCCCATGTATGTCGGTGTATGGAAGTTCTAAAAGCTTCGGTGAGTAGAGGCCTGGAGTCAGTGCAGAGATTGCGCATCCGCTCTCTGCTCGGACATATACCGGTTCCACCGGAGTACCAGATCGGACCTCCAAGGTTAGTAGCCCTGGAGCGGGGATGTACCCGGCGGCTAGCCTTGCTACAGAAGGGATCAAACATAATGCAACAACTTGAACAACTCAACGTAGCAAAGGGTGCATGTAAACACTCTCGTTTAGAAAGAGCCGATTCGCCAGAAGCAAAGAGGAAATGTAGCAAAGAGTTCGAAAGATCAGAAAAGATTTGAGGAAATATTTTTGGAAACAATACGTCTAGACTTAGACATCTAGTTATTACAAGGGAGAATGGAAATTTCCAGAAAGTCAGCCCATTATTAATTGCCAGAGAGATTACAAATTATGCTGGAGGTCCTGTGAAAGATATTCACAAGACTTTTAATAGTTTATACATCAAAACCGTAAACGACATTCAAAGCGTATAGGTTCAAGCTTTAAAGAAGATTGGTGAGTTCTGTGTGTCTGATCAACTACTCAGTGCGGTAAACTCGTCGAAAGAAGTTGTTGTTTGCCGTGATCTTCTTAAATGCACCGAAGAAGAAATAGTGGAGGAAATGTCGAGTCAAGGATAGATTCAATACCTCAGGTTATCCATGAAAAGAAATGGTGAGGTTATTCCTTCAGCGTCGCATGTGTTGACCTTTAATAGACCTAATGTGCCTGAGAAAGTACGAGCTGGCATAAATCGTCTAGACCTATGCAATGTCAACGTTTCGGACACACTGCAATCAGACGTGAAAGGTAAGAAATCTGCGTCTGTGGAATGGAAACTCATGAAAGAGAACTCTCGATTCCCCCCCCCCCCCCCGAGGGGAGATCCCACCTCATAGCGTGTCCAGTCACTACACCACCCCCTCCGTTCCTAGCCAGTAGTGGCTTTAACGGAGGACATCTTCTCGCCCTCAAACTGATTGCGCACCACAGCTTTCAGTTCAGGCCCCGCAGAGATGCCACCGATGCAGATGCCCCGAGGGACATCTGCATCGGTAAAGTTCACCCCGAGATAGTTTTATGTGTTTATGCCTTCAGAAAGAAGACAACGGACACCTGCAGCTACCACATCGCCCTCAGGAACTAAGCTAGAAGCCTAACCGCGGAATGAAGACCCCGCGCCTAGCACTAACTTTATTGAGCCAATTTATCGAATGTCTCAGATCCGAGCAAAACTACCACTATAACAAAACTTTCCCACTAAGGTTTAACACAGCGAAATTTAGACCTTGTTCCCTTAAGAACCCCGCTTACTACTCGAAATGAGTTTCTTATTGACTCCACTCCGGTCTGCCCGGGAGAGGAGAATTAACGCCTACTCCCACCCAGCTCCATCGCGGAGTCCCGCGTGACATTCACCATCTTTCGTAACCGCCGCCGAAACGTCGCTGCATACCACCGAAGCGGCACCCAGAGACGTCCCGCCGACAGTGTCGTTAGCTCACAAAATGCCCCCGTCGAAGCGCGACCGCACCCCCCGGGACAAGGATAACCATGCCCGTTGGCAGCGGCCGCAACTCCACCGACAGCCTTACTCCAACAAAATAACACCAATTATTCTACGAGGCACGCTGCCTTAAGCGCCTACCTTCGGCCAGTCAACTGTCCAGGCGGTCCCTAGCCACCAAGGTTCCTATCACCTACTAAATCCCTACCGCAGTCCTGCTCAGGGTGAGGAAGCGAAGGAAGCCAGCAACTATTGTCCACTCTCTACGAGTCCCCCAGTTGACTCGTAGATCCAAAACAAAGTTTACTCTATCGAGTTCCCTAGTAACTCTGGTACGCTCAGCTTCGTACCGGGGACATATGTGTAGGACATGGTCCACGGTGTCATCGACCCTACAGGCCGGACAGAAGCCGGAATCAACCAACCTAAACCTAGCCAATTTATCCCTAAATGCACCATGTCCGGAGAAGAACTGTATCATGTGCCGATTGGGGGATACCCAGCTAACCGCTCGCAACTCTCTAACATTGGGGAATATACCATGCGTATAACGACCTGTTAAAGAATCGTTCCACCTATCTTGCCAAGAGTCAAAACCTTGGTCTTCGATCTCACGCATACGCCCTGAAGTAAGAAGGCCTCCCTTCTTTGCAACATACCGCTGGCTACGTTCCGTAGCCGTAATATCCACAGGTTTGATGCCCGCGATCACAGTTACTGCCTCTCGCGAGACAGTCCTGTAACCGCCGACAACCGCTAATAAAATAAGACGCTGGGCTCGTAATAGAATGTCCCTATAACATTGGTACCGCAAACGATGAGCCCAGACGGGCGCAGCGTACAACATAATGGCCTCGCAAACACCTTTGTAAAGAATCCGCATGGTACGGAAATTCAACCCCCAATCGGGATGGACTACTATACGGACGCCGAAGAAAGCATCAACTGCCTTCTTGGCCACATACTGCAGGTGCTCCTTGAAGAGAAGCCTCTCATCAAGGATAACACCCAGATACTTCTGAAGAGTGACATACCTAATTGAACGACCGTCCATCACAACCCGCGGATGGCGAGTTACAGCTAGATGGCCCTTCAAAAACATCATAGTGGTTTTCTCCGCACTGAAAACCATCTTATGCTGATGACACCACAACCGCAAAACCCTACATGCCTGTGCCGCTCTGAGCTCAATCTCAGCACACGAACCACCCTCAACCAGCAGCAGCCCATCGTCGGCATAAGCCACACGCGACAGCTACCGGGGAAACGTAGCCGCATGAGAGTCAAACTCGATGGTCCAGACGAGTGGACCTAATACACTGCCCTATGGACATCCTTTTGACAGGGTCTTTCCTACTTGCGAACTGCCGTCACGAAGGACAACAGTTCTTTCGCTGAAGTAACTCGAGAGAGTCCTAATTTCATCCCGCGTTCAACCACACTTCTGCAATTGAAACAAGGCAGAGGGCCACCACAAGTTATTAAATGCCCCGGATATGTCCAAGAAGACACCGAGTACATATTTGTACTCACTGCCTGAAGCCAGATCCAGGACCCTAAGAATCGCGTCCTCTGTACTCTTACCGGGTCTGAAGCCATACTGGTCGTCCATCAGCATGTGATTTGAAGTCAGCCTACTATTGATGCGGAGGTAAAGTACCTTCTCGAAAACCTTTCCAACAACTGGCAAGAGCGTCAGAGGACGGTAAGAAGAACTGACGGTGGGGTCCTTGTCACCACCTTTGAATAATAACTTCAAAATACCACGCTTCCAGCAAGCCGGGAAATACCCGGCGAATAAACACCTATTGAACACCCTAGTCAATGGGCCAAGAATTACAGGCAGGGTGCGAACAAGGAGCTCCACCGTAATACCATCATATCCGGGGGCTTTGTTTCTAGCCAGGCTACAGATTACTTGGCGGACTTCCGCCTCAGTAATCTCCGAAGACGCAGAGTCTGTGTTGAAATCGACAACCGCCGCTCGAACTCTCCGATGATACCATGTCTCACCAACCTCGGTATCATCGGGGAGCAGATCGTCCATCAGAAGAGATAGAATACGATCTTTCTCAACTACAACCCCGTCTTGGGTCGAGAGAGCCGACAGAAGATTGTCCTTTTTCCGCTTGTGACCAAGTACTCGATAAACAACACCCCAAGGGTCTTTATTCCTCTGCTCTTGAACAAAAGAGCGCCAGGAATCTCGCTTCGAAGTTCTAATGCTATGAAAATACTCGTTCCTTTTCTGACGATACTCCGCAAACAGAACCGCGCGCCGGTCAGGATCACGCGCACGCTGTGCGGTTCTCCTGAGTCGGCCCACGGCCTGCTTTATCGCAGTCAAGTCCCGAGACCACCAACCAGCTACTCTCTCTCGACCCGCGCTCCGGGGGATTGAGAGTTCTGCGGCTTCAACCACCGCAGAAGAAAAATTCTCTGACAGATTATCTAAAGGGACCTCCTCCAGGATACGAGTAAACACCCGCATCCTGACGGGTGTTCATTCTAACAAGAATGTTAGAAAACTTGGGCCAATCCGCCCGCCTGTGCAAGAAGCGCCCCTGCTGAACAGGAGCGTCTGCCCTAAAGACATCGCGCAGCCCACCTATCCAATCAAAAACTATGAGCCGATGATCACTTTCGCAATCATCGACTAGCGACCAATTAAGAATCCTACCAGGGATATCCTTACCAATGGTAACATCAATGTTGATACCATGGAAGGCCCTCCGCAATCCTACTGCGCCGGCGAAGGTAGCAAACTCGCCGGCGACATTGAATACTTCAAATCGGTGCTGCGCGATGAAGCCTTCTAGAAGTTCACCGCCGTCGTCTGTGATCCCACTGTGCCAAAGAAGCGATTTGGCGTTCGCATCAACTCCTATAAGAATAGGACGACCCGCTATCAGCCTGATAATTCTATCCCATCTTTCCAAGTGTAAATCAGTGGGATCTCTGTACTGAGAGTACGAACTAACCACAACTAGGTCGAAACCATTCACAGCAAGCTTAACAACGACGTGATGCGTGTCAGAGGCTTGCCGTATAAAGACACTATCTATGGACTTCTTGCGCAGCACGGCGGATTTACTTTCGCCAACATGGAACTTATTCCAGCCTGAAAAACCTGGCAGGTCACCCTTGACAACGTACGGGTGTTGCAGAAGTAAAACATCGAGGCTCCGCTTTTTAACGACGTTATCTAACTCTACTTGGACCGCATAGGCACCCTGGGAATTAAGTTGGCCGAACCTAACCATCGAGCGAATTGAAGTAGACCTCAACCGCTCTTAAATAACTGCCACACTCCCTACTGTTGATGGAGTACCTATGATTCTTACGTAACCGCTTGCAGTTAACGCAAGTCGGAGCCTCTTTCTTTTGCGGACAATCGACACGCTTGTGGCCCTGATGACCACAATGGGCGCAGACCGACGCATACTTACAAAACATGGCCCTGTGGCCAAACCTACAACATTTGAAACACTCTGCACGTCAAGGTATTCCTTGACGCGACAAGAGGCAAAATCAACGAAGACTCTACCCTCGGACAAAAACTTCTGGTGGAAACCAGCACGTAATTCAATTACTCCGTGATACCGAGAGGCATCACGCTTTCCAGTCTTAAAGACTAGCCTGCACTGCTCTTTGAACGAGGCCTCGTCCAAATCAGTATTCTGCTCCCGAATGAGAGACAGAACTTCGTCATCGGAGAGATTTCGCTCGATGTCATATATTATGACAAGGAGCTTCCTCAACCACATGAAAGAGAACTGTGAAAAGATCCTCCAGTTTGCATTAACTGCAAAGAGCACCACAACTGCCGATCAAGAAACTCCCATATGTGTATAAATTGTAAACAGCCATTTAGGAGGTTAAAATGCTGCAAAAGGTAAGCTGTCCTGAAGCGAGGAAAATTTTTAGCAATTGAACACCTCGACCGACAACGGCTTAAGCAGAAGCAGCATTTTCACCTTCGTCATCTAACGTTATCGTGATGCAGTTGCTTACTACGCTTGCACCAAGTCTTGCGACTATGATAGAGAAAATCATTGACCCCAAGATTGAATCTAGTCAGCGAAAGAAGCAATTAAACCTGTGAAGACTCATTTACAGACGGACTCTAGGACTGAATCTTTTCAGCGAATAGAAGCTGCAAAACCCAGGACGATGACACTTCCAACTGATGTTGTACGTGAAGATAAGGAAACATCTGACAATTCCAAAAACATCACTTCGATCAGTCATAAGAAGTAGGATGTGGCAAGGGTAGAGAAAACGTCGAACATTACTGTTATGGAGGTGCAACTAACAACAGAGAAAGCACCGGACATAAGCGCTATAGAACCCGCACCTATGGAACTTCCAAAAGCCCAGAGGACACTTAAGGAAAGGGTGAATATTTCATCCTTCCCAAGTATACCTTTTGAGATTGAATCAAGCACTTCAGCCGCAGAAAGTATACCGTTGGGGATCGAATCAAGTTCAGGTTCAATAACTGCCATGTTAACCGCTCCGTAAAAGTTGTCATCACCTGATGTTAGCCGCAGAACGTCACTAGTATCTGAAAGGGAGGAAGATGCCATGTCCGAAGCTTCAGACACATTGTCATCAGAAGTAGAAGCCGTAAGGAGAATGGAAAAAATATGTAAGAAAGGATGGCCGAAAGGAAAGCCTAGGAGGTAAACCAAAACAATATGTTCAAGAATCAAGCTTTCTCGTGATTGTATTTCTGTATTTATTTGAGTGTTTTAATTCTTGATTAAAGAATTAACAGTGTTTAGTTTCATGTGAAATGTAAAAATTTAAGTCTACTATTTTTTTTTTTTTTTTTTTTGATGTGGAAGGGGCTAATGGCCATAGCAGTCAACTTCAAACACTTAAAAAAAAGTAATAATAATAATAATAATAATAATGCCTCAGATAAATCCAATCTCACATTCATGCAATAACATCTACGCACACGTCCGGGGCGGGCAACGCCATGGTACTTCAGTACATTCACTTATGCCGGCCAACGGGGAGATGGTCTTGCGCAGGAGCTTCCTGTGGAGTACGGGATTGGCGGTCTCGAGCTATCTGGTTGCGGTTGTGCTCCTCGGTTTTGCTGTTAGCAGCGGGGGCGGGAGGCATGACCGTAATCTCTTTTGTCGACGCTGGGTGGAGTGTGGATAGGGAGTGCTCATCTTTCTTCTCTGTTGTGGAGCCGGGTCGAGGGTGAGCTGCTGTCAGCATGTTCTACTGAAGTCTTGCGCCGTCCAGCGCAAGTCGGTCACTTCGTTTCTTGGCAGAGATTGTCGCATGGGTATTGGCATCGGAGCCTTTACGAGCCGCTGCCGAGGTATGGTAGCCCGTGCGACAGGCGGCGTGGCTTCGTTCCACCGGTGGCGGTCCAGGTTGTAACTTGGAAATGCCGCGCTAGACTCCATGATGTGACCGGGTGGGGGTGCGGGATTTATCCCCGATTCCTGCGCGGACCGGAATGAAGTTACGTTTCCCTTGTTATGTGACCTAAATTGGTCGAAGGTCTGAATTTCTATGTTGCGTAAACATAATTTGGATCGGTATGAATGTAGCACTGATTTAACTTTAAACTTCTTCGTTTTCTGTGGCATTCACAGTCACGAACGATGCTCTCAAATCTGGACTAGGCGCGGGGTTCGCGCTTCCGTGTTTTCGGTCAGTTAGTTTGAGGGAATCATGTTAGGTTGGATGTGAAGATGTCCGTTTGAGACCTAAGTGAAGGCGAAATTTGATTTGTATTTTACTGATGCAAATGTCTGCCGAGGCATTTACATCGGTGGCATCCCGACCGAGGCCTAGCTGATGACTGTGAGATATAACGGTTAGATGGTCTAAAGACGACCTCCGGTAAAGCCCCTCAGGGCTCGGAACGGAGGGTGTGGTTTGGCGACCGGTAACGTCACAAGGCGGGTGTCTTCCTCCTTCGGGATTGGGATGCTACTTGCGAGCCCAGGGATGTCGGTGTCATGGGTCAGAAACTACCTGACTCTCCGGCTCGGGTTAAATTTGTGGGAGACGGCTGACTGGGGAACCCAGGCAGGATCAATGATCCGGGGCACGCCCAACAGTCTCTCCGCCCGCAACTTGTGACATCATAACTGCCGTATTATAGGATTATGGACAATTTTTCATCCAAGTCTTCCGTGGCAGAGGGTCCACGTAAAAATCCTCGTCCTGGAGACCCTTTGTCTTCGCATGCTAAGAGAAGGAAGAGTGTAGAATTTAGTGATAAAGAAGAGATAATAGATTTGGAAAGGAAGAAGGAAACTTGTAAGTTTAGACCGAAGAATAGTGGTTCAGTACTTGTATATTAATTATAAAGAAGAAAAACAGCGATTTTTCGAAAGGTCGCTGCTGGAGGATGGTTAAAGAGACAAGAAAAACTGCAGTTGGACGTTTTTTTGGAAACTGTTAACCACATTCAATCGTTGCGATTATAAAAAGCCAAAAAGATCGGAGTTATGGACATTGAGGTAGCTCACCATAGTACTTTAAACTCTTCAAAGAGCGTTGTCGTGTGCAGGGATTTGTTAAACTGCACAGAAGAGGAGGTTGTAGATGAACTTCAGGAACAGGGTGTTTTGCGTGCTGTCGCTTAAACATGGCGTCGCAACGGAGACGTTTAACCCTCTGCGTCACATGCGTTAACTTTCAGTAAACTGAAGTTCCCAGTTTATCCCAACACCTTTGCGTTACTTTGATTATTAGAGATCCGTACACACGGTGGCCGTATAAGGAAAAGGTTTGTGTATGTGGTGAACCATTACATCCAGATAACCAATGCAGGGATCCTCCTTTCTGACAACTGTCATGGACACCGTTCTGCAAGGTCTAGGAATTTTACTATTTATAAACAGGAAGTAGCTGTTCAAGAGATCAAAACGGTACAGAAAGTCAGCTACTTTGACGCAAGGAAAATTGTGCTTGGCAGAACGCCAAAGATAGCTTCATATGCGCAAGTTGCGGCCGCTCCTGCAGCTCCTACAGCTTCTTTAAAATCACAAGATATGCTATTAGTCGACCGTCAAGAGGATATAGTCTAAAGCCGTTGCAGAAGAAAGCAGAAGTTCCATTGAAAAAAGCTCCGTAAAGCCTGAATTTGAGCCTACAATTAGCACTTATGTTAATCCAAAAGAAGTAGTAATTGAGAGAAAGACTGAGCCGACTACATCTAAAGTAAAATTGCAGGAAGGAAAAATCCCGATCGAGGTATCTGCGAAACCAGAAGTGATGAAATTGGAAAAGGAAGACTTTAAAACACCAACAACGGTGACCCTGAAAGCACGGAACCCTTTAGCCGACAGGGCGAGAACTTCGGACGCCCCACACATTCTAGCGGTGAGTACATCCCGTCTTGA
Source organism: Lycorma delicatula (assembly GCF_047948215.1). NCBI lineage: Eukaryota > Metazoa > Arthropoda > Insecta > Hemiptera > Fulgoridae > Lycorma > Lycorma delicatula. The sequence goes on along the minus strand of NC_134455.1, from coordinate 160,630,943 downwards.
TTGTGATATACTTCTGACCGCGCCATCGAAGCCGGTGTCATGCAACGCCGGTAGCAGGAGATCCTCCGAAACTTGCGGCGGAGGATCTGAAGACTCCACCTTCGAGGCCTCAGATACCATGGATATCGTTATCGAGGCCTTTAGGAAGATGGAAAAAAGAAGCAAAAAAGGATGGCCTAAAGGAACACCAAGGCGTTAGAATTTCAGAAGAGATTGAATATATGATATGAAGAATTTCCTTTAAATATGAATATGAAGAAGGGCCCTTTAAATCCTTGTCGTTATTTGTTTAACATTATTTTTATATTAGTGTTTTTTTTAATATTTTGTAATGGCGATTTGAACATTGTTTATTTGATGTAGATTTTATTATTTGACAACGTTTCGTAAGAAATGGTTTTCTTTTTTTATGCGGCAAGGACCATTTACACCCTTGCCATTTTGTGTTTATCAAATCCTATTAGAGCATCTCTATTGACAAGACAAGTCTACTGACGATAATGCTCGTGTTTTTAACTTGGAGAGAAAAGTATGTGTTTTTCTTTTATTCTTATTTGACGTGGAAGGAGCTAATGACCATAGCAGTCGATGCCCCTAAAATTTCAAAAAATAAAATAAATAAAAAAATTAAGTAAATAAAAAAATAAATAATAATAATCTAATGCATCTTTATTACAAAATCCGTAAACAAAAATTATGTTCACATAACCTCCATTTGAAAACTGGAAGGGATATAATAGGATTACTAGAGTGCTTAAGCTGTCATTCAAAGTAATATTAATATTCAAATTCGATGTAGAACTAAAATATGTTAATTTTGTTTTACATATAAACTAGTAGATATAGATTTCTTTTCGGGTGTAATTTAAAGGCATTATTTTTTAAGTTGATAAACTTGTGTTATTTGGGCGCTGCATCGTCGTAAATCTTGTTATTTATTCATGAAGTAGCTACATGTTGATTAAATTACAGAGCGTATCCGAATTCCGCCCGCGGACGTTATATAATTCCGAATCATTTTGGCCGAGCAGGTAAATTTTTATAATGATTTTCGACTAAACATGCTACTGATGATATGAACGGGTAATAAATAGGAAAATAAGATGCTTCAATTAAATTTTTTACTTTCATAAGATAACGAAATACAATAAAATTTGTAGAATTACTTTTGAAGTATATGAATTAATGAATGGCATGAAAATGTATTCAATTTAGTTTATAAAACGAAATATTATAAAATCTAAATTAATTATTAAAACATTGAAGATTTTAAAGAACATTATAATAACATTTAATAAACATTTTGAGGAAGTACATTTTTATTTCTTCACAAATAAGATACATTTTATTTGTGAAAGAATAAGATTTGTTAAGGAATTTTCTTAATAATGTATCAAAAGACATTAAATGCATGCAAGAGACTAACAGTTTACATTAATTTATTAGGAAACGCGCGCGCGCATATCCTGTGAAGTAACTTACTCGCTCAGTCTTTCTCTCCACACACACACACACACATACACACATTCCCTCACTAAGTCACACACTCGCCCCCCAACTCACTCAAACTCACGAACTCACTCACTCACTCACTCACGGGTTAAGTATAATGCTATTAGTTTCTTTAAATTTCGATTTCTACTTACATTTATGCGTCAAATTTAGGGCTAGTAACATGTTGGCAGTAGTTTTAATTTTTTCATCGACTTCTAAAGTTTTAACTTAAAAATGAGTTGATTAATAAATTTATTTAAAAAAAAAGATCAGTATGTTTTTACTTCCTTATACGAAGTAAAGGAAATATTGTGATCGCGAAAAATTTTGATTTTTAGATTTCAACGGAAATATCCATTTCGACTAGTCCTGAATCCATTTTGACTGGTTTCGGCGTGACGTCAGTACGTACATATGCACGAATATATCTCGCATAACTCAAAAACGATTAGCCGTAGGATGTTGAAATTTTGGATTTATAACTGTTGTAACACCTTATGTACCTCCCTTTTTGATTGCAATCGACTTAACCAAAAGTGTCCGACATTTTATTAACTGCAGTAATAAGCCCTCATTGAGAGCTTTTTAACCATTTATCATAAGTGGTACTTATTTTCATTGGTTCCAGAGTTATAGCCAAATTAAATTTTAATTAATGAAATATTTGGATCTTACAAGGGGAAGGCACATCGGTTCGAATCAGACTTCATCTCCTTTTTTTTAAATTTAAATATATTGATTCATTAATAATTTATTAACCCCTTATTGTTAAAAAAATTACAATAAATAATAATTCAATAATAACAATAAAAAAAATAAAAAATATGAAAAAATATCAGACGTTAATGAAATAGAATTTTATGTACTTCTCATTCTAAAAAAATGTGTATATGTAATTAAATAGGCGTACAGGAAAGTTATGTGGTGTCCACATCGGATTTTTAATTCGAGTTTATTTATTTTTTAATTTAATTAAAATATAATCTACTTATTTACTTTAACCGAAATTAGTATTCCTAAAATAGTGAACTCGTGTGATCTTTCCATTTACCAATTTTCATAGCTTGTAATTGGGTGAAAAGAAACCATCTGGGCAAAAATATAAAAATGATTACTATTGGACATCGTTCAACCTAGAAATCGAGGAAAAAAATTTTAAACACCGCACCGTGACGGTAAACTTCGTAACGACGAACATGCGAGACTTCGGGTGACACTCGAAAACCCAGTAAAGATTTCCGGCAGATTGTATTTTTGTATACTCCTTGATTTTCGAATATTCCCTCAAGAAATTAAAAAACTTTTTCGGCCACAGAATATTAATAGTTGCCAGTAAACATTTTTAGTGTAAAATTAAAAATGTTTACTAATATTACGTCTATTTTAATTGTTTAATCAGTTATTAATCAATGAGCTTCTGTGAGAGGATGTGGGAGGTTAGGAAGTCTGTAATAAATCAATTATTTAAAATACAATGCATTCGTTGGTAGACGAGTAGCTTTCTTTCTGAGTAACAATAAATGGAAAGGGGCTAGCATATTAAAAAAAAAGTAAATATAAAGACGAAATAATGTAAAAATATCAGCAGTAAAATACTTTAAGTGCCGATGTTTTATTCTCGTTCAGGTTCACGCAATTTTATCACACGGCCTTGAAAACTAGTATCGGTGTACTGTTTGTGATCTAATACTGAAACTCGTACAAGAAAAACTAGTTTTGGATTTCAGAACATTTAACAGAATTTTCAATATCGAAAAACATAATCGATTTTTGGTCGCAATTATTGAATTTTACAATAATCTACCGATACATTTTTTCAATGAAATCTTGCTCAACGTAATGTAAATATTTATTACTCATTTATTAAATTATTTTACGCTCATATTGTCATTTTATTTTAAGCATGATGATAGATTATTGACTAAAACAAAAATAAAAATTAGATATCCAGTGAAGTATATTCTGCCGTCGACTAAAATGTCTATCACAATAAAGAATGTTTCTAGTTTACCTCCTCAATTACTTTAGGAATGTGTACGTACAGTTCTATTGATTAATGTTTTAAGTGTCAATAATAAATTACGTTTCAGTATGATGTTTGCATTGAATTAAAGCTATTGTTACTACATTAACGAGTCGATTAATGATTATTGCTGCACTCTAATAGCTATAATTTATAATTTAGCAATAATGAATCGCTTATAAATAATGAATCGTAATTGCTTTATTATATTTATGAAAACTATCAATATCGACACAATCTGAAGATTGTTGGCCCTCCGGCCAACAATATTCAGTACATTCGTACAGTATTAAAGAGAATATAAAATGTAAGGTAGTTTAATCTTTCAAGCTCGTGAGTGTACTAAAAGAATGGAGTATGTGAACGAATTTAGCCAGGGCGCCGTATCACGTTGTTATTAGTAGCACGTTCGATACGATAAAAGCTCAACATACTTTTATTGTGTTCCACCTTTTTTCACAAATGTTGTAAAATTGCACAACATGCTGTAGCGATTCGGAAGAAAAGGATCGATCAATCTGAAACTCATTAGCGATAGAAAGAGAAGGTCTACAAATACAAATATTTTTAACTCCACCCAGCAAAAAAAATGTTGGTACGAACATTATAGAAATTTTTGCATTGATTACAATTATAGGTCGACAATACAATATAAAAACTATATATAAAATTAAACGGTCTTGTTCGTTACTTCCCCTCAGACAAACAAGTCGTCAAATATGCATTCTGTACATAGGGCTTAAAATAAGATAATTATACATACCTTCTGTATTTATTGAAATAACATAAATATTGTCGATTTTACAAACCATTTTTTTGCGTTTTTTTACACTATGTGCAAACTATACTGCGTTGTGTACAGTAATTTATCACTGTGTATTATTTATTATTGACTTTGTTCTTACTTCTCTCAATTTAAAATGTCTACCCAAAATAAGACGTTTGGAGAAATTAAGTTATTCTGTTTAATAACCGGCAATTTAATACGATTAATAAGTTACGATTAAAAATTAAGATATCTTAAAATTATTAATTTTAATATCAGTTAAATGATTCAAAATCACAAATAATGAGAGATCTTAAACGTCAAAGATCTTAAACGTCTACTTACGGCCGGCCGTTAATCATTGTTAGCTGGGGTGAAGATTATAAAGAACAACACCCAAACTGAATATTAATAAAATAAACGTTTTATTTATTTCCCCCAGAATTTATTCAAAATGGACTGTTTCGTCGGTGTATCTCTGAGAACCCGCTTTTTCAGTATATTCGGTGAGGGTGCATTTTAATGAAATAAATAAAAAGACTTAATCCCGTAAAATCTGCAATATTCTTAGTTGAAAACGTCTTATGATTTCACACAGCGGCGACTCTCCATGTGAAATCTGTGTGTGTGTGTGTGTGTGTGTGTGTGTGTGTCTTGCTGAAGTAGGTGTGTACTTGCTAAAATTAGAAAAAATGCTAAATGGTCAATTTTGTGCGACCTCTGAGTACTGTCCATAATTCACAAACCTCAGCACCTGTGTTCAGTTGCGTCATTCGACCTAGGCAAAGTGGAAAAGAGATCGTATATCAAGTCAGCAGCTGTAGCCGCTTGGCAACGGAAACTTCCCATCCTCCGCAGCAGCGGAAGCAGCAGAGAAATGAGTACTGTAGTTTTGACCTCATATTTGGTCAAAAAGATGAACCTCATCTTTGGCCATTCATTTTCGTACTACATAAAATTACTTACTAAGTAAGTAGTTTCGTAAAACGTTTATTCCTGTATTCTGAAGATGATCTTTAATATTTGATCAGATCCCTCGTTAAGTTATTACGTTTCAAATTATAAGAAATATAGCTGCATCGGCGGAAAATTGTATGCGAAATCATTATACCTGCAAAGATGAAAAAATCTTTTGCCGACGTACCCAACTGTGTCAAGAAGCAGCTTTAGTCAGCACGGGGATCAGCCCAGCAAGAGTGCTGGGCTGTGACCCATTATTTAATAATGAGTATTGACCGTTGTTTAATAATTACATTTATTATGTCGTGACAGCTCAACAGTCACGATATTTCTCATCAGTCATGTCTGCACATTCTGACCTATTAAAATTTAACGAATTTAATTTAATATATATTTATGTATTAATGAATTTAAAATTATTCACTGTTGCTCGTTTATTAAGGACACTCGATAAGGGAAAATGTATCTATTACTTTCAGTGTTAATTAGATACCCTTAATCAGGAAGTTTTTAACACTTGTCTGTGCATTTGAACGGATGAGCTTGTTTTTATCTTTCGGGGTACATAACTTCTCAGAATACTCGATACTGGGCAGAGTAGATACACATGAATTCCATTCGTGACCGATTGACTTTGAAATCGGAGCTTATCGCCCTGTTTTAAGAAACTGTACAATTGGATTTATTTTCTAGGAGGCGTCCGTTTAGACCAGAAGCGGACGAAGAAGGCACGGTTTATATCAATCAACTTATCGTGGAACTCCCTAGACAGCATGAAGTGACTTACCATATCTGATAATTTTTTCATCGAAACCAAAATGATTTTCGGAGGAAAGGAGAATAGCGCAACTTATCGCATAATTCGACCTTATATCTGGTATAATAATTTCAAAATAGATTTTGAAGCGGATGGTAGTAAAATGTGAAATTTAATTTATAACATCATTATAAGTTGTTTTTTAGCACGGTTAATTTTGTTTCAGTTTTATGTAAATTATTAATTAATATTACTGTATCCTGCAGAATCCGTAAGTTGCATTTTTGTTTTAAGGAAACATTAGACGCTGTTGAGTATATTACAGTGCGCTTAGAAATTTCTCCATACCTATGTCTGGTACCAATTTAGCTGAGGTGACATGATCTATTAAAATATTAATTGTGACTTATCTATAACTAACCTGGATGCAGATTTGCAGCGCCTACCCTAACCCTTCTTTATACATTACTACATTAATGAAAGGAAAACGATAAGGTCGCGACTAATTTAAGGGTAGACGTTCAATTGACGTGTTTGTAACTTGTATTGACAATTAATTATTTAAAATATTAAAGGTGAAAAAATTACCTTGAATTTTAAGAGGTTTTAGTAATTAATGAGCAGCTTGTTCTGGTAATTATTGAAAGGATAAGATTAATTAATGCAATTTAGTCGAAAGAATTATTTTGATATTAACAGTGTAATACAGGAAGTACTAAATGATCGTTAAAATGTGATTTATAATTTAAGCTCTTTTGTATCGTAATTCATAAAGTAAGTTCAAATTATTTGATTTATCAACTACGCTAGAGTGAGGAAACTGTATGTGATTATTATAACGGGGAACGATAATTAGGAAACAAAAAAATAGTTTTTAGTTAAAAGAAATTAATTTTTGTATTGAAATAAGGAAATGCAAGGCAAAACCAAACAGAATAAATAATTGGTTACAAAAAAACTTGATCCGGATGAATTTATTTTCATTTTGAAGGATTTATGTAAATCTTTGTAAATTATTTTTTCGATAATCATTTTGTTTTTCTTTACGGGAAGCTAATTTAGCTGAATTTTTAAAATATTAATTAACCTATTTTTTTTTTTAAATTAATTGATACAGTTGGTTAATGTTATGTAAGCTTTTAGTCATTACTATATTTATATTAGAATAAAGTTACTGCACATTTTTTTAAACGAAAAGTTTATATGGATTTTTTTTTGTAAAATTCAGCATAGATTATGTAAATTTTCTTGGGGCGGCGCAGTTTATCAAGTGATAGTTCCTTCTTATTGCATTAGATTTTAAACTATTACGTTTAACATTAAAACGTTTTCAAAAAGTATTTTAAAAACAAGTAAGATAAAATTTTGAATCTTAAATCTGTAAATATTTCTAACTACGGCTATCTGTTGATCGACGGACTTTTCCATATCTCAGAGATTTTCCAGTAAATTTACAATAAAGGAACCAGGAATTAGGTGACAATTTCAATTAATGACAGATTATTTAAATTACTTCTAAGTTAAAAAAGCAAAGATGGGGGTTTTTAAAGTAGTTTTTATATTCTAATCTCCTTAGGTATTTGAGTGATAAAAATATAAATCGCAATGAGATTTGTTTTTTCTTTTTAATAACTTTATTTTGCAGTTGCATTGCAAAAAATGCACGATTTTATTATAAAAACTTTTATAATTAGTGCTATCATTTCTTAACTAATGTAAAAAATACAGGTCGTTCGTATTCTCTTTTGTTAGTCAAGTATCTCTTAAACTGCCGAAGGCTGTTGATTCTCACCAGCACTACGAACCGGCTGTTAAACATAGCGTACGTAGTTAAACTGGAGAGATATATTAATTACGGGATAAAGATTGTACTCTTCAACCTCAAGAATAACTAGATTCTAGCCGGCAAAAGAAGTGTTCAACGGAATTTATAATATGAATTAAATCAGCCAGACTTGATTAGAAAGACCTCTTATTTATGTTTTAATTAGAATTTTTGGTTATTAACTACCTTTTTGTAAGAGGTATAGATTCCTTCCTCAGACAAATCTTTAAAAGAACGTAAAAAAAATTGTACGTATATTACGCACTAGTATTATTTTATTAAAAATATTTACCTAATGTTTACCTAGATTAATTTTTTCAATAATTGTCATCTTACGGCTTCATTCGACATTATTTTTGGTTCAAAAGTGACTCGTGGACTAATTTTATTGAAAATTTTGTAGAGAAAATGATTTTTCAACACGACGGAGTTCTCATTTTTTTATCAAGAATTTAGGATGGCTTTACGCCAGTGTATTTTATGAATCTGTGAGGAAATATGAAATCGTTAGTACACGAACAAAAAGTAACTAGAAAAGAATAATTAGTGACAAGAATTCTCAACGATGTTAAAATTATGTGAAAGAATCCTGATACATTAAGACGAGTCACTCGAGGAATTTTAAATCGAGCGGAATATTATGAAAACGTTGAATGAGGACTCTTGAATAATTATTGTTAATGAAATTTGTGATATGTTTTTGTTTATACTTTTTTAATAATTGATTTTGTTTTTAGATATATTCTAATATTGAAACGATTCTAGTTTCTGTTTAAAATTATAGTACAGTTTTTCTGCCGTATTTCGATATTTTTAATAAAAGCCAATTTTTTAAACTCTTCTTCATGTTCATTGACTTAACTTAGATTTTGTCAGAATTAAATTTAATACATTTTACAATATCTTTTGCAAAATTCTATTTGTTCATCAGCAATCTAACGAAGTTATTATACGTGAAACATTACCTTATAAAACCTTCTTCTTTGTGACGCAATTTTTTTGGGTTTTATAATAATTTGCTCAAAAATTACTAGAGATACAATTCTGGGACGTATTTTATTCGATTTTTACGGTCAATATTTTATACGAAACTATCAAATTTATTTCTTAATTAAGTTCTGAGAATTTCAGTAACTCTTTATTCTCCCTTGGAGCAGAAATCAGGGCGAAATTTTTCGGAAAACTTTAAACTTGAAAGCCAAGCGTTTCCGAACCCATGTATATGTGAACTGGTAGAATATGTCCTGATTCGGAAGTTCGTTATTCTTGAGACTGATCTTGAAAATGGTCATTTTTAGATCGTCCACAACCGATAGCCACTTCCTTTGAAATAAGATGAAAATCCTTATACTTAAGAAGCCGAATCCTTAGGCCTACGGGCTCGTCTAGAGACTCCATTTTCCTATTTGGGAAATAAGCATTTAATTATATTAGGGTCAATGTCTATCGATTGTAGCCAGAGCTCTATTCCTCTAAAATATCTATTATTTCAGCTGACCTTTTTCACGGTTCTATTGCGGCAGAATTAGAACTATAGTAGATTCGGGAATAGATTAAAAGAAAACTAAGTTATTCAGTAACACAAAACAGAAATATCTTTTGCCATATGATGCAAAAAATTTAATTCTGTTTAAGCTCACTCAATTTATTAACAAAATTTTCGTTTCTTAACGTGTGATACGTCAAGCCAGTTTGTTTTTTAATGCTGAGATAGAATCTGAAGTCAGAATCTTTCCATCACCCAAGTTTTTTTTCCAAAACACAAGTTTTTGAAAAATTCCATAATTTAGATTTTGAAGATTGCATATATGAGTATATGATGCATGATAATAACATAAGTTTTTTTATTATATATGATTACTTTATATTTCTGTGTTCAGAACTATATAATTTAACTCTATTAATCAATTGTTAACTGTGAAAATATAACTTAACATCAAATATCATGACATTATATCGCTCTACTGAAGCGTATGTAAACAAGATTCATCATGTCTGTACAATTCAAAATAACACAAAGCTTGTTTGTTTTTTTAGCTTACTGCTTTTAATAGTATAATCTCTTCATTCGGTTTTGTAACTATATTGAGTGAACAGTGAAGTCTCATAACACCTTGTAGTTTGTGTAAATGATAAGGACAGTTTTTGCTATGGGTGGTGAATTCACTATAAAATTAAATTGAATTAGCAACATACATAAGAAGTACATTACAAACTGTAACTGATTTATTAATTAAAAAATCTTACAAATTGTACTTTGACTGTTAAATTAGTAATCAGGATAAGACATGGACTCCTCATATAATATGTTGTAACTGTTAGGTTAACTTACGAGGATGGCTAAAAGGCACTAGAAAGACCTTGGAAATTGGTGTCCCTATGGTTTCACGTGAAACAAAAGATCACGTAATGGATTGTTATTTCTATTATCTAATGTGTCTGGAATTTCTAAGTCTAAACACTTCATCAAATACTCCATCCTTCATTGCCATCTGCACTCAGACCTGTACCTCACAGTGAACCCAATCCAGTTCCCAAGTTTCCTGAAAGGTTCATAGTTTAAAAATAGTGTGTTTTATTTGTGAATGAAAGAGCTGAGCTAAGGATCAGCATTATGTTGTAAAATAGTTGAAGAAATATGAGAACACAACTCCTGGTGAAAAAAAACATTATTTGTGAGCTTCTATTTAAACCAGAAAAAGTATTTTTACCTCCCCTTCGTATCAAACTGTGATTAATATAAATCTTTGTAAAATCTATGAAGAAGGACAGTCAAGGATTCTTGTACATAAGGCAGAAATTCCCAAAAATAAGAGAAGAAAAAACTAAAGAAGAAATTTTTATTGGTCCACAAATTGAGAACTGGTCAGAGATTACTTATTTACTTACTTCTAAGCACTACAGGCCAATGGTCTCCTAGCCAGACTCTGGAGCATAGCCCTGGCATCTATCTCGATCCTCTGCCTTTCTTCTCCAATTGGAAACGCCTAGCATTCTCATTTCATGCTCCACATCATTCTGTAGTCTTCCTTTTCTTCTTCTTCTATCGTACATCGTTTTCCTCCATTACCCCCTTGCAATCCTCTCCTCTCCCATTCTCACCATATGAGCCATCCATCTAATTTTTCCTGGTTTTGTGAACCTTACAATATCTTAATTTTCTAGAAAATCTTCATTTTCCATATCTTTAAATTCATCCCTGGTAGGGTCTGATACAATCATATCATTACTTAATCCTCCACTACCATCGCTACCCAATTCAAATCAATACACTTCCATCCCTTCTCTACTATTGTGGTCGCTTATTGCAGTATGGCTGTTATTAAGTTGTTCTCCCACACCATCCTCCTTTTCCCCATTCAATACCTACTTAAAGTGCTTGGTCCATCTCTCCAAAATGCCATCATTATTGACAGTCTGCCCACCTTTATCCTTACAACCCTTCATCCTTGACTGATGTCCCTTCCTAAACCAATCCAACTCTTTATAAAATTTCCAGCTTTGATTTCTACCACATAATACCTCCACTTCTTCTAATCCCCTCATCATTGCCTCGTGCTTCTTGTGCCTTCACATTGACTTTACTTTTCTTCTCAATTTATTGTATTTATTTTGAGCACTTCTTGCATCTCTTTGCATCATCCTTTGCTTAGCCTCATCTCCCCCCCTTACCACTGACTCATTCTCTCCATCATACCACTCATCACTTCTTCATGCCATTCTTACTGCTATGATCTCTTGAGGCACCCTCTCCAAAACTCTCTTTATATTCCTCTACTGACTTTCCAAATTTACCTCCTCCACTGTGTCTTACATAACTTAAGCAAGCTCCTTGTCCAACCTCTCATGGTACCTGTTTCTATCCTCTTCAACCTTTAACCTACCTACATTCATTTGCGTCTCTTCATTGCCCTTTTTTTATGTATATTTGCCAGCCTAGATCTAATCGTGGCTCTAGGCAAGAAATGGTCAGAGACAAAATTTTGCCCTCTCATCGCTTGTACATCCAAATCCCTGATGCGTGTCTACCTGTAACTAAGACATAATCAATCTAGTTACCATACTAATATCTGATACCAGGACTTTCCAAGTTCGTAGGTGTGACCTTTTATGAGGGAATCCCGTTATAAACTTAAAGCCAGATTTAAAAACGAAGATCAAACCTGCTTTAAAAAAAAAGAATTAAAGGATCAAAAAACTAGAAAAAAAAATTACAGTTAGACCATCAAAAAAGGCATTAAGTTACTGAGCAAGTTAACATGAAATTTACCTCAGTATTCGAACTTAGTCTGTATGTGGGTTGTAATCCTGTGCTCTTAATTACCATTCTATTACACTCTGTAAAAATTGCACCAATGGGAGCCATTATTATTTGCCTCCTCATGCAGAAAATACCGTACTTTCAAATACCATTAACAGACCTTATCGTCAGTTCTCTTCCCACATTAGCATTCAGGTCCCCCAGTATTACCATGATGTCTTACTTCAGAACCCTATTCACCTTCTCTGCCAACACATCACAGAACTCCTCCTTTTCTAGCTTCTCTGCCTCCTCTGTAGGGAGTATACGCGCAGACATTACAATAACATTTCTAAATTTACCTCTCAGCCTAATTATACACAACCTCTTTGACACTGGTTCAAATGTTAAGAGCCTTCTTCTCTTTTCTTTATTTATAAAGAAACCAGTACCACCATAACCTGTCCTATCAACCCTTCCACTGTACAACATAGAGAAGTCCTTTTTATCAATTTGTCCACTGTTGTGCCATCTAATCTCCTGCAGCATCAGCGCCACCATGTCCATTCTACAATGTATCAACTCGCCACCTCCCTCATCCTTCTCATGCCAACATCATTCTCATATTTCATGTCACCACTCTCCAGTCCACATGGTCACCTGTTTTCCATAATTTCTCATTCACATTCATATTTGTACTCTGTTTAATTCAATGTAAGTATTGTCCATTCTGAACGATCAATGGTTGACACTTTTTGAATTAGCAGATGAGCTGCACGATGGTCATGAGGGACACTTTCCTGTTTGCCGGAGGCGCTTCCTGCATAGCAGGGCGGACTGGCCGAAATTCTCCTCTTTGCTGGAGTCCAGACTGGAGATTTTTCTCGAGACCTTGACGGCCTGCCATTAGATGTCCTGGCAGAAAATTTCACTTCTGCGGTGGTGGCGAGAGCGTATATCTGGTTGGTTGTCTCGGAATCTGACAGCAGTGAAGTAGTCTGTGAACCGACTCAGAAGTGCTGCGCAACGAGAGGGTGATCCCGATCGGCGTGCGCCCCTAACTGCAGATTACCGCAGAGCGTACTTTCATAGCATTAGGTCCTCCAAGCGTAATTCCTGGCGCTCCTTCGTTCAGGAGCAAGGGGAAAGAGACCCTTGGGGCATTGTGTATAGAGCCCTTGGACATAAACGAAGGAAAGATGTCTTCTTGTCAGCCTTGTCAACCCGCGAGGGTGTGGTAATTGATAAGGACCGTATCCATTCTGAGGCTTGTTTCCTGGTTTCATAACAAAAGATTCTTTACATGGCCAGGGAGTTAACCCGATGCAACTGGGAGGTTGCATCGGTTGCACCTGACCCCCAACTGGGAGAACCGGGGATATTAGTGTGGAGTTCCCTTCAAATTGCACCTGACCCCCAACTGGGAGGACCGGGGATATTAGTGTGGAGTTCCCTTCTCCTAGGAGGTTTGCTTCCACCACAGCTTAGAGAACACATCTGGATTTTCTTCAGGTTTACTCCCTAGTAAACTCTACTACGCCATTGGGAATTTCTTCCTCGCCTGCCTTCAAGACCATTGGCCAGTTTTCACCTGCTACTGTAAGTAGGAACTCTTAAAGAGGGTGCTACAATCCAGAGGCTGATCGACCCTGATTTTTTAACGCGATTGATACTCCTCCCGCTCCTCCTTCTCCATCACTTGCACGACGAGACCCCGGACTTGTGACCGGCAGTGCTAAAATGCACCGATGGCGGAGTTATCGGTCAGAGATAAAATGTTTAATTTTCTGTTGACCGATGTAGAACTTACTGTTTGGTACGCGTTTAATGACACTTGCGACAATTTTCTTGATGCCCATAAAACAAAAATTTACCAGGATATTGAAAATAAACTGACAAATTCATAGAGCTACGGATGTAATACGTCAACAAAAGAATCCACTTCTTGCATTCATTTCATTCATGTTTGGATTTCTTCCCGCCAAACCTTGGGTCAGTAAGTGATGAACAAGGTCAACGTTTCTTCTAAGATATTTCAGTGTTGGAAACCGTTACAAAGGCAAATGAAATGTTAATATGCAGTTAATTCTATTCGACTTCGTGATATACCTGAGGCTACCTACAATAGGAGAGCATCTGCTATGTGATGAAAGATTCTGCATATATATACTTAATCTATGAAAAAACAATGCAGAAAAAGTATCATCACACTTACAGAAATATTAAAAAAGTAATATTTTGTATGTTAGCGTAATCAATGAGAATAAAATTACATTGGAAAATAATATTAAAAAGTCATATATTTTTTAACGTTTTTTTTTTGAAAATTCGTTTAACGAGATATATTTCTGCGAAAGGACAAAATTAATGCCTACTCATTGTCCTTCTAACTGTAGTGGAATTAGTTATTTGCGCAATTCATTATTATTTACTTTCTATAATTTCCTCTCCGATTAACTTTATTACGTTAGTAATATTTGTTTACTCTTTTGTTTGACGACAAAACCATTGGTTTGTTTTTTTTTTCTCTGTGATGGTCACTTTAATTTTAATTTAATATGGAAAATTTGTTGACTGTCATTTATTTCAATTACTGATTCATTTAAATCAATAAACAAGAGAAACAAAACAAGTTTCATTTATGCATACATGGATATTAGTATTTTTTCTACATTTGAAATGACATACGAGTATTAAATATCAGTAACTTAATAAAAGTAAATAATTTATTTTTACAAAAAGAAACCCTGATAATTATTATTGAAGATAGGACCAGTAGATTTGTGAGTCCTTCCTTCTTAGCAGTATTCAGTGATAAAAATAAAATGTGAGTATTATACAAATTAAGTCCGATTATTCTGTAGGTATTAAAAACAAATTTGGTTTCAGCTACTTCAGTAAAGAAATCCTTCTTTTAAACGATCTCCCAGCTGACAAAAATATTATTAAAATAATAAAGCTGGAAGTATGTTAGCTTAGGAATCATAAAAATGGCTGAACCTGTTGTAATCAACGCGGATGTTATCCAAAATTTGCAGTCCCAGAAGATTTTTGCGCAAGCATACGGGCATATGTGGAAGAGTTTCAACATTTTTTGTTTCACCAAAAATTATTCCCATATTATTTTATTGTTTTTTTCAGTTAATTTTTTATTCCTATATACTTTTTGAAGATAGGTTTAATTCCGACTGCTTTTAGCGGTTGGGCTTAACCAGTGTTAGATAGAAATTAATAAGGTAATATCGTTAACTGAACCAAAAAAATTAAAACTAGAGAGTAACACAGGCTTTCAAATCCTAATTAATTTTATTTTTAAGTAAATGAATATTTCATCACATTTTCACATTAAAGCCAATGGGATGTGACTATTTATTTTAGGGCATTCGAAAAGAAAAAAACGTTTTTAAATGCCAGGTTCGTTTATACAAAGTTATAGTCGACTTTGAGAAAGAGTTAGTGATTTTTTTAAGCTATTGATAGTCATTAAAATTTAATTTCAAAGCTTAATCAAATACACACGTTCAGACAGGGCTTCTATAAAAGCGTCAAATGAAAGTTAACTTTTACGTCATTAGATCTGCTTTTAAAAAAAAATTTAAATTATAAATACAGAATGTTAAAGGACACATGAAATACAGTGATCGAAAACGGCAATTAATGGATTCGCAGGTGTTAGAATAATTTAGTATAAAACCTCATCATCTCCGTTAACAAAATAGAAAAGCAGCAGCAGTCGCCTAGTATATCTAGTAAACATGAAAACAATTCGATTTATTAAGAGTAAAATTAAAGAGTAACGTGGGAACAATTGATATTTTCAGATGAGGGACAAATATTTACGCCTGCTCAACAGCTTTTTTCCAATGGTAGACAAATACAACAGATGTTTTTGTTTTATGAACATTTCAAAATTAAAAAAAAAATTTTTCTACACATTAGTAACGTTACATATGTATCAGCAACACTCATAAGTAAAAAAGCCTCAACTATGAGGTTTAGTAATGAATTGTATTAATTTTCATCCCTAAATCGTTCACCTTATCTTATTTTTATATGCGTCTATTTTAAACCATTTAAATTTTTTCTGATTTATCTTAATATAATTTCATTAACATATCACTTCGATTATATAATTTTTTTTTTTTTAATTTCCGGTTGCCTCTATTACTAGGCAATATGTCTTATCTTTATTCTATTTTAATGTAGTTATTCTGAAATAGCCGTGATTAACTTAGCATTTTTGTACTCGAGACTTCGAACTAGTATTCGTTAGTTACCCTCGTTAGAATAGATAATTAAACATAGAGAGATCGACAGAATCAGGTTCTCTCTTCTTACTTCTGGGTTATTGTAGTTCTGCTCCAGTGTATAAAAATTGACAATTGCGCATAGCAACTGTTCCGTTGATCTTGATATTTATGACAGTCCCGCATAAGTATTACTAGGCAACATGTCTTATCTTTATTCTATTTTAATGTAGTTATTATGAAATAACCGTGATTAACTTAGCATTTTTGTATTCGGACTAGTATTCGTTAGTTATCCTTATAGAATAGTTAATTAAACAGAAGAGAGATCGACATAATCAGGTCTTACTTCTGATTTACTGTTTTACTTCTGCTTTATTATAGTTCTGCTCCATTGTATAAAAATTGATAATTGCGCATAGCATATTTATGACAGTTCCGCATAAGTAGGAATCTACTTTTATTTATTTGTTGTTTTATTTATTCTTTGTTGAGAATTTTATTATGAAAATTATAACTCTGATTTTCATAATTGAAAATTGATTCAAATAACATAGATTAAATCGCAATTAAAACCCGTTTTTTAATGTTACTCTTAGGCTTGACTAAAAACAATTTCATTAGGAGAATTGAAATTCCACGCAGAAAATTATATAGACATTTTTTTAATTATTTGACGGATTTCTGCTTTCGTCCGCATAAAATTTCCCGGGACGGAAGAAGAAAATCTTTAAAAAAGAGTATAATTCTCCAGAAGAAGAGCAGAACCCTATCTCTGGTAGAAACTAAATTTATAAACGATGTTTATGCATCGTGCAAGGCCTTAACCTTACATGAATTCCCATAAGCTAGAAAAAAATAAAATAAAAAAAATGCATATATATATATATATATATATATATATAAATTTTATCTAACACTGTAACCACTTATCGACATAATACAGTTATGATTTTCTTGAATAAATATAATATTCTATCTACTCGCAATATGATTTTAAAAAAGGTATTGGAACTAAAGATGGAACTGCTGATTTATCTGAAATTTACCAAAATCTAAATAAAGTAAACCTATAGCAATTAAATTTTTGGATCAGGATAAAGCCTTTGATATTGTAGACCATAAAATTTTAAATGAGAAGCTTGAAATTGATATCAGAGGTTACCTCTTCAGTTACCTGTTCAGTTACTTCAAAATTATCTACTTCGCGTAAATAGAAAACAATATGTTAAAATTAATGGAATAAAGAGCAACTTCAAAAACAAAAGCAAACTACAAAAATATTTTATTATAATTTATAAATATATATATGTTTCTTTGTAGTATCTTTTTTTGTAGATATATTTGATAACTATTTATAACCCAGAAAGAGGAGACGTATTCTGTAGAGGTCAGTTCTAGCCGGACCCCTACTATCACTACCCCATCTCGCTTACTTGGCATAATGAGAGTCGTTTTTGCTCCTTGGAACATATCTTTTCCTTGTAATGTTAAGCCATCAGGTTAGTCCCTGATTTTATGATTTCAAACGATTTGTAAAAACTTTTCTATTCCCTATTGCTAATTTTCAAGCTCGCCACTTATCTAATGTCATTTGAGCAACTAAAAGGATCATTTGATAACGTCTTTTATTTGAATTGGGCAACTATTCTAGAGTTACAGTATCGCATGCATATATATATTACATTACGTTATATTTTTTCAGTTGAATAAAAGTAAATCTTTACTCGTCAATCTGGATGGGCCTGTGGAAGGCGCATTTCAGTTTAATGTTTACAGGCTTCATATAAGACTATTAGTTTCTCAGTCGATCTTGATAATCGTCAAATCGATCTTTAGGACCACCGCTCCTAATATTAAATATATATGGTGTATTCGATTTTTATAAAAATGTTTGAGTATGACATCGACTTAAATACCGGTTAAATTTCGTCAGAAAAATTTATCGAAGTCGCATAACTTTTTTTAGAAGGATGCAACTTGAATTATATAAAAAAAATACAAAATATTTAGTAATTAAGTTTACTTACTATAAATTACTTGAAATTCGTTAATTGTAGCTATAATTTGCAGTATATTGCTGTACTTCTCATTCAAATCGTTATCAGAGATAAGATTTCCCCAAAACCTTAAGATATGTCTCTCTCTCCTCTATTTATAAATGCGTTAAGTAACAAAATACGTTCTGTTGGTATATCGTGCAGACCGTCATGTCTATAACACGACGCACGTAAACCCGTACGTCATTATATAATTACTTTTATATCTAATATGTTTTTAATTCGTGAACCGACTGATCGTTAACAAACTAAAATATTGAAGTGTTATTTAAACGTTTTACTATTTTAGGACTATTGTCTAATAAATACAGTTAAAGGCTTTTAAACATTCCTCAATCTCTTACACGCTTGCACTGTTTGCGCTTACACGCAACGCGCATCATACTCAAGGTTTTTCGATTATTGTACTTTAATACTTTTGATATTTTACTAATTGTCATGCAAAACTTTTATTATTAAGCGGCATGGTTTTTTTTTTAAATATGTTTTTTTATTATATACTTTTGTTAACTGGAAAAACGCAAATCATTTATCCAAAATGGTGGGTAATTGATATACCATTCAATTAAGAGCTGAGAGTGTTTGAAGGTAATCGAAGACGAATAATTATAATAATTTTCAATCGCTATAAAGACGAATAAATTATGTAAACTACTTTTGATGTAGTTCTTTTTTTTTGTTTACATATGGTAATAAAATAATATTATTAAGTGGTGTATTAGATTTCAGTGATTCTATATTTTACCTTATCTTTATTTATTAGACAAATCTTATTACTCACTTTATTTAATCAAGAGGTAGGTTATTACTATTTTTTTAACCTGATTTCGTAATAAACTAAAGGGGGAAAGAACTCGAAGAATTTCTTCGGTACTGTTATAAATTTTTTATTAAAGTACATTTACGTTTTTATTGAAATTTTTGTAAATGTTAATTTATGAATACCTCATAAAAATCTGAAAAAAAAAAATAAAAAGCCATGGTTGCGCGCATGTTGCAAGTAATATTTGAGATTTTTCAAGTAATTAAATAAATTGTAAATGTAAGAATTTCAGTACTTTTACCAGAAAAATATTTTATGTCTGATCTACAAAGATGTCTACTATCCAACACCCCATCAGGAAGTTGTCCGGTCACCAGCCAAATTAAAAAAAAAAGTTTTTTATAATATGACCACATTGGGGCGTTCAAAATTACGAGATGTCAAAAAAGAAACGGTCGACTTCAAAATTTCCTATATAAAGTTGATTTTACATTACCGTTGACCAATAAATTTGTAATTTTTTAATTAAATTCCTCAAAAACTGGTCAGATTGATTGAAAAATTTCATAAATTTTATGCTAACTTGCCATAAGTTCATCTTTCGATAGAGAGTCATAGCTCGCCCAGTCATGTAATTGTTAACAGGTAATTATAATATGCTTGGATATCTTTTTTAAATATAATTGAATCTCTTGATTTCGTAAACGTTTTGTCATTTTTTCATGAGATAGATTAAACTTATAATTTCCAGAAAACAGAAAAATGACATACATAAAATCAGCTTGTATTCATTATTTTTCAGATTTAAAACTAGAAAAAATAATAGATCAAAACATACGGATTTTTAAGTTTTATTTATTTATTATCTTAGATTATATTACTTTATATAAAAACCTGATTATACTTCTTTTGTTATTCTTGTCTGATATAATAAATAATTTTATCTATATATAAAGCAACTACTGTAAAGTTCATTCCACTTATCTTGGAACTGATATAAAGAAACGTTTCACTCGGTGATTAATGGGTTATACCCTTGAACTAAGTAAAAATGCTTAGCACAGTAAATATCAATATTATTAAATTATCATATACCATTAATACAGCTATACTGACTATATTTCCAGTAGAATCTGTGTTTATAGAATCATATTGTTTTGCTATTTCCTCGTGTGCATTATGCAATTAAAAGTACGGGTGAGGTGTGGATTATTAAACATATTTCGTTGTTGTTAGCTTTATAACAAATACATTTGACATTTATTTGAAATATTTCACAGGATAATAAACTTCGTGTAACAGGTTAGGTAGTAGGCTATTTATGATAATTAATTTTTTAAAAAATTAACAATGCATTATTAGAATTAATAAAGGGGGCTGCTATTTAAATTACCTTATCAGAGTGAGGAGTTTGTATTAATTAAATTTTGCTAGAGTCTGAAGGGAACACTGAAACTGGATTTTAATTTTGTACAATTAAAATACTGAAGAAAACTCTCTTAAAAAGATAATTATACAGATCATTAATTAAATTAGCCTTAGACGTCACTATAATGTATTTGTAGAAAGATACAAATATGTGTATGTATCTCAAGTAATACAATCAGTGTTAAGAGAATAATATTTTTAACCTTTCAATTACATTTTATGTTTTTATTGTTGTTTATTTATTTTATACCTTGAGGAAAGAGTTGCCTAATTTGTTCATAACATGAAATTTTATGGAAATGATTTATAAGAAAGTCACTGAAAATAGAATTTGGTGAAGTTAACAAGTACCTTTACGTATTATTTTTATTCTATAACGGCAACATATTTTATGATGAAAAATGAGATGAATTGCCATTAAAATCTATAATTAATGATAAATAAAATGAAAAAGAATTGAAGTATACAGAAATACTAATTTAACTTGATATCTAGAGATTTAGATGCGTTTTAATATGCATGATGAAATTTAAGGACGTGACCTGAAACAGGGTCCGGAGTCGAACGACGTTGGTACACGTGTTTTGATGGTCATCGCATAGGATCGTAAGGAATCAACTTATTATGAAAATATCAGTCTCGGCTTGTTTTATTTTATGCGGTTTAGATTTTTTTTCCTAATAATCAACTAAGTTTTTTAATCTCTTATACTATTAAAAAAATAGAAGCATCCAAAAAAAAAAATCAATACGAACAAGTGTAATACACAGAGGTTATAAATAAAACAACTCAGGTAATATATATATATATATATATATAAACTTATATATATATATATATAAACTGTTGTAAGAATTAAAAAAATTATAGACAGATCTCTGAACCCCTACGTATTAATCGATCATTTCAAGTAATTTTTTTTCTTTAAATTAGTTTTTAAAGTAGAGAAAGATGTTATTAATTTTCTTAACATGAACTGTTTGTTAGTTTTCTAAGGATTACGATGTAAGAATTGTTGCAATTTTTTTCTTAATTAAAAGCTCGTGTTTTCTTTATTAATGATGCATCTAAATCGTAGTCTGATTAAGTAGCAAGAGATAATTAGTTGACCTTTCATTTGTCAGAGAGATAAGTAAAAAACCAAATCAATCCTCTTTCTCTTTGAATATTTTTTGTTTCCGTTACTCGTTAACGTTTTCGAAAAAAATAATAAAAATACCAAATCCTGGCCGGAAATACCATGACAGCAGTATCTTCATTCTTTTATGTAAATACCGGAATTTAGATTAACTTCGTTAGAAAATTCTAGAAGCTTGTAATAAATGACAAAAAAAAACCCGTTTAACCCGTGTAAATGTAATCTGACAATAACAGTTCTGGAGGGACTATTTTTGCCATGTCTATGACGTCGTTGGTGAAAATTGTCAGTGATAGAAACAGCACATTAAATGCTGCAATAAAACAAGCAATGACAAACAGTAGATAGCATAATAAAATTGGAAATTGAGAAACTCAGCATCTACTAGATGTACTTACAGTTTGGAAACACCCGTAAGTATCACAGATTAGTTCTGTGTCAAGGCACCAGATAATCAATTAATAATACATTAGGTATCCTAAGAAAATCGGGAGGTATCATCTCAAGTTTCCTAAAAATTATTTGGCAACATTTTTTGACCAGGTGATGTGAGAAACCGTCATTTAGATCAAAAGTTGTAATCTGTGTGTTAGATTAAAACCTAAAACCGTTTCTTAGCAACTCAAGTTTCACCACAGTCGGCTAAACGGGTCAGTTTTATTAAATTTTTCCTGGTTGTGATAATTCGGTGTTAACTACCTTCAGTACTAGTTATTATTGATGGTATACGAAAATAGACTGGCAACTTTCTATGACCCAGAGTAAAACAACAATATATATGTTCTCAAGAAACGATTAAGTAAAAAAACGTTTTCACTTTTGCTAAAACGTAACCCGAAAATATCTTCAAAACAGTTAAAGAATCGTATACTTTTCTATATTAAACAGTCTATTTTTGCTTGTTCTTAATTTTTGTTGTTCGGTAGTATATGCAAAAGTTAACAGATTATAGAATTTCTGATGTAGATTAAAAATTATAATAATAATAATAATTTAAACAGCTCTGTTTAAAAATGTTTATATAAGTTAGTTAAAAAGCATGTTTTAATAAGCTATGCTTTTCCTAGATCATTTAAAAAATAATTTATTTTTAATTACATTCATCTAAATTATCGTATTTAAACTAAAATGTTTTCATCGATCATATTCAATGTAAACTTACTCGCTTTCTGGCAAATATTAGGTTCAATGACATTAGCGTTAAAAGCAAACTTTTTCCGATCCAGTTCGCTGAAGCGTATAGATTCCTAACAAGCGGGCTAGTCGGCTCGTCAGACACTTAAGCGCTTAAACGTCTTTGAATTATTGCTTTTCGATTATTTTATTCCTATATACTTAAAAACTTTATGTAACTTTCTTTTAGTTTAAAAAAGGGCTAATCGTACTTTTGAAAAAGATTAATATGTAAAAAAGTAGAAAGCATCATAATTAATATTACTCGGAACATCCTTCACTTTAATATTTAAAGCTGATGCGTGTGTTTTAATTTATTTAAAAATTAACTTTATAAATAGCCTTTCAACAAGATTATTCTGATAATATATGCTAAATAAATTTTTCGATTCGGCAAATTTTTTTTTTAGACAATTATTTTTTATTTGTGCATTTACCTACATTATTTATAAGTACATCATACAAAAGCATCTTTGTATAAGATAAACCACCATTATTAAAATTAAACGAACATTCACTAAACGACCATTCATTAAAATTCAACGTTGAATCTCTAAAAAACGGTTCCTACAATTTTCAATAAATGTTAATTCTCTTTTTTAATATTAATTAATTTTAAAAACGTTATTTTTATGTAAAATCTTGTTTTACAAATATTTTTTAGTAGCTGCAAGAAGTTTTACAGAATTGTTGTAAACTATTTTTGCCATGTCTATGACGTCGTTGGTGAAAATTGTCAGTGATAGAAACAGCACATTAAATGCTGCAATAAAACAAGCAATGACAAACAGTAGATAGCATAATAAAAAAGTAGCTCCAGATTCAAAGAGTTCGGTCGTAACGACAGCGTTACGATTTAATATAAAATATAGTTTAGATAAGTTGGTTTACAGCTAAAAATTATCGTTTTTTATAAATATTTATTTATTTCTATTAGCGAAAACGCTAAATTTTAATATTTAATTTCTCTCAAACGTTTCATACGACTTTCATAAAACTAAAAAAATTTAACAATTAGGTAATTTTAGGATTTTTCAATGCTGTGTTTTTATCGCATTAGATTGACCTAATAAAGCCTACGTATAACAAAAAACAATATAAACGCTAATGATTTTCCAGTTCTTTAAATTTTGACTTTTTTAAGTCTGAGCAAATTAAAACTAAAAAAGAACCAAACACGAACCCATTAAGACAGTAAAATAAATCGAAATTTAAAAAAAAAATTACAATTTTTTAATTTAGAATGCGTTTTTTGAAGTTAGTTTTATTATTTTTTAAACTTTGTTTAATATTATTTTTATTTGAAATGTACATAATATAAGCAAAAACAACACTGACTGTTTGAAAATAAAACGGTTCGAAAGTAACGTTAAGAATAGAAAACAGAGTTAAATCCTTTTACTTTTATTTGATTAAAGTAAAGAAAAGGAAAGAGAGAAACAACGTAAAGAGACTGCTACCGAGTGTAGGTTACAGCTGTCTAGAATACTGTAGTCGTGAATACCGGTGTTCTTTGGGGGTTGGGTTTCAATTAACCATACATCTCAGGAATGGTCGACCTTCTCTCTTTTTCTGCTAAGCCTCCGGAACCACCGTAAGGTATTACTTCAGAGGATGAATGAGGATGATATGTATGAATGTAAATGAAACGTAGTCTTGTACAGTCTCAGGTCGACTATTCCTGAGTAGTGTAGTCAGTTGAAACCCAACCACCAAAGAACATCGGTATTCACGAACTAGTATTCAACTTCATATAAAAGTAACTGCCTTTACTAATCTTCGAAATCAGCTGATTTGCGATGACGCGTTAACCTCTAGACCAGCCTGGTGGGCAAGGAAGGTCGACTTGAAATTTTACAAGACTACATTTCATTTACATTCATAAATATCATCCTCACTCATCCTCTTAAGCAGGGGCGCAACCAGGAGGGTTACGGGGTTTGAAACCCCCCCTTGAAGGTTTAATTACTTTTTAATATTCGGCCTATATAAAATAATTTCTGAATGTAGTAACATAATATACCGGCTACGTATATTATAAATACTATATTAATTTAACTACCAGTACTCTTTTTAAATAATGATTTTTCAAAACAATAATACACTGTAGTGGAGTATTGATTTGAACGTTTGAGACAACTGCATTCAATTCTTTATTGACATCTCTTCATAGAATGTGGATTCATTAGTGCCAGTTTCATTCTTCAACCCTGGTGAGTTCCATGTTTAATTTAATTTATTTCATTATATTTGTTTGCTTCCATGGATTTTATATGTTATGTAAAGTGTCTTACCTGTCATATACAAATAACCGTTGACTAAAATATATGATTATTGTGTAGCTTATGTGTAATAATGGCATGTGGCACTAGCACAAGCATTTTTATTATATCAAATGAAATAGATGTTAAAAGTTATTAAATATTATTAAAAAGTACGAATCCACCTTACCAGCAATTAATTTTGAACTTCTCAAGATCTTTCAGTCCTTAGACCATCGTCAGGAAATTAAAATATGTTATAAAATAAGTTAAAAAATTAAAACATTAAGCAGTCATGACTGATTGCTAGTTATCAGTAAATTGATCCTTCTACTTTTATTCATCTCATCTCTTTTGAATCAGTATTCTGATAACTAACAATCATTCATGACTGCTTAATGTTTTAATTTGATTTTATAATATATTTTAATCTCCTGACGATGGTCTAAGGGCCGAAAGATTTTGAGAAGTTCAAACTTAATTGCTGGTAAGGTGGATTTGTACTTAATAATAATATTTAATAATTTATTAATATATCAGCGGTGATCATGATCGAGAAATTGACGTTAAAAGTTGTTAAAAAAAATTACAGGCTGTGAAAAAAATACTTATAGAAGATTTTATTAGGGTATTTATGAATGTATTAAAATAATTGAACATTGTAAAATAAATTCATCGTAACATGATATAATAATGATGATGATAATAATAATAAAATAAGACACAAAGTTTAAAATACCGAAGTCAATTGTAAACAATTTTGGACCCCCTTTAATAAAGTTCTGCGTACGCCACTGCTGTTAAGTAATACCTTATGGTGGTTCCGGAGGCTAAACAGGAAAAGATAGAGAATACTGTAGTTCTCATTAATCTTTAAACTCGTTTTCCACCTAATTTTCTTAAATTTTGGCGCATAATACTTCAGAATGACATTCAGCTGTTTAACATTCCTCCTAATAGTCCACTAATTAAGAAAAAAATAAAAAAATAAGAATATCAAATTGTCTATATAAATGAAGTTATGCTTAAAAAATTTTCCTTTAAGTTACGTAAAGAAAACTTCAACAGGATCACTAAAAGTGACCTCGCACCACAGGTGCTACCAATCGCACCCGTGGTGCGAGTGGTAGCGTCTTGGCCTTTATCCGGAGGTCCTGGGTTCGAATCCCGGTTAGGCATGGCATTTTTCACACACGCTACAAATCATTCATCTTATCCTCTGAAGTAATACCTAGCGGTGGTTCTGGAGGTTAAACAAGAACGCCTTTACAAAAAAAAAGAATTATCTAGATTGTTTAATCCGGTTGAAGCACAAACGTTAATGAACTGAATTAATGAATCGTGAACTATGAGCCTCTATCACTGTGTTAGATGGGTTTGAACTGAATGATTCAAATCAATTGAATGAATAATATTACAAAAATAATAGGATTTATGTCAAATAAAATAAGGTAATATTAAATAAGTTTAAAAAATTTCTGTTTAATAAAACTTATGTTTAATAATTCCCGGCTTTCCATGGGGACTGCGGGTGAGGCTAGAGTGACGAAGTGATGTGAGCACCTCGTGCGAGGCTAGACCAATCATCATCAACTGCTAAAAACGGGGTGCTCCTGGGGCGCTGTTTTGGAGGTGCAATGGGGTGCTCTTATAATATATCTGCAAACAATGTCCGATTTTCAAAATTCAAATGGGGTATTTGTTAGTAGGTTGAAGGCTAACTTTTTCACATATCAGGTACACTCTCGATCTAACAGATCACGATTATTCGGAAACGTTGTAATATCTTCGCAACTAATCTTCCGATTTTCAAAATTCAAACGGAATATTTGCTAGTATAATACAAAATCGGGATGGAACCAAACCAGAACAAAAATTAACTGCTATACTCAGAAAAATTGACTGGTCTGCGCTACGACGAAACCATCTTGAGTCCGGTGAGCTACCACAAACGGTCTTTGTAGAGTTTGATGGTGACAGTACGATTAGAAGAGGTAATGCTGTTGGCATCGGATTGAGATGAGCCTACTATTGTTGAATTTGATGCTTTAGAGGGAAAGGGCAAAGTGGAACGGCGTATGCTGCCACTAATATTGTACGGGATGTGTCGGTGTATGAACTATAAGGATCTAACCTAGATAGAGCTGTCGTAGATTTGAGTACTCACATCTTTGCCAAGGGCCAGGCCTACATAGCACTGAGTCGCGTGAGGCAATTGCAGAGTTTAGCCATTAGTTGTTTGGATCCCAGAAAATAGATAAATGATCCGCATGATAAAAAGTCTCTCGAGGAACTCAATCGCTTGAGAAAGCTATAAGTTTAGAATGGTATACGCCAATTAAATAAGTAAATTGAAATATCTACAGTTTCCTCATTTGGCTAAGTACATTAAATACGTTAAATCCATAAGTTTTGAATCGTAAATGTTTCTCGATAATCACACTGGGAGTCCTGTTTTTAATTTTTTTAATTGTTTTTATTACTTAAGATTTACGTTACGATTGTATTCAAAAACTATGTATTCAATACTATTTTATTATTATTATTTTACTACATATATTTTTATTTGTTTTTATAATTATTGTTATTATTATTCGCTTATTGGTATCTGGCCTCGTGGTTCCACAGTGTGTCATTGATTACGTGATTTTCTTTTTTTTTGTATTTCCTGTGCAAATATTGTGGCCATCTAACATTTATGCAGTAGAAGTTTTTAACCTCCTAGTCTTGCAAACTACTCCTTCATAGGTGCTCAGACCGCTTTTGCGGAAATGTACTTTGCCGGTCGGGACCGGACAATGTGCTTGAACTAGGTTTTCCTTATAGGATATATTCTCAGGTACAACCAAATGGACTACGGTTTATACAGGTCGACTTGTCTTCTACTTGTCAGTGGTGGTTTACCATTTTGCTACAGCTCTTTCCATCTACTAGGATCCTTCAACATCTTTTTCGTTGGGTAGGTCATGAGGTCAACCAGTATTTTCGATTTTCTGGCAGGTCTGGGAAGCGATCAAATTTTCTGTCCCCCTTGGTCAAAGGTTAAGGCTTTTATTTTTATTTGTTTAAACAGATATTCTTGCATGATTTTTATTTTCAGTAGTCGACCATCTGAAGTTTGAGTTTTTATACCGACTTTTTCTGTATTTTATACCTATTTCTGTTTATTTTTGTACCGACTGTTCTGTGTAACCCAGGGTGATAACACTTCAGTGGGTATTTGGGTTGGTAGGGCTCCTTTAAATAATAGTGTAACTCTCTACACACTGATCCTGTCTTTGCTCATTCTTTTTTTTTGTTTCAAAATATTTCAGAAAGTCTTGGACTTCATAGGAAATAACTCAGACAAAGGATTTGAATGTTGACTTTTGTTCAGAAAAGTCTGCCAATAAATAATCTGAATTAATGACTGCTATGAAGAAAGACATTATTGTAGTTGTTGACAAGGTCTGAGAAAGATATTTTGATTGTTTTAATTAAATATGGTATGGAAGAAGCAAGTGATAATACAGAGGTAAGTGACAAAGGTTGTACATTTGTTAAATCCATAATAAGGCTTGAAAAGAAAGAAGAGTTAGTGAGAAAAAGATTATACTAGGTAGTGGTGAAACAGTTTTCATATGGGAAAGCCTAATTTGTCACCAGGGGTAACCCTTCTACAGGTATGAGATTGAAAATATCATCATTGAATCCACTTCAGTTAAAGGAATGAAGTTCACCAATTTGGCTATGAAAAGACCAGATTATAGCTCTTTTCATGTTGAGGTGGAAGAATGCAATTTTTATAATCCTTCGGATTTGATGGTATGGCTTTCTGGAATGTTGGTTGCACACCAACACTCCAGTTACAGACTAGTTTGTGAATCAAGAGGCATTTGTGGACTTCCGTGTTTTGTTTGATTGCAAACTATTGTTAGTATGTTTTTCAAATACCATTATTATATATGTTTATAATAGCATATACTGTTATTATTGTATATGGATTTTATCTTCTATATTGCATGGATATTATTGATTTCTCTGTGTTTTATACATATCTATTTCTCCTTATTTTTTGTGCAACATAGTAAGTTTTAAATAGTTCTGTTGTACTTTCTCCTCGTCTAGGTCATTCCAGCTTTCTAGAACTTTATTTCAGTGATTGATGGTGGATGGCTAAAAGGAGAGATGTGGAAGCCAAAAAAAAAGACATTATTATTATTTAAGAATTTCTTAACGTTGAATTTTTATCCAACATATTCATAAACAACAACAAAGAAATAATACTACATAAACGCAACAAAAATAAGAAGTTTTAATGCATTTATTACTGTGTGTAACACTGAATGTTTGAATTTTTGGACGCATTGTTATTGCAGGCAATTTTAAAAAATCTTTTTTTATGTGTTTCAGATAAACAGCTTCTATTTTAGAAGTATTGTTTGAACTTCATAATGATGTAACGTAGAATTTTTAGAATTATTAAAAACGTGTATTAAAATCTGTATATGAGTATTGCTACACTACTGGGTAGTGTCATACACAGACCTAGAGACTTTCTTTACATAAATAAATAATTTAATCAGATTAGAAAATAATTTTATTCATTTATAAATCATATCAGGATGATACGGTCCGCTAATCCACAAATAAGAAAAAAGGAGGGATTCAAGCCGACTTGGATGTTCCACTGTGGAAGCAGCAAGAAGTATCATATTAGTAGAAGATTACCAAGTATAAAATTAATGTAAATTATGTCTTTATATTAAACGTTACTTAATTTAGTAAACATTCTCAAATTTATTTAAATTAATTTTGTTAAGATTTCCTGATAATTAAAAATTTTCACACATTTATTTAATTCTTTTTATTTAAAAATGTTGTAAAATTAATATTTGAATGATACGATTATTTTAATCTGTATTATTATTCTTATTTTTTAAAAATCTATTTCAGAATATTTTCCTAAAGAATTAGCAATGATTTACTTTAAATTTATTTTTAATTACTTATTAATATCAATTTTCAGGTGCTTATAAATTTTTGTTTCAGGTTGCTTACAGGAACTGGCGTTACGTCTGCCACTTAATTCATGAAACTGGTTTTACTGGCAGGTATTGAAATGAGTGATTTGATACATATTTCATGAAAATCACTATATTTAATATGAACAGATAGATGTACGTTCGTTATTACGAATGAAAAATGAGATGTTATCAAAAACGAAAACTGAAAATTTAGTAAATTTTGTGTTTTAAATATTTTCTTCAGTGGTACGTGCGTTTGCATGATTTTGCTACACTGAAAGAACTTATAAGATTTCAAGGTCTGAAAAATTTATAGCAGCTAATCTCAATATGATCCCTAATGATCTTAGTCGTTGATAATGCTTAAAAATATGAATTGAAACAAACTATCCTTCCAATTATGAATGTAATTTTTGTTTAATACTGCCAGCAAATAAATAATAATAATAAATATATATATATATATATATTATATATATAAATAAAAAATATATATATTATATATATATATATAAATATAATATTAATATAAAAATATATATAAAATATATATTATATAAAATATAATATTAATATAATATAAATATAATATATATATTATATAAAAATATATATTATATATATATAAATAATAATAATAAATATATATATATATATATATATATATATATATATATATATTACGTTGAAATAGGTTGTATTAACTACATTTTAGAATAAAGTAAGGTTTATGATTAAACAATTAAACAGGTTGTGCTAGCTGTATATCAGTTAAGCAGCTCGTTATCACTAAAATTATCATGCGGAATAATTTAATTTCAAATAAAATATATTCATTTAAGAAAAAATAACACAATGATAATATATTATTATTGATCGCCTTAATATTAATTGTAAAAAAAGTTATTTAATTTAAATTCCCGGTATTAAGAAAACTAAAAAACTACTTTTATAATTACATTGTTGTAAGGTGTTACGCGGACATTTTGCTGAGGGCCCAGCGACTCCTCTTGCTGGCTGTTATAAGCGGTTATAGAACAGTCTCACAGGAGGCAGTCTGTTTTATAGCCAGAGTCAAATCAATAGATATCTTGGCTAATGAGCGTAAGGAACGGTACATTTCCAAGGCAAATAACCTATTGACGTTCTCATTTTTCTTTAGAAAAGGAAAAATGAAAAAAATTTGAGATTGAAGACCGGGTCCTTGCGTCTTGGGAGGTCAGGTGGAACGAATCCCCACAGGTCGCTACACGCATGGTATACTTCCTATCGTGTCTGATTTAGGTGCGATTAGATGGGTTTCCCCCAATCAGTGTATCAGACAGTTTCTCTCCGAGCATGGTGTCTTTCGGGCGAGTTTGGCTAGGTTTCGGTTGGTGGATTATCCCCCTTATCCCCGGATTATGGAACTGATGATACAGTGGACCACGTCCTCTATGCCTGTCGCCAATATGAGGTCGAACGTTAGCAGCTGTTAGGGAAATTGAGAGAATACATTCCTTTCTGGATCTCCGTATTAACAGGGTGATCCTCGAAGAGTGATCTATAGTGGCTGGTTTTCTTTGCGCCCTTGCGGTGTGTAGGTCTGCAAAGAGAGTTTAATCGAGGTATTTTTTGATCATGGTAGGATTCCAGGTGGACCGGGTGGGAGTGCGGGGTTTGTCCCCGGCTCCTGCGCGGACCTGAATGAGGTTACGGTCCACTTGTTAGGTGACCTAATTTGGTCGACTTATTGGGTGTAGGTCTGAATTTCTATGTTGCGTAAAACATAATTTTGATTGGTATGAGTATAGTACTGATTTGACTTACAAATCGTTTGTTTTCTGAGGCATTCACAGTCACAAACGGTGTTGTCAAATTTAGACTAGGCGCGGGGTCCGCTCTTCCGCGGTCTCCGCTAGTTAGTTTGAGGGAATCATATTAGGTTGATTGTGAAGATGTCCGTTTAAGACCTACGTGAAGACAAAATTTGATTTGTATTTTACTGTTAAAAATGTCTGCCGAGGCATTTACATCGGTGGCATTCCGACCGAGGCCTGGCTGATTACTGTGAGATGTAATCAGTTAGAGAGGCTAAAGACTATCTCCGGTAAAACCCCTCCAGGCTCGGGATGGAGGGGTTGGTGTGGTTACCGGTAACATCACAAGTTGGGTGCCTTCCCCTACGGGGTTGGGATGTAAGATGAAAACTAATATAAAAAAACTAAGTTTTGAGAAAGAGAACGAGTGCTTTATTACTGCACGTGAGGTTATTACCATAATCTGTCATTTATGCATAATAAAAATTAAAATAAATTCAATTTTAATATATAATTGATAATTCAATTTATTTCTATTTGAAATAATTTCTAATAATAATTTAAAAAAATATATATATATACAAATAATAATCTATTTCTATTTGATAATTTCATGTATTTTCTTCTGTATATTTACTATACTAGATATAAGAGGAGAGAGATACATTTATACATGTACAGAGTGATTCAAAGAAACGGAAAATTAAAAAAAAATTAAATAACGTTAATGAAAAATGTTTTTTAGAAAATGAATTTTATTTCATGTAATTGTACAAATTTTGCCATTTTAGGATACATACATTTTAGTCTATTTTTTAAAGATGACATCTTGCAGGTGATTTCCTCTTCTACGTAAACACTCACGAAGTCTCTTCGTTAAATTGCTCATGGTTTGACGTAACATCTCAACTGGAATTTCCGTAATTGCTTCTCGGATCTTTGCCTTCAGTTCTTCCGTTGTAGCAGGTCTACTGTGGAACACTTTGCTATTAAGGTGACCCCACAAAAAGTAATCGCAAATTGAGAGATCAGGCGATCTGGGAGGCCATCTAATGTCACCATTTCGTGAAATGACATGTTGTCCAAACAATCGGCGTACAGCTGCCATCGATATTCGTGCAGAATGTGACGTTGCTCCGTCTTGTTGAAACCAAGCTGTGTTAAGAATTGGTGGAAATCTCTTTTGTTGTTCCACAACAAAGGTTTCAAGCATGGACACGTAACGAGCCGACGTCATTGTAATCGCAAGACCGTTGTCATCCTCAAAAAAATAAGGCCCTATAACACCGTAAGATGACATAGCACACCACACGGTCACTTTCTGGATGTGCAACGGACGCTGGTGAAGCTGCGTAGGATTTGTGCCCAGTATCTGAAATTTTGCTTGTTAACAAATCCACTGAGGTGGAAATGCGCTTCGTCTGACATCCACAGTTCGTGAACAAACTCTTCGTTATCATTTAACTTCTGAAGCATTACATTACAGAATTGTGCTCACACTACTGCATGGTTCGGTTTCAGTACCTGGACGATCTGCAACTTGTATGGATGGTATTGCAAGTCCTTCTCTAACATTCTTCGAACACTTGAACTATGCAATTGTAAAGATGCTGAGAGACGACCGATGTGGACTTCGTGTGACAGCATCTTGTAAAGCTTGAACATTCTGTGGTGTACGGATGGTTCGCTCACGGCCTGGAGGTTTCTTTTTCATTGCCCAACCAGTTTCCTCAAAATTAGATATCCATGTTTTAATTGCATGTGCTGATGGAACACGGTCGTGGCCTCCCAGATTAAAATGACGGCGAAATTCTCTACGTGCTCCCTCCACACAAGCAGTGTTTTTGTAAAACGCTTTGATAGCAAATGCACGTTGCGCACCACTCCAAGGATCCATGACAACTAAATGGCAGGTTAGGTTGGAGAGGCTGGCGCCACTTATAAGTGGTACCAATCGCCCACGGTTACTAACACAACTTTCAAAATTTCCCGTTTCTTTGAATCACTCTGTACTATATACTAGTATAATATAGCAGATTTACATACATAAGGACAGAGATTACAAAGAGCTGAAGAAATGGAAGCGAGATAAAAACCAAAATTCCCATTAAGAAACGTTTTAACGAAAAGAAGGTGTGAGAAGTAAAACAAAAGTGGGCCTGAGGAAAAGATTTTAAAGTCATTTGTTTGCAGATTTCTGTTGATAATTCTGAAGGAAAAATGAGTTTTTTGAAATGTGCATAAAGAGAAAATTTTTGAACATCAAGTGATAAAAATAAATTATAAATTATTATAGAGGGTTTAAGAAGAACAAATAATAGTTTGTCTAACAAAGACATCTGAGTTTGAGGTTTTATAATTTTATTTTTAAAAAAACCGCGGAAAAGAGGAGAGAATTGAGATTAATAAAGGAAATTAAGTTTTAGAGCAGGTAAAGAGATTTCAGTACTTGGGAGTTTCATAACTGATGACCTGACACTCACAGTAGAAATTAAAAAAAGAATATCAAGAAGAGTAAGCAGGCATTTAATAAGAAGGGAAGGCTGAAGTGTGGAAAGTTAAATTCAGCGTTAACAAAGAGATAAATGAAATATTTTTTTGAGCGAGATACTCTATGGAGCTGAAACATGAACGATGAGAAAGGCAGACAGAAAATGAATTGAGGCTTTTGAGATGTGGGTGTAGCGCAGAATGATAAATATCAGTTGGCAAGACCATGTAGCAATCGAAGAAGTATTAAGGAGAATTGGAGAGAACAGTAAGATACCAAATGTGATTGAATATAGGAAAAGGAACTGGCTAGGACATTGTATGAGAAGAAGGTGTTTATTAGTGGATGCAATAGAAGGTTTGGTGAATGGAAGTAAAGGAAGAAGAAGGAAGAGATTTCAAATGATGGGTGGTATTATGGAAAAGGAAAAATATACGGAAACAAAGAGGTTAGCAAAGGATAGAACAAGTTGAAGAGCAGCAGCGATGACAGACCTGCCCTAATGGCAGAACAGTATGAATGAATAAAAATACTTATCAAAGTATGGGCTTTTTGGTCATTAAAGATCGTTTTATCCGTTATTTTAGCGTTGGTGACCTTAAAAATAAAAATAGATGACTCCGTCTCCGAATATTAAATCTGAAATGATTTTTTCTCGGGTTCATAAAACTGATAATATTTGTATAGATTAAAAAAATTATCCATTTGTACATTTACATTTGTACACATCAGGATTTTAGTCTTTGTCATTGCTAAAAATAATAAAAATTAATTGTAGTCATAAACACGTATTTAGCCTATTTTAAGAGAATTTTAATGATATGTTTACTCGCGGTGTGAAATTTTAATTTTATATACGTATTTGGTTTTCGACATGAAATATGGGGGGCGCTAATATGACTTGTAGAATCTAGAGATGAGAGCCATTCTGCTATCAAATGTCAAAATTATTTCGTGCAGCAGTTTGATTATTACATATAAAGAGTATGTCAGTAAAACAGGAAAATTTAAAAGTCCAGTATTCAAATAAGTTTTTATTTTAACTTGAATCTATCTACAGTTTTCTGTTTGTAAGATATGGCATTTTATTTTTGTAAGTAACGCTTAACGGTTATTTGCACCATTACGATCTGCGCCCTCTAGTAGCATTAATCGAAAATTTTCCGTTACTCGCCATAATATGGCTGGTGTAATGGGTGCAGCTTCTTAAATTTTTTATTTCAGTTCCGCTAACGTTTTCGGTCACTCAACATACACCTTGCTCTTGAGCAAACCCCAAAGAAAAAAGTTGGATGCGGGTAAATCAGGATATCTAGCCGGCCAAATATGTTCCTAATTTTGGATGTGATATGGTTCGGAAAGACAATGACTTGTAGCACGAACCACGTAATTTGTGAATCAAGCTAATTCTGCTTCAAAATGTTGTGATCATGCTTGTGTAATGCGCTGCAGTAACGGTTGTTGCGTTTTCGGTAGTCTTGAAAAAAGTGTGGATTAATAATGCCAGATGACGATAGTGCACACCACACTGTAACCTACGGACTGTGCAACGATTTCTAATGTAACTGAAGTGGATTTTCAGCTCATCAGTATCGACTATATTCTGCTTCTTTATGAAGCCATTTAGGTGAAAATGAGTTTCATCTGACATAAACATACGGTAGATTAAGTTTTCATCGCATTCAAACTGCAACATTTCTAGACAAAATTCATGCGAGCAAACAAATCAGGATCTTTTAATTCCTGAACATTTTTAGTTTTGCAGAAATGAAAACCTAAGTCCTTAAGTAAATTTTGACGGATCGATAGTTCACCGACATTTAATGTTTGTTTAATGGAAAAGCATTTTGAACTGCTATGGCAGTTCGACCTGAATGTTTTCTGGCGTTCTAACACTTTTTGTTGCATCTTTATGTTTTAAATTTAATTTGGACCTAGTTCCCTCTAACCTTTTAACGCATAAATTAATTGCATGAACAGACGGTATCCGCGCATGACACGGAATATTGAACCGATTGTGAAGTAACCTACGCATAGTTTTTGTGAAGTCACTATCTTTATAAAATGTTTTAACACAGAAAGCAATATGTGCATCTAACTACTGTTTCATGTTTATTAAATTAAATTAAATGACCGATAATATATCTTCAAGGTCACGCCCTTACCCACATGTCAAACGGATAACCAAGTTTTTAAATTTTCCCGCTTCACTGACGTGCCCAGTTCACGACAACATTGTTCAGGCACTTACATAACAAAAGATAAACTTCCTTGTGCAAACTGTAAGGTCACAATATTCAACAGGTCGAAGCCAAATGTAAGGTGCTAGCTTAGCTTACGAAAAATAAAAAATTTAAAATTGTTGTTTCATTACTGGATAAGTGCCTTATCAACCAGCATTCATAAGGTCGTTAGACTAGGGTTGAATGCACTTTAATGAATATTTTATAAAAACTGGTTACTGGCAAGCGATCAATCAATTAAGGCTTAATCCATCAAGATAAAAATTGCACAGAGTTTTTTAATATAGTTTAATTTTTTATTTTTTAAATTAATTTAAACGTGACTAATATCATTTAGATAATTATCATTTTGAATCGAGGGGATGAAAATTATCGATACAAGTTCATACAAAAATCTGTTGCTACGTAATTACCCGATTTGAGTATCGCATAAGTTTTATCAAATTGTTAGTTATAATGGCACTTATAAGAAAACAACTCTTTTACTTTAAAGAAATATCTTATAACTATATCACAATGTAACTTTTTTCCGTTCTTCCAAGTCACTCTTTTTTCTATTCTTATATGCTTCTAAGTCACGAAACACAATCCAATTTTAATAAACTAATAAAAAAAGATTTACGTAAAACCTAACTGGACTTTATTATATTCACATCTTACGTGGCGTATTCGCGAAAAGAAAGTCCACAAAAAAGTACTGGTAGAAGCTTCCGTTGAGATTTGGCTCAATGGTACAATTGATTTGGATACTTGAACAGTTAGATCAGCAATTCTCAATCTTTTCAGCTTAAAAGTAAAAAAGATATATAAATGAATATTTCGCAATCCCCCAACCACAACCCAATGAAACCTAATTAAAACTATTTAGCTGCGTTGATAGCGATGGATATGCATGTATAAAGAGTAAAAACATGAGCAATCTACAGGTTCCAACTTGACGTGTACGTGCTCCTTGTAATTTGGTGTGCTTGCATAATATTCACTGTGAGAGCATCATGTTCGAACATGCATATGATACGTTTGAACACGTCGTGCTCTCAGCTGTATAAAAGAGGCGTAAGGGACTGCAGAACGTCAGTTTAATTTCGCATGCAAAGCTTGCGTCTGGTGCCTTTATTTTAGTGTTTAAAAGCGTAGTTTGATTGAAAATAATAATAATAATAATTGAGTTTTCGGGTTTTTTAGTGTGCGGTCAAACGTGTAACTTTTTTCAATTAGATTCTTATGCAAAATGGATAAATTTGTCAAAAAATGAAGTGAGTCATCTACATCCAGTGAATCGATAAGTAGAAAGACAAGATTGTACGATGACAGTTATATAAATTATGGTTTTACCTCATTGGATGGAAAGCCACAGTGCGTTGTTTGCTTTCAATTCCTCTCCGATAAAAGCATGAAGCGATAAAATTTAATTCGATACTTGGAAATTAACATCCGGATCATAAAAGCAAACCCTTGGAATTTTTCCGAAGAAGATTACATATTACGAGAAATGTACAAGCTTCTATTTGTAATTCAAGTCAAACTGATAAAAGTACACGTAAAGCATCTTATCTCGTAGCATTAAGAGTAGCTAAAATGTCCAAATCCCATACAATCGCAGAAAACCTCATATTGCCTATTGCAATTGGTACGGTCAGTATTTTAATAGGCATGAAAGAAGCAAAAAAATTCCGCTTTCTAACGACATAGTATCAAGGCGAATCGATGACTTGGCTGCCGATGTTCGCGATCAGATAATTCAGCAAGTGAGTTTAAGTAATTTTTTTTAGAATTCATTCTGATGAATCAACAGATGTGGCAAACATTTCTCAGTTCTTATTTTGTGAGATATGAATGCGATAGGACAGATCAGTTACAGAAAATATATTGTTTTACAAATCAATACCTGGTTATGCAACAGGACAACATCTTTTTGATGTTTTTCTGAAGCTACTAATAACTATAACATAAATCGGACAAAATGTGTTGCAGTATGTATTGATGGTGTAAAGACGATAATAGGAAAGAACAGTGGATTTCTGAAAAAAAATAAAAGATTGTCTTATGTTAAGGACGGAATGGACGCACTGCTTCCTTGATGGACATGCTCTTGCCAAAAACATATGCCAGAAAATCTCAAACAAGTTCTTTGTAAAGCTGTAAAAATGGTTAATTTTATTAAAAGTCGACCATTACAGAATAGGCTGTTTGCTAAACTATGCGATGAAAGGGATGAAAAGGAAAAATCTCTTCTTTTCCATATAGAAGTCAGGTGCTGATAAGCACCTGACCTAAGTGTTAACCCGGTTATTGGAATTGCGAGATGAATCAATAATATTTTTCCAGAATAAACAAACGCCATTCTCAGTGTTTTTTTTTTTTACAGAATAATGACTATAATGAATATAAGTTGTTGCTTTTGGCTTACTTTGCTGATATATTTTCACATTTAAACGACTTGAATGTGAATTTACAAGGCCGTGATAAAATCATTTTATTAGTTCATGCTTTCATTAAAAAGCTTGATGTCTAGATTATTTGCCTTCAAAGCAAAACTTTAATGGTTCCTCTTACTTTCGATTATATTGAGAAAACTTTGGTTGAGGAAGACACTATTCTTCACCACAGTTTGGATAGGATGAAGACGCATTTACGGGAACTAAAGATTCAGTTGGCGGAGTATTACCCGGAAGATAAAAATGATCTCGAAGAGATGGGTACTGAATTCATTTAGTGAAAACGTTGTTACAGCTGGTAAGTTACCAGTTGAGGTTCACGACCTGCTTGTAGAAATGTCTGCCGATAAAACGTTACAACTATAATTTACATCTGAAGATTTAGATACATTTTAAATACAATAGATTTAGATACGTACGATTTAGAAAAGGGTTTATCGTCTATGGTTCCGCTAAAAACTAAATATAGGAATCGTCTTTTATCACTTGAAAATAATTTTCTTTTGAGTGTTTCTAACATTTTAGAAACACTGAGAAACCCTAGAGATCCACGTATGAAGAAAGTTTTAAATGAAAAACAAACGCAACCATCTCATTAATTTATTTTCTTTACATGTGTAGTTAATGTAAGTAAAATGTTTAAAATAAATGATTTTTTTTCTCTTAAAATTATTTCATTGTTGTTTACATGAAAACTTGTAGGCTAATTTCGCGACCCCCAGATTGAGAAACGCTTAGTTTGATGGTATATAGCGTGTGGACAGAATTTCAATAAGTATATATAATATATGTGGATTTTTAAAACTATGCACAGAGTGTTCAACTTAAAAGATTTGTCCCATCACTTATTTATTCTGTAAATAATAGTTTTTTGTTAGCAAACACATAAAAATTTACAGGTGTTGAAAATCATGTCCATTCATTTCTATGCATATATGTCAACACGTTTAACAATATTCCTTTAATTCTTTTAATTCTTTTAATTCTTTTAAACAATATTCCTTAAATTTCTTTTAAGTAACCCTACAGAAAGAAGTCTGGATTAGTCAGATCAGGGAATCTTGGTAGCCACAATTCTTTAGAAACGATTCTTCCACCGAAAGAATCCTGTAGAATTTCCATAATAGCTGTATGGCAAGTGGCGCTGTACTCTTGCAACAAACTGTCACCATCATGTTTTTGAAGTTAGGCTAAGAACTTTTGGATAATTTCTTGGTAGATGGCAGAATTGACAGTTTAAAAAAAAAAATAAACAAATGTCTTATTCGTCTTGAAGCCCGTACCATACGCTTATTTTTTGTTGGAGTAGGGGAGATTCAAAGAAAATGTGCAGGTTTTCAGTAACCCAGATTCGATACTTCTGACTATTAACATACACACCAAGGTGAAAAACACTTGATCCAAAATGTCGATATTGCCTCTATTAAAAATAATAATAATAATAATGCCTCTAGAAAAAATAATATCGGTAATAATAGTATTGATTCCGGTAACACCTGCACCGATACCGGCTGTACTGATAGTTGATTACCGATAACGGTAATCATAGTAATTGGCCGGTCTATATAGCGGGTTTGGAAATTTTTCGCTACGATTTCATCCTTGTTTTAATCCTCACGTCCACCCATCATTTCATCCTCACTTTCCTTGTTAAAATATACATGTAAGAGCATGTTTGAGGTAGTATACTAAAATAAAATAATACGTAAAAAACGTCTAACCATTAAAAATCTAGATGTGAGTGGAGTGTAGATATCAGCAAATATGGTGGGGATTTACACTGAACATGAAGTGTTATTTGTAAAGATGACAAAATGAAAACCGTTGAAATAGAAAAAAAATTTTTGTAGATGAATCATAAGAATTTTGGAACGGAGATCGAGAAAGAGAAAAAACCTTTGTAGTAGACCGTAGCGGAAATTACTTATATTAGAGAGAGAGAGAGAGAGAGAGAGAGCGAGAGAGAGAGTGAGAGAGAGATAGAGATAGAGATGGAATATTTAAATTTATGGATTATAAGAAGAGGACAGAACAGAATTGATTTAATCTTTACGATGGCCTTCCTCTGATATCTAACATAAGGAAGGGAAAGGTGTAGTGGTGAGAGAAGAAGAAGACAATATTTGTAGTTCATTTAAATGCATCACATTATTTGTGTTTTGTCTGAGATTGATACCTTCTTTGTTGAATTTCATTAATATACTCTTTACACATCTGTATACTTCTCTACAATTCTTTAATAATTTATATTGAAATTCGAATATTTTTATTTAAGGAATTTCATTAAATTTATTTATGAAGATTTTAATAAATATAAATGTTATATTTGCTCTTTAGAAACGTTATATTATAACATCCAAGAAAATGCATAAGTGTTTACGTGTTAGTGCGAGTGAAGCCGATGGGAATGAGATACGAAATTTATGAAAATGCTGAAGATCATTTTATGGCATCGTTTATGGTGGTGGTAATGAGTGTGTAGAAGTGGTCATATAAAAGTGTGCGGCCACAACAAATCCATCCCAGTCTGTTAGTTAGTCAGCGGGTTGGTTTACGCTGAGTGTGCCTGCTGCACTTCACCGATCGGCCTTTTAATTACTGAATAATAATTATCATATTATTTACACAGTAAAAATAATTATTTTTGTACAATATGTTGTTTAGCAATTATTATCTGTTTTTGTGTACAGCAATGTTCTCATTAACTGTAGTTCTGCCAGTAAATTCTGCTGGTAATTCAGTTCCGAAATTACGTGAGTATAAAACATTTTGACATTATAAAAATAATTTTATTGTTTAAAACGATACCGAAAAACTATTCTCAAGGAATTACACTAAGATTATATTTCACTATAGATTAAATTATTATTTATCTTACGAATTCATCTGTAATAGATCAATTATAAACATTATCTACATTTATCTTTGTGTCTATAATACTCTTATATAGAGATTGTTTTTTTGTTTTTCGTATATCAAATCTACGAAAGCGATTTGAAAAAAAAATGTTTCTTTTCAAATAATGTAGTACGAGTAGTAATTACGTAATCTCTCTTGTTTCCTCTAATTCTATATCCCCTTTGTCACCGCTTCATGTAATTTGTCTAATAAAAAGATAAGTTTATGTATTAAAGAATTTTTTTAAATGTTTGTTTTCACACCTCTGACTCACAAGGGTATGAAAACCTGAAACCCTCTTCCTCTCCCGATTTACATAAGAAGAAAAACTGAAATTTTGCTACATTTGAAATGTTCTTATCAAACTGAATTTTATATTCAGGAAAAATTGAAAATTTTAATGACTTAAAAGAATTTCAGACTTCCTGACTTGCAGGAATCTATCCTCTAAACCAAAAAATCGGAAAAACTATGATATTCTAATTTTCGTCTTAAAATATGCTTTCTTTGCAGGGCCAGTTAAAAAAACAAAATTGACAGTTCAGGTACCCTGTTATTCTTAAAAACTTTGCGTCTTCTCACACTCCTTACATTTTTACAAAACTTGAAATAGTTCTATATTAAAAGCGTTCTTTAACATTTTCTTTTCTAATTCATAATTAAATAAAAAATGAATTGATGTCGAAGATGTTTATATCTCCATGTTTCTCAACGCATTTTAACTATCCAAGAGGTCCTCAATTAACATATATTCTTATAAGCAGTTTTCTTAAAAAAAAGTGTCCTTTTTTTCGGGAAGCCGGTTAAAAAATTAATAATGTAATAGAGTCTATCTGCTGCATTCACAGGCATCCAAAATCCCTTGTTTCTCTTGAATCGATAAAAATTGGGATACCCTGATATTCGAACTCTTGATTTTCAGAACGTATTCTGCCTTCAGTAACATTTAATCCCTCTTGTTTCTCCCCTACGTCTACATTCCCTTTGTCACTATTTCATGCAATTTGACTAATAAAAAATGTAATTTATGTACTAAAGAATTTAAAAAAAATATTTGGTAGAAAGAACTTTGTCGTATTTTCATCATATTCTGAAATTCATCATATTCGAATTCAGAAAAAGTATAATTACCTGACTTTCATGGGTGTGCAAACCTGAAACCCCATGAGAAGAAAAACTGAAATATTGCTATATTTTAAGTGTTATCAATTTTCTAACCATTTCTTCAGAACGGTTTTCTTC
This sequence comes from Lycorma delicatula, assembly GCF_047948215.1. Classification (NCBI taxonomy): domain Eukaryota; kingdom Metazoa; phylum Arthropoda; class Insecta; order Hemiptera; family Fulgoridae; genus Lycorma; species Lycorma delicatula. The sequence goes on along the minus strand of NC_134455.1, from coordinate 160,587,691 downwards.
ATCTTAGCTTTATTTTCACCTGAAATATTAATTGATAGTGGGTCATCCCCTCTTGACGAAAAACTTATTCCTGATATTTATTTACTCTCTCAGAATGCACGTTTAAAAAAGGAGAAAATTAGTAGGAAAAAAATAAACCTCCTCTCATCTGGTGAAATATTTGTTTAATTCACACGCTTAGTATGTAAATTTACAAAATATTTCAACGGAAAAAATAAAATTTGAAACTATCCTTGCAAACTTCTTTTATATATCGAACAAGGATCAGGAGAAAAGACTTTCTTAGCTGAGAATGGTTTTAGCAACAAATTTCAAGTGATATTGTTTATCAAAAAACAATTCCAAACTGGAGCTCCTTTCTCCATGTTTCGGGAACAGCTTTTGATGATTTACTTTGTTGGGTACGTGTTTTATTAAAAAAAAAAAAAATGGAGAACGTGAATTAAAGCCTATAGAATATGAAACAATTTCCTTATCAAATTTTTTTTTTTTAATTTTCACTAAGGATCCCTTCCATCTAATAGATAACAACTGTTACGAGAAGAAACTGTAGATAATTAAGCTTGTTACTTGTAAACGACTAAAAATAATTACCTAAAGCTGATATTAATGTAAATTTGTGAACTAGTATTCTGTTTCGTTTGATTACCGTTCTGAATAACTAACTAGAGTCAGTCAAAACTTGGTGTATTATAATAATTTGTAGCGTGTAGCTTTCTCAGAGAAAGAAAGGAATGACTATATTATGACACTCTTAGACTTTGTAATCCTCTCTTATACCGTCTAGACTTTGTAAAAAAGTTTATTACTTGCATTGGAAAGGCTAAAACAACCTTTGGGCTACGATCATACATAACTGATTGAAGTAATAATTTAAGCAATTTATGAATATCTATTTCAAAATTTTTTAAACTAATTTTCTAGTCGGTGGCTTAGTTTATTTTTAATTAGATTATTTATTCTTACTTAAGTATTTCTTTTAATATAAAGTTAATCGAACTATCATATAATTTGTTCAGTTATAAAATGTACATTTCAACAAAGACGATTTTGTTTACCGTCTTTTTAATAATCCTTTGTTTTTCTTGAAGATGAAAACTCATTTGTTATTCAAGTTTAATAAGTTGTGTGCTAAATATGAATTCATAAAATCAATTCTCATCTATCATTAAAAAAATCTTAACATCAACATACATACTATAAAGGAAGACTCTTATATTATTATTCTTGATCGTTTACAACTTCATACATATATTTTTATTTTAAAATTGCTTAAATTTTTAAATAGTTATTAAGTTAAAACTCTTCAATGTGCATGTGTATGCAAGGTTAACTCTAGAGAAGAATCCTTCTTTTGGTCCCATTTGTAAGTTTTAACCACATAACGTAAGTGGAGATTTTTTTAAACGAAAGATTTCTTCAAACCACAAAACGAGACTATTTAAAGATAAGTTTTGTTAATTTTTTTATTAATTGCTAAACTGGAGTTTTCTGCCTAATGAAGAAAGACTTGTAGTTCTGCTACGTAAACTATTTTATCAAAAAAATATACGAAAATTAACTGCAAAAGTTAAGATAAAATATTAATCCATATTCCGGCAATTCAGGGTCAAAGCTCGTGCTCGGCAGTAACCTCTTTATTTCGTTTCTTGTCATTTGTTTTCATGATTTATTCTCATAAGTTTCTTATTTTTATCAAGGTTTGTTTCTTACAGTTTGCGTTTTTCATGATTTTTTCTATAGGACGTTTTTCTCATATTTTAAGTAAAATAAAATTTGGAAAAAATTATAAGTTAACATTTAAAAGAATAAAAGAATTTAGAGAATTTGACTTTTTCAGTTGATTTTTTAAATGATGATTATTTTAAATTAAGGGTTAGTAAGTTCCAGATAGTTAATTTTAATTTGACGCCGATTTTTATAAAAGAATTGAAAAACTATTTTTTTATAATTTTTAGAGTGTTTTATTTTATTTGACAATTAATGTTCTTTGTTTTATTATTACGTTTCTTGATTTATTTTTTCTAACGTTTTACTTTGACTCATACATACAATAGCATGCATAATAATTATATTATTTTCATTTCTGTAACACATTTTAGCGTACTTTTATCAACTGGGTTTCTCGATTGAAAATTTTTCTTCAAATCTAATTTACGTTTTATTTATTGCGTATTTATAAATAAATGTACAGTAATTACCCACGATTTCAGTTAAAACACCATTTCATTTATTGAATTGCAAGTTTGCTTAGCGGTTATTTCAAGGTAAGTTTCATATAACAAATAATGGTTTTATAACCTTTTCGAAGGTTACAACTAATGAAATATTTAGATGATTAAAGTAAGCTCTTGAATATTTTCATTTCAGTCAGTTATATATAATTTATTATTACAATTTTTTTCATCCATTATCTTTTGATATATATCATAGTATAAAACAGTACATACATTTTAGCTTTCCTTTGTATCTGCAGCTTTTGAAAAAGAATTATAATAGATTAACTAACTAAATTAAATTGAGAGGTATATCGTAGACGAGATTTGCAACAGTGGAACCTGTAGGCTAATTAAATAATGATTAAATTTAATAGGTGTAGTTTTGCGAGTAGATGGCCTTAAATAAGCAAATAACTGAGGTAAAAATACTATAAAATTAATAACTGGTTTTTCTCCTTAGTAAATTTGAAACCGTAAAACTAAAATATTAACAAAAAGTTTGCAGAAAATCTAGCCTTTGTTTTTTATGAACTTCCTTAGTCTGAAATGAATGAGAAAGGAAGTTTTTGAAAAATATTAAAATGGCTGAAAGACTTCGTCTGAAGTTTCTCGTTTGTTGGTTCGTTACTTTGAAATTTTTTCTTCAGACCTCCATGATCCTTTGAAAAATAATAATCAATTCCTTTTTTTGTATGTTTGTCTGATGACAAAGACACACGAGACATTTATATTGAAGGAGAATTGTTATGTAGTTAAGTATTTCTTACAAACGGAAAATGCCACTGGTAAAATTGTTATAGTAATATTATTCGGTCAATGTAAGTCAATCGATTTTACTAAGCAGAGTTAGTACCTTGTACTGAATGATTTTTTAGACTTTAAAAAGAAGTAATACATTCTAAAAGAAGTAATGCATTCTAAAAGAAGTAGACGAAACTGTGCTTATTTATTTTTACGAACTCGTTAAATCGGTATAGACTAATCGCTATACATATTAAAAATTACTTAATAAAAGCAGTCATTACTGCATTATTCGAGAATATTTGGGTATGAATTTTAAATGTTTCGTTTGGCAAATCCGAATTCATAAGGAAGTATTAAAAGATGAAAATGAGGTAGTTATTTTTTCACATTTTGTTTTACGTAAGTGTAACTATGAGGTTATCCCGAAACTCATCGGAGAATAATTAGTAGTTTTTTAATGTAAGAAATAGCAAAGTTCAAATAGTTTTAATTAAATCTGATAAAAATTAAAAATGATGTAAATATGTTTAAGTCGTGTATTCTGCTATGAAAATGGAGAAAATATTCTTTAAATTATTCGATATGATGAAAAATGAAAACATGCTAGGTATATATGTTTTTTGAAATTTTCGTAACAAAATCTTTTAATAAGTACGATTTAATTTTATAAGAGACATTTATTTTGTTTTCTCCCTTTAAAAGTAGTATTTTTTCCCCTTACTTCATTTCAAAACTTTGCTGCAATTGATCGCAAATGTTTAATTTCCTCTCGTTTCATCAAATTGCGTAATAAAAATTTTTCCCTGAGATCAGTTTTCGTGATTCGAAGCGTGAAGAAATCGGCGATGAATAATATGAATGAGGAATTTTAAGCGAGTTTTTTTTGTTTAATCCGCTGTTTCTATCCGATATATCTATCTATTATGTATTATTATAGTATAGATATTACAATATCTATCTATAGATATTATCTATTTCTATCCGTTATACATAGTTTTGAAGTTAGGTTAAGTCAAGCGGTTAGACATGTTTTCCCCACCTCATACTAAGTTTTCGTTTTCTTCGTATTTCAGTTTATTCATGTTCTCGTTCGTTTGAGTTACTTCTGCTATTTAATTATGTTTTTAATTATTTTTTATTTTTGTTGTGCCGCCGCATAATTTTTGATTTGGTGTTGTTTTGTGTCACTGATTACCTGTACTCACTTTTATTTTGTGTTGTTGAGTTATTTTCGTTGTTATTAATCGTTTTTTGTTGACTGTCTCTATTATTTGCGAAATAAAAATGCGAAGTAAAAATTATAATTTTTACTTTCAGCACATAATGAACGATGTGCTATCGGGTGATTACATTCCGAGGGCATGAAAAGAGCTCCCGTCTGGTGTTGTTACAGAAGCCACGGCAGCGGGACTCCCCACTAATTGTCCGATCTGCTTGACGAATTCTTAATGCAAACTGTTGGAAAAGATGCTTGATGTTAGGCTGAAGCGAGAAATTGAGCATAATGATGGATTCCCCATGAACCAGTATGGGTTTCGTAAGGGGAAGTCCGCTACCGATGGAGTAGAATGTGTGTGTCGACTGGTAGAGGCGGCGGCTGCCGTCACCTGGCGCACGAGAAACATACCCGTGGTTGTGATGCTTGATGTAAAGAATGCTTTCAACTCGTTGCGCTGGGGTGCCGCGTTCGAGGCCCTACGGGACAAGCAGGTGGACAGCGGTGTACGGCGAAGGGTACAAAGGTACTTAGAAGAAAGACGTCTGCTTTACAATTCAACGGACTCACAGCTCTCTTTTCCGGTCAAATGTGAGGTACATCAGGAATCATTACTTAGTCTGACGTTATGGAACTTGGATTGGGTGCTCCGGCTGAAGTATCCTAGAGGTGTTGTACCGGTGGCCTTTGCTGACGATCTGGCATTGGTAGTATGGGCGAGGGTTGTAGACGACGTAGAGACAGCGGCCAATGAAGCTATCATTCTAGTGCAGCATTGGTTGACGGGTAGGGGGCTAACCTTGTCTCCTGAGAAGACATCATTCATTTGTCTGGCTGGCAGGCGTCCTCTTTCTCCGATCCAGATCACGATTGGCGGAGCCTTAGTACCCCAGTTGGAGTCGGTGAAGTATTTGGGGATATGGCTGGACCGACGACGTACGTTTTCCGACACGTGCGAGAGCACGATGCAGTGGTGATGGTGCGGGCACTGAGTAAGCTCCTGGGCAATGTGGTCGGCCCTCGGTCATACAAAAGGAAGTTGTACGGCCATGTGATCAATTCTGTACTACTATATGGGGTCATTGTTTGGTCGAAAGCTCTGGGGTGCGATCGAAATCGGCGGGCACTGGAGGCTGTGCAGAGACGGATTGCCCGCATCATTTCGGCATACTCACTGCCTCAGTTTCGACTGAGGCAGTGTTAGTCATTGCAGGTATCCTTCCATTTAAACAAATAGCCGGGCTGAGGATGGGATTACTGGAGGAGCTAATAGGAGTGATATGCACAGGCCGTTGTGCATATTACATTCCATCCATCGCGGGACGACGGTCACATCATCTGATCCGGTGAGTCGAGCCTTGGGTCTACCGCAGATTTGGTGAGCTCACTTACTGGTTGACCCAATTTTTATCTGGCCACAGCATGTTTCGGATATGCTTACATGCCAGGAGGAGAGCCAACGACCCCTTTTGACTTTCTTGCGGAGAGTTCGATACACCGGAACACGTCGTGTTCGACTGCCGGACATGGGCTGCTGAACGTCGCTGCTGTGAGTTGGTGAGTGGGCCCCTTACAGTTGACACAATCATAGACTGTATGGCTTTGTGCAGTAACTGACTTTGTGACAAGGATACTCCAGCACAAAGCCAGGGATGATGGGGCGGCGGGGGGTTGAGGGACAGCCCCCTGCCGTTCGGCTGTGCTTGCACGGATGGGCAGCAGTGATAAGGCACTGGGACTCCTTCGTCTCTTCGTGAAAAAGAGACCCGGTGTGAATACCCTACACAGGCTGCTCTCACTAGAAGCATTGTCGTCAAGACTGAGACCCGGCTTCTGGGCGTGGGGTCCAGGAACGATGTAGTCGGGCTTGGATACCCCGCCCTAGGAGTTAGAGGCAGGCAATGAAAAGATCTAACCGGCGGGCTCACCTGTCAGACTTATGGCCGGCGGACGGGGAAGACCGTTTGAATAGACACCCCCTGGGCTGTGCTTTGGTTTGTTGTGGATCCGGCCCGGTGGTAGGGTGAAAAAAAATCCGCTATATCTGCAAAACAATTTTTTTTAATTTTTTCGCAAAATTAAAAAAGATTGTTCATGACTGCAGGATTCACAACACAAGTGTAAAATACACAGAGAGCAGAGCACCGTGGAACACTAAAACCACACTTTATTCTTTTGCATATCATTGTCCAGAACCCCCACCGTAGGTTTTTCTGTACGATAATATTTTTAAGGAACGGGTTTTGAGTAAATAAAAAAAAATTACGAGAGAGAATGTTTGAAATATATGCCAAAGGGAAACACGGATAGTACCAAGATTTTTTCATCAATTGGAACGACATCCAGACGGCTCTTTCAGTATAAGCGGATGTCACTATGTATATTCAATTTTTTACAACAGAAAATTGAAGAACACATCAAGAAATAAAGCATGTTTTAAGTGTTTACTTTTTTCCAAGCAAATACCCGCATTTTGCAAAGTACTAAGTGGTTTTTTTTTGCTTTCTTGTGTATTATCTCTTAAATTTTTTATCTAACTTGCAAATCTAATAATTTAAACTGAGTATGATATAATTTAAACTAATTCTGAATGTATAACTTTATAAATACTGTAAATATCTCGCATTCTATATTGGATTTTTCTGTCTTCAACTATGAATTTCCTAACGCCTGCGACTTGTGCTTTCCTAGGTGATGTTCGATGTTCATCTTCTGCTCTTCCAATCTTGTTGAAAGTAAAAAGAAACTGTGTGCCGCTTCACACAGAAAGCGGCTCCGTGCCGCTTTCCGTGTATTTCCATTGATTACAGAAGTACTCGTTTCAATTGCGCCGGCTCTTTCCGTATTTGAGCTCTAAAGAAAATGTTTTTCCATAAATTAAAACTGTGTTTTCTACAGGGAGAAATGTGAATAACAAAACAAGACGTTTTCGACTGTTATTACTATGTTCTCCTCGAATTCGTTTCAGCAAAATTAAATCCTTAAAATAAACTTAAAAGAAATAAAGCAGACTAAAAATTCACTAAAAAAACTACATTATCAATTTTTAAATTTTGACTTTTTGAAGCTAGCAAACATTTAAAAGTAAACAATTATAGAAAAACTTACATTTGATTGATTTAAAAAAAAATTCAAAATTTAAAGAAAATTTAATTTATTACTTTATTGTTTAATGCGATAATTTAGCTCCACTTTATTTTTCTTTAAAGTTTATTTTATTTAAAATATGATATACTTACAAAAAAATAAAAAAACCGCTGCCCGCATGAAAAAAAAAAATAAGAAAGCGGAAAGGTGGAAAAACCACACCTGGATGAAAACAACAAAAGTAATTAAAGAAATAAAGTTAAAAAGAGGGTAAGGATCCCCTCTGGAATATAGGATACGTTCCTTTTTTACCATTATTATATTAACAAATTTGGAAGTTGTGCGTAAATATAGTGTGTTAGAGTTTTCATGTGTGAGAATTTTCATCGGGTTTTGTATCATCATACTATAACTCCCGTACTGAGCAATGATGACAAAAAAATATCGTCGATATGAAAAATATCATCAAATCGATTGTGCAAACAATGTAATTTTTTTGTTTCAAAATCTTCCACTTAAGTTTTCTGGTAGATAATTACTATGTAACTACCAGTGTTCTCTCTAAAATAAAAAATAGTTGTCGAATTTGGGATATTTGGTCGCTAACCAAATACACCAAATTCGTCAACTTGGATTTGTTCCTAGGAGGACTGAACAAATCAAACAGAAATTCCTAAAAACAAGAAAAAAAAAATTATATTCGACCGTATTAAAAAATAGAATAATATATCTACACTAATTTTTAAGTCTATATTTTTCTCAGGTCTAACTGGTCTAAATACTTCTAACAAATCAGATGGTACAATTTTTTCCTATTTTTGTCCTTATTTTACGATGCTTATAAATACATATACGTGTCTTTCAGTCTATATTTCTCAGATTTTCTGGTTTAGAAGAGAAAGAATTTTTATGACCGGATGTCCATCCTGTTGTCAATCTACTAGAGGATGCCAGTAGCAAATGGTGCTACATCATCATAATTCATGACAAAACTATATTTGTTTTTAAAAAAAATATGTCGATTTTTAAATAGTTTTCACAGGCTATTATTACGCCTTCAGAATTTCAGTAGCGATGCAGAACCGGTAATTTTATTTATGTTTCTATATTTTACCCTCTCCTATCGTAATTGCAACTGTATCTACGTAACTTGTATGTCGAATTGCAATTTTTCAGTTCAGATTTGAATTTGAACAAAATTACAGTTTTGTGTAGACCGATGAGCTAATTCGGTTAATCGAAACTTAAATACCAGAGTAGATCAGTACATTCAAAGCGACTATGTAGGTCAATCAGAATATCTTTAATTAAATTTACACAGAAGAATCAAAGAACTACTGTCAAACAGTTTATGGCTGGTGGCAATAACCAATACCAATAAAATGGGTGTTAGCAACTATTTTTCCATATCACGTAGATTACATAAAAATGCAAGGCACACCACACACACACACACACACACACACACACACACACACACACACACACACACACACACACACACACACACACACACACACACACACACACACACACACAAACACACACACACACACACACACACATTTTTATTTTTATACGTATATATATACACACACACACAAATATTTTCATATAATTAATAATACAAATTAAATTTGTAAGCAAGCGTTTGTCCGTGAGTGCAGTGTTTGTGTTTAGTATTACTATTGTACTGCAGAATCTAAACCTTAGGTTTAAAGAATATAATCTAGAGGTTTATTGCTTAATGCAGCATAAAGAAAAATTAAGGAAAAGAGATATAATATTAATCTGTGTCAGTACGATATGGTCAAGAGAAAAGGAACGAAGTTGTCTCGATATGTATTTCTTTCTTTGTATCATATAATTAATAATTTGTCTGGTTATTTTTTTTTTTCACCATAAAGTAACAATAATTGCATTATATTAAAAAGAAAAGAAAAAAACAGCATGCAGAATTAGTATAAAACAATGTTGAAAATAATTATTTCAAGGCTTACGTCATTCAAACCCATCCCTCTGCACTGTAACAGACACCCCAAAATTTGTTACTACCAGTATGACAGTCTGAAAAGAGAATATCGATAATTTTTTTAATATTTTAGTCGGTTCATTTTAAAGGAAAATACATGTACGAACAGAAGTAAATTATTTAATTAACAATTTTTTTTATGATGGGAAACATCAAGCCTTTCACTTTACGACAAAATTCTAATAAACAAAATTGTTATCAAAGAGATTTAACCGTAAGGAATTACAATGTAGGTGAAAACCAATGATTCAGACGTTAAATTTTACCAAAGTGATTCGCATAATAACACATCACCGTGGTACATTTCTAACTAAAATATTCACCGTGACTTAAACATTCAAACTGTTGCAGGAATTCCGAATTAGAAAACCTACCAAATTCCCAAATTATGAAGCACTAAGTGCATCTCACTACCGTCTTAGACGACAGAGAGATGACAAATAGACTTTGATTTTGACACCGACGCCAGACAGATTTATTTTTAATAAAGCACAAACTGATACATCTATTAAACTTCAAAATCTTACATTACAGATTTTAAGAAATTAACCAACTCAGTACAAAGTAGAACAACTGCAAGAAGTGCCGATACCCCTTCATCAAGATGCGTCAGAAGAAACATATTATTAGACTAAATACATTTTTATTCCTTACAAAATTAAGAGCACAGAATACATTTACAGCGATGTGATAAAGAAACGAGGTAAAAATGTGCATAATTAAAAGTGTTATATAAACCTCATAATTCATTTTCTGACATTTGGGTTTATTTTAAGTAATATTAAGTAAATGATAACGTTACAATAATTATCAATAAACATTAACTTTTAATTTTATACTAATTAAAATAGAAGAGTTAGCTTTCCATTAAAAAATATAAAAAAACTTACGAGATGAATGACATTTCTTGCTGCACGTAACCAGTTAAAGTTGTTTAGTGGTTTCATAATTGTTCTAATATAAATTCTATTTATGTAAAACAAAAACAAGTCTCTCTACGAGTCTATATCACATACTTTTTTTGTTTTTTTTGTATATTTGTGTGCTCAACAACTACAAAGAAAAAGAACTGGCTCTACTTTATGTATATATGCTCTTTTAATTTATGCTCAGAACAGTTTTACTTAAATGACAGTATTCTACGATAGTTTATGTCAAATGAAATGGCGCGTAACAAGTAGAGGTAGAGTAAGCCCGATAAAATCGCGTGAACAGAATAATTAAAACTAATTAAAATAGCTTATTATCAAACGTGTGATCTTCAGGTTATACCTCTCTTTCATTCAGCTGGTTAAAAATTGAAACAAAACCCGCTTAGTGTTAATTGAAATTGAAGATTCAGCGATCAGACTGACCAAATCCTTGAATAAGAATAGGTTTTATTGTATCGGTATAAGAATTACTTGAAATTTTAGGGTTCCTATTCTGAAACATCTATTAATAATCAAACGGGTTATTACCAATATCAAAAAAGGTGACGGGGGCGATCACCCACTCACCAAACGTATATTGTAATTGAATATTTTAAATATATACAGTCGCCGCCAAGTAATGGTGAGCTTGGAGTGACGATGATTACTACCCAACGTGTCACGCATCATGGTTATGCTACTAAGAAATGAGTAATTATGGTGTTCCAGAGAACAAGAGTATAACAGTAACGTGAGGGCTGATCATCCAAGCTCGCCGTTACGTGGCGGCTACTGTACCTAAAATAAACCCCCATACTGAGTTGAAGCGGTCTGTGTAATGCGTTGCAGTTGTGATATGAAGCACCTGACATACAAAGTCCCCGATTAGAGATGCTTTCTGCATAATAATATTCTTTATACATCCGGGGTCTCTAATGAATATACTAGGTGTCACTCGCATTGTCGAATATTTCCTCCTTTTGGTGGGTCTAGCGTCCCGTTATATGACAGTATATTTAGCCCGATGAAGAAAGCAACGGAAACAATCTCATTTTTCCTGACGCCTTTTCTTCATGATTTGTGTGTCACTTCAAGCCACCTACAATCAGGTTAGGTTGCGGCACGAAATTCGCACATGTCTTAGACCTTTAATTAACTCATTCCCGAGCAACTGAGAGATGTATCAGCCGGAACTGAGCAATAGACTAATGACACATATAATCGCCGCTTTATTCTTTTCTCAACGAGGTGTAGATGAGTGTATCAACCACTATCTATTTGATTCATAACGTAAAATTAAATTAAAGAAAAGATCGTATAAAGAAAAGATCAATAAGACGGTAAGACTCTCTATAATTTGTAAAAAGATACACATCCTCTGCTAACTTGTGAGAAACAATCTATTTGTTAATTAAGTTTATGTTTACATTTTGTTTTTTAGTGTGCTTACATATTTCCCCTTTCTTTTGGCGTCATAAAGTGAATGCAGTTTTCACTGTAGTTTTTTTGATTCTCGTTGCTTTATTCAGATTTTAAATTCATTGTTTGAATTTTAAAATAAACATGGATTGATTATTTTTAATGCTGTTTAATCAATACTGGTGGTTTTTTATTTCATTTGGTGAAACAAACAAACGATTTTATTTTTTTAGGTAAAAATATTGACAGAATATTTTTAAATTTGGATGAAAGTGTAGTTTTTTGCCACCGATGATTCTATATAATTTGAGAAGATTAACTATGAGTTATAATTATTAACGTTTTTTAATCTTTTAATTTTTTAAAGTTTAATCTGAGATAAATAAAAATTGATTACTTAAAACTAATAACTGTAACGCATTTTATTTTAATATTATTGTATTCTAACTTATTATTTGTTAAATATTGTACTTTAACGTATACACTGCTGTGCTGAAGTTAAGAATCTCCTTATAATGCAATAATAGTCGTTCAGAATTAAATTTTTGTTTATTCAGAAACTTAAATCCTTTGGAAATCAAAGCGACAGTTGTTAGAAGCGCTTTTATGTACAGGAACAAAAAGAATTTGTATCAGGCTATTCATGTTTGGATTCTACACATTAAAATGAACAAAAAATGCTCTATGAAAAAATGGCGATTTCTCCTTCGTTTTCCTTCTGTGCAAGTGGAATGCTCCCAAAAGGCCGAGCCTCCCTCTCGTGTCAACTGTAAAAGATTGCGCAAGAATTGTACGCAATTTGTAAATAGTAAGGACTGTGGTCACTCTCTAGGTGCTGTTGAGATGTATTTTAATCCAGTGGATGGTTAGGTAGGTCAACTGAATGCCCAGGGTGTCTATATTGCCCCGTTTGAATTAGTTGAGATTGTTGAAAGAAAGTCTCAAAATTGTTGTTCTGCTGCACCTGAATGTGGTTAAGGATGATCTGGCAGGTTTTAGTAGTTGGAAAAAAGTTTTATACTGACTCTAACAGTATGTCCGAGATTCTGTGTAAGAAGTCGCTATATTGTGTCTTTCTACAACAGGTTTCTCATGCACATGTTATCAAGCTTGTTGGCAGGTGGTCTTGATATTTTTGTTTTTAGTTCTTATTTTCAATGTACCAACCCCAGTGAGGAACATCTGGAAAGGTGGAAGAGAGTTCTCGATCTTGTTGGTAATTGTCCTGTTGTATTAGGTGCTGATGCGATTGCCAAATCGCTTCTTTGACACAGAGAGGTCACAGAAAATGGTGCGGAATTAGAGATTTCATTGCGCAACATAGTATGGAAGTTTTTAATGTTCCTGGTGAATTAGCTACATGGCTGGAATGTTAAGAAGGAGGTTATTTAGTCGAACAAATATAGATATTTCTATTGGTAGAAATATTTCCGGTAGGATTGATGCCTGGTCTGTAGTTAATGGTTGCCCTAGCGATCATCGACTAATTGTTTTTGAATTAATAAACTAGTTGCGTAATGTCTACAGGTGTAATGTTCCTGTTCAGTAGGAGCGCTTTCTGCACAGGAAAGCAGACTGGACTAAATCTGTTAATATTCTTTCTGCTAGACTGCGTGTCTTAGACCGAAGTCTGGATTACGTACAGGTGGAGAACCTGGCAGAGAAAAATTCTCTGTCAGGTTCTCCATCTGTACAGAAGTAAGGCATCAGTAAACATCATAGGAATTCCCCTTAGTACTGATCTAGTGAGAGTTGCGGCTTGATGGACTCGAGAGTTGTCTGCGTTGAAACGAACCGTGAATCTGCTCAGGCTAGCTACTCAACAAGAAGGTGACCCTGTTTGGCTACCGACATTAATTGCTGATTATTATTGATAAGGGTCAGAGTATTTTCATAAAGTTAGGACTTCTGAAAGAGATTCCTGGTGCTTCTTTGTTGGGAAGCATGGATATAAAGACACGTGGGGTGTTGTTATAGAGTTCTAGGGAATAAAAGAAAGAAAGACATTCATCTCTCGGCTCTCTCGACCAAGAAAGTTATAGTTTTTGACAAAGATGATATTTTTAATATTTTATTGAACGATCTCTAGCCTGATGATGTTGAAATCAATGAAACCTCTATGATATACGAATTAGAGAGAAGTTGCTAATTTTCGTTCTGATAATTTGTTTTAAGATTACAAAAGTTGAGGAACGTAAGATGATCTGTAGCTCTGGTAGAAATAGAGCTCCGGGCTTTGATGGAATTACGGTTGAGTTCCTTGTCCGTTCTGTTGGAATTTGTGTTATTACTTTGAATAGACTAAGGATGCTCTTGCCAGTTATTTTCCTGTTTGTTCGGAAAAATTTCAAATTTGGAGACAATGACCAAATTGTGACCTTTTCTTATACCCTCTGAGGCTCTTGCCAGTAATTGGAAAAGGTTCTTTGAAATAATAACTTCGTATTTATGATAGGTTGACTTCTAGGAACTTTTTGATGGATGACCAGTATGGTTTTTGCCCAGGGAAGGGCACAGAGAATTCTATTTTCAAACCTGACAATAGTTATGAATATTGCCTCTTCAAGTGAAGCTTGATGTGTTTTAGGTGTCTTTTTTGTATATATCTGGGGCTTTTACGATGGCCCTCAGCCCTGTTTCAGCTGCAGAAGCATGGCTGTGCGCGGGATAAGATGTACTAAATGTACTACCTAGTTATTTCAGCAATCGAGACATCGTTCTTCGAGAGAGCGGCTCAAAGGTAGGACCTTTCTACCTTTAACGTTTCTATCCAAAGTTGAAGTGGCAAATATTAGGACCTTTGCTCTGCGTTACTGAATTCGACTCTTTGATGCGTTTGAGAATAGCTAGTGGCTGTCGCATCACCGCTTACGCGGATGATGGGCTTCTGCTGGTTAAAAGAAATTCGAGGAGAGAGATGTTCAGGCCAGCCCAAGTTTGTAAAATACTCAAGTTGTGGAGTCAACAACACAAGATGGTATTCAGTCCTGAAAACACTACCATGATGCTGATAAAGTTAGGTTACCGGATACACGACGAGCTTGTGTATCGATGGCAGGTCATCCATCAGGTATGTCCGCTTCAAAAAATACCTAGGTGTTATTATCCTTGATGGGAATCTTCGATTCAAGGAGCAATTTCAATACGTCGGTAAAAAGACATATGATGCTTTCTTTGGTGTCCGAATATGACAACATTACATTAACATTCCAGATCGGGATCATCCTGATTGGGGTTTAAATTTCAGAACCGTGCGTGTTTTTTTTTTTTTTATAAAGGTTTTTGTGAGACTATAATGTTGTATGGTGCACCAGTCTGGATTCAACGTATGAGATATAAAGGTTATAGTCATATTTTGTTGAAACCCCAGTGTATTCTATTACTGTCAGGAGTCGATGGCTATAGAATTGCCTCGCGCGAGGCAGTCTTTGTTATTGCAGGTGTAAGCCGATAGATATACTTGTCACTGAGCGTCAAATGAAATATAGTGCTAAAAAGGTAGGCCAACTCACCTCCGGTCGTATGCGAGAGATCGAGGACCAAGGTTTCCAATCGTGACAGGTTAGATGAAATGAATCTTCTGATGGTCGTTACACTTTATTTTCCCCGATGTGAAAGATTTACAAATTGTTAAATGAGTTTCCCCTAATTGGCTATTATTCAGTTTCTTTCTGGACATGGTGCTTTTAGAGACAAGTTGGCTAGGTTTGGCTTGGTTAGTTCAGATTTTTGCCCGAATTGTAGAAGTTGACGATAATGCGTACCATGTACAAAGTTGATGTACCATGTGCCCAAAGTTTGAAGCTGAACGTACAGTAATAGGGATAATAATTAACTAGAATAATTAGGGAACTTGGGAGAAATACTTTTCTCTTGGATTTGCGGGTAAACTGGAAAACCCAAAGAGAATGGAATATAGTTGCTGACTTTCCTAGGTTTCAGGTCCTGCAGAGGGTGGCTGAAGAAGTTTAATGCTCTATTAGCTAAAGTAGCAACCTGGGTGGTAAGAGCGCGCTTGGGCGCTTATTTCGTTAATGTAGGCTAATCGGGACACGTTCTGGCATCGAGCCCGGATTAGTTTAGCTGCTCGTTTCATTTTTCTGTGTTGGAACTGTGTGTGGAAGGATGAAAGCAGTAACCTCGCTTCCGAGAGCAGACCAGATAGGGGATAAAATATATTAGAAACTCAATGATAGAGTTGCGATGTAGGAGGATGAAAGCATTGACCTTGTTCTCAAAAGCGCACCAAATTTGAATAAGTTAGCGTTTGTCTGTGAATTTTAAAAAAAATTGCTTTTGATGAATTAAGAAATGTATTTGGGATATTTATAGGACAAAATTGTCGTTATTGCGATCAATAATTTAAGAGATATGAGAATAGATTCTTAGTTGTTTACAGTAGACTCAGATTAATTTATACTTGTTACTGGAATCTAGCTTTGATGTATATATAGTAAATGATTATTCCGTATCCTTCGATTTTCCTGTGGTGTGGGGATCGATCTTCTAGAGATTTACAAATTAAAGTAGGTGAGCAAATTTATTTGAAAGAAGCCTACATCAAAGGCGGTAGCAAAGTTGAATTAAAACCAATGAAAATGCCTACCAAGGCATTTGTACTGATGGCATCGTGACGGAGACCAAACTGATGACTGTGATATGTAATCAGAGTTAGAGGGTCAATAAGACGATCCGCTTTACCCATCAGGCTATGGGGGCGGGGGTGGCGATCGGAATCGTCACAATGTGGGTATCTTTTCCCTACAGGGGTCACGTTGTAAACAAAACGACACCTTTTTTTGAATTTTTCCGCCATTTTACCCGCTCATAATGCCACCATTTATATAACCCGCTCTTAATAATGATTGAATGAATTTATCGTTATAGGAAAGCAATAGGATTTAACAAATTCTACGCAGTTACATTGAACAGTAGATTTATTTAAATTTTAACATGTACATTTTGGCTTGTACCTAGGATACTAGCCAAAACATTTATTGAAAATGATTGCTGATACTTTGACTGCATAATGTCACGAGGCGTTAATTTCTTGTACCCAAGGATGTTACTACAAAAATTTATGACTCCATGTCGGTTGAACCCAGCTTCATCAATGAACAGTTTTCCTCAATCATGAGATCTAGGAGAAAATTTTCCGGCTTCTCAAAACCTTCCGTGCAGAATTACAAGAAATTTTTCTCTCAGCAAACGGCGATTAGGGAAATTTTCTTCATGCAAGCTATGAACAACAGTAACTTTTACTGTACAACAGTACAGTAAAGTTTACTTTTAAGTTTACCCTAGTAAAAGTTTACTTTTAAAATACAACAGTACTTTTAATCAGTACTAACTCACATGTCTGCTATTCCGATATGAGAATAAACTTCCATTTTTAAAAACGTAAAAAAAAATGAAGAAAAACTGGTATCAAAAAGTTTTAATTAATGATAGATTTAAAAAATTAAAATTACGATATCAATGAAAATGAAAGAAAACATATTAACATTAAAAAAACATCTGATGTGGGCGCCACATGATTTCCTTGTACGCCTATTAAATTATATATAAAATTATTTTTTAGAATCAAAAGTACATAAATTCTATTTCATTAATAACTTCTGATATTTCTTATTTTTTTTATTGTTATTATTGAATTATTATTTATCGTAATTTTTGTTTACAATCAGGGGTTAATAATTATTAATAAATCAATATTGTTGCGATGTCGACGGGACGCCCTTGTTCAACAGCGTTGCGGTAGATTTTAGAGCGAGGGTGTACTGTATGTGTTCATAGGTGATGAATGAAGACAACACCTTGTTGATTACTGAAGGATTGTTTAATTGTACGCCGTCTTGGCGGTTTAAAAGAATTTTATATCATAACACTTGTAACTTAACTTTAAAGATAGCAAACATAAGCTAAATAAAACTGAAAGTAATGTTTATCCGGACAAGAATTGAGACAGTCCATCCGGACACGACCGCCTTGGGTCAGGTATGAGTGCAGACTGGCTTAGAAGACGCTATGTACAGTGCTCGAGGGAGCAGCTGGTGACGTAGAGTGGCGTGATAGTCTGGTGACCATAATTTGATGTGGGCACCCTAGCCACCGCTAGGTTTCAGCACCCGACGGGAAGAGGCTGTGAAAACGTAACAGATATATTTAAATTAAAAAAAAGTTAAAAAAAAGAGATGAAGTCTGATTCGAACCGATGTGACACAATTTTTTACGACTGTACGACTGTGTTACTATTACATTTAATTAAATTTATTAATATCTAATATTATCACTTCTAATATCTAAATTTTTTAATTTAAATTAATTCAGTTTAGTAATTTTTTATCTATGACGGAGATGAAATCAGACTGAAAACTGTGTTATTAGTTTTCTGCATTAACTGGGTTCTTTATCGACCGATTTTCAAAAATAAGGTGTTATTTTGTTTACAATGAAGGCTTAATATTTTAGTAAATAAAACATATTTAAAAAAGTTAACGGTTTAAAAGATTAGAAAATTGACGAGGTCGCCATTTTGAAACTTGTGAAAGTGTTTACAATGTATTATTTTTTTCGTTTTAGAGAAACTCTGTGCAGACGTGTAACAAATATTACAATTATTCCTCGAGCCGATCTTGAAATAAAATGTTTCTTTAACAAATACAAAGTGGCCGACAGAAGGAAAACGAAGGGGAAATCGCCATTTTTCATAAAAATCTTTTGTTAATTTTTATTTGTTGAACCGAAAATGAGTAAGCTAATTCTGGCTACCATTTTTCCTTACTCTCTGTTTATGAAATTACACTATATCAAATCATTGTATTCCGAAAAGTGTGTTTTATTCAATAATTTTTCTAAAGTTCGTTATGTTACTTATATAAAAAGAAAGATTTTTGCTGAATAGTTATTGAAATAAGCACGAAATTAGAAAAAAACCTTTTGTCATTGTGTATAATCTGAGTTGAGTTTGGTATAAAAATACGCCACAGTTACGTTACTTTTATTTTAACAAAATAAGTAGAAATTATTTCTCTTTTTTTAGTTTCGTAAATATTGTTTAGTTAGTATTATTTAGTGCTTTTTTCATTTATTTTATATTTTATTATTATACTAATTTTCAGAATCTACTGATTGTGGTTGTTTAACAATCGATTGGCCATCGAGATTTAGATTTTAATTAACATATATATAAGCTTTTTTTTTTATTGAGCGTTTTCTATCTTTAAATTTATTTTTTATGTTTAGCGTTAAATTTTTTTAAGTTTAAAACAGAAACTAATATCACATTTTTCTCGAAGCGGTTAGTTGTGCATTGAAAAATTGAGTATCCTACAGAATTGATATTTGTCTGTCGACATATTCAGCCACTTCCACAATAATTCCGTGTGGGTTTATACGGCAGTCATAGGATTTTCTGCACATTATCTTATAAAATATCTCTGATTTAAAATACTTTGGTCGAGTTCAAAGGGACTTAAATTCAACCAGAGTTATATTTAGCCTAAAACTTATGTTCATTATAAAACATTCCTCTCTCTCTCTCTTTTCTCTGTGGCTAATGTCGAACGTTCTTCTCACTTTAAAAAACTATACTTATAAAAACCTGGCTTAGCGTGATTGTTAAGTCGGTGACCAAACGGTTCCTTGGTGACATTTTGTTCTCGGTTCAAGTTTACATAACCTCTATTTTTACCGCAATATGTTGCTTAATTATTTTTAATAGAATTGTATGGTTATTTCTTATTAAAAATAATGCCTTAATGTTAAAAATTAAAAAAATGAAGTATATTTTATGCGAATATTCAACTTCTGTGTATACTTAGCTTTTGGATATAATTCCCATGCATCTATAGTTTTTGTTGATTTGTAATCGCATTATTTCATTTTTTATAGTGGATAATTTTTATTTGTTTGTTAAATATTGATTTTTTTGTCAAATTTAAATATTGTTATTTATATTTTTTGCATATCTGTATATGCAAAATTTATGCAAATTTATTGTATATAAAACGCGGGTTTTTCAGGATCATTTACATTCATATATATCATTCTTATTCATCCTCTGAAGTAATAACTTAGGAGGCTAAACAGAAAAAGAGAGGGTTAGTCAGGTGCTTAAAATCGTCGTCACAAAATCAGCTGATTTTCGAAGTCGAGAGTTCTAAGATTTGAGGCTTTTTATAGACTTGAATGCTGGCTGTAGATGCCAGTGTTCTCTGGTGGATGGGCTTCAATTAACCACATGTCTCAAGAGTGGTTGACCTGAGTCTATTCCAGACTCCATATTTACTGGTATATTTACATTTACATTGCACTACATTTGCAGCTACATCAGGCCTGGCAAACTGGAAG
The DNA here is from genome assembly GCF_047948215.1 of Lycorma delicatula. Lineage (NCBI taxonomy): Eukaryota > Metazoa > Arthropoda > Insecta > Hemiptera > Fulgoridae > Lycorma > Lycorma delicatula. The sequence goes on along the minus strand of NC_134455.1, from coordinate 160,567,711 downwards.
CAGTAATTGCATTTGCCTATACACACACACCCAGACCCGGCAGTAGTTGGAAAAAACAAACATCTCTCTGTACCTATAAAGCCACTTTTGCTGACTGACTGACTGATTAATCAACGCTGAACAAAAACTACTGAAGATAAATTGATGAAAATTTATACTGATGTTCTTCTTATGGTGTAAGTGCACACTAAGAAAGGTTTTTTTAAAATTCCAAGTTTAAAGGATTAAAATGAAGTAACAATGAAATTTACTATTTTTTTTCTCTGTAAAATATGAAGATATCAATTTGATTTTTGGTGTGTGTGATCTAAAAACCAATTTCTAGATTTTTCGAAAATCAACCTAGAAAGTGGTGAAGAAAGGTAAAAGATATTAATGATCGCAAATTTTCCCCATTTCCTACTATAGTAAATGAGATATTTACTAGATTTATGTTTAAGCATTCTTCAGATATATATTTAAAAAACATTTCAGGTTGACAAAGACAAAATTCCAGAACTATCATCGTTAACCTGTAAAATTACCAAATATGATTTATTGATTACTATATTGTGGGATAAGGTGACATGACAATTAATGGTACTGTTACTCAGAAATGTAATATGCTGTGACCTTTTAATGATTTATATTTAAATTGCAACCAAAGTGAATAATAAAAATCTTAATTTGATTTGTGTTATCGATACAATATTATTGTAGAATTTATTAGAATTGATTCCATATCAATTATAAGCTATTTACACATCTTAGTACACCGATAAGTTAGCATAAAGAAAAATTTGCTTTGGTTTTGTTTGATATGAGAAGATTTGATAAAAAGAGTGCACTCAAAATCTTAGCATATGTACAGATAAAATTACAGTTTTACAATATACTGGTAATGAGTTTACGACATTAATAAAAATATATACGAGTACATCATGTTATTCAATAATAATCATTATTATTAACTGTTCTATTAAGTTTAAAATACTTGTGTTAAAGTTGAAAGACTATAAAATTTCTTTCTCCGCAAAGTATGAAAAAGTAACCCCGAAGAGTTGCTCATTGATAGTTGAGGTAAACATATGATAACATTTTAGAACATGTTTTTATATGATTGCTGAATTGCTCGTGTTCATTAAATATTAAATGTTCTAAGCAGGAAAGGAGCTAACACTGTTCATGATTTTAACCTTTTTAAAATTGCTTAATTTTGCATAACAGTAGTAGTTTAATAGTGGTATCAGAGTAGTATCACATTGAGGTTTAAGCTCATTTTGGGGTAGTTAATATCTTGCAGTAGTAATGCATACATATATTATAATTTTTAAGCTGATAATATCTGTCTTTAAAATGAAATTAGAAGAATGTTTTAAATGTGAAAAATTATAGACATTGATAAGTTGAAAAATTGATTTAATCCTGAATAATTTTGCGATTTCTTTATAAAACTGGAGAGTATTTAAGATGATATATTAATATTTAAGCAACTATTTTCTTTTTACTTCCTTTTAAACTAGCAGTTCAATTAATAAAAAAAGTACAAACAAGTATAAAACATTAAAAAAAGAATTAATCCATATTCATCTTATTCTGACTAGATGCAAACTGACATATATTTAGATCTAGGTCTTGTCTAAATCAATAAAATTAGTAGTATTCTATTTAAATATATAAAATTATAATAATTTTATCATACTTCTTTTACTCATTTTTTTGTTAGAAAATTATTCCATATATTATTTTCACCAGACTCCCTTAGGTCAAATAAATAAAATCCTAATTACCATTAATGTTGCAAGGTTATAAATAATTTCATATCTGTTAACTTGCTTATAACTATAGTGTTTGCATGGATAAATAGCCTATGCAAAATAAATTTTAATATTAGCAATATTAAGGTGACCTGATTTTTTAAAGGTAATCAGGTCAATTTTAGGGTTTATAGATGTGAACTCAACAGATTATCAACTGCTAAGCTAATGTGAATTATAAAAAAAATATTACAAATTAGTTGAACATCACCCTTATTAGTTTTTAAATCAACAAATATTAAACATTATTTTCTTTTTCATTTAGAAGAGAAGGCTGTGGTTGCAGCTGTCACAAAATATTTTCTTTTTTTACCCGGCTATTGTTCAGAACTTTTAAAAGTTATTTATTTATTAACTCATCGATACAAGTAACTGTGTGACGTCTAATGTTTATTAATTAGCCAACAAGATCATTTAATGGTCTTTGGGCCAGTAGCCTATAGACAATAGTTTAATACAAGCTTCACTGGCTACTCATTGATAAAGTTCTTAGTTTAATTTTCAGGAATGTGTTGGAATATTTTCATCACTTCTTCATCCTCATCATAAAAAAGTTAAATCTCTCTGCTAGTGGGTGCAAATTGTTAATAAATTAATAATTATTTGATCTTAAATTATTAAGCCTCTATTCTACCACCAGGAGTTTTGTTTTTAACAGTATTAATATTAGATATTGATATATACAATATTAGATTCAATTGATGATGTCAAGTATTCTTAAATATTTTTTAATAATTTTCAAATGGTCAGTTTTAAATTGTATGAACAAAGGTACATGTTGCAAAATTAATGCATTTTTTCTTGTAGAACTTTCCAGTTAATCACGTACAAATAACTTATCTCAATAACGAGTATTTTTAGATGTTAGTCATTTCACTTTTTAATGATCTTTATTGTTTTCTTTATCCAATTATTATTTAACACTTATCGTCATTGTTACCTAAAAACAATTTAAATCCACAGCTTTTCTGTTCATTATAACACACTAGTGCTAGTTGCTAAAACGTATGATCACTTTCTTTTTAATTTAATAATTTCTGGCAAAAGAAACTTGTAGAAATTAATCAATCATGCAAAGGAACCATTAATTTGCAATAGAATTTGAACACTAAAAAATTATTTTGAAAGGTACTAGCAAGCAATAAATTTTTCTTAAATAGATTTATCTAAAAAGAATCAATAAATAGAAAAAGATTTAGTTTCTACTGACTCATAGTAATACTAATAAAACACAGTGATTTGGATGAAATTAAGGAAGTTTTATGTATAAGGCAAGGTAGCTACAAACAACTTAGTCTTCATTAAGATACAAGTCAGATTCAAGATGTAACTCTATGAAAGAATTCTAGGCATTACCTGCATATAAATTTTTTCATGTGTATTTATTATTGAGATATGAGTTCAAATTAGTCATGGATATTATATATTTATCTGATTAATAATTAAGAGAAGTGTAAAGTGAATTAGTAAAAGTTAGTTGTATTTATACTTTTTTGACAATGTTAATTTTTTTTATTTCTTATAAAATTTACTGTAATTTAGACAATTTGTTCTCAAAGTGGGTGATAACACCCCCTTGTAAGTGCTGGAGGTCTTCATTGATAGAAGACCCGCAGAAAGTTGGGGGCATTTAGGCAGTCTAGAAAAGAGATGGCTGAATAAAAAAAAAGGCAAAAATTTTTTTTTCCTGATATTTCAAAGTAAAATATAACTTTCAACTCAGAAATAAAATACGCCACGTTTAAAAACAATAACTGCAATTGTTGTTTTTAAGAGCGCATCTTAAAAACAGCAATTGAAATTATTACTTTTAACAGAATTAAGTTTAAAAATTTTGGAGTTGCTAGAAAATATTTGATTCTCAATGTGTGCGCTGGGCAAAAAAGTTTGAGAATCAATGGTTTAGATAACTATCTAAACTAAAATACCCCTTCATTTAATTAAAATCAATCCTGCAGTTCAATATACAGCAGTAGTTAGATATTGATTTTTATTCTTTTGTAATTGGCTATTAACACACAATTTCAACAAGAGTTAGATCATTTTATAAGTCACCATCTCAATCTGCAACACTGAGAACCTCTATCATCCCAAAAAAGACCCTGTCTATTATTCTTCAATCTTTGATTATATGAAACCATATTGTATGGAAAATAAAAAAAAACCATGTATTATTGCAGTCCTTAATTTGAATATTTAAAAATATATGTTTATATACTATGAATTGAACAAATTTAACATACTATAAATGTTTAGTTCTTAAGTTTATTTACCATGGACCTTTTCCTAACAAATAACTCAAGAGTACATTGAACCTGATGTAGTATATGTTTTACTAGTGCTGTGAGCATTATATCTTAATACCATGAGTTACATACAGAGTTAAAATACTATATGGTCAATTAATTATATTACTCTACTCTGTCAATTTTTTTACACTAATGGCCAGATCCTTTGCTGTTTGTAATGAATTCAATTTATTTAGTTAACAATGAAAATAAAAAAAAAAAACTGTAATTTATTTCTACAAGAATGTAGGATTACATACTTAAAAAAATGTGTTTTGATATGATGATTTTCAAATAAAATTATATGAGTGTGGACAGTGAAGATGATTGCCATGAGTTTAAAGAATTGTGATAGAATACCTTTCTTACCAGTGTTTTACTTAAAGTACTTTTAAGCTAATGTAATGCTAAAAACTAAAATAGAATAATTATAAAAAAATGTTTGTAATAAAATGGTTTAAAATAACAAAATACCATGAAAAGAGCATTTAAAAAATAACAAACAAGATTGTTAGTTTTCTATTAAATCCTCTGACATTCATTTGAAGTTGTGTTTTAATGGAGAAGATAAGTCAAGTAAAATAAGTGAAAAAAATATCCTGGTAGCAAATCTGGCATAAAGTACTGGGTTAAGTATGTAACTAGATTAATATGTATTAATTTAACATATAGGAATTTACAAGTAATCTGTGTGAGTGCACACCGTATACCCTAATATGAACAACAGACATAAATAACTGGGAAATTAATGTTTCATGACTGAATAATACATTAGACACTAAAAAACAAGTGAATGAAATATAATTTTTGTACTCTTCTAAAAATAACAGAAAAAACCTGTGATTAGTCAAGATATACCAGATGCAATACCAATGAACAAAAATTACCTTAATAACAAGTAAGCTTTTCCTGTATTATGTAATGTCATAGTTATAAAAACGTCATATAAAGGAACACAGTTGTTTGGTTGCTGGAAAATCTCAGCAGTGATTGAAAAAAATATTGACCTGATACTTTTTTTTATGATTGTCACAGAGTTTACATGAAAATTAATCCAAGTTCCAGACATTATAATTTTAGAGGGCAAGCCATAAGTAACACAATTACTGATTAAAACAAAAATAATTATCTGATAAGCATGATAATTTTACAAAACAAATTAAATTTAATTATTGTCTTTTTCTTTGTGGCAGCTAAGTCTTTTAAAAGATGTAGGAGACGTGATCCAGAATTAAATGCCTGCATGAAAATTGCTCTGAAAAGTGCTCTTCCTGATTTAATCAAAGGTAAGTTTTTTGGTTCATAAAATTTGTTAAAAAACTTAGAATATGAGAACTTCAATCTTAAACAATATTGTATTAAGAATGCAATTAATCAGAATCTTTTCAGATAATCCCTGGCTTCAGTTGAACATTATTAATAAAGTATTACTAAAACTTATATATCATACATGAAAAAATATGATGTGGACATTACATGACTTCCTTGTATGCCTATTCAATTATATATACATTTTTTGTTACACTTCATTTAAACTTATTTCATTTGAAAGTGAGGTACAATCCTCCAATTCTTTAATAAAGTGGATAGTACAAAATTGCATTGTAGTGGACACCACATACATCACTATTTTTGTGGTGTCCATATCAACATTTTGAATTAGTTTATATATTAATTTTGTTTCACGTTGCACGAGTAGTTATGTGGTGTAAGTAAGAACGTGTCGAATCCGAAACTATGAACACATCGTTTCGAATCCGACTTCTCATATACATATATATTTTTTTAAACTTTTTTTAAAATTTAAATATATTCATTTATTAATGATTATTAACCTATATAAAGATTTTAAATTAAAATGAAACGTACATAAAATTTTATTTCACTAAAAACTTCTGATTTTTTTTTTCATATATTTACTTCGTAAAGGAAGTAAAGGAAGTATTCTGAAATAGAAAAATTTTGGTTTTCAGATTTCAACGACAATATTCATTTTGACTAGTTCGGCGTGACGTCTGTACGCTCGTTCGTACGTACGTATGTGTGTATGTATTTCGCATAACTCAAAAACGATTTGCAGTAGGATGTTGAAATTTTAGATTTAGGACTGTTGTAACATCTAGTTGTGCACCTCCCCTTTTGAATGCAATCGAATGGTCCAAAAGTGTCCAAAAATCCAAAAATCAAACAAATTTGGATTTTAGACATTTTTCTTAACTGCAATAATAAGCCCTCATTGAGAGCTTTTCAACGATATATCATAAATAGTGCTTATTTTCATTGGTTCCAGAGTTATACTCAAATAAAATTTTAATTAATGAAATATTTTATTTTGCAAGGGGAAGACTTTTTTAACTATTTTTTTTTTAATTTAAGTATATTTATTTATTAATAATTATTAACCTCTGATTATAAAAATATATATATACGATTAACGTTAATTCAATAATAACAATTTTAAAAAAAATATGAAAAAATATCAGAAGTTTTTAATTAAATAAAATTTTATGTACTTTTCATTAAAAAAAAAAAAAAAATGTGAATATGTAATTTAGTAGACATACAAGGAAGTCATGTGATATCCACATCAGATTTTTTTTTAATGTTATTGTTGAATTATTATTTATTGTAAAACTTTTTTCCTTTACTTCATACAAGGAGGTAAAAAATTGCAATAAATTGCTAATTTAGATAAACTTACAAAAATGGAATTTCAAATTAGTGAAATTTTATTGCTTTAATTATTATAATTTTACTTACACCTGAAGTTACTGTTGAGAAAAATTATTTTGTTAATTACTGTTATTAATGAGGGTGTAGCATGAAACTTTTATTTAGTAAAAATTTTATCACCTTTGTATAAGGCAAATGAAACTGACTTAAAAGCAGATCTGGCCAATAAAAACTGACTTTACAATCAATCTTTGTAAAAACTAATACAAATCTTTGTATTACGATAAAAAAAACACCATTAATCTTATTTTTTCCTACACAATAAATGTAAATTAAGATACAGTACTCCACAAAGCATGATAAATTAAAAAAGACTTGTATTTAATCTTTGAATGACACAGAGATTGTTAAAAATAATTTTTCTCAGGGTGATAAATGAATATGAAACAATAAAAGTACTGAAAATATCTTAGTGAAATACTAAAGTGTTTTACTTAAAATTAAATGCAAGGCTTTTGTTTTATAGTCCAGTCAAGTTAAAATATTTAGAGAAGATAGTTTAGTATGAGTTAGATTTTAACACAGAATTTACTCATAGTTCCTAAGCAAAGCATTAAAGATCCCAAATAATTTGTATGAAGTTTGAATTATTACATTGAAAAAACTGGCAACTATCGATTACAATTATTTTAATATTTTAAAAAATACTTCAAAATGAAAATAAAGAATTTTTTTAAGAACAAAGGCGACAATCATCTTTTTTTATGACAGTTTGTTTATAGCTGCCATATTCTAGTTCTTTTTTGCTGCATTTTAAATGGCACCTGCTTGATTTATGTCAACTTATTCTTACTCTCTTCTGACTGAACATCTGCAGCACAAGACGTTTTTTTATAGGAGTTGGTCATCCACTTTTTCTTAAAGTGGTGGACAAAAGTTCATTGAATATTAATTTTTTTCAAACAGTATCTTCTGAAATAAGCTTTGTAGGAAAAAAATTTAAAACAAGATTTATTGAGTAATCTGATTTAGGCAGTTTTTAGCCACTTTAAATGAAGTTAATAATAAGCTGATATAGTGAAATTAAATGATTGTAATAAGAATGTAAAATTAATGCTGTCACTTTTACTCCAAATGGGATTACTCATTTTAAGATAATTACAATCAAAGTGAATAAGCAATATTTTTGTAACATTTCAGTATAAAATAAAACACATGAATCACAAATATAATGATTATTATTCAGAGAGAATCTGAGTAGACTTACAGCAATTGAGAAGGTGTAGTTTTTAAACATGCTAACCATGTTCAGGAATGCGGCGGATAAACTACTAGTATGAATAAAAAAAACTTTTCATCTTATCGCAGAATATTTATCTACCCTATCACTTTTTACCACTCATCTAAAACCTTTAAATCAACCTATTTAATATTCTTTTTTATCTATAGTTTCTTATCCCTCAAAACATCTGAGAAAGATTCCTGTTTGAAATTTTTTTCTTTAAATAACAAAATCTGATTATATCTACAATCTTTACAACCACATTTATCTGATCATTGAAATAATTATTATTACAGTAATTTTATTGTAGTCTGATAACATTTTGAATAACAAAACTCATTAGAATTGTAATAGTATACATATTTTCAGCAAATATTATGTTGAAAATTTATTTCAAGTAATTTACTTCAAATTAAATTAAACTTTTTTGGGATGATTTGATTCTACTCAGATAATCTTTTGGTGATTTAATTTATTATAAGTCATTCTCCTTTACCATGTTCTGTTACATTGTGGAGGGTCTGTCGCATATAAATTTTTTGACGGAATTTTCATTTTGTAGGAAAAGAGTTAGGATAATATATACATTAAAGTATAATCTAGAAAAAGGAGTACAAATACGAAATTTTAAGGAAATTTTTATAGATAAAGGCTGTTGATGGTACTAAATTATATATAAGTAAAGAGTTAAATTATGAGATTCTTTAAACAGAACAATAAAGTGTACAATTACATCAAAAAGATTATTATACATCAGAAAAAGTTTTTATTACTTCACCTAAGAGTACTTACATTGCTGATGTAAAGTTCTGTGGTCAACTGAGTGATGATATAAAATGTTTAATGAGAAATGTGTTGATGGATGTAATTGTTTTCTTCAAAGACTATTTACAATATTTTGGTACTATATTAACTTCAATGTTTTGTGAAGTTTTAAAATTGTGTGTAGTTAAGAGTTAACTTTTTTAAATTTAATTAAATTAGAGTTAAATTACAAAACTTTAATGAAATAATCAAATAAATGGAAATTTTAAGTAAGATTATATGTATTATGAATGATGATAATTTTTTTGTTATTTTTTAAAATTTCACTGATTTTGTAAATAGTACTGTAATTATTTAATGTAGATTTATTAGATTATCATTATACTTTAGATTACATTTTTGTAGTATTGGAATTCTTTTTATAATTGTAAAGATGACGATGTGCTTTGTCATGATTGCCTTAATTTATTTGCTTTAAATGTGTTCGGAGCCATAAGCAAATGGTTTTAGGCTAACAAATAGCATGGCTTAAGACAATAGTCACTCCTGAAAGTGGTGTGACCATTTCCAGGAATGACAAACATCCCGTGCCAAGGTTGCTAGTAAAAGTGAATGAGATGATTTTCTGTTGCTTTCTTCACTGAGCTGTATATACTGTAGCATATTATCATGTCAAACCCATTGAAATGCAGGTGATGTTCAGCCTTACAATTTGATGCCTTCATTCTGTTCATTTTATGAACTGGTATGCAATGAACATTGTTACACCTAGAGAAAGCAACTCTGACTCTTGCTGCTTGTATATCAGATGCATACATGACAGCTGTAAGATAGACTGTACCAGTCTATTAATATCTTTACCAGATATTAGTCTTTGTAATATCTGTACTAAATATTATAAAGTAGTAAGTTAACGTACCTCTTTGTGGGAAAAATGTTTCAAGTACTGTTTTGCCAGTTAGTAAATGAAGTAACTGTTTTATGTAAAATTTTATTTTACATTTTTTATTTTTATTATAACATTTTAAGATTTGTTTAGTATGTAAATGATGGTTAATTAATTATTTTGCAGTTATATAATTTTTTAAAGGATCTAGTCTAATTCCATTTTGGCAGTTAATATTGTCACATCTCATGCTTTTATTCCTGTAATATATGAATGATTAAACACCAATAAATAAAGTAATCAGTTAGCACTACCAATTTATTCAATTTAATAATAATTAAAACATTTAAAAAATTTTTTAAATTAAAGACATTTAGTTGAACATGCACTTAGGGCCAGTAGCATTACAGAACAGCTACATAATCAATGATGATGTTAATTACTTGTCAAAAGGATTGATATATATAAATTTTTTATACAATAAAAATTTATTAATACAATTTCAGAAGTACTAAATTTTCTAAGGACAAATTAACTTGTTCATAATTACCCACTAGTTTCATAGCCTACGTGATCTATGCAACGTTCCACCCATTAAATAAGTAATTTTGTTTATGAATAATTCAGCATCATGTATCTTAGTAAAAACTGACTTTATGACTACCTTTTTACTTTTATTTAATGAAGCCATTGTCATGCTTTCATGCACTCTAAAGCACTATAAACATAAACACAATCATATCATTCACATACTGGACCTAAGTATTTATATATATATATATATATATATATACTTTTATATCACAAACTTTTTTTTTTTCATTATTCCTTACTCCCCTGGGCCAGATATACAATCAAGTAAAGTTCAGCCCAAGAGAGCGTCCTTCAACTCTAAAAGGGGCTCCCCACCTACCGGCAGTACATCCGGCATGGCAGTTTAGCCCCCCACCGCGGCGGATCTTTTTTATCGCCTACCTCTAATCTCTGAGAAGAGGTGACCCGACTATGTTGTTCCTGGGCCTCTCCCCTGAGACCGGGTCTCGGTCTATAGTTTTTAATGCTTCATGCCTCTAACCACTGAGCAGGGAGAACCGGGCTTGACCAAGTCGCCCCCGGCCTCCCAACCCAGCAGCCGGGTCTGGGTCTTTTATTTTGCCCCATCTCAGCCTAAGGATCCTGTTGTCCATGGTCGATCATTGTAACCGACACACCTCGGCATGCCAACCCTCACGACCACGACTATCCGCCCTTCACTAACACTAAAATCCACGCCCGCGCCCATCCTCGACTTTATTGCGTAGCAACTTAGTGGCAAACGAATTAAAAGCCCTCCAATTTTCATGTGATGTCAGAATAAAACGTATAAAATTCTCTGGCTGGAGCCCATCCAGGCCAGTCTGCCTACGTAAAACGCGCCATTCTTCACACTGGAAGATTTATGTTCCGCAGTATCCACCCTATTACAATATATGCAACAGGAAGAACTACGTCTGCCGAACCTATGCATATAATACTCGTAAGTTCCATGACCTGTTAACATTTGTATCATGAAGAAATTCATTTCGCCATGATTCCTATTTAGCCAAAGATCTATGTCTGTAATTAGCCGCCTGATACAATTAGAACCTCCACCTATCCTTCATTCCTTCATTCCAGGAATTCCTTCATTTTCCAGGAATTTTTCGTAACCTCCATCGCATCACGTTTCCTCATACCTTCATATCGCTTCATTCGTTATTTCACTTGCAGCTCAATTGGCGGGGCTGAAGCTAGCAAACAGGCTGCGTCAAATGAAACGGTCCGACATCCACATATCACGGCCAACAACGTACGGCGATGTAAACTTTGAAGACGAGTTAAATTTCTTTTAACATCTACGGCGGCGTCTCAAACCGATACAGCATACAGAACAGAAGACATAACTGTTGACACTTCTCTTGGAAGCTCTCGGAGCAGATTGAGTAGAAAGCAGCATGTTCAACGATTTAAAAGTCTTCTCGGATCTCGCGTAAGAGTTAAGAATGTGTTGGGTAAACTTATAGGATTTATCAATCCTGACACCCAAATATTTAATGCTTTCACTGAAATGCATTATGAAATGTCATTATTGAATCCCAGGTAACAGACCCGGACCCATCGGGTTAGTCTAGTGGTTAACGCGTCTTCCCAAATCAACTGATTTGGAAAGTCGAGAGTTACAGCGTTCAAGTCCTAGTAAAGCCAGTTATTTTTACACGGATTTGAATACTAGATCGTGGATACCGGTGTTCTTTGGTGGTTGGGTTTCAATTAACCACACATCTCAGGAATGGTCGAACTGAGAATGTACAAGACTACACTTCATTTACACTCATACATAACATCCTCATTCATCCTCTGAAGAATTATCTAAACGGTAGTTACCGGAGGCTAAACAGGAAAAAGAGAGAGGTAACAGACCCGAACGCATTACGTACATCCAGCATAATGATCGTGGGTATTTTCCTGGTCCTTCAGGTGCTCCTTCTTTCCGCAACAGACGTGCTAACCACTTTCTGAATAGCTTGCACCGTGGACCGTCCTTTCCAGAAGCTGTACTGACTTGTATGAATGCCAGCGACCGCATTAAGCTCCTCAATCATACTAGACGCTAGCATCCTTTCCACGGCCTTCCCCATGTTGTTAATTAAGCATAGTAGTCTATAATCAACATTAGGCACGTTTTCAGCAGATTTCGGAAGGAAGACCAACCTTGAATCCTTCCAACACTTGGGAAAGCTTTTGGCCTCAAGACCGAAATTAGCAATGTCGGTCATCTCCCAGGGCATTTTACTGGCTAGACCTTTTAAGACCGCAGCTGGTATTCCATCAAGTCTCTTGAGATCACGTAGCAGATGAATCGCTTTGACTATTTTCTCCTGCGTGAATCTCTTACGATCACATTCTACGATTTCGGTTAAACCATTCTCCTCCCTATTGAAGAGTTAAGATACCTGTCTAGAAGCCGACTCTTCCGTGAGGACGGGTAATCGCCTACCAAACCGCTTCATTGCAATCCGATAGGCTCGCCCCCACGGATCTGCGTCGAGTTCGCCACATAACTCTCGCCATTTCATCTCTTTTGACTTTTTAATCACGTAGTTCAGAACGCGTCTCGCATTGACATAACTCCTGGCAGCCTCTTCATAATCTTCACCACCAGCCACTCTCAACCGCTGCTTTATGCGTTAAACCGTTGTAGGTTCCTCCTAAGTTGAGTAATATTTTCAGTCCACCAATACACCGGATGATGCCTACCCACTGCCTTTGGTATTTTTGCAATCTCTTGTATTTATCTCTTGAAGAACTTCAGGTGACAGCCTTCGACCATCTGCCAGCTGTCTGCGGTGGTCTCTGCACTCCAGCTGTTCTAGTTAGGAGGTCTTCGATCTCTAACATCGTGGCAAGATGTTCACTGGCAGTCTCATTCTGCAGGACCCTCCAGCTGCAGCTGGAGTGGTCCCAGCCACCACCCAAGATGGTCAAGTCCAGCACGGACTGATGCCATATCGCTTCAAATGTAGGGGTCTGATCATTTAAACAGTATAAACCAGTAGACACCATCAATTCTGTCAGGACTTCGTCTCTTCTATTCGTATAAGAACTGCCTTACAATTAAGGTCACCGATCTGGATGACCTATTTCGGGAATCTTGTGATGACATCATGAAGACTCCACATATAGTTTTCGAAGTCTTGATAATCGCAATTTGGGCTGATATAAGCCCATATCAAAACAGCGTCTGTCAGTTCAATAGCTACGATACCCTGATCTTTATGAAACAATTGAAAGCCCCATCTGCCACTGATATTGCGTATGGCAACATCTCCCGCCATATCTGAGCACCAATCTCTCTTTGCGTCTGTAAACCGATTAGGCTCCGTCGTGATCAAGAAATCAGCTCCCAGACCACTAGCCAGTTCCCCCACTAGATCGTGGGAGAGAATACACTGCTATTTGCATTCGATAAAACAGTTACAGAGTAATTTATTCAAACTTTTATTCAAGGTATTTAATGTTGTCTATCAATTGTTTGACTCAGTTCAAATCTGCTTGAATGCGTAAAAAAATTATTTTTTATTCACGCCAAAGAAGTATAACTTCTTACGTGCGTGTATAAGTACACACGAGCTTTTTTTCGTCTGTTTTTCTTCAATAAAAAGCTATTCTTAACATTTTTATTTACTTTTAATTTGCCGTATTTACATTAATTTTCTCAGAATTAAATTCCCTATAAGTTTTGATACTAAATCGTCCGCATTTAATAGTCCTTTAACAAAGCTATTTTACTACAAACCTAAAAAAAACTTGTTTTTCGACACCGAATTTTGTGTTTTACGTTGGATATCTTAAAAAACTACTGGAATTACAGTTCTGGGAGTTGTTTAATCCTACTTCCCCCCCAGCTCAAATTGTATAAGAAACCACCAATTTTACTTCTTAATTTGGGATCCAAAAATTACAATAGGGCTTCTTTTAATTAAAAGAGCTGAAATCCGGGCGAAATCTTTCGCTAGCCATATCTCGAAAACAAAACGTTTCCAAATCTATGTTTATATGAACTCTTTTCATTATTTTCACCAGTAGAACATATCCTGGAAAATTTTCCGTTTCTTCATAGGACACTGTATATTAGTCTAAATAAAATTATTAATAAATGTTTTATTAACTAATAAATTAATTAATTATACCGAATAGTACATGAGCATGATCAATAAAATGTTTTCAGGTTGTAATGCAATCAAATTCCTCGTATGAAATATTAATATAAATAAGCAAATAGTACTTCACTTATATTGCAAAAAAAAACTTTAATAAAATGATGACACTGCATAAAAGCATGGCATTAGTTATGGAATATATGTACATAATGTCAGTGAAATACTTCTTGAATTTTTAACTTTATTTTTTTTTTATAATCTAACCTCTTAATGGGCTAATAACTCTAAAAAGAGCAGTTGTAAAATCAAAGTTGCAAGATGGATCCAAAAAATAAGATACACCCATGAGGAACATCATTAATTATTTATACTTTGATAAACTTAGGTAACTGGGTTATGATTAACCTATTATTTTTTTAAAAGAAAATCTCATTTTGCTGATCAGTGAATAAATTTGAGATAATAAATTATTTTGCTTTGTGTTTGTTTAATAAAATGTTCATGCAAGGCATTTTGTGTAGATCTTATCAAAAATATCTGGTGGCTAATAAAAGAAATTAATGAATGAACTAAAGGAGAAAGAAGAGAAAAATATTTCACATATTTTGACACATGCTTCATATGGAAACAGGAAATAATTTTATTAGGCATGATCTTGCATGTAAAGTGTGTTCAATAGTGGGCATAGTTAGTAATTCAATAAGTCTTCTTTTTGTTGTATTATAATACAGTAATTTGTATTATTCAGTGACAATACTTTTGGGTATGGTTGCCTGATTGAACATATATTACTAAGTTGCTTTCTATAATAGTGACTCAGACATTGGCTTACAACTTTATTAACGACCAAATATAGTTTCTCAATAAAAAAAATAAAGCCACATGCATGGGAGTTTTGGAGAAGGAATTTTATAATATAAATGGTATAAAATGTTTGAAACTTAAAGGAGAACTCGAGTAAAATGTAGAAAAAGAAGATTTATTTACAACTTACATGAGAATCAGGTAGCAATAATAATAGCAGAAGCTGAAGAAAGGAGACAATTTCAAAAGTGAGTGATGCAAGAATACAGATTTGTCATTGCTTTTCAATTTATGTATTGGATTGGGAAAAGGTTTCTTCATATTTTCTTAGTAGATGGCTTTAGGATCACATAACTCTGGTGATATTAATTAAATCTGGCAAAACTTGTGTGCTTTTGAAAGGTGACATGTCACTGAGTATTTTTATAAACGTTATGATTTTATTAGTTTATTTATTTAAAAGTTATTGTGTCTTGTAAATATGTAAAAACAAAAGAAGAGATTCGTTAAATTTTGAAATTTTATTACAAAAAGGGAAGAATGTAATTCAGGTTGCTAAAATAATTTGTGATGATTATGGGCAAATCCACATTAGTAGCCGTAATATCAGAAACGAACTAAACATCGACCGCTAAACAGTTTTATACCATTTGAAGAAGGTGGATAAAAAAATGTCGATGTTTGAATGCCACATTAATTTTTTCCTCATGTGTACATTGCAATCTGTTCAACTAGTGAACATGTATGAAATGTAAATGAGGTGTAAATCTTGCATAGACTCAGGCTAACTATTCCCAACCACCAAAGTACACCGATATCCACTGTCTAGTATTCAAATCTACTTAAAATCAATTAGCTTTTACCAGGATACAAACCTCACAATCTTTAACTTTGATAATCAGCTGTTAAACAACTGATTTGCGATGAGTTAATCACTAGACCAGCTCGATGAGCCCACATCATTTAACAATGAAAAATTTAATGGATTGAATTTCCACCTGTAAATCATCAATCAAAATGGAATGAAATTGAACCATTTTTGAAATGACTCATTACAGGCAATGAAAAATGAATAACAGTGTTGAATCAAGGTGAAGCTTCGTAACGACTGGCAAAGCCAGTATTGATGCCAAGAAAAGTGATGGCGTGTATGTGGTGGGATTGGAAAGGAATTTTTCACTATCAGCTGCTGCCACCTGGTTAAACAATTGATTTTAACCTCTATTGTCAACAACTGGAAAGATTATACCATGCAGTTGAGATAAAGTGACCAAAATTGATCAGTAGGAAAAATGTGTTTTTATTACGTCAATGCCAGAACCCACACATCTTGTGTGATCCATTGAAAATTAAGAGAGCTTAGCTGGAAAATTTTGATTTGATCTGTAGTCATGACCCAGCACCATCAGATTACCATTTGTTTTGGTCTCTACAAAACTCTCTTAGCAGTAAAAAGCTGATTAAAATAGAGACCTATGAAAATCATTTATCACAGTTTTCGTCCAGAAAACTTAAGTTCTATAGCAAAAATTATGATTTTTAGCTAAAAAATAACAAAACGTGGTAGATCAAAATGACACAAATATTGTTTAACAAACTTCATTTGAAATTTAGAAAAAACCTTGTTTTACTTTTTCATTAAATTACAAAAGAAGCTTTTTTTCTCAGCCTACTACTGAAGAGGGTATGTAGGAATTTAAAGAACAGTTATTGGAAGGACAGTTAATGGAAATAACTGAAGGATATTATGAGAATAGTTACTGAAGTAATCTAATAACAAATAATAAGGTGTTTCTGATGATATTGTTCTTTTGGTGGAGACCAAAGATGAGTCAAAAGAATTACTGATTGAATGAATACAATGCTTAGATAAAAATAAGATTTTATCATAAAAAATAATGAAAAATGTAATGAAATTTGAAAGAAAAGAGGAATCCCCTACCTGAAATATTAAGATAGATAAATATAAGAGTAAATAAGTGTATCTGTTAAAACCTGATGGTTCCATGATTCCTATGATGTCTAGTAATAGCATCTTGGAAACAAAAGGGTGTTAAGTGTGAATAAAATTCCAGTAGCCAAAACTAATGCTTCCTGTAGATCAACAGAGTTGAAGAATGGGATTCAGTGTTAGAAGCAGACTGCAAGCAGGGAGAGAAATTTTATAGATAATAAAATTTAATATTTAACTTCCAGTCATGAGTGGTTGATTTTTTTTTTTTGGTCTACAGTCATTTGACTGGTTTGATGCAGCTCTCCAAGATACCCTATCTAGCGCTAGTCGTTTCATTTCGGTATACCCCCTACATCCTACATCCTACATCCCTAACAATTTGTTTTACATATTCCAAACGTGGCCTGCCTACACAATTTTTTCCTTCTACCTGTTCTTCCAATATTAACGCGACTATTCCAAGATGTCTTAGTATGTGGCCTATAAGTCTGTCTCTTCTTTTAACTATATTTTTCCAAATGCTTCTTTCTTCATCTATTTGCTGCAATACCTCTTCATTTGTCACTTTATCTACCCATCTGATTTTTAACATTCTCCTATAGCACCACATTGCAAAAGCTTCTAATCTTTTCTTCTCAGATACTTCGATTGTCCAAGTTTCACTTCCATATAAAGCGACACTCCAAACATATACTTTCAAAAATCTTTTCCTGACATTTAAATTAAATTTTGATGTAAACAAATTATATTTCTGACTGAAGGCTCGTTTCGCTTGTGCTATTCGGCATTTTATATCGCTCCTGCTTCGTCCATCTTTAGTAATTCTACTTCCCAAATAACAAAATTCTTCTACCTCCATAATCTTTTCTCCTCCTATTTTCACATTCAGTGGTCGTTCTTTGTTATTTCTACTACATTTCATTACTTTTGTTTTGTTCTTGTTTATTTTCATGCGATAGTTCTTACGTAGGACTTCATCTATGCCGTTCATTGTTTCTTCTAAATCCTTTTTTCTCTAGAATTACTATATCATCAGCAAATCATAGCATCTTTATCTTTTCACCTTGTACTGTTACTCCAAATCTAAATTGTTCTTTAACATCATTAACTGCTAGTTCCATGTAAAGATTAAAAAGTAACGGGGATAGGGAACATCCTTGTCGGACTCCCTTTCTTATTACAGCTTCTTTCTTATGTTCTTCAATTATTACTGTTGCTGTTTGGTTCTTGTAAATGTTAGCAATTGTTCTTCTATCTCTGTATTCCCATCATTTATGAATTTATATTTCACACCCATTCAATTGAAGATCAACATGCAGCATTTGTCCAGTGTTTTTCTCAGCTATAAATGCATGGTGTTGAATTATCCTCATTTATCCTAGTTAAAGGCTTCAATTATAATTGTTTTATTGTGATTATACTTCATTCTTTCAATTCTCCATTAACATACTTCCCACAAATATTTTTTATTTTTTACTTGTTCTTTTCTTTATTTTTTTAAATTTATTTAATCATATTCTCTGTAGTGTTTATCCTCATAGTATTTGTTTCCCTCATGTTTAATTTTATTCTACACTTCCCCATTTCTTCTTTGACACCATTATCTCAGGGTGTTTTGTTCTCATTGGTTATGATTATCATATAATTGGAAAATCTGATGAAGTGTAGCTCATGATGTCCTGTATTTATTTTTTCTTCTTTCTCTATCATATTATACTGTATGTTTATATATTTCATATCCTTCAAGAACTCATCGGGTTGGCCTAGTGGTAAAACTCATTATTGTAAATCAGCTGATTTCAAAGTCGAGAGTTCTTAGGTTTGAATCCTAATAAAGATAGTTGTTTTTATTCGGACTTGAATACTAGATTGTGGATACTGGTGTCTTTGGTGGTTGTGTTTCAATTAACCACACATCTCAGGTATGGTAGGCCTGAGTCTGAAACAAGAATACACCTCACTCACATGTCATGAACAAAGGATGCAGCTGCCTACAGGCTCCAAATCCAGAAAGCTGCATGGGATCTGGAGTCTTCTGGAATATTCATAAGATATATATATATATATATATAATATCTTTCAAGTATGATAAGATGTGGTCCTTTCTTAAATGGAGAGTATCTTTTTTGTTTATGTTAAGTGTATTTGTGATTTGTTTCTATGAGGAACTTTTTCAAATCTTGACTCTATTTTATGATAAAGTCGTTTTATTTCATTACAGTTTAGAAGCTGTTTCCAATTAGACAATTTTTTAAAGTAGTATAAAAAAAGCTGATTGATTCACCCCTTGTAACACTAAATGTTTTTGAAAGCAAAAATTTTATCATTCCTGTCAATGGCTTCATAGTGGACACAATCCCATGCTTACCCTATGCATACTTTACAAGATGTTGTGCTATGATAGAGAGACAGCAATGTGTGATTTGGGCTTCAAAATGTTTTTCAAATCAGAATAAAACAAAGTAGTATAGTTACTAGAATAATGATGGTTTTGATGAGATTCAAAATAATTTTTTTTTTACATCCAGTTTCAGACTGCGCAGTAGTCTGAGAGGATGAAATTTTTAACTTCAGTAAGAAAAAGATTTGAAAGCAAGATTATTCTCAAAAACCATGTACAAATATTTTAATTAAAATATAAAAACAGGTGGCTATTTTGTTTATTTAACAATCATTATCAGCAGACTTTAAGAGAAAATTATACTTAAAAAAATAAGTAAAAATTAAGTAAGTGTTTTGTAAGTATTGTTTATTTGTCAATTAATATTTATTTAATTTTTGTTTTACAATAATTTTTTCAACAACCATTTACCATAGCTCTTTATTTATATTTATTAAAAAAAATCAAAACTTGAATAAAAAGAATTAATCATGATGGTTATCATTCACTGAAACCTAGAAAAGTAGAACAAACATTAAATTACGCTGCAGTTCAATTTATTTATGTTTTAATTTAAGAAGTAAAAACAAACATTACTAACAGTTCTTTGAAAAAAAATCTTTTTGTTGCAGGTATCCCCAGCTTAGGAGTACTGCCCATTGATCCATTAAATATAATGAATTTGGGTATAAAGCAAGGGTCTGGCCCAGTCAGCATTGATTTAACATTTATTAATATAAATATGACAGGAATTGGCAGTCTTGTCCTAAGATCTGTTGAGTAAGTGTTTTTAAAATTCAACATTAAGCAGTGTGGATAGAATTGTGCACTGGTAAAAATGATCATGCAGAAAAGAATTATTAAAATAAAATCTAAAAATTAAAAAGAAAAAGAAATAAATAATAACTACTGCAATTTTATTACTACAATATTTTAAATTTTATTTTAAGTTTACTTAAAGATTATTTCAATCATAAAAATAATTTTTAATAGTAACATTTATTTTCAACCACTGAAATAATATTAGGAATTCATTTGGATTTAATCTTATAAAGATTTTCTTATATGAGCTGTATATGATACTGTTCTGTTCTAATCTTTTAACCCAAAAATATTTACTGTGTGATAAATTCATATATTTATTTTGATTTCTAGCACAAACTGGGATGAATACAAACTTGAAACCAGAGTTGATCTTATTGAACCAATTGTCCTTCAAGGTGACTATAAAATAAATGGAAAAGTCCTGATTTTACCAATCTCTGGGATTGGAAAATGTAAATTAACACTAAGTATGTAACTGCATATTATTACTAAATAATGATTTTTATATTTATTTTTAATTAAAAAGTTTATATTAAATTGTTTAGTTTATACTTGACCTCTATTAAATGGTCTCTGTTTATCAATGTTGTCTTATAGAGGTAACACTGAATTCAAGATTTCCTGCTACAATTGATTCCTGTAGTGAATCACGTACAGCAATAACGTAAATTAGATTTACTCTACCACCAGATGTTCAGTTTTATACTTAAATTTATTTCCATGAAACAAGGATAGATTCTTCTGACTAAGATTTGTAATTTCTAAGTTAGTTCGTTCATTTTGATTTTTTAAAATTATACTGCCTGAATTTATTTAAAAATTATAAAACCTGTTTTTACTACCTGGGATGAAAGTAGTGTTGACAATGCTAATAGTACAGTAGTGGGGATAATATTCTATCATAGGTAGCAAGACACAGGCATTTTGCTGTACTCATGTTCTTAATTTTACATACTTTGTTTTCATGTTTTATAAACAGTACTTTTCATACTAATCAACACCAGATTTTTTTTTATACTACCTTCACAATACCTCAGCTGAGTTCTAACAGCAGATTACACAACCATATCGAGTGCAAACTTGTAACATAATCAAATAAACTGAAAGCAAACAAAAATTATACTGTTCCCAAAAAATCTTGTAAAAGAAGAATGTTAACATTAAAGCATATCTTATGCTATATAAGATATGCTTTAATGTTAACATTCTATAGCACATTATATAGCATATCTTAAATCTATAAGGTCCATATTTCCCTGCCCTCTTGACCAGATATAACCAAAATTAAATGGTACCCATGCCATACATACAGGTATAGTTGAGAAAAATTTAATTCAAATCAGTCAATCCAGTCTGGAAATATCAAGAAGAAAACAAGGTAACATACATGTGTACATAAGTACACGCACCTAATGGAATTTTTCACTGCTAGAATAGCATTTTTTGGTTTGAGAGAGTTATCAGATATTATGATTTGAAAAAACCCTGATATGGAAACTTTGACCAGATTGGTGTATTGTGTTTTATACAAAATGTTGTATAGCATTTCAGTATAACTACTTTGTCAGGAAAGTAACAGAATTACCAGATCTGCAGATAAAATGAGTGCATGAAGTTTTATGGAAAATTCTGAGAATGGATTTAAGATGGAAGAAGAATGAAAATAATAGGAACATTTTGTAGAAAAACAAGATATGTTTCAAACTAGTAAATTATTTAAAACAAATGAAAATTTTTGAATGGGATGGTCAATAATTTTTTCAGACAAGTTATATATCACTCGATATGTTATATATATATCGATAAGTTATGATTAGACTGATGACCATTAATGTCTTCAAAAAATCTGTATCCAAAGGATCAAAGATGATATTCATACATGTGGTGCATTCATGCACTACAGTAGTAATGCAATACAGGAGAAATCCCAAGTGCACTTTTGACATTTAAATCGAAGAGAAACGAGAACATTGGAAAAAATATAAATGCTGAGAACTATGAAAAATGACTGGAAATAAAGCTAATATCTAACTTTCTAACTCAATCAGTTTTGATAATTGATGACGCTCGCTACCGTAATGTAAAATTACACTATGCTTCAAAATCAGATTGCAGAAAACAAGAACTCTTGGATTGCCTAAAAAGCAGAAATGTTCTGTATTCAGTGTATACGTTAAAAACTAAACAATTAAAATTAATATGTCCCACTACAATTAATACTACTACAACAAATTATTGGAGAAATATGGTCACATCATATTAAGATTGCCACCTTACCACCCTGAACTCAACATGACAGCTGATTTGAGCGAAAATGAAGTCAGGCTGCAGAAGAAAATGTGTCATATCAATAAAATATAAAAGAAATTGCTGAGAAAAGATTTTATGAACTGTAATTGAATAATGGAAGCAGTTCTGTAACAAGCTTTAAAAATAGAACAGAATTATTTGGAGAAGACAGAGTTGTTGTTATGCAGACTGGAAGTTTACTATAGCTAACAATGATAGCAAAAGTAGAATCACAATTGCCAGACCACTGTCAAATGATCTGCTTTTGCACTATGAAAGTAACAGAATTTAGGTTTAACACAACAAGACTGCATGTTATCTTGGAAATTTGTCCAATGGAGATAAAGCTTTAGGTAATATTTTATACATTAAACTAATGATTCTTTTTACTTTATTTTATAGTTTTAAAAGATCGTCACTACGATACAGATGAGATGGATGGGATAGACCATTAAAAACACTTATTCCTTTCCTACTTTTTCTTTTTGATAAAATAAAGAAATTTAAAACCCTAAAACCCTTAAATTTTAAACCCTAAAAATAATAAATAAAGTACAAAAATAAAATTAAGCAATAAAAATTAATTATACACACAGACCTCCCTCTATGAATCATGAGACCTTGCCGATAGTGAGGGAGCTTATGTGCTCAGTGATACAGAGTATCTGGACCAAAGGTGCAACCAGATTGGTGTGGTATCTGTTGAGAGCTAGACTAAGGAATGGTTCCTGAAAGAGAGCAGCAGCTCTTTCAGTAGTTGTTATGGGCATTGGTCAGGAGGACTTAATTGGCCATATCATTGCTCAATCTTCTGAGTATTGCGCAGCTAAAAGCAATGGAAAACTACAGCTGTTTTTTTCCAAGAAAATGTAGCTCTCTGCATTTTCATGTAACAAAGCTGTAGGGGCCATCTATGATAAAGTATTCTGGAGGTAAACTAGTTCCTCGTTCAGATCTCCAGGTGGGGACTACTAAGGAAGTGGTCACCAGAAAATTAAAAAATAACATTCTACGAATTGGAACATGAAATGTTTGAAGGCTAATAAAGGTTGGTAGGTAAGAAAATTAAAAGAGGGAAATGGATAGGTTAAATGTAGATGTAGTAGGAATTAGCGAGGTTCAATGGGAAGAGGAAAACGACTTTTGGTCAGGTGATTTTGGAATAATTAACTCAACTTCAAATACAGGGCAGGCAGTAGTAGGTTTCATAATGAACAAGAAAATAGGGAAGAGAGCAGAGTATTTCAGAATGCATAGCAATAAAATCATTGAAATAAGGATAAAATCAAGACCTAAGCCAACAAGGATTGTTAACATCTATATGTCTACAAGTCCCCATGATGATGATGAGGTAGAGTGTGTATACAAAGAAATTGATGAAGCAATTAAACACGTAAAAGGGGATGAAAATTTAATAATAGTTGGAGAATGGAATGCAAGCACTGGAAAAGGCAAGGAAGGAAATATTGTGGGTGAATACAGGCTGGGCAAAAGGAATGAAAGAAGGGACTGATTTATTGAGTTCTGCACGAAGTATAATTTACTAATTGCCAATACCCAGTTTAAAAATCATAATAGAAAAATATCCATATGGAAAAGCCAGGCGATAGTGCAAGATATCAGATAGATTATATCATGGTTAAACAAAGATTTAGAAATCAACTCGTCGACTGCAAAGCTTATCCTGGAGCAGACATTGATAATGACTGTAATTTAGTGATAATGAAATGTAGATTGGGGTTTAAAAACCTGAAGAAAATGTATCAGATGAATCTGTGGAATTTAGAGAAGCTTGAGGAAGAGGAGATAGAGTAAATTTTTAAGGAAGACATCGTAAGAGGTCTGAATAAAAAAGGTAGGGTAGAAAATATAGAAGAATGGGAGAATGTTAAAAAGGAAATTCTTAAATCAGCAGAAGCAAGCAAAAAGTAGTGTGTGTAGCTTTATATGGAATTGAAACTTGTACGATTGGAGTACCTGAGAAGAAAAGATTAGAAGCTTTTGAAATGTGTGCTATAGGAGAATGTTAAAAATCAGATGGGTGGATAAAGTGACAAATGAAGAGGTGTTGGCAAATTGATGAAGAGAGAAGCATTTGGAAAAATATAGTTAAAAGAAGAGAGACTTATAGGCTGCATACTAAAGCATGTTGGAATAGTCGCTGTAATATTGGAGTGACATGTAGATGGAAAAAATTGTGCAGGTCGGCAACGTTTGAAATATGTAAAACAAATTTTTAGGGATGTAGGATGTAGGGGGGTATCCGAAATTAAACAACTGGCACTAGATAGGGAATCTTGGAGAGCTGCATTAAACCAGTCAAATGTGTGAAAAAAAACCACATTTAAGTGTACAATTAAAATGGATAATAAAGAGAAGAGATCCATTTGTCATACAGCAGATTCACATACTTGCATGTAGTGTGTATTTTTTATATATTCTTTGTGCCTCACCATCTGTTCAAGAATAAAATCTTCAAAACTGTGTTGAAAAACTGCAACCTCAAAGCAGTAGTAATATAGCTTTCTAAACTTTGATGAATAATACATCTCTCTGTCATTTGTACTTGTTAATTTAGGTAACTGTTTCAAGATAGTGACTGAAAATTCAATCTTCATTGGATCTGTATTGATTATATACATGTTATTTAATATACCTATCAGCTTTATTCTTTTCCACTGTCCAGTATTAATTAGTATAACAGGACAATCATATGGGATGTAAAGTCAGACTTCAATTTTACCCATATCTGGTATTTATATTCAGATCCACAGATTATTATATACAGGACTAAAGAAACATACCATAGTATAATTTAAGCTAGTGGTTCCCAAACTTTTCTGAGTCGCAGTGCCCTTTTCAATTAAAATTTTTCCATGGTGCCCTACCCTAAGTAAAAGTATGACTACTTGTAAGTAAGAGATAAAGATAAATAAAACTCATGTATCTTCATTATTTTTTTACTTTATTAGCGTTAAATTAATAATTATAAATGTCTTAGTTCAATTAATTATGAAGCTTTTACAATATTTTGCGGCACCCCTGTGAAGAGGCTGTGGCTCCCTGGAGTGCCACAGCACACAGTTTGGGAATCACTGATTTAAGCCATATGTTTTTATGAAGAATGCAAAATTACTAGAAAATTTGAAATAAAAACATACAAACTCATAATTATTTTATTTAAAACCATTTTATGTTTTAATCATTTTTATACAATAGTTATTTAACAGCTAAAAATAGAATGTTATTTATATTTTATTTTTATATTCTTGATTGTGGATTTTTTATGAATGTTATATATATATTTTTATTTACTGCAATTCTACTTACAATTGATAGAATGGTATTTATTTATACATAACTGTATTTCAGTGATCTGAATTTTGTTGCCTTGTGATGTTTTCTGTTACAGGTAATGTTACAGCTTTTATTGGTGTTTATGGGAAAGAATTGATCCGAAACAAAAAATCTTACATGGAAGTAACAGATTTAAAATTTAGGTTTAACACAACAAGGCTGCATGTTTATCTTGGAAATTTGTTCAATGGAGATAAAGCTTTAGGTAATATTTTCTAAATTAAACCAATGATACTTTTTACTTTACTTTATAGTTTTAAAAGATCATATAATTATTTCAACATAAATATAGAATAATTCTTTTAACTGAGTTAATAATCTGCAATATTTCTGTCCATCATAGTTTGTGTTGAAAATTATGTAAAACTACTAATTTTTTAATAATGAAATGAATCAAATATATTTAGATTACATTTAAAAAACTCTTATCACTATGCAATTAGTAACTTATGAGGCCAACTGCCAAGACTGGTGCTGCTGTTTTTCATTCTCATCACTTGATATTACTGTTGGAATTTTTTTATTTTTTTTTGAGTCAGGAAACTATGTATTAAGAATGTGATTGAGAAGAAAGAGATTTGAATCTAAAACACTTTTCAACAAATTCTAAATATATTTCAGCATGATAATAAAAAAAAAAGGCATAGTAGTAACATAAAAACATTCTATAGCAGGAAAGGATAAATATTTGCTAATCACTTTAAGAAAAAAATCAAAAATCCATCCACATTAACAACAATTTTGATATTTCACACATATATGAAAAAGGGTTACCTGTTAAGGTAACCCTTTTTTTAGTACAATAATAATGTACTAAATTAATAGACACCAATCGATCTAACACACTTTTTTAAAAATTCTTAATACATACGTTCTTATATCAAAAAACCACCAGTAGTAACGATCAGGAGATGCCATAATAAAAAACAGCATCATCAGTCAATTTCAGCTGTATGCAACAAACAGCATTATATTGTAAGTCTTAAAATGTTAATTGAATAAATTTGGTTCAGATTGTTATTAAAAAAAAAAATAAAATAGATTTTAGCTAATTATCATAATGTAATTATTATATTAATAGATTATGCCTCCTCTATGAATCATGAGACCTTGCCGTTGGTGAGGGGGCTTGAGTGCTCAGGGATACAAAGTAGCTGGACCGAAGGTGCAACCATATCGGAGAGGTATCTGTTGAGAGCCAGACTAAGGAATGATTCCTGAAAGAGGGCAGCAGCTCTTTCAGTAGTTGTTAGGGGCGTGAGTCACAATGACTTAAACGGCCGTATCAACATCACTCAGTCCTCTGAATACTGCGCAGCTGAAAGCAATGGAAAACTACAGCTCCTTTTTTTCCAAGAAAATGTGGCTCTCTGCATTTTCACATAGCAATAATGGAGGCGCCTTCCTTGGTAAAATATTCCGGAGGTAAAATAGTCCCCCGTTCGGATCTCCGGGTGGGGACTACTAAGGAAGGGGTCACCAGAAAATTAAAAAATAACATTCTACGAGTCGGAGCGTGGAATGTTAGAAGCTTAAAAAAGGTTGGTAGGCTAGAAAATTTAAAAAGGGAAATGGATAGGGTGAATGTGGATATAGTAGGAATTAGTGAGGTTCGGTGGGAAGAGGAAGGCGACTTTTGGTCAGGTGATTTTAGAGTAATTAACTCAGCGTCAAATAATGGGCAGGCAGGAGTAGGTATCGTGATGAACAAGAAGATAGGGAGGAGAGTGGAGTATTTCAAAACGCATAGCGATAGAATCATTGTAATAAGGATAAAATCAAGACCTAAACCGACAACGATTGTTAACATTTATATGCCTACAAGCGCCCATGATGATGATGAGGTAGAGTGTGTATACGAAGAGATTGATGAAGCAATTAAACACGTAAAAGGAGATGAAAATTTAATAATAGTTGGAGATTGGAATGCAAGCATTGGAAAAGGCAAGGAAGGAAATATAGTGGGTGAATACGGGCTGGGCAAAAGGAATGAAAGAGGGGACCGACTTATAGAGTTTTGCACGAAGTATAATTTAGTAATTGCCAACACCCAATTTAAAAATCATAATAGAAGAATATACACTTGGAAAAAGGCAGGCGATACTGTAAGGTATCAGATAGATTATATCATGGTTAAGCAAAGATTTAGAAATCAACTTGTTGACTGCAAAACTTACCCTGGAGCAGACATTGATAGCGACCATAATTTGGTGATAATGAAATGTAGATTTGGGTTTAAAAACCTGAAGAAAAGTTGTCAGATGAATCGGTGGAATTTAGAGAAGCTTGAGGAAGAGGGGGTAAAGAAGATTTTTGAGGAGGACATCGCAAGAGGTCTGAGAAAAAAAGATAAGGTAGAAAATGTAGAAGAAGAATGGGAGAATGTTAAAAAGGAAATTCTTAAATCAGCAGAAGCAAACTTAGGCGGAATAAAGAGAACTGGTAGAAAACCTTGGATTTCAGACGATATATTGCAGCTGATGGATGAACGTAGAAAATATAAGAATGCTAATGATGAAGAAAGTAAAAGGAACTATCGGCAATTAAGAAATGCTATAAATAGGAAGTGCAAACTGGCGAAAGAAGAGTGGATTAAAGAAAAGTGTTCAGAAGTGGAAAGAGAAATGAACATTGGTAAAATAGACGGAGCATACAGGAAAATTAAGGAAAATTTTGGGGTACATAAATTAAAATCTAATAATGTGTTAAACAAAGATGGTACACCAATATATAATACGAAAGGTAAAGTCGATAGATGGGTGGAATATATTGAAGAGTTATACGGAGGAAATGAATTAGAAAATGGTGTTATAGAGGAAGAAGAGGAAGTTGAGGAGGAGGAAATGGGAGAAACAATACTGAGATCTGAATTTAAGAGAGCATTAAAAGATTTAAATGGCAGAAAGGCTCCTGGAATAGACGGAATACCTGTAGAATTACTGCGCAGTGCAGGTGAGGAAGCGATTGATAGATTATACAAACTGGTGTGTAATATTTATGAAAAAGGGGAATTTCCATCAGACTTCAAAAAGTGTTATAGTTATGATACCAAAGAAAGCAGGGGCAGATAAATGTGAAGAATATAGAACAATTAGTTTAACTAGTCATGCATCAAAAATCTTAACTAGAATTTTATACAGAAGAATTGAGAGGAGAGTGGAAGAAGTGTTAGGAGAAGACCAATTTGGTTTCAGAAAAAGTATAGGGACAAGGGAAGCAATTTTAGGCCTCAGATTAATAGTAGAAGGAAGATTAAAGAAAAACAAACCAACATACTTGGCGTTTATAGACCTAGAAAAGGCATTCGATAACGTAGACTGGAATAAAATGTTCAGCATTTTAAAAAAATTAGGGTTCAAATACAGAGATAGAAGAACAATTGCTAACATTTACAGGAACCAAACAGCAACAGTAGCAATTGAAGAACATAAGAAAGAAGCCATAATAAGAAAGGGAGTCCGACAAGGATGTTCTCTATCTCCGTTACTTTTTAATCTTTACATGGAACTAGCAGTTAATGATGTTAAAGAACAATTTAGATTCGGAGTAACAGTACAAGGTGAAAAGATAAAGATGCTACGATTTGCTGATGATATAGTAATTCTAGCCGAGAATAAAAAGGATTTAGAAGAAACAATGAACGGCATAGATGAAGTCCTACGCAAGAACTATCGCATGAAAATAAACAAGAACAAAACAAAAGTAATGAAATGTAGTAGAAATAACAAAAATGGACCACTGAATGTGAAAATAGGAGGAGAAAAGATTATGGAGGTAGAAGAATTTTGTTATTTGGGAAGTAAAATTACTAAAGATGGACGAAGCAGGAGCGATATAAAATGCCGAATAGCACAAGCTAAACGAGCCTTCAGTAAGAAATATAATTTGTTTACATCAAAAATTAATTTAAATCTCAGGAAAAGATTTTTGAAAGTGTATGTTTGGAGTGTCGCTTTATATGGAAGTGAAACTTGGACAATCGGAGTATCTGAGAAGAAAAGATTAGAAGCTTTTGAATTGTGGTGCTATAGGAGAATGTTAAAAATCAGATGGGTGGATAAAGTGACAAATGAAGAGGTATTGCGGCAAATAGATGAAGAAAGAAGCATTTAGAAAAATATAGTTAAAAGAAGAGACAGACTTATAGGCCACATACTAAGGCATCCTGGAATAGTCGCTTTAATATTGGAAGGACAGGTAGAAGGGAAAAATTGTGTAGGCAGGCCACGTTTGGAGTATGTAAAACAAATTGTTGGGGATGTAGGATGTAGAGGGTATACTGAAATGAAACGACTAGCACTAGATAGGGAATCTTGGAGAGCGGCATCAAACCAGTCAAATGACTGAAGACAAAAAAAAAAAGATTATGCAGTCAGTTTATTATTTTAAAAATACAAACAAAATTTGAAACTTAAAGAATATTTTATATAAAATAGAGTGCTGAGTAATGAGTGCTTTTGATTGGAAAGTCAATTTTTGTTTTTCTAAATTTTATCCATACTTACAAATTTTTAATTTGTATTTAAGGTTATGTGCTCGATTGATGGCATTACCTTTATAATTTGACTTTAACTCTATAAATAAATGATTATTTCAAATTTGGTTTCATCATTTGAAGTGAAATTTCGTCCAGCAAACTTTTAATTCAGGTTTGGGAAAACAGGAAGTAAATGGTGGTAGTAAAAACCCAGCAAATACGATGCATGTGGAAGTACGTGCAGGCGCATTATCGTGGTGAAAGAGCACTTTCTTTTTGGCTACATGTGTACATTTAGACTATATAATCCTTTCAATTGGTCCATTAGTAAAGCTTAATATGCCTTGGTGATGGTCCTACCTTTTTCCAGTTGGTCTATGAGCACTACACCAAGAAAATCTAAAAAAAACCGTCATCAAGACTTTTTCTGGATGGCTTTCTTGGAACCATTTTGCCTTTCTTTGGTGAAATTTCACTTGCTCTCACCCATCATTTGGTTTCTGGCGTGTAATGGTAAATCCAAAAATTTCAGGCAGTACCAATAGTCCCACTATATCATTTCATATATTATTTAAAGAGCTCGATGAGACGAGAAACATGGTACAATTAAAACTAAATTCTGATCACCCACTCTAAAATGATGGCCTACAATGTGTTTGTTTCAGGTAGCTAGAACTACAGTTCTAGCTACCTGAACATTTCAAAATGTTCCAAACTTTTATATATGATGCAAGTCCTTAGTAACACCAATTGGGGAGCCGATCGGTCATGTATGATACGTTTTTACTATTCCTTTGTTCGTTCCCGTTTAGATTATGGTTGTATCGCCTACTCTTCAGCTCGTCAAATAGTTCTTAAAATGCTGGATGGTGTACATCATGCTTTCCTTCGGCTTGCCACAGACGCGTTTAAGTCAAGCCCTGTCGCGAGCTTACTTGTAGACTGTGGTGAACCATCAGTTTGGGATAGACGAGACCAGCTTTTATTATCTTATTTTGCTCGTCTCAAAGGACAGCCAAATCATCCGGCTTTTGACTCAGTCCTTAGAAATCCTAATTTAGGAAAGTATGAGGACCGTCCACGTTGTACTGCACCTGTAGCTGTCCATACCCGACGTCTGCTGCAGCATATAAATGTTGACAGCCTGTCTTTCTTTCTATCATATCCGTGCTCATGTCCTCCGTGGGGAATAAACCTTATACATTTTATTTTTGACCTTACGACGTACAATAAACAATCAACACTACCTACCAGCAAATGTTTCAATGTGTTCTCTCCAAGATGAACCCAGACGCGGTGGTATACACTGAAGGATCGAAACAAAACGATACCGTTGGTTGTGCGTTTGTTATCAATGAAAGAACTTATATGTTTGGTCTACCCGGTATTACGAGTGTGTTTACCGCTGAACTTACGCTATAAATAAGGCTCTAAATATCATTAACCCTAAATATAGAAACATTCTTATTTGTAGTGACTCATGTAGTGCTCTCCAAGCCTTAAAAAAACTTTTTTTCCAAACATCCTATCGTCATTGAAATTTAATAATAACGCAATCGCTGAGTTGAATAATAGCAACACAGAAGTAAGTTTTTGCTGGTCCCTAGCCACGTAGAGATTTCAGTTAATGAACATGCAGATTCCGCTGCCAAAGAAGCATGTAATCACCCTCCTTTCACCACCCGAGTTGCTACTTCTGATTTTATTAATTATATAAAACAATCACTAAGAGCAAGGTGGCAAGGTGACTGGACTGCTACCGTTGATAATAAACAACGGCAGATTAAAGATTCTGCGTTGCCATGGGACTTCTCATGCAGAAAAACTCAGCGTGAGGAAGTAGTCCTCTGTCGGTTGCGAATAGGACAACGAGAGTCACACACGAGTACCTGATGTCAGGAAGATACGCACCCCTATGCGCGCGATGTAACTGCCTCATGACTATGCACCACATACTCATAGATTGCATACGTTATGCGGCGTTGCGTCGTAAATTTAATCTACCCAGAAACATCCGTGGTATCTTGTACAATGATAATGAAATTTTAAACCGAATGTTTCTATTGCTACGTAGTACTGTGTTAACACAAAAAATTTAATATTGTCGTAT
Organism: Lycorma delicatula; assembly: GCF_047948215.1. Lineage (NCBI taxonomy): Eukaryota > Metazoa > Arthropoda > Insecta > Hemiptera > Fulgoridae > Lycorma > Lycorma delicatula. Next base: position 160,535,146 of record NC_134455.1, on the reverse strand, counting down.
ATATTTTTTATGTTAGGTTTTTATGGTTTTTAGTTTTCTTTTTAGTCTTTTTGTTATCCGAGAATGGGCCCTTTACATCCATCTCGGACTTTAAATTCTATTCACTTTTGGTTTTATTTTAGTTTTTATCTGTGATATTAGTTGTAAGTTTTATTTATCTTTTAGATTACCTTTATTTTCTTTTATTTTTGAATTTAAAAAAATCCGGGCGATGATAACGCGCAGACGTTTTTCGCCCCCCCCCAAAAAAAAAATTTAGAGTAGTAAGCTTTCAGGGTGGTGTGGAGACAGAGGCGGCTAAAAAATGTTAAATGGGTCATACAGTCATATAATATTTGTTTTAAAGGTATTTGCGAGAAATGGAAAATGATATCAAAAAAATTAAATTCTGACTATTTAAACCAAAATGGTGACCACAAATGTTATTACATTAATTAAAAACTGAAAAAATTAATCATTAAAATTTTTCAAATATTCTTTTAATTAAACTTACAGTCTTTAATTTAAAAATAATTATTAAATAATAATTAATTTAATAATTTTTTTAACATTAAAATTTTATTTCATAAAAAATTTTAAGAAAGTAATTTTGGTAGTTGGCATTGTCAACAGCTGATCAACAATTAAACAAAGGTAAGTTACATTTTTCAAAATTTATATTCATTGTTGATTTTGTTATAAATAGCTAACAGATGTTGAAAAGTAACTATATTAGTATTATTTTGGGATGAAGTTTTGTGTTTTTTATTCATAAGCTTAAAAAAGTTTAAATTACAAAAATCAAAAAATAAAAAACGTAAAAAAGATAAAAGAAATCGAAATTAAAAAAAAATTAACTTAGATAACAAATTTTAAGTTGATAGAAACTTGGTTTTGTTTTTTAAAGTTAAAATAATCTATGAAAACCTCTTTGGTAAATTTTTTTTTTTATTTAAAGGAAGAGTAAAAATAAAAATATACAAAGGAACAGCTAATGCATTTAATGCATGGCATCCAAATCATACAATTTCCAGGATCACATCACAAATTTAATAGAAAACTTTCAACGCACTGGTAGTGCTTTAGATGATAAAAAGCCTTGTTGACCAAGTACAAATGAAGTTATTGAAGAAAGAATATTAACAGAGATTTCTCTTAATAATCAAAAATCAACAAAAGTGATTGTACGAAATAATAATTTATCTAACTAGAGAAGTAGAGAAGCAATATCATTTTTTAAATGAAATAATTAAATTAGGTGGTATTTTTAATTCATGAAATTATTGGACTTTTTAAATAAAATATAGAATTAACTACGCATGAAAAAGTAAATAAATTGCAAACTGTTATTTACTAAAATTAAATAACATTCTTTAAGGTTAAAGAAGTGTTTGAAAAATTTTAGTAATTAATTTTTTCAATTTTTAATTATTATCATAATGACATTTGTGGTCACCATTTTGGTTTAAATAGTCAGAATTTAACTTTTTTGATACCATTTTGCTTGTCTTGCAAAGAACTTTAAAACAAGTATTACATGACCATTTGTCTGATGTAACATTTTTTAGCTGCCCCTGCCCATCACCCACCCTGAAGGTCGAATATTCTAAATTGGATCTTACTGACTTTGCCTCTCTTATCAAAGAAGATTTCCAAAGAGAGAGTCAGGATATCGCAAATAACAAAAAAAATGAAAGGGGGAGGATACAATCGTAGTTCTAGTTCTGAAACCAACACATTGTTGGCTGTCATTCTGGACTGGGAGATCAGAATTTAGTTTAAATTGTACCATGTTTCTTGTCTGATCAAGCTCTTTAAAATATCAAGTGACCATTTTTAATTGCTCTCACCCTGCTGCAACAAAAATAGGGTGAAATATATGTTCACTGAAGTAGGCTCTCAGTACAAGGAAGAATGTTGCAAATCACATCCAGTTATCTCAATTATAAAAGAAAGTTAGAGGGCGTGTAAGTTACTTTTCAGCCATCCGGTATATGGCTGTTTACCCACTAGGTTGGTTTGTGGTGAACGCGTCTTCGCATATCAGCTGATTTTGAAGTCGAGAGTTCCAACATTCAAATCTTAGTATAGGCAGTTACTTTTATACAGATTTAAATACTAGATCACAGATACCAGTGTTCTTTATTGGTTGGGTTTCAATTAACCACACATCTCAGAAATGGTTGAACTGAGACTGTACAAGACTACACTTCACTTACACTCATACATATCATCCTCATTCATCCTCTGAAGTAATACCTGATGGTGACTCCTGGAGGCTAAACAGGAAAAAAGTATAGCGCTGTTTACAGCTTTTAGTTATAAATTTTACGGAAGAGCACTCAGCTTCATTTACATTACAGAAAACTAAATATAATCTTATAACTAAAAATATGTGTTGTAATAATAAAACTTCGATAGAGTGAGTATATTTACAACTTCCAAAGCAGGAAAGGTATAGGCACTGTGCTTTTGTACCTGTAGAAAGATACCTTCATAAGCCATGTGAGCTAATGACATGTGCACTTTACTATATTACAGTATTTACACATTTTTATTTTTTTGGAAAAGGTTAATGATGTAATAGACCAGCCTAAGAAATCAAACAACTAATAGATTAGGTGGTAGAGTCTAATTATTGTTATAAACACATTTTTATATTCAATACATTCTGGTATCACTTAAAACTCACATACATTTCTTAAATAATAGCTGTTGCCAACATTTTTTTCTTGTTCACAACTCTGGACATTAGGCCACAGCATATGGTTTTATAATCCTAACAGAATATAGAGTGATTACAATATTGTTTAATGTCTACAAGCACAGACTTATAAATTAAATATAAATACAATGATCTTACTTTACTTTCTTCAGTTCCAAGATTTTCTTCCAAAATGTTTTCCCAAATTGTGAAACAATCAGTTTTTAATTGTAATTAACGTTCTTATCAGTATAAAGAATGGGTTTATGTTTTTCATTAATTCTTCACTTACTTTATACATTTAAAAAAAAAAAATCATTAAATTTCATTTTGGTTATTATTTAAGTATGAATCTACCAAAATATTAATAAGTCTGCAGAAAATTTTGTGTTTGTATTTTAACAGGTGACAATATGAATTCATTCTTGAATGAGAACTGGTCAGACATTTTTAAGGAACTACATCCATCAATTGAAGCAGCATTATCACAAGCATTTAAAGAGATTTCCAATCGGATTTTCCTCAAAGTACCATTCAATCAAATCGTTTTAGAGTGAAATTTTATTCTGAGAGTTAATCAATAATGTGATAATTGGTACTGGTGCAGCCCAGTATCCACCTTATATCATTAGAAAGTTCTGTTTAAATTATTTATAGATATATGTTCAGTTATTTTAGCTTTCAGCTTGAACAAACAATTCTGTGTTTTACGGAAAAAAAATATTAATAATAAAAAACCAATAGTGAGCCAATAATTTGTTTCTATTTTATTAAACAAAAAATATTGTGTCTGAAAGCAATTATAAAATCTTTTTCAATTAATTCTTTGTTAATTTTCTTTTAATTAAGTTTTTCTAACTTAATGCATTTATATTTTTTTGTTGATTAAAAAATGTATTTAATAAGTCATGAAATATTATTGAAACAATGAATACTGTAAATTTTGATTAATAAAATTGATGTAGTTTGTGTTATTTAATAATAATTTTTATAAAATATAACTACGAAAATGGTGAAAATACAGCCATTACTATTTCAAATAGCATCTTTTAAGATGAATTATTTAGTGAACATTGTAATAAAAAAATACTTATCATCTACTGTATGTATGAAAAATTGGAATATAGAAGTAAAAAATCCAAAAAAATATGATCATATTCCACCTTTTAATTTTTTTATTCACTAACTCACCTTTGCTATTTTTACCTCTCAGTAAGGGATCAATAGTCATGAACTGCAAAAAAAAGTAGTAAAGGTAAAATAAACAGTATTATCAAAATGTTCTCCCCAATATTTTGGCAAGAATATTTCTTTGATGGAAAATCAGTAATATTATTTTTAACAAGTAAATGGCAGTCAGAAATTTCTGTTTTTAGTTTTTAAATTTGGCAATTGTCACATTTGATCCCTTTGATCACTTTGATCCCTCATATTGAGTGAGTCATTATGAGTAGCTCAGAAGAGGTTTTTTGGATTAATAATTTTTAGAAATTATCTATTTTTGTAGTAGATAAAACATTATCATTATGGGAAATTATAAATCACTGCAGAATAATAGCTATATCACTGTTAAGACCATTTCCTTTAAGTTGTAATGAGATTAATTTTTTCAAAGCAATGTTCTTTTATTCCATATTATAAAATCAGTACATTTTTATTTTCACACAATTTTAAAATCTGTTCTTATAAACTTACATATTTTATTTTACAAAAACTAATGAATTAAAATATCAGTTCATTTTTTTTGTACCATAGAAATTGTTGATTTTTATATTGAAGTAATACTAATATATCAGAATGATACAACTATTAAGTGGTTATTATTATTATTTTTTTTTTTTAGTAATTCAGTCTAATATTTAATTAGTGGGAATTGGAATTTAAATTTTTGGTTGTATTCTGTATTTGTGACCTGTTACGTTTATTATTATTATTTTTTTTATAAATATATTAGCAGACAAGCGATACACCAATGCATTCTTTGTGAAGACGATTGTAATCTTTTTTACTTTTATTCAATTGATAAATGTTGTTTAAAATTTGAACTGTAAATACACACATTTACTAGTTAAAGATAGTTTGGCTTTAAAATTAAATTTGGAATGCATATCTACATGGAAGTTAGATTTGATAATTTACTCAGTGTATTAAAGAACAATTACATAGGTTTTGTAGTTTGATAATAGAATAGTACCTGCTTCCTACAAGACATTTTTGGATGTGATGCCTCAGACAGCAAAAAATCTTGTGCCATCTTGAATATAAAAACAGAAAAATATAATAAGTTTATAAACTAGCAGTCATTTTTATGTTGATTACATAAGTTGGACATTTTATGTATTACTGGCAAAGTTTTACATTATTGTACTGAGTGAGATGTATTTCTTATTCTTACTAAGAACAATTTATATTGTATTTTTAATAAAAAAAGACTTAAAAGTAATAATTTTTTCTGTGTTTTAATTATTCCTTTATATAAAGTGAAACTTATGTGAAGTAGCTTCTTCATAAACAGGCCATTGTAGAATGTTCTTCAGTTTAATATAATACTTACTGTTCCGTTCCATGTCGAGCCGTCCGGTGCTGTGATCTAGTGGGTGCTAGTGCTCACTGGAGAATTCTGCTCGTACTAGCATTCGGCGCTCAAATCTGATCCAAGGCGGTCACGTCATACTCTTAGTCCGGATGGACTCCATTCTTTGTTCGGATGAACGTTAGCATTAATGTTTTATTTAATTTTATATTTTTTATTTTTACATGTCAAGTTATACGTTATGTTACAATTCATTTCATTAACTGACAAGACGACAATTCATTAAACCATTATTCAACATGCAACAAGATGTTATCTTCATTCATCACCTATGAATATACAGTCCAACCTCGCTCTAAAATCTACCACTTACAAAATGTTTTGCCGTTTTGGAATACAAGTTTTAGCCATTTGTTGTAATTGTTCATTCCAGTCTTTTTTTGCTGCACAATGTTTTCCTTTATAAATTCTTCTACTAGTTTGTTAGAAATATCATTATTATAGAGAATACCTTTCAAAGAATACCCCTTTACTGTCTTGAAAACCTCATTTCTAAAGCACTAATCTGAGTAATCTGCAATGAGTGTAGATTAGGGTAAGCACTAATTTGATTAATCTCTTGAAATAAATATCTCTTTTCTGCTTCTTATTGAAGGACAGGAGCATAAGACACAGTTTGCTAAAACCTTAGCCAAATTTCCTTTAATGCTTATTTTCTTAAGATTATAATGACAGGTATAAAAAGAATCCAGTAAATATTAAATTTTCTTTTTTCATTTCATTTTGACAAAATATTATGTTCTTATAACATAAATTTACAGATCTTATCTGCTTTTGCAGAAAGTTCAAGTCCTCACACTGCAAGTAAGTCAGAGCAAATAAAATACCTTGTACAAAAGGTGTTGCAATATAAATCCATAATGGACTGAGGGGATTGTATGCCTTTAAATTTTAAGAAAATGTGACAGTTTTCAAGGCTTAATAACTGATAAACTTGCTCAATATTTTAAGAACTTTGAGCTACAAGATGATGAATCTTAATTTTGAAAGGAGGATACTGTCAAACGTGAGTGTGGTACTTAATGTTCTAATCTAAAGAAAGCTTTAGATAAAAAGATAAAGATTAAAAGAAAACTTTAGTAGGAGATGCTTTTAAATTTTCATAAATGTGAGAAGTTAAATTGTCAATGTTGAAAAACATCTTTTCAATACTAGTATAGTAACAAGTTATTAACTGAAAATAAGTCATTTATAATGTTTAAGCAGATCTTACACAGTTATGCACAGAACAGAGTTTTTCTTTCAATTTATCTATTGCACTTACATTTATTTTGGTGACATTAAACATAATAATCATCTGTGGTTTACCAGTGCCAGGTCCAATTTTGTCATCATATTGAACAAATAGATGATGTAAGAATATTCTTTCCTTTTTTATGGAATGTAAAGCACCAACAAATAATAAACAATGCTTGTTGCATTAAGATGATTTTTGATTAATAAGGCATGAAATTCAAAACAAATGCCAAGTACTATTGTCTAAAGGTGTTGTGTTGTTGCATGTCAATGCCCATCCACATATTACTGCCCATGCTATTGAGATGCTTCAGAAAATTAAGTTTGAGTTGTTGGATCATCCTCCAAATAATATTGATCTCTCCCCTTCAGATTACCATTTATTCCATTTATTTTACTTGTTAACATGTAAACTGTGGTGTAATTTATTTGCTGTAAAATGTGAGGGATTTTCTTATTTTTCCTTTGTAGATGAGTGCGGTGTGTGACACTACATATTATTATGTTGCCACAAAGTAATGGCAACATTATATTTTATCTGTGTGTTTCTGATAGTATGTTAGTGGTTTCAAAGTTAAAGAAGTTATTTTTATCAAAATATTTAAGCGTGGTGACTGTAAATGGGTAAACCTGGTTGGGATAGTGCATTTTGTTTTGCTATTGGTCATGTAGAGTTATAATTTCAGTTATATGTTCCAATAGTGTGCTGTTGTATTTTATTAACTAGAATATACTGATGCATTAAAAATGTATGAAACAAAAGTGCAATTTTTAAAACCTAAATTTAGCTACTAGATAGATATATATACTTCATAACAAAAAATACTTGGCAACTGCCAAGTTCATTATAAGTTAGTATTGTCAGTTTAAGTTTACCTTTACAGAGAGATAACCATAAATGAAAAAGCTTCAATCAAAATCACAAGCTTTCAAAACCAGTTAAAATAAGTATACCTTTAACAGATTTAAATTACTTATAACACTGGGAAACAGAAAAAAAAATCTTTTTTTGTCTCAAGAACAAAAATATGTGATTCTGATAGTATTTTATCTTCTGAATTCAAATATGATATCTTTTTTTTCTCATCATGCAAGGTGTCCGAGAGACAGGCAATTATAATTTCAAACATTTTAATACTTTCAGCATTCTTAACTAGACAATATTCAAACATTTAAAACACCTAGAAAGTAAAAAATTTTCTGCTATATTTCGCCTATTTAGCATCCCTTTTGATGGTCCAACAATAATCAGCCAGGATATTAGGATTCCATTTGCCTTGATTCGTCTTTTCCATAGCTGAAATTTCCTGATGAAAGTGTTCTCCGTGCTCAATGCTCACTGCGCCAAGATTTTCCAGGAAGAAATCTAGGTGCGAGTGCAGAAAGTGTACTTTTAAGGACATATTATAATCCAAATTTTTATAAAATGTTATAAGATCATTGACAATATCACAGTAATTTTCCGCCTTTCGATTTCCCAAAAAACCCTGAGTAACATTTTTGAATGCTTGCCAATCTGCCTTCTTCAGTGGATACAACAGTTGCTCAAATTTTTCATCATGCATTAGTGATTGTATTTGTAGACCCACAAATTTCCTTCTTTAATTTTTGCATCACTAATTTTAGGAAGCTTCTGTTTTAAGTGCATTAAACCAGGAATATTGTCCATGACCTTGACAAAATTTTTCATTAATCCTAGTTTGATATGTAATGGAGGTAGATATATATTTTTAGGATTACATAATAGGGCATGTTTCACATTTTTCTGTTCAGGAATGAGTGATTCGCGTTTAAGCTATTCTTTTCTAATGAAATGGTTTTTTCTGTCCCTATTATCCCATTCACACAAAAATAACAGTACTTTGTGTAACCAAACTGCAGACCAAGAATAAGTGCAATTACCTTCAAATCACCACAAATATTCTATTCACATACTGCATATTGAAGCTTTTCCAATGTAAATATAAAGTTTTCATATGTTTCTTTCATACTAGCAGGGTGAGCCACAGATTCTGATGGGAATTTATTGTCATTATACAGAATTGCAGCTTTTAAACTAACTTTAGAGGAATCAATGAATAAGTGCCATTCTGTTGGGTTATGTTCATTACAAAGTGTCTCCATAAGAGAAGAAATATCATTACAAAATACTAAGCTATTTTCTTCAGAAAAATATTGTTTAAATTCAGAATGACAATTACGATAATTATGTATCTTTGTATTCTTTTGAAGAAGATTCCATTTTTTTAGCCAGGAAGCAAGTATTTCAGACTGTTTTTTGAATAACTTTAAATCTCATATGAGATTGTTAAGAATTTCTTGAGTCAGTAAATGAGGTTTGGATGAACTGCTTTGTTCAAAAGTTGTATCATCAGAATTTGTTTCTTTTTCTCCCTTACTTCCTTCAGATTCTGAGCTCTCTTCATCTAATGTCAATGTTCTGGAAACTTTGGTACGGGCAATTCTTCATAGTGTGAAACTGATCTCATTCCAGATTGCAAGTTAGGGTACATCACTATATGTTTTGATTTTGGCGTAATTCCTTTAATGTTTGTTAAGCAGAAATAATAGTCAAAAGAGTGATCTTTGGGTTCCCTCCAAACCATAGGGATAGCAAATAGCATGTGCCATGAGCCATTTTTCCATGCAGTGAGAAGCCTAGAACACAATAAAAAACAGATAAGTGGAGCCCAAGCCCTTGTTTGTTCCAAAACTTTACAGTAAAGTTGTTTTACTTTAATGTAAAGTCCCCAACTTTACTTTAAAGTTCATAACACCTTTTTACTAATGGCATAAGTTTCATCTTTGGGACTTGAGCGTCTCTTCACCATATATGTAACAAAAATTGTCAGGATGATTTAAACAAACTGTAGGCACTTTGTAACTAATGACTAATTAGAAGAAATAAAGTTGTAAATATGTAATACACAATAATTCAGACACAAAAAGCACTCATAATGATGTGTTTACTGGTTCACTACTATCTCACAAATGGCATTGTTCTGATGAATGTGTGCTACACTATATCATATTTGTAAATGTCTATGCATGTCTGAACCTGCACAACAGTAGCAACACTATCTTTTGAGTTAGCTCATTTGGTTTCATCATATTTACAATGCTGTAGAAGCTGTTACTTGACAATAAACAAATGGATGAAAAAACGTTTTAAAATATTTAAAAAAATTAAAATAACAAAAAAACTGTGGGTGATGGAGAAATTATGGATCAAGACATATTTGAAAACAGGATAAAAAACTGCATTAATTACTCCTATTGGTACTCATAAGACAAAAATCATGTTGGATGTAGCAACACACCCCCCCCCCCCACTATTCAGTCCCTATTTTGGCTGAACAGGAGGCTGGTTTGCTATCCACTGCCGGTCAATCGGCTCGTTTACGACTGAACCATCCGCTTGCGGAGGAAACAGGTAAACAGGTGAGAGCCCGAGATATCTTGACAGGACTAGTTTCTTGTTTGGGGTGGATTGGGATCTATATTTCTCTGGTAGCCCTGGCGTCCGGATGGGCGTCCCAAATCTGTGGCTCCGTGGTGGGTGGGGAGCTAGGGAGACGAAATGTTCTAAACATCTTTTGGATCCTAAAACCTCAAATCCTCGTTCGGTAACCCTGGACAACCTTGAGGGCTAACGAACTCGTTCTGAAGTCTCTCCTTTTTCTACGTCATCGTCGAAGAAAAAGAAAAGTGTAGATTTACGACACGCGCCGATAATTCAGTCAAAAGCAAATCCTCCACCAAAATATCTCGTAATTAAAAGAAACCATGGAAAGGAAATCGGCTTTTCAAACATCAGTCCCTTCGTCATAGCTAAGGAATTCGCAACGATAGCTGGTGGAACAGTTAAGGAAGCTAAAAAAACACAAACTGGATTATTCATTGAAGCGCTGAACGACGTACAGTAAGCGAAATTATTACATATAAAACAATTGGCGAACATTGATGTTACTGTCGAAGCTCACGGCATACTCAACGATTCCAAAGGGGTAGTAGTATTTACCTAAGTAGTATTACCTAATTGTAGTGAAGAGGAGATTGTTAGTGAAATGGCATTGTAAGGCGTCATCGCATGTAGGTGATTGAACATGAGGAAGGATGAAGAAGTGTTACCCTCTTCTTCTCATGCCCTTATTTTTAATAAGCCATCATTGCCTGAAAAAATCAGAGCCGGAATCCACCGGTTGGATGTGCGCGCTTATACCCCACCGCCAATGAGATGTTTCAAGTGCCAACGTTTTGGTCATATCTCCGACAGATACAATTGTGAGGAGATTTGTGCATGTGGCTAAGGAATCCGTGAAGGTGAGCCCTGTAAGGAAATCCCTTTATGTGTGAATTGTGTAGGACAACATTCAGCAAGAGTGTGTACATAGAAAGTGTCCTATTTTCAAAAAAGAAATCGCGATAGGGTCAAGAGACTAAAGTTCTCAGAAAACTTAGTTATCTTGAAGCGAAGAAAATAGTTAACGCACAAACGCCGGGAAACCCCTCTTTGCGCAGACAGCTGCGGCTAGCGCAATAAATCTTCGCCATAAGTAATTGAAAGCTTAATAAAGCAATTGACACCAGCTCTAACTACAGTTTTAGACAAATATATAGAAAGGAAATTTGCTACAGTTAAACCAGTGCCGTCGACTAGTCAACAGTCAAACTTCATCGCCAATTCAAATAAACCATCGACGTCGCAAATACAAGGGATTACTGAGGAGATTGAACGTAACGATAAGAAGCAGTCCAAAGCTGATAATACAAGAACATCGAGTTTATCAAAAATCAAATGTCCTCTGGAACCTCTAGATCTCCCACATGGGGTTCAAACACCAAAAGGACAGAGGGCGCAGTAGAGTAATACCTCTGTTGTAATGAATTTAGAGAGAATGGAAACGATACAAGGCGTGATTGTACCGCTGATAGTTCGTGCATCTTCGACCGGATTGCCGAAACCAGCAAATCCCGGTCTTACACAGGGCACAACTCTGCTAAACCCTAAGACTACGTTAGTCTCAGGTGAGGAGAGTGACTGCGGCTCTGTGGGGTCACAAACTGACCCAAGTTCTACTACAATTATAAAAAAGAAGAAAGGATGGCCAAAAGGTAAACCACGCTTATAAAAGAAATCGAGAATATAATACAATGGAATATTAACGGTTGTGTCTCACACCTGTCTGAGCTTCAACTACTTATAAATGAGCACAATCCTACATGCGTGTTTCTTCAAGAAATACACTTTAAGCCAGAACATGATTTCCATCTACGTGGATATGATGTAATATGTACAGTTGTTGAACCTGATCGGCGAGCAAGTGGTTGTGTTGCTACTCTTGTACGTTCGCATCTGCCTTTTCGACGAATACAACTGAATTATACAACTGCATTACAAGCTGTCACCATATGTTTATTATCTCCGGTTGAAGTCTCCGTCTGTAACATATATCTGTCAGACGGCAAGTAGAACATTGATGATCTTATATGAACTTATATGACCAACTCCCTGGACCGATAATTCTGGTAGGGGATTTCAATGCGCATAATCCACTTTGCGGTTCACAACGATTGGAACGCAGAGGGCGCAACGTCGAAGAATTTATATCGAACAAAGAGCTAATCTTGTTAAACAAAGGTACAGGAACGTTTTTCAATATAAAAAATGGTGAAACTTCGGCGATAGATTTGCCATTTTGCAGTCCAGCATTGTCGGTTTCCTTGGATTGGAACGTTGACGAACACTTTCATGGAAGCGACCACTTTCCAGTGATAATTAAAACAAATGTACGGCAAAAAGCACCAAATTTTATTCGGCAATGGTGTCTTAAACGTGCCGATTGGACTGGCTACACAAACAACGTTGTTATGCCAAATTAAACTGGAAACATCGATGAAGACATAAAAGTAGCAACACGGGCAATTTTAAATTCAACAGAGGAAAACATTCGTAAAACCATGCAACTTCGACGAAACCCACTGTACCGTGGTGGAGCGCCGAAATAAATATAGCAGTTAATGAGAAAACGAAAGCATTCAATTTATTCAAGAAACGTACTACCCCGAAGAAATTAATATATTTTAAAAAACATCGTGCCTACGCCAGACGCACCATATTACCTGCGAAAAAAGCATCCAGAATGCTTTTATTAACAACAAGCACTTCGTAGGCATATTTTTAGACTTTGTAAAAGCATTTAATATGATGTGGATGTATGGAATTTTAAAACAAATGCATGAATGGGGATTACGTGGAAATCTTCCTATGATTATCGCCAGCTATTTATCTCAGCTAAGTATAAAAGTACGCGTTGGCAACACCTATTCGACAAGTAGGCGATTACAAAATGGAATTCCGCACTGATCACCACTTAGCGGTACCCAGTTTTACAATTGCTGTCAATAGGGTTCTACAAGCAATACCAGTGGAAATTGGTAAATGTATGTATGTCGACGATCTGGCGATCTTCTATGCCGGCACGTAAACTACAATGGTCTGGTACAAGTTACAACGAGCAATCAATGATATTATTGATATGGCTGAAAGATCTGGCTTCAGGTTCTCAACCTACAAGTTATACCCCGTACATTTCTGTCGCTTTAGAGGAGCATATCCTAGTCCACGACTTACAATACAGGTTGTTGAAGTTGCACATAAAGAAGAAGTCAAGTTTTTGGGTTTAATGCAAACAAACATTAAACATAATCAAATGTTTGTCGAATATCAATTGGGTACGAATCGAAAAGTTCTTCTACGTCTGAATACTTCATTAATACAATCAAGAATCGACTATGGCTGTGTTGTTTATTCCTCGACTCGAACGAGCTGTCTAAAAGCCTTGGGCGTCGTACAAAACGCCGGAATTCAATATGCGACTGGAGCATTTCGTACCAGTCCCGTCGACGTAAATCAGGATTGTCTCTACTACGTTTTCGAAAAGACACTCTGTTACTGTGCTACGCAGTCAATGTCACGTCATCACCAAGTAAATGGACCAGCGTTCACAAGACATCCTTTCCAAGAAGTTTACAACCGGCGTCAGATCTATACCAGGCCGGCCGGAATCAGAGCTCGAGAACTGATGGATAAGTACGACATTGTGCTTCCAAGAGCTGTTGAATCAATGATGTGTGAATCACCATCGTGGCTGCTTCCATCGGCCTTTTTTCGAATGGATGCACTTTTTAAGCAATGTAATTCTCAAGAAATAATTCATCGTTTTCGGGAGCTTGTGAGCCAACACGACCAGGAGCTAGTTTTATACATGGATGACTCTAAGAGGCGAACGGGGTTGGCAGTGCCTTCCATTACGCGGACGTTTTCATTCGTGGTCCTTGCCGCCTGTTGCATCTGTTTATACTGCGGAGTTGTAAGTCATTTGGCAAGCTCTGAGATATTGTGAGCACTATCATATACCATCCTTTTTGATCTGCAGCGACTCAGTGACTGGTATTCAAGTACTGCAGATGCGTGCTCAACGGACCCCTTGGTGAAAGTGATACTGCACTGCTCCGGATGCTAAGCAAGAAGGGACAACAGAGGAAACTGATGTGTATCCCAGGACTCTCCGGTATTGCTGGAAACGAGACTGCGGATGAACCAACTCGAACGGCTATGACGCGCCTGAGCGCGAGGGAATTCCCTTCAGTCCTAGCGACGTTAAGTATCACGTGTCTGGTTGTGACAGACGTGAATGGTACAAAGTTTGGAAAGGGTTAACAACGAAACTTAACACCGTGAAAGACTCTCCTTGCAAGTGGACCTCTCCCTCTACGATCAAGAGGAAAGAGCAGGTTGTTATATCAAGGTTGCGAATAGGACATACGAACATAATGTCGAATTACATATTGACTGGCAACGATAGACCGGTTTGTGAGGAGTGTCAGCAACCGTTGACAGTCAAACACTTATTGGAAGATTGCATCTTAGATGGGGATCTGCGTCGTCAATTTAAAATAGAAGGAGGAATAAAGAAAATTTTGAGAACGAAGAATGTGCTATTAAAGACCTGCTGTTTTTTCTTCATGCAGCCGTCTCTTCTACTGTATTTAAATTTAATTTTAGAATGCATGTCTTTGGAATATTTTCTATGTCCAGAGAGGATATTTAGATATTCTCTTCTTTTATTTATTTCTGTTTTGTACTGAATAGGACCTTTTACATCCCATCCGGTTGTGGAGCTTCTCTCAACGACTAAGTGTATTCAAGCCATGTATCGGTAAGTCGTATATACCAAAATGATTATATGTATGTAGAATTTTTGTTATTTTACACTTTTATTTATGTGTTATCTTGATAGTCGAACTTGATAGTCGATGCCCAATAACTGTCGAAAAAAAAATAATGCCCTGAGGTAGTTAATCCCCACGTCCAGACATAACACCTATGTTCCACGTCCAGGGTGGAAACAGCTGTACATAAGTACTATTCTTAATGCTGGCTAACGAGGCTCCGAGTGTTTTCCTCGCAGATGTAACTTGTCGGCCTAGCTACATCTATAGGCCGTATTTAAGGACTGGATTTTGCGACCACCTGCAGCTACGAAAATTTAATTGATTATGACAATGGATCATACCATCTTTAGAGCTGGCGAAGTGGCGGCCAGGTTCGAAGTAATTGCAGATGTAACGGAGGCCCTTCCGCTGTCCACATGCCTCCCGCGATGGCAAGAAAGTAGTTAAGGTGAACACCTTAACTGTCGGTGCGCCGACATACATGAGCATGTATGTCGGCGCATGGGAGCCCTGAACAGCTCGGTGTGTAGGGGCCTGGAGTCAGTGCAGAGACTGCGCATCCGCTCTCTGCCAAGATATATGCCGGTTCCACCGGAGTACCGGACCGGACCTCCCGGGTTGGTAGTCCTGGAGTGGGGGTGTACACCGGCGGCTAGCCTTCCTACAGAAGGGATTAAGAACCATGCAAATTGAACAATCACCAAATGTGGCAGAGGATTCACGTAAACACCCTCGCTTAGAACCAGCCGTTTCACCTGAGGCGAAACGGAGAAAGAGTGCAGAATCACGACGACTAGAAATTGAGGCTAAGAGCTTTCAAAGAGCTTTTTACAAGAGCAACATACCGAAACCAAAGTATTTGGTTATCACAAAGGAAGATAGAAATTTCCCGAGGGTGAGTTCTTTTCTCATTGCTCGAGAAATAACTAAATGTGCTGGAGGCCCAGTCAGGGAAATCAGGAAAACCTTTAAAGGACTTCATGTGGAGGCTACGAACGATGTTCAATCACAGAAGATCCTAGGGCTCAAGAATATTGGAGATTTTGCTGTACGTGTCGATCCACACGGCACGCTCAACACCTCAAAGGGTGTTGTGGTCTGTCGGGATCTTCTGAACTGTACGGAGCAGGAAATAGTTGAGGAATTGACACCACAAGGAGTAATAGAGTGCCGCAGGTTGAACATTGAGGAACGGCGAGGTTCTACTCTCAGCCACTCATGTCCTCACTTTGGCTTATTAATAAATTTGTGCTCGCTTTGGCTAGCATGATTTAAAGGATAATAGGAAACAAAATGAAGCCTTTCAGTCGTAAAGAAACTGTAAAGCCAAAGATAATAGTACAGACTTCTGATGACACGTCTTCGAAACACAAAAGTGGGCTTGACCAGAAGAAAACGGACGCCGAGCAGAAGGCCACGTCCTTTTACGACAAATATTATATAATGACCGGAAGAAAGTGACTGCTTCGCAGTCTGTTATGGAGGCTCCCAAGCCTTCTGCAACCGAGGTAGCCTCTAAACCACAGAAGTCACCAAAAACCACACAGGGGGGCTTGTGTCTTACCTGTCAGGGGCGGTGACTGTTGCGACTCCCGTGTCAGGGGTCTTCCAAGTTCCCGTCTCTCAATCGGCGTCTGAACCCGACGCCGATCCATGTCCGTCGTCGTCCGCGACGTTCTTAATGAACACAAAGCTGTTCGTAATATGTGTGCATGAGTAGGAAAGTTGGGATGTATCCAGTGATGGCATGAGGGACCCTCAAGGGTGGGCTGGAGATGCGGGGCTAAGGGTATGCGCAATACATACCTGGAGCCAAGTAGGACAGGACCAGGAAGGGCAGCCTCTTCGCCAAGGGGTTCTCTTGCTGTTCTGAACAGGTGGTCAGATTGTTCTTATGATGCTGGGAGGACCCCGAAGGGTTACGTCCTACAGGTCTATTTATAGGGGGGAGTTAACTGCCACGGCATCCTAGGATGACTGATGTGCTGCTTATCGACGGTTCTGGTAGCCCTGTGGGTGCTATAAAATAAACAATACAGGTAAAAGGAGATAACAGTATTGTAAAGAATTATCTTTTCCATTCTTATATACTTTGCTTTTATCATTTTTAATTTTAAATCAGGGCCTTTTATACCCCAAAAGTGTTGTTTTAGTGTTTTGTGGTTAAACGCTACGTGTATATTTGTGCTTTTAAATAAAATGTAAGGGCCCTTTACAACCTTACACATGACGACCCTAATGGTGATATTAATCTCTTTTTAAGAATTTGACAAGGGCTAATGACCTTAGAATTCAATGCCCATAAACAAAAAAAAAAATAATAATAATAAAATAATACACAAAATTTAAAATACCAATGGCAATTGTAAACAATTTTAATAATGATCCCTTCTTAACAAAATTCTGCATACACCACTGGTTACATCATCGATATAATCCTGGGAAATGATAATGCCAAAGCGTTCTTTGCCCACAAATCTCCCCAAAAAAAATCAATATATTCTGTTCTCTGACTGAGTTCTGAGTTTTAATTCTCTTCAAATGAAACAATTCTTTAATCTTAACCATGCTATTTTTATTGAATGCTGAACTGTAAAAGAAATGTTAGATCAAAATCCCTTACAAAAACCCTTCTTAATTCCAGTTTAATTCAGCCCATTTACTGGAAGTTTGTGCCTATATTATACACAAGCTACTCAATTATTTATGTTAATAAGCATTCTGATCTGTGAAAATGACAAAATTATTCATTTACTGATTAAAGAAAATTATTTTAACATCAACTATTGTCTGAAAGTAGTTAGTTCTTCATATTGTTAAAATATTTTACAGATTTACATTTGCTTAAGATTAGATTTTTACATCAAATGATGGGCAGCGCATGTTTTCTTTGTACTTTGTTATTTATAAATTATTATGTTTAGACTATAGATAATAGTATTACATTTTACATCTGTTTATTAAAATAGGTTTAATAAAAATGTTAAGTTTGTTCATATCATATAACATAATACTAAATAATCTAGCAAGTACAAGTGTTTATACACAGTGACTCGCGTAGTGTTACCAGTGCTTTCTAAGCACATTCTACTAGCTGAAAATAGTGAAAAAAGTTCATATATAAACATGGGTCCGGAAACGCTTCATTAGTGAGTTAAAATAGCGAAAAATTTCTCCCTGATTCCTGGGCAAAGGGTAAAATAAAACCATACTGAATTCTAAGAACCTAAATTATGGGGTAAACCCAAATTATGGAGTTTCTTATGGTTTTTGACCTGACAAATTGCATAAAACAGGTTCCAAAACCATACCTCCAACAGTTTGTATATTATTCAACAAAAAAAATATTGTTATCCAAAAACACTTTTTTTTTACATTTGGAATATAAAAACTTTGTTAAATGACTAATAAATACATAAAATGTATTAATAAAACTTGTAGAGAATTTAATTTAGGGAATAAATATAATTTTATTTTATTCAGAGAATAATTTAATTTAGAGAATTCAATAAAAAACAAATACAAGTTCAAGAAATCTGATTTTATTATTAACACTACATTAAAATGAAGGGATTACATGTACTAACCACATTTGCTTTCCTACAAGGAACAATGGTACAACAAAAATAGTGTTGTATTAAAGATAAAAATAAAATTAAAAAAAACGAATAAAGTAAAAAACTGATATTACTGTTACTCAGACAATAAAGTTTATGTATCTTGATTCACTGACAAATTGAAAATTTAAGAAATTATGATTTTGTAAGTTGATTATGCAAAAATCAGCAGGCCAACAATGTGTTTTGCTGTGTCATCAGTGAACTGCATTTTCTGTGTTATTGCTGTGATTGTTGCCAGAACTGTGTAGTCTAATTAAGTGTGTGTATGTATGTTTGTTTTAATTGGTGTCATACTACAGCAATGCCTTCATTATTCACAACTGAGGAATACATCAACACAGTATATGTCTTGGGTGGTTTGTGATGGAAATATAACAGCTACTGCAGAATATCAAAGATATTTTTCTAACCGCAGTTCTAAATCTTAAAGCAATTAGTGAAACATTCCATACACTAGTAGAAACGAGTACACTTCCCAGCAGGATTAGTTCTCATCATGACTGTCTGCCCATTATGATGCCGATATCGATGAAATCATTATCGAGGCTACTCAACGCAGTATTGGTGTTAGTACATGATGCATTTCCCAGCGGTTAGGAGTTTCCCAGTCAATGGTGTGGAAGACACTTCATAACAACAAGCTGTATCCTTACCATATTATTCAGCTAAGAGAGTCCTTTTCATTTGCAATATTACAACTGGTTGGATATGAATCACCGATTGTACAGGTTCAGTTTATTTATTGATGAGGTTTAGTTTACGTAAATGGCATCAGTAACCTTCACAATGAACACACTTGGGTAGAAGTCAATCCACACACAACACCAATTTAGTGTCAATGTCTGGTGTGGTCTAGTTTATGATCAGCTAATTGGACCACTCATTCTCCCAGGACATCTAATTTCTGACATCTACTTGGTGCTACTATTAGAAGATGTTTCACAAGAATCAAGATGCCACATGTTCATGACGGTGCGCTCTCCACTTCTAATGTGCCATATAGCACACTTAAATGAACAATTTCCAGAGAAATGGATTGACTGTGGTGGGCCACACTCCTGGCCACCAAAATCACCTGATCTAACACTAGATTCTGATCTGATCTAGATTTTTGCATGTGGGGCTGGATGAAAAATATTGTGTACAAGAGAAAAGTTCATATGCATGAAGTGCTGGCTGCTCATATTACAAATGCTGCCACACAAATTAATTAAAGTCATGTAGAATTGCTAAAAGCAACACTTGCAATCCGAAAGTGTGCAAACAAATCTTTTGAGATAGAAAGACAAATTTAAAAAAAAATATTGTATACTTTGTTAAATGTATCAATTACATTTCTATTTTTGAAATAATTTATCAATTGTATGTTAACTTCAATTTCTGTTAATGATAACATTTCAAAGTTTTCATACAGTAAGTGTTAGAAATAAAATCAAATTTCTTGAACTTTTATTTGTTTTTTATTGGTCTATTTTACATGAACGTTTCACAATTAAATCCATTACAAGGTTTGATAATAAAGTTTATGCATTTATTAGTCATTTAACAAATTTTTTCTATAAACATATTTAAAAATGTGTTTTTGGAAAATTTTTTTTTGTCAGATATAAAACCTATTAGTGATATGATTGTAAAACCTGTTTTATTCTATTGTCAGATTAAAAATCATTAAGTTTACCCCTTAAATTGTGTTCCTATAATTCAGTATGGTTTTATTTCATTCTCTGCAAAGGAATCAGGGCAAAATATTTCACTATCCGTAACTTGCTAATGGAGCATTTGTATATAACTGGTCCCATATTTAAATGAACTTTTTCATTATTTTTGTTTGTAGAATAAGCTCAGAAAGTGTTGGTTACGCTATCTGAATCTGTAAAATACAGTTTAATTTGTACTAAGAGGATATTAATTTTCTATTGTAGCAGTAAAATAGTATTTTGGAGTAATTTTGTTTACATTATTGTGTGTTTAATTAATTTGTGTGGCAGCATTTGTAATATGAGCAGCCAGCACTTCATGCATATGAACTTTTCTCTTGTACACAATATTTTTCATCCAGCCCCATGTATTTTGTGGTTATGTAGAGTAATTTCTAACAGCAAAGAAAATATGACCGAAGACAGAGAGATTTTAGTTAATATTAGATATTCAGCACTGCCTTTAAAGTGAACAAAGTCGAACATAATCTAATCCTTAATATTATTGTTCAGGATGGAAAGGAATTCTTGAATTCCTAAATCATTTATTACTCTGCTACTAACACACCAATAAATTAATATTTTCATTTTGTGAATATTTGTTGTTTACAAATGCGGAGTCAACAAATTCTGTTCAGGTTTTTTTTTACTTAGTTGAAGTAAGCACAATTAAATAATTCATGCAGGTTTACTTCACTGTAGAATAATATACAAATCAATGTTCTACTGCTATCTACCTTGTTAACGAAAACGTTACATAGTAAGTATAGGACAGATTACTTTTACCTAATTTTAGCATTTTATTTTTTAGCAAATTTTTATAATTTTTATGTTAACTACTCAAATGAATAAGTCTCTGTATTTGTGCAAACTTAAGAAATTTGAAGTAACTTGTTCGCTGGGTACTCACAATTTCTAAACACTTTGATATCTAGCGTAATCTCTTTGTTATCATCATAGGACTCTATGGTTACAAAGTTCTATTTTACTACACTCACAACAACAGTTGAGTTAAACTACTCGTTAGTTTCTGCCGTTGTGTTTTTTTTATCATTGCGGTTGTATGTTTTGCATTTTTGTTTTGTTTTTTTAATAGGTGATTCAATATTATTGGGATATTTATTTTTACAGGTTTTTTTCGGTAGCTGTAAACATAATTTCATGAAATTAGAGGTTACAATATTATAATATGAAATTATTATTATTATTATAAGGGTTTTTTGTTATCGGTTATTTATGTATAAATTTAGTGCATAATTCCAAAAAAAAAGTAAATATGTTTCGTTCTTTTTTATTCGTGTTTGTCTATGGGTAAATGTTTTCCTCAGCTGTATCGTTTGGTAGGTAACCACAAAACTGTGTAGAAAAGTGTTGGCATCTTTTCAGAGTTAAATATGTATTCAAAATATTACGTTATTTTATACTTGCAAATAAAATTGTTGAGGTAAGTTGTGCTGTGATCAATGGGTCCATTGAAAATTTTATGTTGCGCATAGTTGTTCCTTTTAATCGGTCATACCTTTTTATTAACATTTGTACCACAGTTTATTTCGCTCTTATACTTTTAATTTTAGTTCGGATTACGATTAGGGGTATAGGGTCTTATGATGGCATTATTTTTCCCTTAGGTTGTAGTTAGGGTGCAAAGAGTATGGATATATGTAATTTAACTGTTTTGTTTTGTATTGGTCAATTTAATTTTAGGTAAATTATTTTTTAATTAGTTTAATTGTTTTATTATTATTAATTTTTTTTTAGTATTTTTCTTTAAAAAATCTTTAATTTTGTGTGTTGTGCCATTTATTTATCACATTTAGTCATTTTTAATTATCGTAAAATATAAAGTGGTCTTTTAGTTTACAGATAAATATTGAAAATTAAAAACATGACTGCCAAAAAAAGAACATTCCTGACAAACATTGCCCCTTAATATAGGATAATTAAAAAGCCCGAGGGTGACAATTTATTATATAGTATAATTTTTTTTTTAAAGTTATTTAAACACACATGTGTCAAGGGAATGTCAAGGGTTTATATATATATATATATATATATATAAAAAATCCTTGACATTCCTGGTAACATAAGGATTCAACATATCCAAGAGGTCATACATCTAAATCAGTTCAGCTGCTACGATGAACAAACATACGTACACATATCCAAAATACATTATGCTCTTTTTTGGCGGTTGTGTAAATATAACAAAATGCATTTATTTATTAACAGATTGAAACTAAATCTATGCTCTATTAAAGTAAAATGTTTGTCCATTGATATGAATGCATGGTAATGTTTGCCATTGTTAAAGCTGTTATGCTTAATAACTGTTAGCTATGCTTTTATATGGTGTCAAGCAGAATTAAAAAAAAAAAAAAACATACATATATATTTACGTACATACTGCATAGTTAGATAACTTCCATAATGGATTTAAAAACACTATAAAAATACAAATGAGAGTTTTGGAGAACTCACAATTTTGACCTCAAAATTACTGTTTATCAAGGAAATTGTGAATATTATCTTTTAAATTAATTTTGGTAGTACTGTAATCCTTCTGCTCTTATTCAAACTCAAGGCTTAGGCATTTTGTTTAAACTATCAGAGGTGGTTTATGATGTAGCAACAAGTTACAAAAAAATATTTGTAATTCACACAGTATTTGTTTATTTTGCTTGATGAATTAATCACCACAGAAGCTTTGAAGTTTGTACATTGTAATATGGAAATGGAATTTTGTAGTTTTTAAAAAATACCATTCCCAAACAGGATGACCCCCAGATGATAGGCTGCGTTGCTACCATTCTGCCATAGAGATTGGCACATTTAGAGTTAATGACTTAATGTCATGGTGTAATAACAGTTATGAGATATTATTTTAGGCAAAGGACTAACAATTTTAATATATTTGCATTAAAATATTTACCATTTCAGATAAGGTTTAAACTATATACAGTGTTATTTTGTTGGTGAGTAGGAGCTTATTATAGCTTATCATGTGAGTAGTATTAACTTGCACCTTACTCCAAATTAAGTGTGAGTTTCTTGTGATTAATTCACATAAATCAACAATTTTAATAAAATAGTAGCTATAAAAGCTGAGAAATTAGTCTTCAAAAAGGACTTAATATTTTCTCTAAATTAGATCCTGATCAAGTCAATTACTTTTCTATGTTGTTTAATAAAAATCCATTATAGATTAGGCAATTTTTTGGGCTATTTTTTTTTAAATCATAGGTAAGTAAAAATTGTAAGATATAGTATAAACCAATTAATTCAGAAATATTTGTCTCTCTTCTCATATTGGTAGAAAAAATATTACAGAAGAAGGTTTAGGCTTATGTAAATACTTTTATCAAACATTACCATGGTAAAAAAACGTCCACCTTGAAAATTGAAAAAAAAATTTACAGTTGAAATAATATAAATTAAATTTAAAACATTTAATATGAGTATATGCCTTTGAAAGATAATCTTAACGTAAAAACAAAACTTTAAAACTAGTCAAGTAGTCAGAAGAGTTTTTTTTTAATTTGACATAAAAAATAATCCTTACAACCTTTTTTTTTATTTAGATTGTAAGGTGACTTTATTAATAATTTGATTTTATGTACAGTATTTATCTGTAAATTATAATAATAATAATGATGCATGGAAATTCTAATGAATATAAGTTCTATGAGGACAAAAAAAAATGATTTTTTTCATTTACTGCCATTGGATATGTATTCATATCCTTTAGAATAAAAGTTTCAATTTGTTAAAATATTTTTGCGTTAGGAAAAAGTCATTGAAATTATTCCTCCTTATTCCTAGGACTGGAAAGTCTAGTTGTAGGCTACAGAATATGTCCAGGTATTGATTAGGTGAATCATCTTTGGTCATGTAAAATCAGTAATGGATGGATATCAGAACAAATGCTACCATGGGAGGTAAACTATGAACTATAAAATTCATGTAAATTTTTTTTGAGATGTTCTTGGTATTCCTCAATGGCTGTTAGCTTTGATTCATTGTATCTCCATCTGAAGTTATTGGTTGTAATTTTCTGTGAATGGGAAGATAATTTATAGAAATACACAGTTTGCTTTTGTGTTTAGGCATGTGTATGAATAAGTGAGTGAGAACTTTTTTAGTGTTTTCTTCTGTATAAAAAGGATTCCTAATTGTAATAATTGTTTCAGACAGTTATTCTGCTGACTTGAATTTTTAATGCACTCTGTTTTCGTTCATACTGAACTTAATAATAAGTGATGAGAAGTACTGTACATCTTTGGAGTTCTCCATTTAGATTATTACCTAATCTAAAATGAATGTTAAAAAGGAGGTAATTTACAGATTTTACTCTCAAAACATTTCAGATAATAATAAGTGTTCAGGGATCTATATCTTACATTTTTATTTATTGTAATTTAAATATCATAAATTGTATGTGTGCATGACTTCATTAAGATGTTTCCTGTTGTGATGAAATTTAATAGGTTTTTGATATATGTTATACAAATCACTAGTGATTCGCATAAGTTTTATAAAGGGTATGTTGAAAACTTAATTTCTTGAATTTCCTTGAGGTGGCAGCAAAAGCTTTAGATTGGCAGTCAGTGATGATAGAATTGAAATCAAGGGCTTAATCTCTCTGAAGGACAAGCCTTATTATATCTTATTTATGATGAATAAATTATTTATGATTAAGTATGATGAATTACATGAGACACAAGTGAAATGCTACACTCGCATGTGTTATTTATTGTTATCTTTTATTATTTATTGCAACAGTCAAACAAAAAAGGTGTTATAAGAAATATTAAAATTTTTATAATAGTATAATATATTAAAAAATATGCTTATTTGATTTTTGTATTTGTAAAATACAAAATGTTATAAAACATCTTGTAATAATACTGGGAAAAAACAGATGGGAATTTCCAAATATTTACTTTTGAGTTTTGTTGGCATATTTCAACTAAATATGGGTAAAATAAAAATAAAGCCTAAATATAAATTTGCATGAAAGTGTTATTTATGAAATATTTGTTATGAAACAGCTTGTTTAATAATAACATATTTAATGAATTGTGATCAAAATTTAAACGTAAAATTCCAAAATATGTTTATTTACACAGTTATAAATCTATTAAATTCATAATATTAGCACATAGGCTAGAAGTGAACTTTGCATCTGTATCCTTAGTTGTGTTTATTTCTTTAATAATATTAATATTAATGAATTAACAACCTGAAAGAGTATGAAAGAGATGGGTACTACCCATCTGAGAAACAACCTTTAAAACAACTGTTTACAGGTCTAAGGTTAATATTAAGAACTTATATTAAGTAATGAAAAGTAATATAATTACTGTTATAATTATTATAATAATTACTAATTTGTAATTATTATTAGTAGTACTAGTGTTTTAATAAATATATAAATTATAACTTAAGATCAAGACTAAAGATGGTCTAAAAACTGAGATATCTCCTTCACTGATGAGATCTGTTCTGGTGATTCTGTTTGAAGTATGGGTACTTTAATAATTAATAAAAAAAAAGTGTGGGTATTACATTTCAGTTATTTTGATATCTGTAAAGTAAAGACCGCTGGTAATTTTCTTTCCTTAAGGTTGGCGAATGTGTGTCATTCATGGCCACGCTAGTAATGTACACACTGCATTTTGTCTGTAAGTTGTCATGTTGTATTATCTTTGTTTATGTGTAAGTTATTACGTTATAAAATGAATAGAAAAATCTATGTTTCTGCCGACTGTGAAATATGTTTTTTAAACCATCAAAACATTAAGCTGGCTGAATTTCATAGGCAGTTGGTTGCTGTGTATGGTGATAATGTAATGAATGAAATAAACACCCGAAAATGATGTGAAAGATTTAGAAATAACAGAATTAATGTGCATGATGAAGAACATTTGGGGAGGCCCTCGATAATCACCGAGGTTTTGTTGAAACACGTCGATCATGAAATCAGAAAAGATAATTGATCAACGATTTCTGACCTGGCCCTTCTTTTTCCTGGTATTTCAAGAGCTGTTATTGGTTGCATTGTTCATGACCATTTAGGCTTCAGTTAGGTTTTCGCACATTGGGAACTGCACGTCTTAATGGAACGTCACAAAAAAATCCGATGGGATCTGTTTTGGAATTTGTGTACTACACAGAAAAAGGTGATGAGTTCCTTAGTTTGATTGTTACCAGCAATGAAACATGGATTATGTGTTACATGCCAGAGAGAAAACTGCAGTCAAGTTAATGGTGTAATCCTCAGTCACCAACCAGACCAACAAAGGTCAAGCCACAGCATTTGGATGTAAACTGATGGCCACAGTCTTTTGGAATCAGTTTGACATACTTTTGATTGATTTCATGCTACGTGGAACGACTATAAATGCAGAAGCCTACTGTGAAACTCAAACATAAGTTACAGCACGCCATTCAAAATTGACGATGTGGACAGCTGACCAACGGCGTCGTCCTGCTGCATGGTGATGCACATTTACATGTTGTGGGTCCTGCTTGTGAATTATTGGGAACTTTGTGATCACCTACCATATAGTTCAGACTTAGCTCTTTCTGATTACCATTTGTTTAGGAAACTGAAAATTTTTGCGCAGTAAGCAATTTGCAGGTGACAATGAACTTAGAAATGCTGCTAATCAGTGACTAATTGGACTGGTGGCAGAAGAATATGACGAGGGTGTATTGAAGCTAGTGTATCGTTATGATAAATGTTTTAATTCACGTGGCGATTATATAGAGAAATAGTATAAGGTATGTAGTTTAAGAAAAATAACGTATTTTTAAAGTTTTCAGAATAAATTTTTTTACAGTGTAATGGTCTTTACTTTAGAGATAACTTGTATATATTAAGAGTTGTAAACTACTGTATACATTAGATACTAATAAATGTCAGGAGCATATAGAAAATAGCATTCAGTGTTGTTTAGTTTTGGTAATCCAAGGTAGTTATTTTATTAAGTATGACTAGAAATTGATATTTAATTCTTATTTCAGACCTTTGAATTAAGAAGATGGTTAAGCAACACCAGGTTAACCATCAAGTTGTAAGATGATTAAATATATTGAATTCACTCCAGTGAACTTGTCCATCTAAATTGAAAAGTTTAGTTTGATGTATCGCTTCTTTTTGTTTTTGTAATGAATAAATGTGATATAAATTTCCATTAATTGTTTTCCAGTTTCAAAATGAATAATTTTTGAATCTGCAAGTTAAACTATTAATAATAAAATACCTTTGACAACGCCCATAAATTACAAATAGAAATTACAACCCATGAGAACACCAGAGACATAATTAATCCCAGGCATTTTTGTTTTGTAGCAGGAAAATCCCAAAACACTATGAATTCTTAAAACTCATAATTTTTTTTTTTGAGGTGGAGGAGCCCCATTTACGAACACCGAAGCAGTGTCAGACTTGCTAACAAGTTCTGCAAGCTGTTACAGAAAATGTGAATGTATTCCTGTGCATTACCGACTAAACTTCCACCCCTGGCAACCCCACCTTTTGGGAAACCACTAATAAAGCATTACTTCAGGGGGAGGATACAATCAAGCCAGCACAAGACAAGTGCACAACAATTATGAAGACATGGCCACAAGACATAACTTATCCACCAAAGCACACTCAGCAGTTAATTAAATTCCACAATCTCACCTAGAGTATACAAACACACTCCACCATCTAATACACACATACACACACTCACACACAAAACTCAACTACTTATCACCTTATTACCCACATGACCGTCAGCCATAATCACTAAAAACATGAGCAATGCCCTCAGGCCAGGAGCGGAGTGTCCATGGCCTCACCACATGAAAGCGACCCCCCTCATGCTCGAAAGGGCCCCCCAAGGCGCTTAGCCGCAGATCTGTCCAACTCTGCAAACTTCGATGCCTCATTCCCTTGCAGGCCGCACCAGTGCTCGCCGTTTCCTATAAGTTCTTTCTGTTTCTAAGTTTTTCTAAAACTTTTCTATTATAATTTGCAATAATAGTCCACTGCTTCACACCCTGAAGCATTATCTGCTAAAAATCCTCAGGTCTGAATATGTCCACTTAACCAGCATCCAGCATGCACCTCCGAGCATCCTGGAACCTCATAAAAACTCAGAATGTTAAGTGGGGTTATCTATTTTTTTGAATTATAAATAAATTGTTTTCATTTAAAAATATATATTGTTGTATTGAGTTCAATATATTTGTGAGTTGTTTATTTGGTAACTACAATTAAATACGTTAGTTAATTTATGATACAGATATATATTCTTAAATAGACAAAGTAAACACCATTGTTACCTTATCACTAGAATTATATTTATAATGAAGTATGGAGTCCTTTGCGGTACAATGTAGTTCATAGAAATGAAAATTGAGTTTAGTTGAACGTTGTTCTTATGATGATGGCAATTACATTGAATTGAATGTTGAATTTAATTGAAATTTGAGGAATATCCTTGAAGTCTCTATGTTGAATTTTACTTATAAATTACATTAATACATACAGTTAATACCACTTTAGTAGTATATTAATTATTATCCCTTATGTTTATTTATTCTTTACAAATGTATTTAAGAACAAATTATTATAGGCAATCCTGATTTTAATGATTAATAAAAATAACTTTTAAAGTCATGCTGACATGTAAAAAACAAAAACTGATTACTATATAAAATTTAATTTTTGTTTAAAAAATGTATGCTTTTTGAATAGTGTATTACATTATTTTTAACCCCCGTAAGTTTATTGGCTGGCATTGTTCTGAACATTTTGACCATGTAAAAAGACAAGTATACACACCAGTAGGTTTGAAAGCTTATTTCATATAAAATTACTGCTGTAGATATGTTAACTCATACTAGAACATAAAAGCAAAACAAAATTTCATACAAAGTGATAGACATTGCCATCTTGTAATTCCATTTCCTTACATTCCAAAACCCGTTGGTCCATGCCTTCTCATTTTCTGTCTAGCCAGGGGGCAGATGACTTCCTTTTTAGTATTGTGACATAAGACAAAATTTAGTTGGTCACAATTCAACATCACTACAACTCAGAAGAGAAACGGAAAAAGTTTGGAATACTGGTATTATAGTTCACCACAATAAAAAAAATTCAGAATACAACCTTCTACAGAAAAGAATCTCTTGACAGCGATCTGGGATTCCAAACACATTTGCATGAGTAACTACCTGCAAGCTGGGTCTATAAATAAAGGACGTTAAACTGAATAAATTTCAGAGAAAATATATAAGATTTTTTTTATTATAAATTTGTTGTTATTGTGTAAACAGACAAACAAATAAGCTTTGTTAATTTAAAAACATAATTAAAATTGTTATTTTAAATAAATTTTTGTAAAAATTTTGCATACAACTATGTTAGATTTTTAACATATATTTCTTCAATATTAAGTTTACTCATGAAGTTGCTTTAATCTGCAAGTACCTATTGTATGCATGCTTTTGAGAAAAAAAGGCTTCATTTTCTGGAAAAATTCATGTCTGGATAGGTAGCAACTAGCCAAGAAGTATTTTAGATGATTTATAATTATTTATTAAGACAGAGGTAGATTGCATCATTTAACAAGCATGAACTGGAAGGTCATACTTTACTTTGAATTTTGTGTTGAGGTACCAACTTAACATTTAATTAATAAACATATATTGAATGTTTAACTATTATATTATCTTTTAAGTATTTGAATCTATTTGAATGTAAAAAACTCCTGCTATTGTTACAAATTACTTGTTATCACATTTGTAACAAAATTTACATACAATAAATTTATTTTTGATTCAACTTTCAAATTCATTTATTTGTTTTAAGTTTGGTAAATGTTCATTTACAATCATTTCTATAATAGAATATCTCAAAAGAAGGACTTGATCGTATGTATCTTAAAATTTCTGCATACATATTATATGAGTTATCCCACCTGACTGGTCTAGTGGTAAACTCGTCATTGTAAATCACTTGTTTAACAATTGATTTTGAAAGTTGAGGGTTCTGAGGTTCAAGTCCTGGTAAAAGTTAGTTACTTTTATACAGATTTATATACTAGGCAGTAGATACCAGTGTAATTTGGTGATTGGGATTCAATTTACACACTCAGGAATGGTCGGTTGGAGTCTGTACAAGACTACATCTTATTTACATATCATCTTTCATCCGATTGGGTCATGGGGGAGTTGCTTATTATTCACTAATTGAACAGATTTCAACTTACACATTAGAAATAGTTATGATTGGTTTTTATGTTTAATTATTACTAATAACTTAATTAAATAATTAAAATTGTAATAATAATGTAAATAATTGTTTCTGAATTATTGTAATATTTTCAGTTTAGAAAGTCTTGTTCAGGGAGGTAGGTATGAGTTCTACTTCTGATTACTGGAAAAGAATTGGGTGTTTTATACAGTATATTTCATGCTAAATCAGAATTACATTAAAAAATTATTCTATCATGCCTGTTTTCAAGTTATTACTACCTAAAGTTATGTGTTTTATCATTACACAATTAATGTATAAAGTACGTGTATAAAGAATAATGTATAAAGAATGTATAAACACACAAACTTGTTGGAATTGTTTTATATGTTTATTATTCATGTCTGATTCCCTGTATGTCTAAGTTGTAGACCTAACTATAAGGCATGTTTTCCAAGTAAGATCAAATTTGGATTAGCCACCTATACACGCTATGTAAACAGATTGCACTTGCGTAGATCAGTTATTCCAATCAGTATGCAAATGTTAGCAACAATAGTTTAGTTATTTTGTTTTTATATTCAACCATTTGTAATTAGTGTTACAATTCGTCAACCTTCCAAGAGTGAAGTACAAGGAGTAATCAGATAATTTTTGATGATAAAAATAATTCTATGACTGAAATTCACTGGCAATTTTTGATGTTTATAGGCAAAATATTATGAGTGATGCTAAAGTAAAACAATGACACCATTAATTTCAAGAAGGGCAAACAATTGTTTATGATGAAGAACGTAGCAGCCAGGTAGGTGTTGGTGATAATGGATAATTTGATTGAAAAGGTTATCATGTTACAATTGTCTTTGATGTTTCATAATTTTTGTTTATTAAGTTTTGACTGAAAAATTGGGTGCTAAAGATATGAACATATGCGCTCTAGAAAAAACATCTTGTTGCAATGCATAAATTTTTTCGTTATTATGAAAATGAAGGTTATGAATTATTTGGTCACATTGTTACCAGTGATGAAACCTGGATTTTTTTTAATGTCAAGGCAAAGCAACAGTCACTACATTGTTTCATTATGTCATAGTCTGAAGAAGTTCCAACAAGAATGATCAGTAAACAACTTATGGTTCCTTCTTTATTTTTTTTTTTGGGTCGATAAAAAGGATGGGTGCTTATTGAAGTTAGTGATTGCAGAACTACTGTGAATGCCGATCAATGTTGTGAATTGTTAGAAAAATAGAACTTATAAAAAACAGATACATGAAATGCTAACCTGCAGGATTTTTTTTGCATGGCTACCCACCACATACAGCAAATCAGACAGTAAGGCTGTTAGAAAATCTTCAGTCATCCATCCTATGGCTCTCAGTGATTTATTTTCTTTTTCTTTACCTTAAATAGGATTTGTATCACAAAGGTTTGACAATGGTGATGAATTGAAAAATAGTGCTACTATGTGATTTATTTAAGTCACTGGTAGCAGAATTTCTTGAAGTGGACATGAAGAAACTGCTGAAATGCTTTAAAAAATGTGTTTGAAGTTGAAGCAACTGTTGTTTAGAAAAGTTAGATATGAATTAGTTTTTATGCAT
Organism: Lycorma delicatula; assembly: GCF_047948215.1. NCBI lineage: Eukaryota > Metazoa > Arthropoda > Insecta > Hemiptera > Fulgoridae > Lycorma > Lycorma delicatula. The sequence continues at coordinate 160,503,226 of NC_134455.1, read as the reverse complement.
AAAATAAAGTTTGTTCATATTTTTCAGTTTTGTTTGTATTTCTAAATGGATCATACTTTAAAAACATGCTTCTTACCTGTTGCTGTAAAGTACATTTGGAATATCAACTTAGACATTCGTAAAAAAAAAAACTAGTCGTTCCATGTGATCAAATTTCCTTCAGTGTAACTTGGTTTTTTATTGTATATTTTTATGTAAGAATTACGACTGTGTATAATCACCTCAATCAATTTTAGTGAGATGTAACTTTTTCACGCTGAAAATCTTTTTAGGAATTATACATTGCAACTTGATTTATCTTATTAGTTACTTAAGTGTTTTATACGTACCACGGTAAAATTTTATTATTATTCATAAGTGACTCAATATATCTCCATTTATTTCAATTCTTTAAAACTATCTTTTGGGAATTTATAATATGAATAGAAATTGCACTTCTAAAATTTCTCCAAATTTTTTTGTCTGCAGAGAATTCATGAAAATTTAATTCAAACCAATACCAGCTTTGCTGAAAACTGTTTATATGCTTTATTTTGATTGCCCTTTTAAAGAACAAGATAAAACTATTAGAATACAGTAGGTATTGTGTTACTAACTGAATGGTTACAAGGAAAAAATGAGTGTTTGTTCTTGCATTTTGGAGTACTATTGATTTTCCAAGAGACAATAAATCATTGAGACAGTGCTACTTTTGCTTAAATGTCACTGATTTTATTTCATTAAATAAAAGAAATATTCTGTACTCAAATGTTTGAACAGCTATTACACCAATACTTCATAGTAAAAATTTAACTATTCCAACTGTAGTATCTTTTTAACTAGAAATTTCTGATTCTGTTGAAGTTCTTGCTCTATTACAAACATATCAACTTCAAGAGGTAAATCATTCATAACAGTAGAATCAAATACTCTAAACCATACCTCATCATAAAAGTAGAAAGAACTCTGCAATTTAGTTTGAGACTTGTGAACAACACAAGCACCATAATCTTATAGCCTTTCTAAACAAGTAGATCTCTTATTTCATGGTTGAAGGATTGTAATTTTATTGGACAAACATATTAAAATTTCATGCTATATAAATAAAAACTAAAATGTTACTATGGTTGGCATAATTTGTTTCTGCTGTAATAATGAATTGCTGTTTGACAAGAGTGTTTTACATATGCTGTTTTGGCATTTTTTTATAGCCTCATTTACTAAAAATTTTAAGGCATTGTTTTTGTATAATTCATTTAAGTTTCATACTGGTAGCTCATGTTGTAGAAATGAAGGAAACATTTAAAACACTGGTTATCAAACTTTTTTGTCCACCACATTGTGAATCAAACATTTTCTAGTGCCCCCAAAATTTTTAAACTTACCATCTGTTAAAAATAATAATCTCAATTGCTGTTTTTAAGATGCACTCTTAAAAACAGCAATTGCAATTGTTGTTTTTAAATGTGCCATCCTATTTCTGATTTGAAACTTAAAATTTAAATGAGAGCAATTAAAATGTATATTTAATCATATTTGGAAGTATTTTTATTAAAATTGTCTTCAAAAAAATTACAATTATATCTATATAGTTATATAACAACAATAGTGATAGCATATTCAATATAACAATACAATAATTAAAACAGCTTTCAGTAGAAAAATTACACATACATTAATGTGAAGGATGAATCTAATATGCTTTAACGAGTTTGTTAATATCAGGCTCGAATTTACGTAAAAACAGCTGTAAGTCACCACGTTCGGTAACATGTAGCCGATTTCTCATTTTGGTTAGCAACATTGCTGCAGCACTAAATCCATGATCACACAAATACGGTGATGGGAATGTTGTCAGAAATCATTGAACAATCAACCATAATCCAGGGTACAGTTACGGGATTGGTTATTGCAGCCAAAATTCTTGATAGCTGTACGTAATTTTTGCCTTTTTTTTTTTTTAATTAGCTACCTCCTTCCTAGACTGCCTGAACACCGCCAGTTTTCTGTGGGCCTTCTGCAGCCCCCCTTCACAGAAGGCTTCCAGCACCCACAAGGGGGCATTATCGCCTACTTTGAGAATGAATGATTTAAAAGTAAGTCACTTATTTTGTAAGCTATTAAGTATGATGAATAATTTGGCGAATCTGAGATGTCTTGAAAGCTATTGAACTTCTTCTCAGTCTATAGGGTTGCTTTACAAAATGCTGTTGTTTCTTGTAATAGTAGGACGTCAACATTACTGAGTTAAAGAATTGCCAAAGAAATAGTTCCATTCTAGGACAGAAAAATGTTAAGAATGCTTGCAGAGTCTTACCAAATTATTTTACCATCTTTAAAAATAAAACTAAAGCAATCAGTTCCCGATATCCGAGAGCAGTTTAACCACTATGCCTCTTGAAAAAAATAAAGCTTTAAAACCTTCTAAGTTTTTTTATCGTTCTGTGACAGGTTTTACTTCTTCATTAATTGGCTACTTGAATGTGTGCTTGTTTTGAATGTGATAATGCTGCACTGTTGTTCATTGTGGATATGATAGTTCAATGTGTGATATTATTATTGTATGCAAACTACAAAGTTCAATTAAAAGCAAGTGTTTTCAAACTCTAAAACAACAGTCAATTGGGTCTTATTTTTAAAAAAATCCTGAAAGTAAAATGCACAATTTGTTAATTTTTTTTTAAAGTCTATTTTTTTTCATTAGCTACTGTTCTTTTAATAAGTGTTTGTTAATAATGCATTAGTACATATGCTACTGCATGTACAATCAATTTATGTACAGTCTTAGTGATAGTGATAATTTGTTGTATGTTATACATATTTTGAATAATCTTGTGGATATTACCTTTACCAGGTTTGAAATACTGTAGTGCAGAGTACTGTATTTTATTTTATTATTTACCTTTAAAGTTAATATAATAGTGCATGTAAATAGTGTACTACAGTACAGTACTAATGAAAATTTTGTAAAAACATTGGGTAAAGACTGGATAATGCTTTAAATATTTGACTTATATTTTTCTGCTATTAAGTGATATTAAATTGAAAGAGGAATATTCATTAGACATAAAATCAGAAAATTAATGCGTAATCATATATTTGGCAGCTTGATTCCTAAGTAAGTAGCAGAATGGAAATTATTCAAACATTATTCTAGGTTTTCTTGGAAACAAAAAGGCTGAAAATAATGTGTTAATTGAGAAACTCTTGGTGAACTACAAAAATTTACGCTAGAGAATGTCATTAAATACTCTTTTTTTCATTTTCATCGTGATTTCTTCCCCCAAAATTTGGGTACTGTGAGTGAAGTACAAGGAGAAGATTCTGTCAAGATGTATTATACATAGAACAACATTATCAAGTCATTTGGGAGGAATCTATTAGGGAGATTACTGCTGGTTCTTACAAAGAGAAAAATTATTGACACAAATGGAAAGACCCTTTCTATGAATCATGAGACCTTGTTGATGGTGAGGGGGCTTGAGTGCTCAGTGATACAGAGTAGCTGGACTGAACGTGCAACCATATCGGAGTGGTATCTGTTGAAAGCCAGACTAACGAATAATTCCTGAAAGAGGGCAGCAACTCTTTCAGAAGCTGTTAAGGACTTAAGTCAGGAAGACTTAAATGTTCATCATTTCAGCAATAGAAAAATTCAGCTGTTTTTTTTCCAAAGAAAATGTAGCTCTCTGCATTTTCATGTAACAAAGATGGAGGCGCCTTCCTTGGTAAACTGTTCTGGAGGTAAACTAGTCCCCAGGTGGAGACTGCTCAGGACATCGGAAAAAATAAAATTTTACGAGTCGGAACGTGGAATGTTAGAAGTTTAAAAAAGGTTGGTAGGTTAGAAAATTTAAAGAGGGAAATGGGTACATTAAATGTAGATGTAGTAGGAATTAGTGAGGTTTGCTGGGAAAAGGAAAACGACTTTTGGTCAGGTGATTTTAGAATAATTAACTCAGTGTCAAATAAATAAAGGGCAGACAGGAGTAGGTTTCGTAATGAACAAGAAGATAAGGAAGATACTAGAGTATTTCAAAAGGCATAGCGACAGAATTATTGTAATCAGGATAAAATCAAAACCTAAGCCGGCAATAACTGTTAATGTCTATATGCTTACAGATGTCCACGTTGATGAGGTAGAAAGTGTATATAAAGAAATTGATGAAGCAATTAAACACATAAAAGGTGATGAAAATTAAATAATAGTTGGAGTTTGGATTACAAGCATATCAGAAAAGGCAGGAAAGGAAATATTGTGGCTGAATAAAAGTTAGGCAAAAGAAATGAAAGAGGAGACCAACGTATTGAGTTTTTCATGATGTGCAGTTTAGTAGTTGCCAACACCCAGTGTAAAAATCATAATAAAAGAATATACACATGGAAAAATCCATACTTTTACTATATTGCAAGGGCAGGTTTTTTTTTTTTTTTTACTATACGTGGCAAGGTATTGGATAGATTATATCATGTTTAAGCAAAGATTTAGAAATCAACTCATCATCTGCAAAGCATATCCATTGATATATACCATTGACATTGATAGCAACCATAATTTAGTGACAATGAAATGTAGATTGGGGCTTAAAAACATGAAGAAAAGGTGCCTGATGAATCTGGAATTTAGAGAAGCTTGAGGAAGAGGAGTAAAGAAGATTTTTATGGAGGAAATTGCAAGAGTTCTGAGTAAAAAAAAATGTTAGAAAATATAGAAGAAGAATGGGAGAATGTTAAAAAGGAAATTCTTAAATCAGCGGAAGTGAACTTGCGTGGAGCAAAGAGAACTGGGAGAATACCTTGAAAATCAGACGATATATTGCAGCTGATGAATGTGCGTAGAACGTATAAGAATGCTAATGGTGAAGAAGGTAAAAGGACCTATAGACAGTTAAGAAATATTATAAACAGGAAATGAAAATTAGCAAAAGGAAAGTGGATTAAAGAAAAGTGTTCAGAAGTAGAAAGAAAAATGATTATTGGTAAAATAGACGGGGCATACAGGAAAGTTAAGGAGAATTTTATGGTATATAAGTTAAAATCTAACAATGTGTTAAATAAAGATGGTACACTGATTTATAATACAAAAGAGGAGGTTGATAGGTGGATGGAATATATTGAAGAGTTACATGGAGGAAATGAATTAGAAACTGGTGTTATAGAGGAAGAAGAAGAAGTCGAAGAGGATGAAAAGGGAGATACAATACTGAGATCTGAATTTAATAGAGCATTAAAGATTTGAATGGAAGAAAGAGCTGTGAGAGACTGGATACTTGCAGAATTATTGCACAGTGCAGGTGAGGAAATGATTGATAGATTATACAGACTGGTGTGTAATATTTACGAAAAAGGGGAAGTTCTGTCAAGACTTCAAAAAGAGAGTTATTGTCATGATACCGAAGAAAGCAGGAGCAGATAAATGTGAAGAATACTGAAGAGTTGGCTTAACTACTCGTGCATCAACAATTTATCTAGAATTCTGTACAGAAGAATTTAGAGGTGAGTTGAAGAAATGTTAGAAGACCAGTTTGGTTTCAGGAAAATTATAGGGACAAGGGAAGTTATAACGCTCAGATTAATAGAAGGAAGTTTAAAGAAAAAAATCAGCATATATAGCATATATAGACTTTGGAAAGTCATTTGATAATGTAGACTGAAATAAATGTTCAGCATTTTAAAAAATGTAGGGTTCAAGTATAGAGTTAGAAGAAAAATTGCTAAAATTTACAGGAACCAAACTGAAACAGTAATTGAAGAACATAAGAAAGAAGTAGTAATAAAAAAGGTAGTGAGACAAGGATGATGCTCCCAATCCCTGTTACTTTTTAATCTTTAAATAGAAAACTAGCTGTTAATGGTATTAAAGAACAAGTTAGATCCAGTGTACCAGTGCAAGGTTAAAAAATTAAGATGCTACAATCTGCTGATGGTATAGTAATTTTAGCTGACAGTAAAAAATATTTAGAAGAAACAATGAAATGGCATGGATGAAGTTCTACTCAAGAACTGCCACATGAAAATAAACAAGAACAAAATAAAAGTAATAAAATGTAGTAGAAATAAAGCAGATGGACCACTGAATATAAAATAGGACAAGAAAAGATATGGAGGTAGAAGAATTTTGTTATTTGTGAAGTAGAATTACTACAGATGGATGAAGCAAGAGTGATATAAAATGCCAAGTAGTACAGGTGAAACGAGCTATCAGTCAGAAATGTAATTTGCTTATATTAAAAATTAATTTAAATATCAGTAAAACATTTTTGAAAGTATATGTTTGGAGCGTAGCTTTATATGGAGTAAAACTTGGATGATCGGAGTACCTGAGAAGTAAAGATTAGAAGTTTTTGAAATGTGCAACTATAGGAGATTGTTAAAAATCAGATGGGTGGATAAAGTGGCAAATTGATGAAGAAAGAAGCATTTGGAAATATGTAGCTAAAAGAAAACAGACTTATAGGCTACATCTTAAGGCATCCTGGAATAGTCACTTTCATATTGAAGGGGCAAGTAGATTGTGCAGGAAGGTAACGTTTGGAATATGTAAAACAAATTCTAGGATGTAGGGAGTGTACAGAAATGAAATGACTGGCACTAGATAGGGAATCTTGGAGAGCTGCATCAAACCAATCAAAAGACAAAAAATAAAATGGAAAGGTTATTTCTCATTTAAATATACATAACTGTCTGCAAAATACAAATACAAATTTACAATTCTATTATTTTTTTGACTTCAGAAATGATAATTACAAAGAATTCTTAAAATTATAATAATTATATTCTTGTAGATTATGATATCACAACTTATATAAGGTTTAGATCATAAATTAATTTTCCCATTATTTTTGAAAGGTTTTTACTAATAATCAGAAGAACTAATAATTTTATTTTAAAATTAATTATAAAAAATATACCAAGTAAACACCTGTTCAAATTTTTTCTGTAATTTCTGGACTAGTGATACTCGTTGGATTCTAATCATTCTAATTCTGTATTAGTAAGCTAAGGGCATGAAATTTGTTTCTATTGCTACTAATGTTATATATTCATATAAATTTAAAACTGTTGAAAAAATATGTATGTACTGGAATTATATCCACAAATTTAAATTTTTGTTTTTTGTAGAATACGTTAATAAAGTTTCTTAAATTTATTTCCATATAAGTCTTTTTCATCTAAATCTTATGTTATATCCACTTGTATTTCTTAATGTTTATGCTGTCTATTTAATTCGTTATGTCCATCATACTTGTACAAAAATTTGTTACTTGGATCACGACTATGGATATTTTAAATACATTGCTGTAATAATCAAAAAATAAAAAAATCTTTATTAAATACTGCTAAATCGTTAAAAAGGAATTCTTTACTTTATTTGGTATATTGCTGTGATGTATACACATTGATTCAGGCAGAAAGGGAAATAAATTGGGAACTGATTCCAGAGCTTGAATAAGGAAACAAATTCATACCAACGTATGTTTGAAAACGCTTTGTTATAGAGTTATGGCTAGCAAAAACGTTTGCCTGGATTTCTGTTCTTCCAGTAAATGAGGTCATACTAAGATTTTTCAGATGTGATACAGGATATTTCATTTTAATCGCCCCCAAGCAATTTTCTCATGAACTACACACAATACAAAAAAAATGACCTAAACAAAAGTTACTCAGATTGGAGAGGGACACCTTGGATTTGACCTTGACCTTATTTCTAGTTTAGTGCAATTTTTCAAGTGGAATGACCTATTTTTGACCTCACCAATGAAAAGAGTAGAAAATTTTATATTGAAATATGTGGTCACACATATAACCTTGGACCTTTTTTGAAGGTCATATGGCTAACCATTTGAGATAGTATTATAAAGGTGATAGTGTTATACGAGTTACACATTTTTGAAGGTCATACAATATTCCAGAATATTTATATTCCAGACCATATATCTAAAAACTATGGGAAAGAGCATAAAAATGACTATACTATCATGTAACATTATCTCTGATGGTTAGCCATATGACCTTATATAAGGAAATGCCCTTTTTAAGGGTGCAAATACGGCTTACCCCCTTATGCCTTTGACCTGAAAAATCGAAGTAGGTCCCAGAATTGTATCTCCTTTTTATTAAAACTTTAGAGAATTTAATTCAGAGAAAATTGATGTAATGAAAAATAAAAAATCAACTTCTATTCTTAAAAACAAAACTTAACAGAAAAATGTAATGAATTTGTAAAAATAAAAACAGTTGTTTTTAGCACAATAAATTTAGACTTGAAAAATTATGTTACACTAATTGTAATTATGTAACTAATTGTAGTTGTTAATTATGTAACACTAACTAACTGTATGCTTCAAAATTAATTTGACTATTCATTGTTGACATAAAACTGCAACATAATTTTGATTGTTTAATTACTTTTTGAGAATTAAGTTATGTAGTTTTTTGTACTCTAAACTGTATCTATATTTTTCCAATTGAATCTGAATTTAAAAAAATGAAATTCCATATTGAATTCTTTGTTTTGAAAAATACTGCATATCTTTACTCATGCAGAATGTGCTGACATGATTTTTGTGTACGGCTTTTGCGATGGTAATGCTCCAGTTATGATGGAAGAATACTGACATAGTTATTCTGAACTAGTAGTTCCAAACCATGAAGTATTTTGTAGAATTTTTAATAATCTTTATGAGAATGATACACTTCCCAGTACTCATGTTTCATCTGAATGTGTCAACTGGTACATGGTGATGAAAGGGAAAACATTCTTCAGGTGGTACCGGTGGTTAGACCTACAATTAGCTCGCGAAGAATTCTACACAACTAAACATTCCACATAGTAAGGTATGCAGGATATTGCATGCTCACAGATTGTGTCATTATAATGTTCAGAAATCACCAGCTTGGTGACCATGTCAGATGACTGCAGTTTTGGCAATGGGTTAACAATAATTACCAGTTAATTATTCTCTTCATACTATTTTCAGACGAAGCTACTTTTACATATAATGACATAAACAAACATGAATTTTACATCAGCGGTGTGAAGAAAACCCACATGCTGTAATTGAATAGATTTCCAGCAGCAGTTTTCAGTGAACGTTTGGTGTGGAATGATTGACAACTGATTAATAAGCCGTTTCATAATAGAATGTGTCTCAGGGAAAAATTATCTGAAATCATTAAAGAGTGAATTTGTTATAGTGCTTGAAAATTTTTCATTGATGAAATGAATTGAAATGTACTGTTAACTTGATGGAGCACAAACCCGTTTCACAAATGAAGTTAAGACATTCTTAGATGAAAAATTTACTAGTAAATGGATTGAATTGGGCCTGTAAATTGGCTATCTAGATCACCAGACCTTACTCTGTTAGATTACTGTTTATGGGAGTGGATGAAATGTAAGGTTACAAACAAAAGTACAGACACATAATGAACTGATCACTCACATTCTCAATGCTGCTGCCCTCATCAAGGAATGCGCAGATATCATTAGGATGACAACAGAAATTGTAAGGAAAAGATTTGAAAACTGTGTTAATGTCAATTTTTAATTAATACAATATAAATTGCTGACTATTTTTTTTAAAGTAAATTAAAAGTATTTTAATTTTTCAGTCTAAATTTATTGTACTAAAAACAGTTGTTTGGAATTTTTACAAATTCATAACATTTTCTGTTAAGTTTATCATTAAAATTACGTGAGATACACTTCTCAGACCAAGAACATAACTGTTTAATTAGTCAGGCCAGAAAACATAAGAAACCTTCAAGTTTACCCCTTACATGACACTTTAAAAATTTCACTATAACCTCATTTCACTGGGAGCACTGAAATCCAAGCAAAATTTTTCACCAGCCATAACTTTATAAAGCATTTTTGAACATATGTTTGTATGAATTTTTTTCCTTGCTCAAGCTCTAGGAATCAGTTCTTAAATTATTCCTCTTTTCTCCTGAATCACCCAGTTTATGTGTGTACCAGATGATGAACATTTATCTTTATATGAAGTTTGTAATATATATGTGTACATTAAAAGTTATATGTTAGTGATTATGATTTGTAATAGCGATTCCACTAACATTTTCCTTATGTGTTATGGATCTAAAGTTCTAAGTTTGAAATGGTTTGATTTTTTGATTTTAATTTTTTACTCTTGAAATTGTGTTAATACTTGTTTGTTATCAGGGGTTTGGCTTGCTTGGTTGTTATACCTCCAGTTCAGTATATTGCAGCTTTTTAATTCACTTATGTAGATGGGTTCCTAATATTTGGTGTATTCTCCACTTTTAAAAAAAGCAATATCTGTGGGCTTCACTGGAAAAACGTGTCAGCATCATCAATATTATTGACATGTTTTGATAATTTTGGTGAAAATACAGGATGGCGCAGAGAAACGGAAAAATTTTAAATAATTAGAAAAAATGAAGTAAAGTTACTCCTATTTGATGTTAAAAATATGTTCTACAAGAGTGGAAATTTCAATATACATTAATTTTTAAAAATTACTTCACTTAAGTGCTGTCCATTTTTGTGTACACTTTTCGGGAAGTCAATTCTGAGAATTTTGCATAGCATGGCACAATGTGTTCTCCAGGATGTTGGTGATTTCCTCTTCAATTATGTTTTGAGCTGGGCAAGGTTTCTTGGTCTAGTCTGGTACACAACACTCTTCAGATGTCCCCATAAAAAGAAGTCGCAGACTGAAAGGTCTGGAGACTGGGGCAGTCAAGCGATGTTAGCAGTCCTTGAGATTATTCGATCCCCAAACAAACATCTCACTGCCATAGACTGTCGGGCAGTATGTGAGGTGGTTCTATCCTGTTGAAACTAGGTTTGCTGAAGGTTAAAATTTGGAAGAGAATGGAGCCTAGGAGCAAAAAATGGCTCTAGCATGTCGACATAATGTAGAGACATAGTTATAGCAGAGCCCCTTCATCGTCAAAGAAATAAGGACTTATATCCACCCCACGACATGAAACTGCACACCATACAGTAAGTTTAGCACTGTATAATGGATGCTGGTAAAGCTGAGCAGGGTTTGTGCCTAGTAATAAAGTTCTGCTTATTTATTTAAGTGAAAATAGGGTTCATCTGACGTCTAAAGATTTTCAATAAATTTAGCAGTCTTGATTTTAGTCAACAGTTTTTCACAAAATTGCAGACGCAATACACAATCGTTAAGTTTCAGTTCTTGGACAATTTGAATCCAATTTCATTTATTATCATTTTTCATTTATAATTTAATTTCATTTATTCTTGATAAAATTTCAGATTATGGGGTGAGTATTCTTTGCACATTCTTATGTCCAAGCTCCAATGATGAGGTTCCATACCATACAACAAGGACTCCTTACCACTACCACTTTTACAGCATCAGTGTTTTCTGGTTTAAATACAGACCATACATGCCCATAGGTTTTTTCAAAACAACTAGTCTCTTCAAAGTTATGAACCCAAGTTTTGATAGCATGTAAAGAAGGAACTTGACTGTGGAGTGGGATCTCATAGTGTCACTGAAACACTGTTTGTGCAGCTACCTTGTCTGTAAAACTCCCATATGACAACTTGCTCTACACCATTCCACTGCTCTGTCACATCTAAATGTCTGTTACTGCTCTACACCATTCCACTGCTCTGTCACATCTAAATGTCTGTTACTGCTCTACAGTTAAACGTCTTTTCCTACTTATGGTACATCTACAGGGCTGTCAGCATTAAATCCAAAATTTCCAATTTCTGTGCAGCACTGTAGTTTTTCGCTAAACATAGATGTGGCTATCACAACACCCACCATTACATTATCACATCATTTACCATCTCGCTATCACTTACACCTGCTATGCCTATTGAAACATAATTTGATGTTCTGAAAAAATGCACCATTTTAAAACAATGATCATTATATCAGGTTTCATATTAAATTTAAATAATTAAAATGTAAATATTCTATTTCTTTATTTAAATGTCCTTTATTATGGAATGATGACCAGAATTTAAAATAGCATGTAATATATTGTTTAGAAAATGTTAGGAACATAATCCTAAAACTATTATATATTATAAATGTATATTTATAATTTCTGTATAATATTCAAAAATAGATTTTACAATAATAAATTTAACTTTTTATTTACTTAATTTAGTACACTATCTTAAGATTCTTTGCTTATTTTAATAAAATCATATATTGTTTTTAACAAATTGTTGTATACACTTGTTTTTATTTCTCCTGCTGATTAGAAGCAGTGTGTGTGTAATGCTTTGTTTCAGTAGAGAAGTGTATAAATTTGTTTGTGTACACTATTGTCCCAATAATATGGCTGTGATGCATGTAACAATCTGGAGTTGTAAAAGGCTGTAGTAAAAGTAGCTTTCTCTGAGATTAACAATGTTTGTTGTACAGCCCTTCTCTGTGTAAAACAGAGTGAACTTGCCACTTGTATTCACAAGTGAATGTCATAAAGGTGAGCTTGTAATGTTGTTATGCTACTATATATCCAGTTCAGTAAAGTAAATCTCTAATGCCTTGTCTTAATAAGCCTGATGGGAGAGGCTAATTATTCTTGAGAATGACTGCTATTTTCTGGACTGTCCTCCACCTTTTGTGTCAGATTGCCTGCAGCAAATTGGTTATGGTATCTTTTTTTTCCCCAGGAGTCATCGTCAGGTATTACTTCAGAGGATGATATGTATATGTATGAGTGTAAATGAAGTGTAGTCTTGTACTGTCTCAGGACAACCATTTCTGAGATGTGTGGTTAATTGAAACCCAACCACCAAAGAACACTGTTATCCACGATCTAGAATTCAAATCCATATAAAAGTAACTGCCTTTACTAGGATTTGAACATTGAAACTCTAGATTTCAAAATCAGCTGATTTGCGAAGACACGTCCACCGCTAGATGAACCCGGTGGGTTTGGTTATGGTATCTAATAAATGATAAGTATACATTTATTTTTTTTTTAGGCTGTTCCTGAAAATAAAAAATCAGCTTTTAAATCTGGAATATGTAATTCTGTTTCAACTGTTGAATTTGTGTGTGATGCTAATAATCCTCAGAGCATTAATGGGAAAAATATCTCAAGTACCAAAAATGGAATTCAGTTGGATAGTGAAAGTGAAATCAATGATCCAGAAATTCCATTGTTTTTTTGTAATGTTTGTAAAATGCAGTTTGTGGCTAAAAATGAGTGTATTAGTCATATGATTGTTCATAATTTACATGTTTGTCGGGTTTGTGAAAAAGAATTTTGTGAACCAATGGACTTGAAATTGCATGCTGAATTAATACATAAAAATAATAAAGAAAGTGATAAAGTAGGGAAAGCAATGAAGTGTACCATGTGCAGTAAGTTATTAAGTAATCAATATAACCTAAAAATACATATGCGAATTCATACACAAGAGAAACCATTTGAATGTAGTCAGTGTAGCAAACATTTTTCAAGGTCTACGGATCTGACCAAACATTTGCGTATACACACGGGTGATCGGCCATTTACTTGTACCATCTGTAATAAAGTATTCACTCAGTCATCAAGTTTAAGTATACATATGAGAATTCACATGGGTGATAAGCGTTTTACTTGTACTGTGTGCAATAAAGAATTTACAACATCATCTGCTTTGACAAAACATATGCGAATACACACACAGGAAAGACCTTTTGAGTGTTCAGAATGCAATAAAAGATTTAACCAATTGATACATTTAAGGACACATATGCAAACTCATACTGGGGAAAAGTTACACATCTGTACTGTATGTAATAAGGAATTCCCACAGTTAATCAACATGAAAAGACACATGTATATTCATACTGGAGAAAAGCCCTTTTCATGCAAACAGTGTAATAAACAGTTTGCTGATTTATCAAATTTAAGAAGACATTTACAGACTCACACTGGTGAGAAACCTTATAAATGTACCGAATGCTCTAAAGAATTTGCTCAGCCAGCACATATCAGAAGGCATATGCAGACACATACAAAGATAAAACTAAAAACTTATCCATGTACCGTGTGTGAAAAAGATTTCAGTAATTCAGACAGTTTAAAACGCCATATTAGAATTCATACTGGAGAAAAACCATTTAAGTGTGTTGAATGTGAAAAAGAGTTCACTCAAGTCAGCCATTTAAGAAGTCATGTACTGATTCATACAGGAGAAAGGCCTTATAAATGTAAACAATGTGATAAGGAGTTCACTCAATCGAGTGGTTTAAAAATACATTCTCGAATTCACTTGGCAAGTAAAGAAATCAATATCCAAATAAATCAGGATAAATTGACAGGTAGTAGTACTTCTAGTATTGATTCCATTGAGATCAGTGACGGGGATTCCCAAGCTTGTTTCTAAATGAATAATTTTGTAAACAGTAGTCTAAGAAACTATTAAAAAAGCTCAGACTGATAATCAAGATTGGTATTCAAAAGACTATAAAGTTGAAAATAGAAATGAAGAAGTTTGTTTAGTACAGTTACATTCTGTTCGTGACAAATTAACTACATGACCCATTAGATAGGCTAAAATGAAAATATAATTAAATTTATATGTACTTTTCATTCATATTAGTTTAGCAAAAACTCTATATTTAGTTCATGTTTGAATAACCGCATATGGTTGTTGTCATTGTGACCATCCATGTCCACATCCCATGGGTTTGTGATATGGTTTTGTAATGTTTTACATAATAACTGATATTGATTGATCACATATCAATTACTTCAACATTAAAGCTTATGCCGAGGACATAAAAACTTAACATAAGGTGTGGCTACATGATACGTTTGGTAAGTTGAATCTTTTGCAAGTTATTTTAAAACAAAATACTGAATCCTGAAATTGATGGGTATCAAGAAGTTTTTCAGCAGAATTCAGCAAAAGTGTAAACAGAATTTTCATTGTTGTTTCTGTGGTATTAAGGTTAATTGATTCTCAATTTTAGCATTTGTTTTTGAAAAATATTCAGTTTTTCTTCAAATTAGTTATTTTCCATGCTCAAGTCTGTATTAGGTATCACAGGTTAGTCACACCTGTAACCAACTTCATTTTTGAAAGTATAAAATTCTGCTGCTCACTGTTTTAACATTGTTTACCATCTTTTTTACTTCTTCAAGTGGCTGCATTTCTAGGGCTATGAAATGCTGTCTACGGTAAACTTTAATTTTTTTTTATTCTTATTCAAAAATTTTCTGTACAACTAATTTTATGGCAGCAATAGAACTTTTTGTCACCCCTGACTCCTTTTCTATAAAATCAGTTTAGCAAATAAATAAAGCAGTTTAAAGTTTTTAGAAAATTACATTCATTATTGGGTTAAATGAAATAATACCATGGAAAGCATAAAAAACTGGAAACTACCAGTATTTAATAAGGCTACTTTTTTTTTTATATCTTATTAAACACCCCAAGGCAACCAGCCTCCGTCCGTTAGGACATAGCATGGTCACCTTGCAGTGTCGTGGCAGCAGTCTCTGCCTCCTACCGGAGGATCTCCCGCCGGGGTCCCCACAGCCTCTTCAGAGCGAGCCAACCACCTCTGCCGGACAGCCAACCCACTCCTCCGCTATGGGGCTACCCTCCCCGTCCCTATCCTACTTGCAGCCGGCACGCCTTCCGCGCACCGCTGCCCCCTCGCGTTCCCCTCATACCTGAGGGTCCTTAATGCCATCCTCGGGGAGCCTCGACCCCAGCATCTGGAGCCAGAACACCCTAGGCAATAAGGCTACTTCCCTGGGCCCTAATCGTCGCCACGATTCAGCCCCAGCCTCCAGATTTTTTTAGGCTTTTTTTTTTTTTTTTTTTTTAAATAATTTTTTTTTTATCTAGTGACTGCACGTCACCCATCCAGTGTGCTCCCCCAGCACTATGTTATACACAATATTACACAATATATATTACAATTACATTCAAAATATACAAAATAAAATACACAATATCAACACTATAAGATCATATCCCAATTATATCACACATTCGCAGCATACTCCTCACGCCGCCCTGTGGTCCACAAGGGCGCGCGTGGGGAGTAAAACCCATATACCCCAATCACACAATGACCATCAACTAATTCCCAAAAAACAAACAGCAATAGTAAACAACAATAAAACAAATTATGAAATACAACAATACGACAATATGACACCGACTCAGTCATCCACCAGAAGCCACACCTCATAGGCGTGCATGCAACCGAGGGGGTTCCTCTTTAGCCTTCGAGTCCAAAATGGTGTGAGCCAGGTCTGCCGACTCCTGCCATCCCTGTGAGGACCTGACCATCCGCCTGACCACATCGTCGGGTGAGAACGCCGCTACCCTTCTCCTCTCGACGTCCCACCGGATACAGTCGAACCAAGTGTGTTCGACCGTGTCCACTTCGTCGCAGTACCTGCACGTCGCTGATCTCCTGCGTTTAAACCTGTGCAGGTAACTGCCGAAATCGCCGTGGCCCGTGAGCAGCTGGGTGAGGAAATAGTCCACCTCTCCATGCCGTTGCCCCACCCAAGCTCTCACTTCCGGGATCAGGCGCCAGGTCCACTGGCCCGCCTGACTCACTGCCCATCTCTCCTGCCACCGATCCAGGATCCGTGCCCTCGCCTCTTCCTTTGAGACCCCACCAACCCCATACACCTTTCCTCAACCAGTAAGTCGATTGGTGGGGATCCCGCGATGACACAGATCGCATCGTAGGAGACTGTTCGATACGCACAACATGTGTGCAGGAGCAGCCTCCTATGGATCGACTGCAGCTTCTGACGATACTTCTCTACGTCCACAGCCCTGCTCCATGCTGGGGCCGCGTAGAGCAGTACGGAAGTCACCATTAATAAGGCTACTTGTAATTATGGTACTAAACTCAACATTTTTCATTTCTTACTCTTGATCCACTTTCTTGTGAATCAAATTTTGAACACCTTGACATAACAAATAATTAACAGTCTGACCTTTCTTTAAAGAAAACATTTTTAATAATAATAAACAGCTACATAAAAGTAAATTTTTTTATTGGCGGTTATTAGTGAGTTTCTGTAAAAAGTTGATAACTAACATTTATTTTTGTGAAATAAAATTAAAAATTAATTAAATAAAATAAAATTAATTAAAATAAAATAAAATGAATTAAATAAAATTTAAAATATTCATTTGTTTTTTAAATTTGTTATTTTATTTTATTATTTCTCTCAAATATATGAAATTTACTATCAACCACTTAATGTTAAAAATTCAACATGTTGCAGTTTTGACACTTTTGTGCGCTAAGTATTATTATTTTAGTAAAATGTATTAGTCAAACTGTAGTAAGATTCCTTTTTAATTGTTTCATTAATAAGAAAAGTTAGAGATTTGTTATCTTTATTACATGACAGATTTATTAATAATATGACTCAATTATTGTCGAATAAATAGAACAGTGACGTAGTCAAAATTTTAGTTTGGGAGGTCTTTAACTTTTACTTACTTAGGTATTTTAACTTTTACTGTTTTTCAAACTTTGTAGTAAGTGTTGAATGCATATGCAGTGTGGTTTATTATGTTTGGATTTAGTTTCTAAAGACATTTTGCGGTACATTGAACTCAAATACCAAACTGTTCTAATCGGATCAGTTAGTTTTTTTTTTTTACTGATGATTTCATATGCTGGTTGTTATTATTGCAGTTTTATTTTTTCTTATATTTTGTCAAATTGCTGGTAATGGATTGCCTGTGTAATTTATAGATTACAGTAAAACCAAGTGTTTGATATAATATTTGTCATTCTATAAAAATATAGAAAAACTTCATCCATTCAGAAAAAATAGCACAATAATAAAAATGATTGTAAAATAATGACAGGAAAAATAACAGTGAAAATATTTATTCACAGTAGATATATGTTAAAAATTTAGTAGAAATAATTTCAGTCAAGAATTAATTTTGTTTACAACATAATATATGGTAGTCATTTGTATCATAAATAATAAATACAAACTTATTTATGTTAGAAAACATAAAATTACAAAATTGGAAATTAAACTTGTTGAAAATATAAAAGGTAGAACTAGTCAATTAAAATTACAACAAATATATTATTAAATTATCTAATAAAACTCTTTCAGTAAATATAGGGGCAAATACTCATATATTAAAATAACTGTTTAATGTGTTAGTAAATTAATTTCTGTGATCAATTTCTATTTATGTTTTTTTTTTTGCTGATGCTGTTACCTGAGGAAAAATTCTTTAGGTATTGCTAGTAATTTGTATGTTTATTGTGCCTAATTCCTGTCTCCCAAGCTCCTACTGTTAATAAATAAATTATGAAGAGAACTAAAATCATAATCCTTAACTGGACATGTTTTTATATGATTCTCGGATTAAGATTGTTTCTAGTGGCCCTTTTCTAAAATATGGTTAATTTATTAGCCATGTTAATTTTATAGACATAACTTGAAAAATTAATTTCACGTCCCATACTTATTGAGTAATAATTAAGTCAAAACGATGTACTATTTTGAGCCTGATAAAGCTAGTTTTTAAAAAAAAATAAGTATCTTGCTTTCATAAGGAGAGAGTTGAAAGTATTTTTGTTGCAGATGATTTTTTTTAATGTAAAATCCATTATTTTTTTAATATTTGTCTTGATCACTGCAAAACTCAATAATGGACCAATACATTCCCATCCCCTGATGGTTAGAACTTATTTTGGCTTCTTGTGATTTCAAAGATATAATGAAGAAGCTAGATCGATTTAAATTAAGACATTTATAAATTAAAAATTTGAATTTAAAAATTTTGTTACGTCTGTTTCTTAACATGATTACTTCTGTATAAAAATTACTTCAATTTTTGATTGAGTACAGCTAATATCAAACAATATAATTTGTTTCTGTCAAATTAATGTATTTTTATTAACTTAAGGACATAAAAGATCATAATATAATAGAATTTTGAAGAATTCATTTTCTATTTAACCATTTTACATTTACACTTTATTTTATACGTTTTACCAGCTCTTGTTTTAGAAAGCGTCCAAATTTTCTCATTTTCCTTAAGCTTAGCCCGCTTTTTTTTGTGTTTAAATATTGAATTTCCATTAAAAAATACTTCAACCCGATTAAACTTAATATTAAACTGCATATTTTAATATAATGTACTATTATAGAATTATTATTTTTTACACATTAATTAGTGAATGAGGTTTGTAGTCTTTATTAAAATGAGAAATATTACCTTCTACATAACTAGTTACATTGGCTTCCTTATCCTAAATAAAATTACCATCAGATAACCAAATTTAGTTTCATTTATTACTATTGACTTTTATTGTATATTAATTTTCATTACTGCTGCATAATTTTTGAACATAAATATTTTTACAGTTTTTGTTTAAATAATATCATGCATTTTCTTATTCAGGTTCTAATATTTAATAATTTACATTTTGTTGCATTCAAACACAATTTATTTTCAACAATTGTTCACCTAACATTTTACATAGAAAATTTTAGATAGAAGATGAATACTGTGTATGGAATATAATAATTTTAACTGAACAATTACTCGCTGAAAGATCTTAACTTGTTAATGAAATTGTGTGCTTAATTTTGGGCAATATAATTGCTCTACCTGCTAGCAAACTACAAAATTTAGAATTATGTCTCACTTTTTGTCACTTTTTCAGATTTAGCACCAGACTCACGAAACCAATTCTAACTGCTATAAAGTTCACTGACCTTTAGGTGCAGTACCTACTAAGACTTACATGAATAACACTAGATTTACTACCCTTTATTTTACTGTAAGTATGTTAAAATCTTATAGCTTTTCAATTCATAATACTTTGAAACACTATTCACTACCACTTTTAAATCTAAAGTAATTTATTTTATTAGTTTAGTTTTTAATTTTTTTATCAAAAGTTAATAATAAAGTCAATTATTACTGTAATGGTAACTGTACACATAGATTTGTGTACATACGTTACCAGAATATCTTTCAAATTACTGTTTGCAGTTACATCACTATATATTTGTAGATAATTTGCTTTACAGAATATAAATTAAAAAAAACCAAACACATTATGCGTTTGCACATGCATAATCAAATGACTATACAGAAGTATGAGTTGTAGGCTACAAAAAACTAAACAGTATGTAAAACTATTTGGACAAATAGTAAACAATATGTAAACAATCAATTTATGAAACTAAAAACATAAAATCTTATTTACTTAATATTTTGCAGCACTGTATAAAAAGAAAAACTTTTTCAAAAAGATTAAATTGAAAAATGTTACATTTTGGTTACAAGTAATGATATCACTGTGGAACACTGATTTTGCTTCCTGTAAGACTACAACTGAATTAATTAAAACATAACTGACCTTAGAGCACACAAGTAGCTTACAGGAAAAAGAAGCTCAATGCCTTTTGCTGTGCCTGTAATCTGGAGGGAACCCCATGATGACATTTCAGATTATTACTTTTGTCTCGCATAGATTCCTGCTGGTCATACATCCAAAACATTTGATCACATACTCCAATATACAATCAGCTTTGTGACACTTATCATATTATGAAACCTAATCTGTCTGAAAAGGCCAACAGAAGATAATCTCCAGAGTGAAGGATAATAGAATTTAGAAAGGACCAAGTTACTGAAAATGCTGAGGCTTATTTGCCACCAGTATCAGGTCTGCACTTAATTTATCAAATGAAACCGAATGATCTTATTCATGATCTTGACTTACCTAAAAAGAAAGCAGAGCTCATAACTTCCAGACTACAGGAATGGCATCTACTGCAGGAAAATGCCAAAACATCTGTTTATCGAATCATGAAAAACATTTACTACCATTCTTTTCTTCAAAGGATAATATAACATTTTGCACAGATATTGATGCAATTATCAGGAATATGAACATAACCAGAACAATGGCGACTGTTTATTGATGCTTCTAAGGCAAGTTTGAAAGGAGTTCTACTTCATATAGGAAATTTGCTGCCAACCTGCCATCTGTCTGTTTTCCATGCTATAAATATGACAGAATTGTATGAGATGAAACTTTTATTTGATTGTGTGAATTACAATACTTGCTAATGGAACATATGTGGTGACTTAAGCCATAGTGCTGCTTGCCAGAATGCAGCTTGGTTATACAAAGCATAACTGTTTCTTATACGAGTTTGATAGCAGAGCAAAAAACATCTCATTACACTGTCAAAGAATGGCCTGTCATGTGAACACTATGAACCTGGGACAAAGAACATTTTACATGAACCACTTGTAGATCCACATAAAGTATTCTTGCCTCTACTACATATCAGACCAAGTTTGATGAAAACCTATGTGAAGGCCGTGATCAAGAGCAAAGTAGATTCCAGTACCTAAGGGAGAAATTTCCTAAAGTTAGTGGTGCCAAATTCAAGGAAGGTATGTATCTTCATTGGGTATCTTCATATTTTTGAAAACATCTGAATTCGGGAGATAAAAATGTACAAGAAACACCAATTTCCATTCAGGAAGCAGAAAAAAATTGAAATTTGTTCCATATTGTTATCAGTTTGACTGTTAGTGATGCTGGTTGGGCAGTATAACAAAGTTTCAGGATTATGAAACAGTAATAGTTAGGCAATTCTAAAATTAGAATTTTTTTTAAATAATTGATTTTGATATAATTGTGGAATTGAATATCAATTGATAATGTGGGAACCCGTGAAAATCAATTATTAGTGTTAATCTGATAAGTTTACTTATCTGTTTACTGTGTTTTGGCAGTTAAGTTTAGTTTCAGTTAATATCAAATTTAATTAGCACAGTGGTCAATATGTTGATGAATATATCTTTGTCAAGGAGAAAAACTTGTATAATAAAAATCCAGATATCTTTAAAAGGAATTTGACAAACTGTGAACCAACATCTAATTACCTTACTAAATGTAATTATTCTTTCCAATTCAGCAGCTGTACAAATACCATCTAGCCAATCCAATATTGCATTTTTGTGTACAAGATGAGTTTAATTATTCATCTAAATTACTTTGTGATAAAATAAGAATAATTGGTCTTATACAACATGCTTTAAGCACATCATAACTGACATGACTGCTCTTGTTTTATATGTAAACTTAATTTTGTCAAAGTAGAATCACTGTCATATTTAAATAAATTAATATTATGTCTATAAAAAAGGTTATGTAACATGAGTGTACAAAATTCAAGAGTACAGAATTCATCAATAGGTACTTCAGAAGAGTATTGTATTGTCAATCATATAGTGTCCTTTGGTACAGCTACAGTCAGCAGTTCCAACAAAAGTTTACATAAGAGGATTTTGATCTTTATAAGTCAGTAGATGAGCATAAGGATGTCAAATATTTTATTTTCCATCAATTTTAACAATTAGATTACACTGATACACATAATTTTTGTTCTTTAACATGTAATAAGCGAAATCAATTTGTTTTTAACACTGAGATCAGAAATTTTTCATCAGCTATGTTTTTGAAAAATTCCATAATTTAAATTTTGAAAATGTTTATATCCTTGTTCATCATTTTAAAGCAAAGTCAATGTCATTACAAAAATTGCTATAGTTCATTTGTGCTGATGGATTATGCTTAGGGATTTTTTCTGCTGGAAAATAATTGCTTGAAAAAATTCATGATTATTTTTTTTCAATGTTTTGTTTATAATAATAATATAATTCAGATTTCTAACTAAAATATTTATCTTATTTTTAAGTTGATTTTTCAAGTTGTAAGGTAGTTAAAACCTTGAGTTTGGTTTCTTATGAGTTAGCAATTTTTCACATAAATGAAAAATGGTTAGTGGTTGGTCAAAATGAAGAGTTTAGTAAGAGTTTATTAAGAGTATAGATAATAAAGTTAAAAAAAATGAGTCCATGAATTTGTTATTGCTATGTTGAGAAGTTATGGTATCCTGATTTTAGTACTTTAACCTATAAATTTTCCTTGTCCATTAATGATAGTTGAATGAATTAATATGGTTGCCTGTTTACAGATGCTGACTAATATTTCATTTCTATTAGATTAATCCCATCTTCCGTAAAATACTAATATTGACAAAGATATAATTGATGCAAATGCTACTGTTAATGGTTAAGCTAATGAAACAATTAATACAATTTAAAAAAGATATGTTGAAACCATATTCGGATAACATTCTGCTTCTAAAAACATTTTTCTTATCAGAATAATTGCAATTAACATAAGATTTTGTTTTTTTCTAGATACATTTTATTTAAATTAATCATTAAGACTATCAAAAATTACTTTCTGAGTCAATGGAGAGGCTTTGGCATACACAAAGCACAACCTGAGCTTTGATGTTAATTACTAGCTATACTAAAGTATACAAACTCCCATGGAAAATATTTGAATTCTACTATCATTAAAATACCTCCTTCATGCTCTTTGAACATATGTATATAAAACTAACTGAATTATATTAACATTAAAAAAAAAAAATGAAAAGCTTCCCCGAATTTAAATTCCTTGAAAAGTTATAACCACCATCTTCGATGGTAAGCTAATAATTCTTCTCTATAGCAAATCCACCTCATTTTTTAAAACTACAGGTGGTCCAAAAGTTGCAGTGCAGCCTGTTATTTCAGAAGTTGTAAAGAAAATGAGACATTTGGAACACCAACATAAATTAGGTATGAGGGGCCATGTGTGGGGCATAACACAATGGCCACCATTTTGAATCGCCGTCCATTTATTTAAATGGGAAGGGTATATCAAGATTGAAATTTTACAAGGAATTATTTCTGCAATCAGATTTGACATAAATGTTATGGTGTAGGAGTTATTGGCATCCAAAATTAACACTGGAAGGCTAAATGATGTGTTCAATATGTCGACCGTTCAGTGCGTAACTCTAGTTGCTTAATCCCATATCCCACACCACATCGTAATTTTAACATCTTCAGTATATGATGGGTCAATCCAGTGGTGATTTTCCCTCACACCAATATCAGTGATTCTGCTGGTTCACCTCGCCACTGACATAAAACATTTGCCTCATCACTGAATAACTGAATAGGATAGTCTGTGGGAATGTAGGGTTGTTCTGATATTGACGTAATGCCTGTGTACAGAACTCGACACATCTGTCAGGGTCATTCTCAGAAAGTTTTTGCAGCATTTATATCTTAAATGAGTGCCATTTGTTGCAATGAAGAATACGCAGAATGGAGGTACAACTAACACCAATTTCACTTGCAAGACATAGAGTACTGTATTATGGACTCCTTGCAAAAGTAGCAAAGACCATTGTCGAGGTTGTCTCGTCAGTGGAAGATTTGGGATGACCACTACGTTGCCTATCGGACACATTTTGAGTTTCCTTGAATTTGGATATGAGACGTTCAACAGTGTTATGTGAAATCAGTGGTCTATCTGAGTGGCGCCTGTTGAAATCTGTTTTGACGACTCAACTGCTTCATTCACCAGACATCAGGATCACTTCAATTCGCTCTTCCTTCGTCAAAGCCATCATATGTCACCTGCAAAAGAATAAGATTTTCGAACTTTTGGATGCCAATAACTCCTACACTGTAACAGGTATGTGAAATCTGATTGCAGAAATGAATTCCTGGTAAAATTTCAATCTGTTTTGATACGTCACATAACCCCTTCCCATTTAAATAAATAGATGGCGATTCAAAATGGTAGCCATTATTGTGTTATGCCCCAAAGGTGGGCCCTCATACCTAATTTATGTTGTATCCAAATGAATCATTTTCTTTACTATTTCTGAAATAATAGGCTGTACTGCGACACACTTTTGACCTTTTGGATCAGTCTGTATATACCACCTGCAAGATGAATTATTGAAAACTGTCTTCAAGATCCTCCTCTATGAATCATGAGACCTTGCCGTTGGTGAGGGGGCTTGAGTGCTCAGGGATACAGAGTAGCTGGACCGAAGGTGCAACCATATCGGAGAGGTATCTGTTGAGAGCCAGACTAAGGAATGATTCCTGAAAGAGGGCAGCAGCTCTTTCAGTAGTTGTTAGGGGCGTGAGTCAGGACGACTTAAACGGCCGTATCAACATCACTCAGTCCTCTGAGTACTGCGCAGCTGAAAGCAATGGAAAACTACAGCTGTTTTTTTTTTCCAAGAAAATGTGGCTCTGCATTTTCAAAAGCAATAATGGAGGCGCCTTCCTTGGTAAAATATTCCGGAGGTAAAATAGTCCCCCGTTCGGATCTCCGGGTGGGGACTACTAAGGAAGGGGTCACCAGAAAAGTAAAAAATAACATTCTACGAGTCGGAGCGTGGAATGTTAGAAGCTTAAAAAAGGTTGGTAGGCTAGAGAATTTAAAAAGGGAAATGGATAGGGTAAACGTGGATATAGTAGGAATTAGTGAGGTTCGGTGGGAAGAGGAAGGCGACTTTTGGTCGGGTGACTTTAGAGTAATTAACTCAGCGTCAAATAATGGGCAGGCAGGAGTAGGTTTCGTGATGAACAAGAAAATAGGGAGGAGAGTGGAGTATTTCAAGACGCATAGCGATAGAGTCATTGTAATAAGGATAAATTCAAAACCTAAACCGACAACGATTGTTAACGTCTATATGCCTACAAGCGCCCATGATGATGATGAGGTAGAATGTGTATACGAAGAGATTGATGAAGCAATTAAACACGTAAAAGGAGATGAAAATTTAATAATAGTTGGAGATTGGAATGCAAGCATTGGAAAAGGCAAGGAAGTAAATATAGTGGGTGAATACGGGCTGGGCAAAAGGAATGAAAGAGGGGACCGACTTATAGAGTTTTGCACGAAGTATAATTTAGTAATTGCCAACACCCAATTTAAAAATCATAATAGAAGAATATACACTTGGAAAAAGCCAGGCGATACTGCAAGGTATCAGATAGATTATATCATGGTTAAGCAAAGATTTAGAAATCAACTCGTGGACTGCAAAACTTACCCTGGAGCAGACATTGATAGCGACCATAATTTGGTGATAATGAAATGTAGATTGGGGTTTAAAAACCTGAAGAAAAGGTGTCAGATGAATCGGTGGAATTTAGAGAAGCTTGAGGAAGAGGAGGTAAAGAAGATTTTTGAGGAGGACATCGCTAGAGGTCTGAGTAAAAAAGATAAGATAGAAAATGTAGAAGAAGAATGGGAGAATGTTAAAAAGGAAATTCTTAAATCAGCAGAAGCGAACTTAGGCGGAATAAAGAGAACTGGTAGAAAACCTTGGGTTTCAGACGATATATTGCAGCTGATGGATGAACGTAGAAAATATAAGAATGCTAGTGATGAAGAAAGTAAAAGGAACTATCGGCAATTAAGAAATGCTATAAACAGGAAGTGCAAACTGGCGAAAGAAGAGTGGATTAAAGAAAAGTGTTCAGAAGTGGAAAGAGAAATGAACATTGGTAAAATAGACGGAGCATACAGGAAAGTTAAGGAAAATTTTGTGGTACATAAATTAAAATCTAATAATGTGTTAAACAAAGATGGTACACCTATATATAATACGAAAGGTAAAGTCGATAGATGGGTGGAATATATTGAAGAGTTATACGGAGGAAATGAATTAGAAAATGGTTTTATAG
Source organism: Lycorma delicatula (assembly GCF_047948215.1). Lineage (NCBI taxonomy): Eukaryota > Metazoa > Arthropoda > Insecta > Hemiptera > Fulgoridae > Lycorma > Lycorma delicatula. The sequence continues at coordinate 160,476,660 of NC_134455.1, read as the reverse complement.
AGGAAGAAGAGGAAGTTGAGGAGGATGAAATGGGAGAAACAATACTGAGATCTGAATTTAAGAGAGCATTAAAAGATTTAAATGGCAGAAAGGCTCCTGGAATAGACGGAATACCTGTAGAATTACTGCGCAGTGCAGGGGAGGAGGCGATTGATAGATTATACAAACTGGTGTGTAATATTTATGAAAAAGGGGAATTTCCATCAGACTTCAAAAAAAGTGTTATAGTAATGATACCAAAGAAATCAGGGGCAGATAAATGTGAAGAATACAGAACAATTAGTTTAACTAGTCATGCATCAAAAATCTTAACTAGAATTCTATACAGAAGAATTGAGAGGAGAGTGGAGGAAGTGTTAGGAGAAGACCAATTTGGTTTCAGGAAAAGTATAGGGACAAGGGAAGCAATTTTAGGCCTCAGATTAATAGTAGAAGGAAGATTAAAGAAAAACAAACCAACATACTTGGCGTTTATAGACCTAGAAAAGGCATTCGATAACGTAGACTGGAATAAAATGTTCAGCATTTTAAAAAAATTAGGGTTCAAATACAGAGATAGAAGAACAATTGCTAACATTTACAGGAACCAAACAGCAACAGTAGCAATTGAAGAACATAAGAAAGAAGCCATAATAAGAAAGGGAGTCCGACAAGGATGTTCTCTATCTCCGTTACTTTTTAATCTTTACATGGAACTAGCAGTTAATGATGTTAAAGAACAATTTAGATTCGGAGTAACAGTACAAGGTGAAAAGATAAAGATGCTACGATTTGCTGATGATATAGTAATTCTAGCCGAGAATAAAAAGGATTTAGAAGAAACAATGAACGGCATAGATGAAGTCCTACGCAAGAACTATCGCATGAAAATAAACAAGAACAAAACAAAAGTAATGAAATGTAGTAGAAATAACAAAAATGGACCACTGAATGTGAAAATAGGAGGAGAAAAGATTATGGAGGTAGAAGAATTTTGTTATTTGGGAAGTAGAATTACTAAAGATGGACGAAGCAGGAGCGATATAAAATGCCGAATAGCACAAGCTAAACGAGCCTTCAGTAAGAAATATAAGTTGTTTACATCAAAAATTAATTTAAATGTCAGGAAAAGATTTTTGAAAGTATATGTTTGGAGTGTCGCTTTATATGGAAGTGAAACTTGGACAATCGGAGTATCTGAGAAGAAAAGGTTAGAAGCTTTTGAAATGTGGTGCTATAGGAGAATGTTAAAAATCAGATGGGTGGATAAAGTGACAAATGAGGAGGTATTGCGGCAAATAGATGAAGAAAGAAGCATTTGGAAAAATATAGTTAAAAGAAGAGACAGACTTATAGGCCACATACTAAGGCATCCTGGAATAGTAGCTTTAATTTTGGAAGGACAGGTAGAAGGGAAAAATTGTGTAGGCAGGCCACGTTTGGAATATGTAAAACAAATTGTTAGGGATGTAGGATGTAGAGGGTATACTGAAATGAAACGACTAGCACTAGATAAGGAATCTTGGAGAGCTGCATCAAACCAGTCAAATGACTGAAGACAAAAAAAAAAAAAAAAAAAAAAGTCTTCAAGATTTCTGTGTCTCATCAACACTAAAATGTTATCATCTAACAAAGTGTAAACTATTTTCAGTGGTTTCCTGATGATTGTATTCAAGTTTTCATAAGTGAAGTAACATTTATGATGTAAAAATATATGAATTTAATGTTAACAGTCATTTCTATAATTTGTGCATTCACAAGAAATAAGACTGTGCTAAATGAATTACTTGTATGAAATCTGTGGTAGGGATAACTGCTGCACAGTCTGTGTGTATATCACAGAAATGTGTTTTGAAATATGAAAGTAGTTATTTTTTTATATTACAAGGTGTAGTTCTTAATTCATGAATTTAATAAGATGTCATGTAAAAGATTCTTTTTTTTTGTAGTAGCGATTAATAGTCTTTGTCAGATAGGCATACTGTGTGTTCAAAAATTTGCTTAATTTTTTAATTATTGAAGATGAAAAATTGTGATCTTAACACTTAATATCCATAATAACTATCTTTTTATCCAATTTGTAACTTCCCTGATTTTTGTGGTGTGTAGGGGAAACTGGGATAAAAATTGTTAAATGGTTGAATAACATATATGGTGTATTTTTTAAACTCTTTAAGTAAGAAAAACATTGGACGAACCAAAGCTCAATATACTGATCTTGTTAAAATTTGGTGACTGATCATAGTTTGATTTAACACTATTTACTTTAAAAGTAAACATTAAGCAATAATTGGAATATTTTAATAATCAGTTCTAAACAAAAAAATTATATTAACTAAAATCAACAACTTAAATAAATGCTTTATTTATTTACCTATTATTTTTGAAATAATATCTTATCTTTTTCTCTTAAAAAATAAATAAATTTTTAAAAAACATGTAGGATAAATTTGTTGTATTAACTCTCAAAGTAAATATTCAAATTTTCCTGATGCAATATATATTTTGTTGAAAAGCTATTCTAACTCTACACGTCATCTGTGGTGGTATAGTATTTAAAGTTACAATTCTCCGTCTCAGTTCTTCAAGAAGTTTAGGCCTAGATTTACATTTCAATGTTCACACACCCAAAAAAAAAAATTTAAAGGAGATAAGCAAGTGAATGAGTTGGTTATTCAATTTTTTGTCAATGTATCCATCCATCTTGCTCTGAATTGAATTGAACAGGGAGGTATAACATACGAGAGGTTATCTCTAAAGTAAAGAGCGTTTGATTGTAAAAAGATTTATTCTGAAAACTTTATAAATATTTTTTTATTTTTCTTAAACTACATACCTTATACTACTTCTCTATAAAATCGCCACATGAATTAAAACATTTGTCGTAGCGATACACCTGCCCCAATATATCCTCGTCGTATTCTTCTGCCGCCAGTACATTTAGCCACTGATTAACAGCATTTTTAAGTTCATCGTCACCCGCGAGTTGCTTACCACTCAAAGATTCTTTCAATTTCCTGAACAAATGGTAATCAGAAGGAGCTAAGTCCGCCCTATGTGATCGGAAATTTCCCATCCAAATGTTCCAGTAAATTACGTGGTGGACGTGCATTATCGTGGTAGCAGGACGACGCTGTTGGTCAGCCGCTCACGTCGCCGATTTTGAATGGCGCGCCGATACGTACGTAAAGTTTCGCAATAGGCTTCCGCATAGTCGTTCTGCGTGGCATAAAATTAATCAGCAGTTTGCCAAACCGATCCCAAAAGATTGCGACCATCAGTTTGCGTCCAAATGACTGTGGCTTGACCTTTGTTGGTGATTGGGGATGACTCCATTCACTTGACTTCGTTTTCTCTCTAGTGTATAATACGAAATCCATGTTTCATCGCCGGTCACAATTGAATTAAGAAATTCAACACCTTTTTCTGTGTAGCTCATCAAAAATTCCAAAGCAGAACCCATCGGATTTTTTTGTGACTTTTGGTTAACACGTGCGGCAGCCAACGTGCACAACCTTTCCGAAGCCTAAATGGTCATGAACAATGTGACCAATAACAGCTCTTGAAATACCAGGAAAAAGAAAGCCCAGGTCAGAAATCGTTGATCAATTAGCTTTTCTGATTTCATGATCGACGTGTTTCAACAAAACCTCGGTGATTATCGAGGGCCTCCCCAAATGTTCTTCATCATGCACATTAATTCTGTTATTTCTAAACCTTTCACACCATTTTCGGATGTTTCTTTCATTCATTACATTATCACTGTACACAGCAACCAACTTCCTATGAATTTCAGCCGGCTTAACGTTTTGATTGTTTAAAAAAACGTATGACTCCATATATTTCATAGTCGGCTGCAAATCGATTTTCTTATACGTTTTATAATGTAATAACTCACATGTAATCAAAGATACTACAACGCGACAGCTTACGGGCAAAAATGCAGTGTCTACAATACTAGCGAGGCCATGAACGACACAAGCTCTCCAACCTTAAGGAGAGAAATTTCTCAGCGATCTTTACTTTAGATATTTTGTGTTTAAATAAAAATTAAAAAATTATTCTGCGTGTCCTATTTTACATTTAAAATTGTGCCCCCACCCTTGCTGCCTCCAAAAAAATCTGAGAAATTGGATGTCAAGTAAAAAGATAATTATTGTGGTTTATAAGTGTTATGAAAATATTAACTTTTCATCCTAAATATTAACAATTTTTTATTTATTTTTAAGTTAAATAATTATTTTTACTTTTAGAAGTAAACTCAAAATTAATGACAGTTGTCAACAAGTCACTAAAGCTTAAGTTAACTTTAGAAAGTCAAAACTGAAAGTATTATTATACTATATTTTTTGAGCTGATGTCTTTTTTAAGTTTATTTTACATTTCTTAGTTCAATTCTTATTTGAAGTATGAAAATTCATACAAAACAGCTCTTCCCACGAGAGAAAAAAAAAATTGTTAGCAAGATTCACAAAGGTAAGAATGTTATAGCTAGATAAAATAAGAAAAGGAAAGGAGAAAATGAGATAAAGAATGTTACTAAGCATAAGCTAAGCAAGGCCTTTTGGAATGTGGAACTTCATATTAGTTCTTTAGTCTTAAGTTTTCAAAATTTTGCTTAATTTTTGCATAAGAATAATATGAATGTAAGAATTAACCCAGATTACATCAGGCTTTATATCTTTATACAGTACCAAGAAATGAGGATGACAGAAAATGAAGAATACCTTTAAGCTGTCTGTGTACAATGCAGTGTTTTGTTTAAAAACTACTAACTTATGTGAGACTTACTAACAACAGAGAACTTCACAAGTTAAAATAGGTGAATCTGTAAAAGTAGGATTTAAACATTAAAAATATTTGTTGAATTGAATCCGTATACAATTTGTTACTCATGTTGTAAGTGAATTAAGTAATTTCTTGCAGTCAAAATTAGTATTTCCCTTTATTGCCTCTTTTTTCTTTTAGTTCCTAACATATTTTTTTAAATCAAATGCTGATTTACACAAGTTTAGCAGTTAGCAATTGAGAAGGGTAATTAATGTTCACAGTTCAGAGTGTGATAGGAATGAACAATTAGCAAAATTGTAAAATTAATACTTACATATCACACGATGAAAATAATAAATATTACATCAAACAGGAAAAAAGAAATGAACTGGCTAAAAGATAAATTTTTAAAAGTAAATGAAATTCAGGTTAAACAACTTTTTTAAGATGTGCACATATCACAATTAGTTTAATGAATAAATATTAGCAGGAACTGTTTTAATTATTTTTTAAACTTTAATAATCTTCAGAACAAAATATATGTACTTGGATTAATAAAAAGAAAAGCTGTTAAGAAGAATTAAAAAGAATTAAATTTATATGTATTTTTTGAAAATCAGCATCAAAAGTTTAAATATTTGAAAGTAGTAGTTTACTAACACATTCCAAATTTTTGGTGTGAGAATGAACCTAGTCCTGAAATAAGAACGACAAATCTAATTCAGAGAGTTGGGGAAAACTGATGAAAGAATTCAATTCACATCTTATGTTTTAATTTTACAATATCTGTACACCAGATAGCACATTTTGGATAATATTCTGAATATTTATTTGTCAGAACATGTATATGCCGTCCTGTGGGAAAAAATTGTACTCATTGGCAATTGAAACTTGATTAATAATATATTAACTGTTGAAAGAACAATTATTTGTTTTTGCATATTATTTATGTCAATGATAAGATAAATTTAAATGGAAAATGATGAATAGCAGGGAGCAAGAAACACAGTACAAATCACAGGATGGATTATAAAAAGAGCAAGGTAGGCAAATAACATTTTATGGATATTTAAAATCAACAGGTCTGGAAATTAGGTCTTTCATTTACAGAAGTTATAAGTCACCTACCTTATATCAGAGGCAATTTACCAAATGAATGTGTACTGCTACAATGCAGGTGTGAATAATTTTTACATATAATCCCTCTTTTCAACAGTTTTCCTCCCTTTTGTCTGTAAATATGTTACTGTACTTTATGCAGACTAATTCCAGCAAGTTATAAAATTCATTTTAAATTTCTTGATGGTGGAAATACCAACTTAGTATAAAACTGAAGACAGAGTTTGATAATGCCAAAATCATTTAAATAAAATTGAACTATTTTTAGCAGAAAATATTTTATTGATTTTGAAAATTGTACTGTGGTGGTTGTACAAATGATATAACCAAGTAAGATATAGGTTTGTATCATAGGAGGCCCAGCTTTACTTTGGCCATTAAGTTTATTGTTCAGCCACATGTTAGGAAATGACTTCTTGAGTTGTATACAAGATCCTTGTCATAAAACACCAAATTCTGTTTTGTTTTTAATTGTTAAAGACTTTGATAAATGGCAAGAAATGTGTAGTTTACATTTTCAGAAAAATTGGAAACGTGGTTTTCACCCTTTTTTGTATATGAAATTTTTAAGTTTTATTAGATTAACAAAAAATAATTAATTATGCAGTCAACACATATGCTAAAATATGTGTTATTATATGTGCTTATATGTGTTAACCCTTATCAATTTCAACAAATATATATATAATAAAGCAGTATATATATATATATATATATATATATATATATATATATATATATACACTGCTTACATTTAAATGAGTTCATTTTACATTTATTGTATAAAACATGGAAACAACAAAAGGATTATTTTTATAAATACAACATTTTTGATGACTTACTACAAAACATCGCTCCTGCGATTTATCTTCAGTGACTAATCTTGCTATTCTTACTATAGCGTCAATTAATGTTATTAATGATGTAAATCAAAAAGCTACTGTATAACAGATGTCCATGTATTTAGCAAAGAAAATACATCAAAATTATAACACAAATATAAAAAAAAATGCAGACATCTAATTAAATTAAAAAACCATATACAAGTCTCATAATTCAACATGTATGAAACTGTAATGGACAACATAGCACGAAATCAAGGAACTGTTGAAAATATAAGGAAGAAATTACGATTCAGGAAGTAAAGACTATTCAGAAGGTCAGTTATTTTGAAGCTAGAAAAATTGTACATAGCAGAACGCCAAAGGCCAGGACCTATGCACAGGTTGCTTCTGCTTCTGCAGTCACCGACAAACCTAAGGAGGTGGTAGCAGAACTGGCACCAGTCTGAACAACATTGGTAGAAAGAATAATTGATCAGAAATTAAATAATGGAACATTTAGGGACAGCAGTGTAAAGTCATCTAAAACAAAAGCAGACCTACCAAAACAAGAGTGTCTTACTTCACCGAAAAATGAGCCTACGACTAATTCAAAGGCAATACAAATTCAAACAAAAATGTTGAAGGAACCTGAAACTAAAGTTCAGACTGAACAAATCCCAACTCCAGGATCTGTGAAACTGGAAATATCAATCTTTGAAAAGGAAAATTTAGGAAAAACTACAATGCAGCCTCAGAAATCACAGAGGACTTTAGCTGAGAGGGCGAGACACTTGCCGCCCCACATGTTGTTGCAGTGAGTACATCCAGTCTCGACTGTGATGTGCTTCTTGCTGCACCAATGGAGCCAGTGTCATCTGATGCTGGCATTAGGAGATCCTCACATTTTCACCAGAGGAATTGAAGGATCTATCTCGGATGGCGTAAAGGGAAACCAAGGTGATAGATTTAAACAAGAGAAAGATCAAAGATTAGATTCTCCATCGAGAATTTAATATAATTTTTAATTTTTTTTATGATATATATTTTTGAGGTTTTAATATATTTTTTTTTTTTTGTGTGATGTTAAATGGCACGGGCCCTTTACACCCTTGTCATACTTAAGTTACTTTTTCAAGAATAATGTACCAAAACCAAAGTATTTGGTTATTAAAAAAAGATGATGGAAAATTCTCGAGGGTAAGCCCTTTCCTCAATCTTGAGAAACAATTAAATGTGCTGGGGCCCAGTTAAAGAAATAAGAAAAACATATAATGGATTACATGTGAAGACTACTAATGATGCAAAGTCACAAAGGATCCTAGGGCTCTATGCAAGCTCTTAGCTTCATTTTGTAGTCTTCTTGACTTAGCACTCTTTCTCTGTTTATCCAAGATAGATCCTTCAGTTCCTCTGGTAGAAAACATGGAGGATCTCCTACTGCCGGCATCAGATGACACCGGCTCCATGGGTGTACCCCACATCACAGTCGAGACTGGATGTACTCTCTGCAACAACATGTGGGGCACCCGAGTGTCTCGCCCTCAGCTAAAGGCCTCTGTGATTTTGGAGGCTGCGTTGTAAAATTTTTCCTAAATCTGAATTTTCTAAGATTGGTAATTGTATTTGTCAATGTCAATGTCACTGTCAGTGTCATCTGTAGTTGTCTGTTTTCATTATCTGTTATTGTTATCGTTATCTGTTTTTAGTTGTTTATTGTTGTTGTTACCCTAGGCTTGCGGGTGTTTGCAATTTTCTTAGCTTCAAGGTAGCTGATTTTCTGCAGGGTGCTTACTTTTTGCACAGCTATTTCATCTTTACAGTTTTGCGATCTGCACAAATGCTGTCCTTTACAATTTACACATAAAAGAGGATCCTTACATGGCTCCCCCTCATGAACCTCTTCACCACACACGCATATTTGCGGATTCTCGCATCTGGCAGCAGTGTGGCCAAAGCGTTGGACCTTGAAATACCTCATAGATTGTGGTACAAATGCCCGCACATCCAAACGGTGAATTCCTGCAAAACTTTCTCCGGTAAGCTTGGTTGGTTAAAGGTGAGGACATGAGAAGCAGAAGGTAGAACCTCGCCGTTTCTCCTTTTTTTCTCCCTTCTCTTTTTTTAAATTACACTTTTTTACATTTACACAATAGATAACGTGATACGTTAAAATTTACACAACAAATATTTATTCAGTCACTAAATTTTCGTATCTGCAGGTATGTCATTTTTTAACGATTAAGGACATGGATTGATACCACCATTAGAGTTGGCGATGTGGCGGCCACGGTCGAAGTTATTTGCAGGTGTGACGGAGGCCTTTCGCTGTCCACATGCGATGGCAAGCATGTAGTTAAGGTGCCCATGTATTTCGGTGCATGGGAGGCCTGAAAACCCCGGTGTGTAAGGGCCTGGAGTCAGTGCAGAGACTGCGTATACACTCTCTGCCAAGACATATGCCGGTTCCACTGGAGTGCCGGAACGGACCTCCAGGGTTGGCAGCCCTGCTGGAGTGGGGGTGTACCCCGGCGGCTAACCTTACTACAGAAGGGATCAAAGGGCACGACCTTTGATCCCTGATAAAAAAAACGTGGCAGAGGGTTCACGTAAACACCCCCATTTAGAACCGGCCGTTTCGCCTGAGGCAAAACGGAGAAAGAGTGCGGAATCAATGAAAATTGAAGTTGAGGCTAGAAAAAGCTTACAAACAGCTTTTTTCAAGAATAGTAATGTTCCAAAACCGATGGTAATTTCTCGAGGGTGAGTCCTTTTCTCATTGCTCTAGAAATAACTAAATGCGCTGGAGGCCCTGTTAAAGAAATAAGGAAGACCTTCACTGGACTTCATGTTGAGACTGTAAATGATGTCAGTCTCAGAAGATCCTAGGGCTTAAAATGATTGGAGAATTGGTTGTACGCGTCGATCAACACCTAAAGGGGTGTAGTCGTCTGTCGGAATCTTCTAAATTGCTCGGAGCAAGAGATTGTTGAGGAGTTGTCATCACAAGGAGAGTGTCGTCGATTGAACATGAAAAGGAATGGTGAAGTCCTACCCTCAGCCTCTCATGTCCTCACTTTCAACCGGCCTACTTTGCCGGAGAAGGTAAGAGCGGGGATTCATCGATTGGATGTGCGGGCATTTGTCCCGCAGCCAATGAGATGCTTTAAGTGCCAACGCTTTGGCCACACCGCTCTTAGATGTGGAAGTCCGCAAATATGTGTGTGCAGTGATGAGGTGCATGAAGGAGAGCTGTGTGAAGAGCCTCCTACATGTATCAATTGCAAAGGAACGCACTCTTGTAGATCCAGGAACTGTCCTGTCTACAAAGACGAGGTGGCTGTGCAGGAAATAAAAACCCTGCATAAGGTCAGCTACTTCGAAACAAAGAAGATTGTAAACGCCTGAAAACCTAGAGCAACAACAACCTATGCTCAGGCTGCGGCTGCGGCTGCTGTTCCTGCTCCTGCTCCAGTTGCTGTTGATGAGACTCTAATCATTAACAAACTTGCACCCACTTTTGCTGGCTTAATTGAAAGGATCATTGAAAACAAAATGAAGCCTATCAGCAGTAAAGAAGCTGTCAAGCCAATGATATAGTAGTACAGCCTCCTGAAGTTGGGTCTCCAAAACAGAAACTGCTCCTGTAGAGAAGAAAACGGACGCCAAACCAGAACTCCAAGTCCGTCTTAGCGAGATCCTTGATAATAAGAAGAAAGTGATTGCTACGGAGTCAGTTATAGAGGCTCCCAAGCCTCCAGCAACTGAGCTGGCCTCTAAACCACAGATGCCACAAAAAACCACACAGGGAGGGCAAGTGTCCCCCCTTCCTGGGGCGGTGACTGGTGCGATTCCTGTGTCAGGAGTCGGTCAGGTTTCCACCTCGCAATCGGCGCCGATCCATGTCCGTTGTCTTCGGTAGTCTCCGATTCGGAGACCGGAAGCTATACGGGCGACGAAGTTCTGCGCGAACAGAAGATGTTCGCAGTATGGAGAAAGAAAGGCTGGCCGAAAGGTAAACCTAGGCCATAATTTAATTTAAAATTAGCGAGTCGATTGTACAATGGAATATCAATGGATGTTTTTCACACATCCATGAGCTCCAACGCTTGGTACATGATGTAGACCCGATTTGTATATGTCTGCAAGAAACACATTTCTGCCGAAATGAAAATTTTAAATTAAGAGGATATGATGTATTTTGGCGAGATCAACCGCCAAATGTAAGAATTAGAGGTGGAGTAGCCATATTAACATCGACTAGAGCTACCGCCGAAGTGGTTGATCTAAATACAACCCTACAAGCGGTCGCCATTAGAATGAAGCGTCCGCTACAGGTCACTGTCTGCAGCATATACTTGCCGAATTTTGATTGAAGGAGGATGACATAGCTCGATTAATTTCTCAGTTTCCCCCACCAGTTTTACTGGTGGGTGATTTTAATTCTCATAATTCTCTTTGGGGATCGGATCGAGTAGATCCCCGCGGAAGAGAATTGGAAAGGTTCCTGATGAATTCTGCTCTTATTCTTTTAAACGATGGGTCAGGAACTTTTTTCAATGCCAGAGATGGATCGACGTCCTGTATAGATCTTGCACTCATAAGCGGATTGATAGCACCGAGGTACACCTTCCATGTTTTACACGATCTGCATGGAAGATCGTGCAAATTGTAACTGATGTTACAAGAAAAATATACCACATCTCTAAAAGATGGTTATTTGATAATGTAGATTGGACGAGCTTCACCGCTAGGACGATACTCCCCGTAAGAACTGGAGTTATCGGAGCCGGTGTCGACGCTATAACTAATGCGATACTTGACTCGGCATAGAGATATATTCCCAAAACATCTGGGAAACTTACGAAGCGACCCGTTCCGTGGTGGAACGATGAAATAAGTAAAGCTATAAAAAGAAAGAGAAGAGCATATAATGCCTTTAAGAAACGTCCTACGATAGATAATCTTATTGCCTTTAAAAAATACAGGGCGTATGCAAAACGACTCATGATAGATTCAGAGAAACGATCCTGGTAGCAATACGTGTCATCCATTGACAGAACTACTACTGGATCAGACGTTTGGAGGAAAGTGAATGCGACTTGTGGGCGTAAAAACTCCCATAACTAGCCTTCAAGATGATGAAATTAAGGACGGTCCAAACGAAATTGCAGAGTTATTAGCCAATCACTTCGAGAAGGACTACGATGAAGATTTTCGGACGAAAAAAGCAGAACTTAAAGGTCTACTAAATTTTAGAACCGTGTAGTCATACAATGTACCATTTAAAATGGAAGAATTCTTGAAAGCGTTGGAGAAAGCAGGCAACACAGCTGCTGGTCCGGATGAAACCCATTATAACATGATCAGGCAGCTGAATACCACTGCAAAACGCAGATTACTAGAACTATATAATCAGATATGGCGGGATGAACGTAGCAGTGGAAAAAAGCACATATTGTTCCAGTACCAAAGAAAAAGAAAAATTTAACAGATCCCAATAGTTACCGTCCTATTTCTTTGACGTGCGCTATGGGAAAAATACTTGAAAAAATGATTAATAATGGACTCGTTTGGCTTTTTGAAAAAGAAAGCCTTATATCAGCATATCAAGCGGGTTTTCGACATTATCATTCTACCACTGATCAAATGATCAACTTAGAGAACATTATATACAATAGCTTTATTACAAGGAAACATTGTGTCGAGTCTTCTTTAATCTTCAGAAGGCTTTCGATATGACCTGGCGACATGGAATAATGCTCCAGATACATGAACGGGGCATTCGTGGCAATCTGCCAGTTTTACTCAACAACTATATGAATGGCCGTACTTTTCAAGTACGCGTCAACAATGAATATTCATCTGAAAAAAAGCTTGGAAATGGCATACCACAAGGTTCGCCGTTGAGCGGTACCTTGTTTACGATCGCCATTAATAAATTGATATTAGCTTGCAGAAATCAGCAAAAGCTGACTATGTTGATGATCTGGCAATTGTGCATGCCAGCAACAAGACAGCTATGGTGAAATACAAATTACAACGAGCGATTGACGCTCTAAATGAAGTTGCGAGGAATAATGGATTCCAATTTTCACCAGAAAAACATGTTGTGTACACTTCTGTAGGAAGAGAATTTCTCACCATAGTCCTATTTTGACAATCGGCAACAATCCAATACACTATAAGGATAATGTGAGATTTTTAGAACTGGTATTGGATAATTCCCTTACGTGGGGATTACATATACAGGACTTGAGTGATAGATGCAAAAAAGCCCTAAACATTATCAAATGTTTATCGAACATCAATTGGGGCTCAGATAAAGAAATATTATTGAGACTATATAAGGCATTGGTTCAATCTAAACTAAACTACGGATGTATTGTATATTCATCCGCTAGGAAGTCACATTTAAGAAAATTAGACATAATTCATAATAGCGAAAAGATATGCGACAGGCGCTTTCCGAACAAGTCCGGCGACTAGTCTAATGTCCGAAGCCGGAATAATGCCACTACATTATAGAAGAGAGATCCTTTTGCTAAGATATGCAGCAAACATATGGGCTTTTCCTGCTCATATAAATAACAAACGTTTTAACAACCATCCTTTGGCTGCATTATATGAACATCGTGCTACCTATTTCAGGCCTGCCGGAATTAGGTACCACAAATTAAGAAGAAAACACGAAATTGCTATTCCAGAGACATTAGGAATTTCTACGAGAGAAATACCGCCATGGCTTTTGCCAGCGGTAAATACAAGGCTGGATCTTTCTCAGGAAGAAATAAAAAAGAAGCCAGCAATGATCATCCAACAGGGATTTTTATCAACCGTCAGTAGTTACGAAAAACTTATTAGGATATATACTGACGGTTCTAAAACCGAACACGGTGTTGGATGCTCCATATGTGTAAATGTAGAAGCCCACTTTTGGAAACTGCCAGATATGGCCAGTGTCTATACGGCAGAACTTGCTGCCATACAGCAAGCTCTTCGGTACACAGAACACTATTGCGAAGAGGGTGCTAATATGTTCCGATTCTCTAAGTGCACTTGTTGCAATTCGGAACAAGAACATTAAGGATGTCCTAACTTCAAACATCCTGTCCATTTTGTACGTTCTAAATCAACGAGAACAGGGATGCGTATTTGTATGGACTCCAGGGCATGCTGGTATTGCGGGTAATGAAAGCGCAGACGAAGCTGGCAGAAAGGCAACAGCCTGCGATGTTTTGGGTGCAATTCCTGTAAGGGTGGCAGATGTTAGAAACTGTCTAACATAAGAAACAAGTGGAATACTGATTGGAGGAGTTTAAATACAAAATTAAACTTAGTCAAAACTTCTCCGAATAAATGGAAAAGCGATGTGAAGTTGATTCGCAGAGAACAAGTGGCTGTGACCAGACTTAGAATCGGTCACAGGTGAATAACAAATCATATTTGTTAACTGGCGAAGAGAGACCAATGTGCGGTGGTTGTAATAAAACATTTACAATTAAGCATCTAATGGAACAGTGTACCATATATGAGAACCTCAGAAAGAGGTTCCTGCTGAGAAATATTACTGCTGATTTAGCTAATGGAAATGAAGGAAAAATAGTTGCATATTTACACGCCAGTGGACTTCTTAAAAGTCTATAAAAATGAAAATTTAAAGCTGTGATGAAGAAACTCTAAGAGATAGTTTTATATATATATATAAAAGGGAGTCTTGAAGAGTGGCACGTATAGTGACGGGAGGTAGCCCTCTTGCCTAGGCCACCCTGGCTTGCCTCCATGCAAGAGCAGAGAGTAGGAGTGTGTCCAATGATGGCATGAGGGACCCTCAAGGGTGGACTGAGGGCACGAGGCTATGGGTAAGCGCAATGCATGCCTATAGTCAAGTAGGTCAGTACCGGGAAGGGCAGCCTTCCTGCCGAGGGGCTTTTTGGCTGTCCTGAACAGGTGGTCAGTTTGCTCTTATGTTGCTGGGAGGACCCCGATGGGTTACGTCCTACGGGACTGTTTATAGGGGGGAGTCAACTGCCACAGCATCCTGGGGCGACTGATATGTGCTTAACGGCAGTTCTGGTCGTCCCGAGGGTGCTTAAATAAATAAATGAGGCAGGTAGAAGGAGATAATGGTATTGTAAAGACTTATATTTTTCGATTTATGTTCTTTGTGATTTTTTTCTCAAATTTTAAGATCGGGGTCCTTTACACCCCGATAAGTGTTGTTTGTTTATTGTTGTGGATTAATGTTTTGTGTACTTTGTGCTTTTAAATAAAAATGTAAGGGCCCTTTACACCCTTACATATGACGACCCTGATGGTGATACTGTTTTTTAAGAATGTGACGAGGGCTAAATGACCTTAGCAGTTGATGCCCACAAAAAAAGAAAAATAATAAGAAAAAATTAGACTACTTAATTCACTTATTACAACAGTAACTGATTAAATGATCAGACCAAAAAAAAGTTGTTCAAAGAAAAAAATGAAGAGTGATTTAATATGCATTTATTTAAATGCTTAAACAATTTAACTATTAACTCTTAAGCAATTTAACTAATATTTCTAATTATAAGTTAGAAATCTGTTTATTATTACACAGAAGGAAACTAAAAACTTGTAATAATTGTTAAATGGATCTTAGAAGTTGGTAATTGTTTCCTTTTAAAATATTAAGGTTAAACATCTGGAATATTTTTATGGGGTAGCATCTTGAAAACAAAAATAGATAAAATACTGATAAAATTTTAATGTCCAAAATTAAATTAAATAAGCCCATTTCCACTCATATAATGGAAAGTTTAAGCAAGTCTAGAAGTAGTTTATTTCTGGGTTATAGTGAAAAAAGAAACAAACAACAGTAATATCCCATGTCATATTCTAAATTAAAGTGAGGATTGATATGGTTTCACAGTGCTTTCTTTATTGAGAAAAATATGTAGCATACCGGCGTACTAAGTTCATCAAATTGCAGTTATAATTGTAGAGTTAGATATTAATTCTAATTATTGCATTAGAGAATTCTAATTAGCTGTCTGGTGAATATCATTTCTCTCAGAAAAAGGCTTGAATAGTACTTCTTGTATAATACCAAAAATTAAATCTATATTTTATGTTATGCAGCAATGCATCATATATTCTGATTAGAATATTTAATAACAAAGTACATTCTATATCTGGATAAGATCTCATAAATGAAGATTACGTTATAGGATATATAAAAAACAACAGAATCTCTTTTATTTTCATTATAGACTTATTTATTAATATTTAATGTTATATTATTGGTCTTAATGCAATATCAAACTATGAAGTTAATATGTGCATGCCAGCATCTAAAAAGTTCAAATGTAAAAGTTTAGTTAATCAAACAACTTTGAAGATCCATTACATTCTGTGATTTTTAGTCTTGTTTTATTTTTCAATTTTAATTTTGTATGGTTCCTTTCATTATCAAATGATTTTTTTTTATATCATCATCACATAAATATGAAGTTTGTGTGTGAGAATACAGAATGGAAATTTATTTTTTATGAAAAATTTCATGTTTAACAGGATTTGAACCTGGGACCTTCTGGATGAAAGGATGAGACCTTACATTTCTGCCATAGGGGCAGAATATTAATTTCTTAATATTCTTTAATCTGTAACCGATACTAGCAGCTTCATATTATAGATAAAATTTATGTTTGTGTTTACAAGGTCTGCTTTAATTTTTTACTTCATCCAACCTATGTTTTTTGCTACCTGAATAACAAAGATAAAAAAAAAAATTATATGGGTATACCCATATATCACCATGTTTTAATATGACTTGATTATTTGTTTTAACTGAGTAAATCATCTTAAGGTCAAGAGATTTCAGTCAAAATTGCGTCTCTAAGATTAACATCCAGTTCCATTGGTGAACAACAGTGGAAGATGTCATTACCATTTTTTTGTTTGTTTGTTGAGGTGGCTGTTGTGAGTATTTGTAACAAAAGAAACAGAACACACACACGAAAAAAAAAAGTTTTATTATATTTTTTCTTTTGGGATGGCGGGATTAAAAGAAAAGGCGTTTCCCTCTCTATTTCGGTGATCCAACGACCTCACGTATCTGTAACAAAAGAAACAGAGCATACACACGCGGATTAAAAAAAAAAAACTTATCGCATTCTATTGTCTTTTATCGAGACAGTATAACTTGTTGTCTTGTTTCACAATTAATACTCAAAACTTATTCAATCGCGACCCCGGAAACGTTTCTAACGCGTTTTTCCGTTTATGGCTCATGCGATATGGAGGCCCCTAAGCTTGGTTTGTCGATTCTCGGCTCCCGCACCGCACCATCACGGTGGTTCGTCCAGTACGGCGTGAGGCCGCTTCCTTACAACTGTCGGGGTTGGGTCCTCTCGGCAGATGTCCCGGAGATGACTGTATTCGGACACAGCCGCTCTTCCGAACAGTCTGCGCGCCTGCGCCACCCCCACCTCGGACACGGATTGTAATCTCGCATCGGATAGGAGAATGGCGTTCCTGACGAACCACGGAGCTCCAAATATCGTCCGCAACGCAATGTTTTGGACGGCCTCAATTTTCTTTTGAAGCGAGGAGCTCAACACTGCCCCCCATGCCGGGTAAGCATATGTCAGAATCGGCAGTACGTACAGCCGAAAAATAAGTAACTTAGTTGCCAGTGGGTACGGGCTGGCACTGTTCAGCACTGGGCATAGTGAGGCTCTGGCGGCCTTAGCCCTCCGGGTCACATAATTAACATGTTCGCCGAAGGTAAGCCGCCTGTCCAAGACAACCCCTAGGTACTTAACCGTTTTCTCAAAAGGGATTTTCTCTCCTGAGATTTCCAGTTGCCTGGCCGGTTTGCGGGTCTTGTATGTGAACATCACGGCCACCCATTTTTCACCGTTAACCCTGATTCTCCACATACCGAACCACGGTTCCACTAAGTCCAGTTGCCTTTGGAGCCTCCGTACCGCGTAATCCACATTTGCGGATTTGTAGAAATATGCCGTATCGTCTGCATAAAGGGCCGTTTTAACCCCTTCCGACAGCGGCATATCGTTTATGTACAAAGTGTACAGGAAAGGAGAAAGCACTGCTCCTTGGGGAATCCCAGCGGCTATTTCTCTAGTGGAGGAAATTTTTTCCCCTACGCGCACGACAAAACGTCGGTCTAGCAAATATGACCACATCAGTCTGACATAGCGGTATGGAATCGCCGATTGTGCTAGTTTATAAAGCAGCCCGCTATGCCAAACTTTGTCAAAGGCCTTGGCCACATCCAGAAAAACGGCTGCAGTCACCACTTTCCTGTTCAGGCCTCCGACAAGGTCATCTATTATTTTTACCAGTTGGAGGGTCGTTGAGTGACCTGAAGCCAAATTGCTCCGGCCGCACTTCTCCCTCCATGTATCGCCTCAGTTTTTCGAGGAAAATTCTCTCGAACAACTTAGACAATACCGGTAACAGGGAGATTGGCCTATAATTCCGGGGGAAAAGTAGACTTTTCCCCGGTTTGGGAAGACATACGACTTTGGCCGTTTTCCAACAATTCGGGAAATATACAACGTACAAAATGGACGTGAATATCACCGAAATAGTTGTAATCACGGAGGCCGGTATGTTCCGGAATGCACGGGAGCTGATCCCGTCGACACCCGGGGCCTTGTGGCCTTAATGGCTGCGGAAACTTCCGCTTCAGTGACTTGGTCAATCTCTAGAGGGGCTTCCTCCACCTGTGAAGAAATAATTTACAAGAAAGGACTCCACCTCGGTTGTGTGCTCGTCGTTCGTGTTGGGAGGGGGGTTTGGAGTAAATTGCTCCTCCAAGGTGTCGGCGAAAACCTCGGCCCTCTCCGCCTTTGAATATGCAAGAAAACCTCGCTGCCCCACAACCGGATGGCGAGGCTTCTTCCCTTCTCGTAGTCTTCTGTTCAACCTGAACACCGAGGAGATGTCGTCAGAGATCGAGGCGAGGTATTCGTTCCACGAATCCTCTCGATGTCTTGTCAGCAGTTGTTTCACCCTGTCCGTTTGATTATAAAAGGCCCGTTTATCAATGGGGGACAGGGTGATTCGATATCTCCTCCTCAATCGTCATTTCGCCGCTATGGCGTCGGAGATATGAGGAGGGAGGTCGTTTCGAACAACTGTGCGCGCTTTCGCCGTTGAGCTGCCTGACCGGGCCTCGGTCATTGACGACGTGACGCGTTCGACAGTGTCGTCGATTTCCTCCTGGGTGTTCAGGAGCTCAGGATTCACCGGCCTGTACTCCCGTTGGAGGGTCTCGTAGAACCTTTTCCAGTTAACTGACCTTCGGGGTATAGGTGGGGGATCTCGGCTGCCCCCTGCCTGTCCCAGTTCCAACAAGACAGGGGAATGGTCCGAGCTGAGGTCTTCTATCGTTTCAATCATGAACGGGAGAGTTACCCCATTCATGATTGCGATATCCAACACATCAGGCCTATGTCTGCCTGTGCTGTGAACGAATGTGGGCACCTCAGGGCCTACGACAACCAAACGGTGGGCTCGCGCCCTTTCGTACAGCAATCTGCCATTCGCGTTTGTCAGATTGCTGTTCCTCCATGACACGTGTTTGGCACTGAGGTCACCCATGAGATTGAGGACCCATCATGGGCCCATCCTAATTTTCCAGCACGGCATCCAGATCTGCGCCGGTTACCGCATCGTTCGGCTTGCTATAAGCCGAAACATCGTGCCTAGATGCTCCACATGCACACACGTTTGTATGAAGATCAACGCGCGTATGCATGTGGCGCCTATGGACTAAAACCGCGGTTCCACCGGAGGTGGGATATCCGGGTCGTACTGGCCTATCCGTCCTATATGTGAAATAGTTCCGAAGGGTCAGTTGCTTGTTTGGGTTCAAGCGCGTCTCAGACAACAGTATCACGTCTACCAGTAGATAGATTCTATGCCAGACGGCATAGTTCCTCCGTCCGGCCTACTACTGAGTTGGCGTTCCACTGCAAGAGTCTGAGTGTGGCCCTAACCATACCTAGACAGTACAGCCATAAGGCACTCTATTAAGGACTGATTACAGTCCTTGAGAGATTTTGTCTGGAGCAGGCGTGGCAAGACCATCATAATGTCTGGCAGGACATCCCTCACTGTCATTTGTGACAGGAAATCTATGTCGGTACTCTCCTTCGGGGTGGCCGGTTTTGGTTTGCCGCTGAAGGCGCCTTTTGGTGGGGCGCGGGGCCTCAGGGGCCGCGGTTTCCTTAAGTGCCTGCTTGGCCTTCCCAGCCGGAGCAGGCTTTGCCTTCCCCGCCGGTGCCGGCTTGGCCGCAGCCTTTCGTTTTGCCACCTTTTTGGTGGTAGCCGCCGGTTTTGGCTTGGCGGGTGTTGGGGATTGGTTTTCCCCCACCGGCGGCCGTCAACTGTCGCGGGCTTTTTAATTCCCTTGACCTTATTGACTTGCTCCTTATAATAGGGGCAGCCCCTGTAATTTACACTTAACACATTGCTGGGCTCTTCGGCAGTAATTCGACGAGTGCCCAAATTTTTGGCATCTTGGCATCTCACGAAGGGGCGGCCCCCCTCGTGACACAAAAGCAGTCACTCCGACCTTGCAGTAAAAAATACTGCTAAGGTCATAAATTGTTCGGGCATTAGGGGTCCTTTTCAGGGCCACTAGGCAGGTTGGGGTTTCCCGACCGTCCCTGGTGAGGAGCTTCTTCACCGAAGTCACCTCAAATCCAAGGGAGATCAGATCCTCCCTTACTTCCTCCGGGGTAGCCCAATAGGGGATTCCCCGTATTACTACTTTCAGCTCCCTGTCCTTCGGGAGCTGAAAGGAGTGGAAGGCAATTCCCTTTGAGTGCAGAAAGCTCTGAACCACCCGGTAGTCTGCCTCGCTGCCTAGCTGCAGCCTGATGGACAACCCGGTGCTTTGGCAACCAGGCGCCCCCCAATCATCGACTTTATGTCTCTGGACAGTGCTGGCCAGTCCTTTGGACAGTCCAGCATTATCGGCGGGATTTTCTCCCGCCTGACGGTAGTAGGCTGTGATGGGCCACCATCATCAGCCTGCGGGGTGGCGGCTGCAGCCCGCTACGGGCTCCGTCTCCATAGGAGGCGCGGAGTTTCTGGCGCTTCCTAGCGCCAGCCCCGCTTTTCTCTCCGCCATCGGACAAATCCGGGGGGGGAGAACGGGGTGGAGGTGGCCTTATTTTTCCTTCCATTCTAGGAAAAATAAAGCTACAAAAATTAAATTTAAAGAAAAATTTAAATTAAACTTAAATAGTCACTTCTTACAAACTACACTTCCTGTAATAAAACACCACACAAAGAAAAATGAAATTAGAAAGTTAATCTTTCCTTTTATAAAGAATAATTTAAAATTAAATTATTTTATATAAGTTCACAATAGACCTATACAAACTTTGTATATGCTATTAAAAATGTATTATTAAAGACTTAACAAAGTTCAATTTACATAATACAAGGAATCAGTAGAAATAAAAATCTATTATAATTTTATCTGAATGAAGACAATGGCCTGCTATGCAGGCAGATACGGCCCGGCGGGTATCCTAACGGCACTCCTTTACATGGTCAGCCAGGTAGCCAGTTGTCCAGGTATAGAATACTGCAGAAACCGGTCCAAGTAGCACTGCACAGAGACACACTATAAAACACAACCTTCCACTACAAGAGCCAAGGATCCCTGACAGGGATCCTTGTATCAGACCCCTGACAGGGATCCTTGTCAGGCCAGCCGGGCCTGGCACTGTAGAGCCGGCTTGTATAGTCTAGGTAGGGCCGAGTGAACTGTAAAGAGCCGAGTGCATCCGAAGGGAGCTGTGTGAACTGTGAAGAGCCGCTAGATCGTCAAGAGCAGAGTGCATCCGAAAGGAGCAGAGTGAATGTAACATATTTACGTTTTGTTCTTTTTTTATTTTATTTTTTTTTTAAACATTATACACATGAAATAATACATTGTTAAATCTTAATAAAAAATCAATACAAAAGTCGTAAATAAAAACCAACTGAGCATATATTTATATGTACGTTGAATGGAATGCATAAATTTCAGTGTATGAAAATATTTCTTATTTATAATTGAAATATCCATTAGATCGAAATACTGTTAAATTTTAGATGAAAATAAGTCAAATACCAAACAAGTTGAATTAACTTATAACTGCTTTACGCATTGGCGTAAACAGAAACATTAATTGAATTTTAGCTTAATTTAAATCAGAGTTATGTAAATTTTTAAATAGATTTGTCAGTAGGAGAAAGGGGAAAAAAGTTGTTCTTATTTTTTCCTACTGATAATAATATGATAAACTTGTAAAAAAAATAATGTAATTGTAAAAAGTATAATAACTAATTCCTAACTGATGACAGATTTTACGGTAAATACTAAAACATAGGAAAACAAGTAGTTGGTTTGCAGTACTCAGAAGCGGGATAAGAATGAAATTCTAAAATATTAAATTCTAAAGAAACTGAATAAACCTTTAGTGATTGTTATAATGACAACAGAATATCATTTCATTTGTAAAGTAAAGAACTATTATTAGTCTAGTGTGAAGGAGAAAACTAGCTATGATATAAATAATTTTATAACAGAAAGCTTAATTCCAATTAATTACAAACCCATATATAAACATTTAAAAATGAAGGTTGCATTATACATCTAATTTTTTTATTTATTTTCAAGTTAACCTCTTTCTCATATTTTTGTAATTATGAAGCTGGTTCAGTTAACACAGATTTTATTAGGTTTTCTATATACGAATTACATAATTGTGTATATGTAATTATTGCATTGTGATGATGTGGTTGTTTGTTACTTCAGTTTTTGTAATTTTTCTTTAAAATTTTGATGTTCCAGTTAATTCATATTAACAAAACTTTTTTGAGGAACATTAAGAAATGACTTACAAGGATATTAACCTAATATCCGTATGTACTTTTCACAAGCTTAGGATTATCATGTGAGAATACATCAGTCAAATAATTATAAATAAAAATCAGATAACACTGAATAAAAACCAGTTGATTAATTTTTCCTCGATGATGATCTTTTTTAAGTGTTGTACACCATAAGAGTTGTAATTTAATAATTTTCTTTAGTGAAGAGTGAATAAATTTTTTATGAGTTTTGGAACATTGAAGGGAGCACCCAGTTTTTTCAGCTGTTCGATTAATATTGGACATGGTACCAAAGCTTTAAGCAACACTAGGGCCAACACCATGTCAGGATTTGATGGAGAGAAAGGCATATCCTTAAAGGTATAAACATGCACATTTCCATCTTCATCTCCGACGCACATGTTATTGCCACATTCTGAAAAAACCATTGATGTATTCAACTTGCCATTGGGGTTCACAATGACTGCTTGTGGAAGATTTATTTTTCGGCTGATATCCCACAATTCAATATTATTTCCTGTTATACCTGCTATTATTGTGGGATGATTATGAAACCAACAAGCTGATTCTATTGATAACATCCCACTGATCATTGTCAAAAGAGGTGTAAATATACCATCTGCCCATACCCTGATATACCAATCTGCTCCACAGGTCAGGAATATTTTAGAGCATGCTGGGTGAAACTGAATTGTATAAACGGGTCCATTATGAGCCAAGAACATTTCCATGTGTTGGTGTGCATCACGAAGACTACATTTGTATACTGCCCCTTCATCACTGCCTAAAAAGTACTCATTGGTATCTTTAGGATTCAGTGCAATGCACAATACTGCAGGATGTGTTACCAAAGGAAGAACATAAGGTAGGCATCGCTTTGGATGACTGATACCCTTAACTATTTCTTTCAT
The DNA here is from genome assembly GCF_047948215.1 of Lycorma delicatula. Classification (NCBI taxonomy): domain Eukaryota; kingdom Metazoa; phylum Arthropoda; class Insecta; order Hemiptera; family Fulgoridae; genus Lycorma; species Lycorma delicatula. The sequence goes on along the minus strand of NC_134455.1, from coordinate 160,453,157 downwards.
TTTTGATATTCTCATTACCATTTTTTTCTCATGCAAATGTGCTTTTGTATACTCAAAAACAGAGCCATCTGCTTTGCATTCAATCACCCTTTCTTTATTTATTTCAGGTTTGAATAACCAGGCTACTTGCCAAACAGGATAAATTAATGTTGTTTTTGGAGATAAACTTTCTGCAACCACTTTTATCCCTTGATGTCTGGTGATATTTATTAAACTTACTAAACCAGAATAGAATGCAATAGCTAAGATTGATGGGTGTGATCTACCAAAGCGTACACATGTTACTGGATGTTGAAATTCATATTCTCTTTCAGGATGTGCCAGATTTTTATTGTTCCATATACACACAAGACCACTTTTTCTTTCAGTAAATGAGTACTTTCCATACCCAACTGCCAGTATATCTGGTTGGAGAATATTCCAAGACATAGAAGTAACAGTTTTTCCTTTTGTTTTATCTGTCTTCAGACTCCAAAGTCGTTGCAAATTGTACTTATATTCTATATCAGGTTTTAAAGGATCTGATTTTAGAAGATCATGGAATATCAGTTGCCTGTGCATGGCATTGTTACTTAGCAGTAAGCGTTCCATTATCATTCCAGTCCTGAACCAGTTTAATCTATCAACCTTGAAATTTTTCATTATTATTATTGGTTTGTATTGTGACTTTATTTCTGTAAAAAATATCTCAGGTATTTTACCAACATATTTCTTCTCTAATGTAGTTACAGTTTTTATTTTCATTTCCTCTATAGTATCATAAAAATACCAGTTGGAGATGTAAGAGTAACTATTAGCCCGTAGCTTTCTGGATAATTGAGTTTCTTTGGTCCTCATTGTTGAATGCTTCATGTCTGTTTGAACATAATTGCTGACTGTTTTTCTGAGTCTTTTATTCAAATGTATTTGTAATTCATTAGATTTTGCAATCTCTTTTCCTTCTCTATCTTCAACTGATGATGCTCTTGAAATAATATTCATTAAAATTATTTCTGGAGTTTCCATTATTCTCAGTGATATGCTTCCTTTGTTTAAGGGTGCTTCTTTTGGGTAAACAAGGTAGTACATAGAGGGAGCTAGTAGAGAATAGGAGTCATAATCAATCCCCATGATGCTGCTATATAAATCTTCATCATATGGTTTAGTAATATTTCTGTCAAAACTAAGAGATGCTCTTGAAGGAACACCTACTACTGCATAATCAGGATTGAATTCATCTGACTTTTCATCTGAAAATCTAAACATAAGTGGATTTTTTATCCAGTTTGGATCTCCTGGTTTGACAGCTGGTTTAGGTGTGAGATCTATCTGTTCATCCATAACTAAAAACGGTCTGTTCAGGTATTGCGTCATCTTTATGCATCTATTTAAATGTACTGTATATTTGTTGGGTCTAACCAACAAATCTCTTATTACATGGATATTTGTTACTCTTATATTTTTCTCTTCATATTCTCCTTTAAAAAACTTTTCAATCTCATGTGATGATGGTTCTAACTCATTTTTTTGTAGCCCTGCTTCATCTTTTATATGAAGATATTCATTTTTCTTAAAAATGTCTACTGGAATACTCTGTGTTCCTTTTCTGGATCTTTGTTCCTTTGGCAATTGAAACTTTTGTTTTAATTCTAATAGTTTTGTATTTATGTGTCTCTTTGAAGAATTTGATTTTTCATTCCTTTTATTTGATAATGACCTATTACATACTGACAAATTGTTTTTTTGCAGTTGGCATTTTTGCTTCCTTTCAAATGAAACTGATTTTACTGTTGTTTCCAGATTACTTTGGGGAGAGCTGGATATTTTCTTTTCATTATTTTCTGATAATGGGGTTAATTTAGGCAATGTTTTTAATTCATCCCTTTTGTCTTCTTTCACTGGCATATAATTTACACTGTTTTTATCAATGTTTTTTGAATTTATGTAAGACGACATTTTTATTATTTTGTTTTTTTAGAGTATTTCCATTATTAATTCTATATGTCTTCCATACCTCTTTTAAAAGCAGCAAAATTATTTAAAAATATAACCTAGCACATCATTTATATAGCAACAACATAAAGCACTTTTTAAATTGGGTTATGTGACTGTAAGAATAATAAAAAAAAACCTCTAAAATTATGATGTATTAGAAATTAGTAAAATTGAAAAAAAAAACCATCTGATTTTGTGAGAACATATGTTCTCATAAACAAAAGTGTACTAAATAAAATATATCATTCATACTTTTTATGAATAAAAATAAATATTCCTTGTATGACAAAAAAAAGTTTTCCTACTTAAATGCATTTAAGTTCCTACATGTTATTTATGTTTAAACAGAGCACACTAAATGATCCGAATAGTTTACATCACATTTGTTTTAAAAAAAAATGTTTGGTTAGAATTACAATAAATATATATATATATAAAAACACACACATATACTTACACATATACTTATTATTCAAGCCTTGCTTAACCAGAAATATTGTAACTACTTTGGTTTACATACATTTATAACCATATAAGAGAATTTCTTTTCATAGTTGCTACATATAGACTGAAAGTTAGAAATAACGTAAGTGTAAATAATACTACACTAGTCATGACACTTGTCAGTAAAAATTATGTTTTGAGATTAAGCTAGTAACTAAACAAGTGCTCTTCCACATGGGGGTTAAAACCTTCCCTACCAAACTTCATTGTTAGAAAAATGCATCTACTAATAAATACATAATGTCAGCAATCAAGACTAATGGGATCATAATAAAGAGAAGTATTTATATACATATATGTGCACAAATTTTTGCTTAATAGTTGCATTTTGTTTCTTCTATATATTTGGCCAAATGCAAACTAATAAAGTTATATCAGACTATTTATTAATTAATTCTTAACAAAAAAGCAGACTCAATTACTGAAAAATGTTTTAAAAACTCATATCATGATGCTTTCAGTCTCTTCTTATTAATGACTGGTACTCTGTTAACAACTAAAGTTTAATTTTCACTGTCAATCATTATGGAAAAAAATATAGTTAATAGTTTACTGATATAAAGTGATTATGTAAAATATTTATTATCATTTTGCATGGTTTTACAGATCATCTTTCTTGAACTCTGACACAATATTCATGTTAACATACATGCGCGCACACACACACACACACATGTATGTATATATATATTATTTTTTTTTAGGAAATTTAATGTTTTTAACATAAAATTTTAATCATTACTGATATCATTTAATTAGTTAAATTATTAAAAAATAAATATTAATATGAAGCATAAAATTTACTAACTCCTTGGAAGTGATGGTCATATAGAATTAACATCATACTTCTCTCTCTTGTATGCAGATTGTTTCAAAAGAAAGGGGGAGAATTTCAGAATATGTTCTACTATTAAGATAAAGATAAAAGTTAATCTATCCTCGTCACCACAATGCGCACAGAGTGAAGCATATTGACAGAACTTTGCCCAGTGACCAAATCTACAATACTTAAAATATCTCTAAAATAAAGATAAAAGTTCAGATAAACACTGATATGGAAATGTTTAAATTTTGAGTTATAGCTTGCAAAAACGTTTGCATGATTTCTGCTCCAAAAATAAAATAGAGCCGTGCTGAAATCCTTGGAATTTAAATTAAGGTATAAATTTAATGGTTTCGTATGGTTTTTGATCTTAAAAATTTATTAAAATAGATCTCAGAACTGCAACTCTTCTAAATTTTGATAAAATTATTGTAAAGCACAAAAAATTGGTGTCACAAAACCCAATCTTTTAGGTTTCATGTACAACTTCATAACATAATAATTTAGCTTTATTATATTGCCAGTAAACAGTAAAAAAATTATATTTGTGACCCAAGTGCACCAACAAAACCATTGGGAAACCCATGCCCTCTAAGCACTGCTTAAATTAATGGCATCTTGCTTAATAATGTTGAGTGCCTTTTCTAAGTCACTCATATTCACCACTACTCCCTTTCCCAACACAATATATCTTTCTTATTACGTCATGTAACATAAAATAATTAGCAAAACATCCACTGCCAGACATAAATTCCTTTTGAGAAGGTGTCAACTCAACTTTCCTTTTGGTACTATCTCAAGAAGATGCATACACCCACAACACAGTGTAAATAATATGAAACTTATGGTAAAAGACTTTTATAATGTCCCTGGATCTTTAAAGTCCTTCTTAGGCTTGAAAATAAATGTAGTCCTATATATTAACTTTGGCTTACCAGAAATTTTCATGGCTTACCTTGGAAGAAATCATACAAAAAGAGATCGACGCACTTGAAAAGCACGAAACCTAGCAGTCAGCAAGTTTACCAAAAGATACCAAGCCAATAAATTCACAATGTATTTTTAAAGTTAAATCTGATGTTATTAAAAAGGCTTGCTTAGTAGCTGAAGCATTTCAAGAATAAATGTCTTCTGATTAATGTGCTCCTTTCGCACAACTTCCTGCAATAAGAATACTGTTGTCCGTTGCATTACAAAAAGGTTGGGATTTTAGACAACCAGATATTCCATCAGCAAATGGAAAACTAGATATGGAAGTACACATCAAATTACCCGAAGGAATGTGTTACCTAAGTAGTGCCTTAAAGCTAAATTAAACTTTATATGGACTATGTTCTGCACCCAGAAAATGGAATGAAGGATTCAATGAAGCCGTATCAAAATACGGATTAGTCAGATGGTTAAAGATCATTTAATTATTCCTTGTACAATGTAAAAATACATAAATACATATTTACTTGTATGTGTTGATGGCATCATAATTGCTGGTGTTCAGTGTGAGTGCAATAAAAATAATAAAGTTCTTAAAGTATGAATTCCAAGCCAAAGATTTTGGGATTATAAAGAATTTTTTGGGACAGAAATTACAACTGAAAAGGAATGTATTACCATATCTCAAGAAGAGTTTATACAAAAGGTAATAAGCAACTTTGATATGGAAAATTACAAAACATCTAGCACACCTATGGAATATAATTTTCAAGCAGATGTTACATAGCCAGTACACAAAAATCTTCCCTGTAGAGAATTGGTTGTTTTACTGATGTATTGAGTGTAAGCAGACCAAATATAGCATTAGTACACCAGTTTTGAGTAGATATTTGGATAAGTCAACTAAACAGTTATGAAAAGCTACTTGTGCTACTTGAATGACACCAAAAATTTGTGTTTGACATTTCATTGAGGACAAGATATCAGACTTATCACATATTCAGATGATGACTAGGTAGGTGGATAAAAACAGCTGACTGGACAGTGAGTAGACTGCCCACAGATAGAAAAGGCATAACCCGCCAGGTTGGTCTACTGATAATGCGTCTTCCCAAATCAACTGATTTGGAAGTCGAGAGTTCCAGCGTTCAAATCCTAGTAAAGACAGTTATTTTACATGGATTTGAATACTAGATCGTGGATACCGGTGTTCTTTGGAGATTGAATTTCAATTAACCACACACCTCAGGAATGGTCGAACTGAGACTGTACGACTACACTTCATTTACACCCATACATATCATCCTATGAAGGATGTACCTGTACAGTAATTCCTTGAGGCTAAACAGAAGAAGAAAGAAAGAAAGAGTGGATTTATCTTATATCATTGTGGTAGACTCATCGCAGATAGAAAAAGCATGAATGGATTTATTTTATATCAATGTGGTAATCCTACCTCTTGGTATTCATGTGTGAAGTATCTCGCAGTCAGAATATATAGCCTACGCAATGGAAGTTGTCTACATTCAAAGGATTTTACTGGATTTAAAATGTGAATCTAAAGTTTCTTTAGATAAAATTTCATTTTATTAAGGGCATTATCTCTAAAAGGTTAATAAAGTTAAAATATATCGAAACTAATAATAATAATGTTGATATTTTTACTAAAACTTTGTGCATTATAAAATTTCTGAAAAACTTGACATATTGTAATATTTTTTAAATCAAAAAAATTGAGAGAGTGTGAGAATATTGCAATTTGTACAATTTAAAATGATGATCTGTATGCATGGACACACACACACAAACCTATTATACTTTTTGTTTTACTTCTCTTCCCTTAAGTATTACTAAATTATGATTCAGTATTCACAACTACAATTTTGTTTGCCTTCATAATCCTCATATAACTTAATTATTTGTCATTTATTGCTTCAGGAAATTCTTCTATTAACTAAATAAATTAATAAACTTTTAACTATTATTCTCCTCTATAAGCATGTCCAACATTATACATAATTTTGTGATAAATCTAGTTTATCTTTAACCCAACTAGGATTGGCCTCTAGCCAAGCCATCTAAGTAAGTTGTTTCACTTGTCAGCTTTCACCTCCTCATTGGGCATTTGTGGTAAGCCGGGTGGTGACAAGCCGTCATCTCATCAGGCATGGTGGCTTGTATTTTCACCACTAATAAGGTTGTTTGAATCCTACATAAGTGAACCTTCCCTGAAATCTTCAGCATACAATGGCCGGAGCGCATGGCTCATGGTCCTTTCAGGAACAGCAAATGCAAATCATAACTCCTTATTTTTTGTAGTGCTCGTTCGTTAGCAATACTAAGCTGAGTGCAACGAACATATTGTAATGTGTTTGCCTTCCTCAGGGAGGAGGCCAGGCCTTTGCAATTCACCTGATGCACTCATGTGACTGTATACATTGGTACCAGATCATGCCATACTTAATGCAGGACTATTGAAAAACTACAATAAGATGACTTACTGGAGAGCACCACTAGGTTGTTTCTACCACTGGCAATAAAAAAAGCATTGAGCAATGCTGACGCTGTTAATATGCCGTAGAATATTATGAATAATGTCCTGACACCTCCTAGCCATCAATATTCGAGATGGTGAGTCTCAGTTTTCTAAACTGTTATTATTAATTATAAAATTGAGAAATAAAATATAAATAAACAATAAATGCAATATATATTTTAGAATGATTTTTCTAAAGTCAAGACCCATATTCCTATGTTCAAATATATTGTATTTTTATAATAAAAAACCAACTTGAACAACCAAGTACAGAATTACAAAATAAATTATATGACCTTACCTTATTTTTTATTCCAAAGCACTTTTGCAGGATCCTGATTTCAATTGTATATATTTATTTAAAATAACATTTTTTTTTTGTCTTCAGTCATTTGACTAGTTTGATGCAGCTCTCCAAGATTCCCTATCTAGTGCTAGTCGTTTCATTTCGGTATACCCTCTACATCCTACATCCCTAACAATTTGTTTTACATATTCCAAACGTGGCCTGCCTATACAATTTTTTCCTTCTACTTGTCCTTCCAATATTAAAGCGACTATTCCAGGATGCCTTAGTATGTGGCCTATAAGTCTGTCTCTTCTTTTAACTATATTTTTCCAAATGCTTCTTTCTTCATCTATTTGCCACAATACCTCTTCATTTGTCACTTTATCCACCCATCTGATTTTTAACATTCTCCTATAGCACCACATTTCAAAAGCTTCTAATCTTTTCTTCTCAGATACTCCGATCGTCCAAGTTTCACTTCTATATAAAGCGACACTCCAAACATACACTTTCAAAATCTTTTCCTGACATTTAAATTAATTTTTGATGAAAACAAATTATATTTCTTACTGAAGGCTCGTTTAGCTTGTGCTATTCGGCATTTTATATCGCTCCTGCTTCGTCCATCTTTAGTAATTCTACTTCCCAAATAACAAAATTCTTCTACCTCCATAATCTTTTCTCCTCCTATTTTCACATTCAGTGGTCCATCTTTGTTATTTCTACTACATTTCATTACTTTTGTTTTGTTCTTGTTTATTTTCATGCGATAGTTCTTGTGTAGGACTTCATCTATGCCGTTCATTGTTTCATCTAAATCCTTTGTACTCTCTGCTAGAATTACTATATCATCAGCAAATCGTAGCATCTTTATCTTTTCACCTAGTACTGTTGCTCCGAATCTAAAATGTTCTTTAACATCATTAACTGCTAGTTCCATGTAAAGATTAAAAAGTAACGGAGATAGGGAACATCCTTGTCGGACTCCCTTTCTTATTGCGGCTTCTTTCTTATGTTCTTCAATTGTTACTGTTGCTGTTTGGTTCCTGTACATGTTAGCAATTGTTCTTCTATCTCTGTATTTGAACCCTAATTTTTTTAAAATGCTGAACATTTTATTCCAGTCTACGTTATCGAATGCCTTTTCTAGGTCTATAAACGCCAAGTATGTTGGTTTGTTTTTCTTTAATCTTCCTTCTACTATTAATCTGAGGCCTAAAATTGCTTCCCTTGTCCCTATACTTTTCCTGAAACCAAATTGGTTTTCTTCTAACACTTCTTCCAATCTCCTCTCAATTCTTCTGAACAGAATTCTAGTTAAGATTTTTGATGCACGATTAGTTAAACTAATTGTTCTGTATTCTTCACATTTATCTGCCCCTGCTTTCTTTGGTATCATTACTATAACACTTTTTTTGAAGTCTGACGGAAATTCCCCTTTTTCATAAATATTACACACCAGCTTGTATAATCTATCAATCGCTTCCTCAAAATTTTCCTTAACTTTCCTGTATGCTCCGTCTATTTTACCAATGTTCATTTCTCTTTCCACTTCTGAACACTTTTCTTTAATCCAGTCTTCTTACGCCAGTTTGCACTTCCTGTTTATAGCATTTCTTAATTGCCGATAGTTCCTTTTACTTTCTTCATCACTAGCATTCTTATATTTTCTACGTTCATCCATCAGCTGCAATATATCGTCTGAAACCCAAGGTTTTCTACCAGTTTTTATTCTGCCTAAGTTTGCTTCTGCTGATTTAAGAATTGCCTATTTTACATTTTCCCATTCTTCTTCTACATTTTCTACCTTATCTTTTTTACTCAGACCTCTTGTGATGTCCTCCTCAAAAATCTTCTTTACCTCCTCTTCAAGCTTCTCTAAATTCCACCGATTCATCTGACACCTTTTCTTAAGGTTTTTAAACCCCAATCTACATTTCATTATCACCAAATTATGGTCACTATCAATGTCAGCTCCAGGGTAAGTTTTGCAGTCAACGAGTTGATTTCTAAATCTTTGCTTAACCATGATATAATCTATCTGATACCTTGCAATATCGCCTGGCTTTTTCCAAGTGTATATTCTTCTATTATGATTTTTAAATTGGGTGTTGGCAATTACTAAATTATACTTCGTGCAAAACTCTATAAGTCGGTCCCCTCTTTCATTCCTTTTGCCCAGCCCGTATTCACCCACTATATTTCCTTCCTTGCCTTTTCCAATGCTTGCATTCCAATCTCCAACTATTATTAAATTTTCATCTCCTTTTACGTGTTTAATTGCTTCATCAATCTCTTCGTATACACACTCTACCTCATCATCATCGTGGGCGCTTGTAGGCATATAGACGTTAACAATCGTTGTCGGTTTAGGTTTTGATTTTATCCTTATTACAATGATTCTATCGCTATGCGTCTTGAAATACTCCACTCTCCTCCCTATCTTCTTGTTCATCACGAAACCTACTCCTGCCTGCCCATTATTTGACGCTGAATTAATTACTCTAAAATCACCTGACCAAAAGTCGCCTTCCTCTTCCCACCGAACCTCACCAAAAATAACATATCAAACATAATTTTTTTTTTTATATTAAAAGATTAAAATTACAATTATATATACAAAAACATATGAAGTCAATTAAAGAAAGTAACAATGTACATATAAATATGTCATAATTAAAAAATTAAATAAAATAGAAAATTTTACTATGTAACCTGACCAGCCAGGTTTAATCTTTATGTAAAAAAAAATTATATTTGATATGTAATTTTATATAAATATATCTTATCCCACTTTCGCGGGATGTGGGATCCTGCGAAAGTGCTTTTGGAATAAAAAACATAGGTGAAGTGTCATTTCTTTTACATTGTTTACTTTTTAACTCTGTACTTGGGTTATTCAAGTTGGTTTTTGATAATAAAAATACAATATATTTTACAACAGATATGTCAGATGTCTATTGAACTTTGCACACATTCAATAGACCAATAAAAATTACACACCAACTTGTTTCTACAGTTAACAATCATTAGGATGCCAATAAGTCTGATTGGTAATATCGAATACTCTGGTCTATCAAATATATTGAAAAATTGTAATTTAAATTTATATATATTGCTCATTAGGGTGAGTCTCTTGTTCTTAATTTGATCACTAAGCAGTTATTACATGGGACACTAGGCTTCAAAGGAGGAATTGGACATGAAACTCGACAGCAAGTGCCCACAAGAAACACCTGGCACTCAGACGTTATAGCTACATTCAGGTTAACTGGAGCAGAAGTAAACACAAACCACTGACAATGCCAGCTATACATCCTCAGACTTAAGTTGTGAACCCCTAGCAGGCTTCAAAATTCACTGAGACACCCTGACTCCCATAGGGAAAACACCCGCCTTGTGACGATCCCTGTCGCCACACTACCCTCTTCATTGCTAGCTCTGATGTGCTTTACTGGAGGTCACCTTAGAGACCCTTTTAATCTGATTACATATCATAGTCAACAGTTCGGCCTCCATCAGGATGCCACTGATGCGAATGCCTCAGCAGACATTTACATCAGTGTGTCAATTCAACATTATTATCACCTTTGTTATAGGCTTCTTCCAAATTTTCACTTATCTACTCTAATTTGTAGCCCTCCTAACAAATTAGCCACTTTGTGAAAGCGTGATCTCCGAGCTTAACTTTAACATTGTAGAACATAAAATAATCATTTTCATAAATAAATTTTAAACTAGATTGCATTATCAAATATATTAATTCATTTGAATCTTCTAGAACATCTAAATTTCTGTTCTCATACAGCTCAAGTGTTAATCGCAAGAATGACAATTTTGTTCTACAAATAACCACATCCATTCCTTGATTTGTCAAAGACAATAAAGAAATTTAATTATGAAATTTTAATGAGAAACAAACACTAAAATCTCATCTGGTCCACTTTTGAGAATGAGACAACTCGTCCTCTCATACAACAACTCCATCACAGAGTTCTAACACAGTTTACCTCTATCCTGAAAATGAGTTGCTAAACTAACTGGGGTTCGATTCCAAAACGCCTATCTTGGTGAATTAGGTGCCCAAGAGAACCCCTAGCCCCACCTGGGTTGCTACTCTGTTCTGTTATCTAAGATGGGCCCATACACTACTCTAGGACTTTGTTGAATTTTATTTTATTTTTTGTTTATATTCTTTGTTTCGTTTTAAATTTACTTCTCTTTTTATTATTCAGACTGTAATTTTAGTTGTAAGTTTTTTTGTGGTATTTTGTTTTTGTTATTAGTTGTAAGTTTTGGTTTTTGTTTTTAAATATTGTAGTTTTTTAAAGTGTTTTAATGTTATTTTAGCTGTTTGCTTAGTTTTTTTTTATCATGTAGTATTTGTTACCTGTTATTCCTTTTTTTCTGGGGAAAGGGGGCAAGCATTTTTTGCCCCCCCCCAAAAAAAAATCAAATCCCTTCAGCCATTCTCTGCAGGGCCAGAAACCTAAGAAAGCCAACAACTACACATTCCATTCCCTTTGGGTTTTCCAATAAACTTGAAAATTTAAATCAGAATTAATTCTTTCATTTTCCCTACTACTTTAGGATGTTCAGCTTCATACTTTGGGCAAACATACAGAACAGGGTATGCATTTGCATCAACTCTATACTTCGGACCTGAGCTAATCAAGCAAATCTGCCAAACTTATTCCTAAAAGAAAACTGTGTACAATTGGGTAACTCACTTAACAACTTGTAAACCTTTCACATCCGGGAAAATACCTTGCGTGTAACAACATTCAGAATTCATTTCATCACAATCAATAATCATGGTTATCATGATGAATGACCATCGTAGTCATTCATTCCACCTGATTTGCTATGAATGGTAAACTTGGTCCTCCATTTCTCACAATGTGCCCAGAGGTGAGTGGGCCTACTTTTGGAATTATATCATAATTGTCACTCAATGGCATGGATATCAATAGGCTTAACACCAGCAATAACAAGGATTGCCTCACAAAAGATAGTTCTTTAGCCACCAATAACTGAAAGTATAAGATGTTTGGCTCTCAAAAGAATATTACAGTTGACTAGATGAAAAAGATTTATCTCTTTTTGGCATAATCAAGTTTTAAGTTAAACAAAGTCTAATTTGAACAAAAACAAACTTTGCAACAAGGATGCATTAGCAAAAAAGCAAAATATATTTCATACATATAAATACAGTATATCTAATACATACATTTGTTTTCTATTATTTAAGTATTCTACTTTTCAATTATATACATACAAAATGACACTTATTAATTAACATCAAAATAAACGTTTTTTTGTTTTTCCTTGAATTAATAAAGATTTACTATATTAGTATTATTTATATTTAAAATAATTTAAGAAATTATAATTAGGGACTTTTGTATACTATTTGATTATACAAGTGTATTAATTTTACTTTCTTGATTGTTAGAGTATCTACCAGACAGAGTATTTCAGATGGTAAAAAGTCCTCTTTTTCAGGGTTTTTATCTATCAATATCTTCAATTTCCCAAATCTGAAAGTGTCCTGCAAATGGCCAACACCATGTAGACACCTACTCTACAAAGTAATGGAAGCACTATAATACCTGTCCCAGTGGTGTGGAATTCAAGGTTCAAGAGTTGTGCTGGTATTTCTCTGCAGTGCAGGACAAAAAACACTTTTTCTGTGAGTTCAGCACAGATAAAGTAGGCTAAAACCAGATAACTGGTTGGGGATTGATTTTAGGATGAATGCCCCTAAATTGTAAAAAGTATGATTGATTAGAACTGCGCACAATAAGCCTCAGAATTGGATATCACAAATGGCTATTAAAAAATATTATGTAAAACTAACAAGAGATTTAGAACCTGGATATTAGAACGTTGTATTCTTCTGGTACTGCAAAAATACTACAAATGGAACTGAACAGATATAGGCTAATATTGAAAATGGTGGCTCTCCAAGCAATACAATGGCCAGATGAGGCACTGTATACTGTCAGACTTCTCCGTTGTGTATAGTGGGCCAAAAAATGGAGTACACAAGTATGGTATGAGAGTGGCAATTAGTAATTGCTGTTAATAGCTTGATCAGCTTTGAAGCAATAAGCAAGAGAATCTGTTACATTCAGTTGGTTACGAGGGAGATTCAGGAACATATCAATTATTATTAGTTACTGTGCCCTGATGAAGAAATAAAGTGTTTTTTAATACCTTAAACATAACTGTGATAAAAATCCCTAAATATGATTTAAAATTACTGATTTGAGATGCTAATGCAAAAGTTGGAAATGAAAGAACATGGAAACCATTCATGGGAAGACGTAGCCCGTAGCCTACACAAGGAGACAGATGAAAATGGACTGAGACTGGCATTGTTTGCTGTTGCAAAACATCTAAGGATAATGAGTACTTTTTTTTTCATAAGAACATCCAAAGACAATCATGAAGTTTTCCAGATGGGAAGAAAAAGAACCAAACTGATCATGTACTGGTGGACAGCAGACATCAAAGCACTAGTGACCGATGTCAAGGCATTGAGAAGAGCAGAAATAGACTGTGACCACTACTACATCGTAGTTAAACAGAAGCAGAAAATGGCTAAGTGCAATAATAGGAAAGCACCTAATCAATATACAATAGATATGAGCCTCATACCAGATCCAAATAAAATTGCACAATACAAAGTAAAAATTAGAAACAGATTTAGTGAACTGGAGAGCAATGAAGGGTGTGAGAGATGTGAAGCGGATATGGGGAAAAACAAAAGCTATATTGGAGGCAGGAGAAAAGGCACTAAAGACAGAAAGGAAGGGAAATAAGAATAGGTTTAATGAGGAGGTACAGAGGGTAGTGAAGCAAAAGCAGATTGAAAACTGCAATAGTCTCCAGAATGGGATATGTGGAAGTCAACAAAGAAGTAAAGAGCATCATTTGTAAACAAACGCACAACTTTCTGAAAGAACAAATTGCTAAAGCAAAAGAGGGCAATAACAAAAATAAGGAAAGAGATTTCAACAAGACTGTGCATTTTTCCTGAAAGATATTTATACCTAAAGTAGGAATGGTAAAACACAAGACATAATAAGATTATAATTAACAAAGGAAAATTTGCAAGTATGGAAGAAACCTCATTAAACTTGTAAAATATATCTACTGAAGGAAATGTGACTTTAAAGAAGTGACAGAAGACTTGGTCCAGATACAAGTGAAAGAACTCAAAATAGTCGAGGTGATGAAAGCTTTAATCAGACAATGAATGGAAGGGCCCCAGGGAAGGACAATCAATCCATTTATAGAAGAGGAAATAGGGGAGAGCACAAGGCTGGTTTTAGGAAGGGATCCACTGTGGACCAGATATTACAGCAGATAAGAAGATGCTGGGAATTCAATGTTAAACCCATTTGCTATTTGTAATTTCTCAAAGGGGTATGACTGCATATCAAGGAAAGCAATCTGGAGGGTAATGGAGGAAGCAGGTGTGCCAGATAAGTTGGTAAGGCTCACAAAGATGTGCATTGAGAGGACAGAGTGTGAAGTTAGAATCCATGGTTGCACAGCTGAAAGTTTCAACAGGTACTGGGGTTAAACACGAAGATATCATGACCCCAGCCGTCCTCATCCTTGTCCTGAACAAGGTGACCCAAACAAAGATGAATACTGAAATAACAACTGAAAAGAAAATAAGGATGTTAGCTTTTGCTGATGATACTGCTCCAATTGGAGCAAACAAGGGAGAAGTAAAGATGATCGTGGAAGGAGTGAGCAAGGTGAGATTTACTCATAAAAATGCAATATACGGTGTTATCAAGATAGGAAAATAATAAACAGGAACTGGAAGTAAACAACATGGACTTCAAGAAAGTATGCAAATTTAAATACCTTGGGCTATAGTTACCAACAACAATAATATGGAGGAGGAAATAACTACCAGAATTAAGACATCTTGTAGGTGCTGGAAAGGGTTGAATGGGACCCTTAAATCCCACATACTGTTCAAAAACGACTAAAATTTGAGTGTACAAAACAATCATTAGATTGGTACACACATATGGGGTCAACAAAAAGAAAGGAGTCATGACTTCAGTCCTTCGAAAACAGAGTACTGAGGAAAATATATGGTCCAGTCAAAGAGGATGGTAGAAATAGGAACAACAGGGAACTGAGGTAAGTATATCAGGAGGCAGGTGTGATCTGTGATAAAAAGTGGGTGATTGAGCTGGCTGGGACATGTTCTACAATGATGGAGTGAACAGGAGGTGGTGAAAGCAGTACTGAATGGCCAGATGATGGATACAAGACCATTAGGGAGACCCAAAATGAGATGGAGAGATGGCATTGGTTAGGACCTCTGGCAGGTGCGGACAACAGAGGAAATTATGTAGGATAGAGGAAAATGGAGGCGTATCATGCATGAGGCTATGAACCAACAGATGGCTTGAAAGACTACAGAATCAATCTTCAAATCTAAAAATAATAAAATGTAAGTTACAAAAGTCTACATTAATCGAAGTATGTTTCCACTGGGTACTATCTGACTTTATATCTCAAGAATGGTTTAATCCCTACTTCATGAAATCTGGCTGGCAACTTGTGTACAGAGAGATTAAGTGTATAAAGTTTTGAAACAATCAGATGGGATAGGAAGATATTAAGAGAGGACTGTACATTGAAGAGGGTGGGACTTTCTAAAAATTTTATTGACATTATCCTGTTGCTTTTCAAAAAAATATTCACTGAAACTTTGAAAAAATATCATAAAAGCATCTGTATTTCTAAAAATTCTATATTAAAAATTGTGTTGTAATTAAAATACTATATGGTTAAAACAATGGAATTACGCATAAAATGTTTTTTGCTGCTGCAGTGAGTATTCATTCTCTGTAAAATACAGGTTGCATCAGAATGAAGTCCCACATTTTACATGTTAATAAAATAAAAATTGTAAAAGATATGAAAAACCTTTTATTTTTGAAAAGCACATATAGTGAAGTTTTGTTTACTGTTTAAAAATTAAAGACATTCAAATGGCTGCTATCACGAGCGACACTCATTCGAAGCTT
This sequence comes from Lycorma delicatula, assembly GCF_047948215.1. Classification (NCBI taxonomy): domain Eukaryota; kingdom Metazoa; phylum Arthropoda; class Insecta; order Hemiptera; family Fulgoridae; genus Lycorma; species Lycorma delicatula. The sequence continues at coordinate 160,437,033 of NC_134455.1, read as the reverse complement.
TTCCAGGAAGTTTTGCATCATTCTTTCCAGCATACATTGAGGAATAATGATGGCAACTTCTCATAATATGTCCTTAAGTTGTTCCAAGGGTTTGAGGCCAATGTTTGTAAACTCACCTTTTGAATAATCCAGAAAACAATTGCAGGGGCTTTTCAGATGACTAGAAACATTTCTTACAAAATTGTATGAGAGCAACGAATGGTGTGAGCTGTGGCCCTGCCCTGTTGAAACCTCTGATTCATCTTCATCAAATTCTATAAATTGGGCCCAGAGAAAGTTTTCCAACATGATATAGTACCAGTCGAAAGTAAAAGTAAGTGTCATGGCAACCTCTTAAAAAAAAAGGGCTCACAGTGCCCAAAATGGACAAAGTGTACTATATGGTCACTTTCGAGCTGTGAAGAGGTCTTTAGTGAAGCTATTACGGGTTTCCAGATTGCTAAAATATTGAAAATTTTGCTTGTTTACGATGCCTGAAAGATGGAAATAATCTTCAATCCAATCTTCAATTCAACACAATTAAAAACAATAAATTATGATTTTTAGTACTTAAATTATACATCATTTAAAGCTTACATAAAAAATTACGATAGTAATTTTTAACTTTTATTAAACCTAATGTTTATTGATATATAAATATAATTTATACTTTAAAAAAAGTTATAAAAATAAGATAAAAAAAAAAAACTAGTTTTTTCTCTGTTTATATATACATTTAGATACAGTCTTATTATTTTGAAGGACTTCAATTCAGTTAAAACAACAAAATTTTAAAAATTATACTTCAATAATCAACTAATACTATTACGAAATAGCCCTTTAAGAAACTCAATTCTATCTTCATCCTTTGTTTCATTAGTTCTTTGAATTTCATCATTTGTCTTGCGTTGTTTATATTGCATTACAGCAGAATTAGAATTGAAATCCATTTGTTTCTGATGTTTAAGTTTCTTCGTTTGTTTTTCACTAAGTTCAACACTTCGAGAGAAATGGTTTGCTTCTCTTTTTGCTTGTGCAATTTCTGTTCTCATTCTTTGTTTATAGACTGCCCGTTCATATTCTAATCTTTCACTTAAATGAATCCATTTAAAACTGAAAAAAAAAAAAATCAAAAAATTTTCTTAAAATTGTGATTTGTTATAAATTTTATCTTGTTAACTTTCTCAGAATAGTTAATCTTTCTTAATTTTACTGTTTATTGTTTTCTTATGTTTCAAAAGACTTCTTTTTTGGTTAAAATATCTTTTGTCAGGTGGGAATAAAGAAAAATGCAGAGTTGGAATACTATTTTTAGTTAATATAGAATTTTTGGATAATAATAATGTAAGTAAACAAAATTAGGAAAATTAATGCATTTTAATCATGTTATTAAAAAAGTTAGAAAAAATCTAATACTAGATTGTGGATACCGGTGTTCTTTGGTGGTTAAGTTTCAATTAACCACACACGTTTCAGTAACGGTCAACCTGAGACTACATTTCATTTGCATTCATTTATATCATCCTAATTCATCCCCTGAAGTAATACCTTACGTGGCTCCAGAAGCTAAACAGAAAAAGAAAAAACAAACAAACCTAGTTAGTTTATTTGACACATATTTAAATTTTGATGAGTTTGTTTAATGCATTTCAGTGACTTTTGCCCAGTTGGCTGCCTCTTCACTGCAGACTTCCCAAGGATACTAAAATTTTTGTATAATAGTGTTATTACATCAGATTTAAGTAATAGCATTATGGGATTACATTGAGAAATGGGAATTCTATTCATATCTATGGAATCAGCAATACTGTTTTTATAAAAAACTTATGAATAACATTTTGATAAGTGAAAATTTTGGGCAAAATAGTGGTGAAACTTGTTAGATGCAGCCAAGTTTGTTTTACTATAATTATTATAAGAAACAACACATTTATACATACACAGTTTTTCATCATGTAGCTTACAATTAAGAAAAAAGAAGTCTCCTCTATATAAAAATTAAATCAGAAACAACTCTCAATTAAATATACTATCACATATTAAATAAAATGATCTAGCTCTAGAAATTAAAGTGATTACAGCCCTGTACTTCCTGAATGCTTAAACTGGAAAATAAATTTTCTAATGTAATATTATGCTTTTAACTATAATTTTTCAAACCAATAGAAATTAACCATTTTTATTATAACAGGTATTGCAAAAGAGAACGTTGCTTTAAGTCACACAGGACAAAGATAACAATAATACTTTCATAAGTCAAGTAGCAATCATAGAGATAAAAAAAAAGTCAAAAAAGAGTGTTTACAATGAATTTCAAGCTAAAATGTATTACATGTTACTGGTTTTTCACCATATAATTATAATTTTTTTTTTATTCTCTTTTATAAATAATTAACCAACCACACTCAAATTATTGTTATTATTACGTATAACCCAATTTGCATACGTTGTGAATAATATCATTATGTTGTGAACAAAATGGACTTGCATTCACTTCTATTTATATTCACTATAATCTACTACAACTAATGCTTACTTATGATGATAGGTATTGGCATTAACAATCATCAACACTTTTACTAGTGGTATTTCTTAATTAATTCAATGAGGGTATTGATTTCAGTTACTATTTGTATTCACAATGAAAATATGTTTAAAACTATCCTTTTAACACAATACCCAGTGTCATCCTAGTATTCCTGAGATTGGGAGATATGCCTTATGTTCCCTCAAGGAAGAACTCTGCTTTCTGTTCCTTAAACCAGTCAATGACAGTTTGGTAAAGATTGTCATTAATCTGCAAGAGTTTTCTGCTTAAAAATTCCTGTAATTTGAAGGAAAAGATGAAAAGATTTGGACTGTTTGAAGGATGGTCAAATACCTCCCATCAAAACTGTTGCAGCTATTCTGCCATGTTTTGAGCAAAATGAAAATGTGTTATCATGGAGCAGACACAACTCCTTAGTAAGCAGGCCACATAAGACAATATTTGTTGCTCTTCATGACTAAAAGCTTCTTCAGAATCTTTATATACTGGAGATATACCAAGGAGAAACTTTGTAGCTAAAATACAGCTTTTCAGAAGAAAGTAAACTACAAATATAGCTTGTGATTATGAGAAATAAGTGTTATATTGAACTGGTAGTGGAAGTATTGAAATTAACTAATTCTGCTAATGGTATCTACAAATATGGTGAAAAAAATTTCAATCTCCTTACCTAGTAAGATTTATGTAAATGCCATACATAAACAACCATGCTGGACCCATTTGCGATCATGTTTCATTTTTATGAGTATCATAGATGGTTAAAATGAAACTTAATGCGACACCAATGGTTCAGTAATAATTATTATTGTAATTTGTCATAAAGTAAGATGCAAATAGTGAGGATATTTTATCAACTTCCAAGTTCCAACAAAACTGAAATTGCAACTAGGTTATCAATTTTAAAGCAGATACTGATAAACATATTAATAAAATGGAAAAAGATTGTCCAGGAACCTGTAACTTTTATGTATGTGGATAGCCTTTTATAAACGGTGGTACTGAAAATGTTAAAAGAAACTTCAAAATTAAATCTCTGAAAACAGTTCATATGATTCTGATAAAATTCTGGTATGTTTATTGATGATGAAGCACAAACATTTTGTATATGTTTTTGGTATTCACATTTTTTAACAAAATAGTAAAAAAAAAAATAAATACTTCAAATTAAATCTCTTCATGTTAATGGTACCATTTTCCAGATGTTGATCATACTTTTGCAGCATCATAGTTTACATAAGTAAATATTAAGTTTCATAAAACAACTCAATTAAAAAGGGATGTGCGCCTTGTACAAATTCTGGATCAATCAAAACATTTTTCTTTTTTTTTTAAAGAGATCACTCTTAAGTTAATTCCATTTTTAGAGATAACAAGATTATAGGGCTCCTCATTCCTCTCGCTTAAGGATGGTGGTCATGGGCAAAAATGATTCTTAAAGTATCTGGAATAAGACTATAAGAGAATGAAATAATACAGTTGATAAAGTACTACAAGATGAGTAAAAATAATATAAGATTTATATATCAAAACTTTTTAACAAATAAACATATTCTGGTGATAAACTATAAATGGAATTTAAAAAAAAAGAAAATTATAAAAATTTATAAAATAAAACATATCCTTGACAAGGACTGATCATAAAATCAATAGCTAAAAAGACAGCTAATTGTAGTTCACATAACTAAAGTTATGTTCAGTTCAGTCAAACTTACTGAGATAAATATTTAATGTTCCACATGTGATCAAAATATCTGCTTTTTTTTTGGGAACTAATCTGGGTATTATTCAGAGTTCTGGCCACTTCTTTTGCAACACGTTTGCTCAAAAATTCCACCCACCCTTCAGTAAAGTGTGTGCTCCTAGTTTTCTTTTTCTTTACACCTGCAAAATAATATTTTCTTTATTATTGTAAGGTTACATTTTACAATATCTTATTTTATTAATTAAGTGCTAACAGGGTAAATAAAACAGTTAATTTAACATAAACACAAAAAAATTATTTAATAGAAATACAAATAGTTTGCAATTTGTGTATATAAATGGTCTGGATGCAATATCTCTCTCAGTAAACAAATACATTTATTCATTTTCAATGAAGTCATTTTGACAAGTTTTATATTGTGCATCTAACTGGATTTGTTTTGTTGTATTGTAGTAAAAAAATCTTTAATAATTTTTTCTTGATTTTCCATTTCCTTTATCTTTTAACTGTCTAAAAACTACTTCATTTCAAAAATCTTACAAACTCATTTTAAATTAGCAGCATTATCTCAAACAGTGGAACTTAAATTTTGTCAATGGTAGACCTTTGAGCACAATAAATAAATAAAAAATTTACTCTCATTTCTTTTGGAATAAAGAAAATTTAAAAATATTAATTTTGTGATAATAAATGGAACCAAATTTACTTATGTAATATTTAAGAAAACTCACATCATAACTCTTATTGTTTTAGCAGCTAACTTTAGAAACGAATGCTGAAGATGGTCATAAAAACAACTGAAAGTATAACGATAAGTTTTCAAAACATAATATTAAAGAGAAGTAAATTTTTGTAAATAAAAAATTAGGCAGTTTTTACCAAAGATGTTTTTATTTTAAACAAAAATCTATGAACTGGGAGCAAGCAACAGCGCACATCCTGAGTTGTGGATAAGCATTATGTGAGGTGCAGTAGGGTATGGTACACCTAAAAATGCACAAAGTCAATTTGGATATCGTGCCACAGGTGAGTGTCAGGTTCTGTAAGTAAACTGATTCACAAACTTGCATGCCTTTGAGAAATAGATGGCTGTACCAGTGAGGAGCTACCACAGTGGATGGATATTTATTGTGGAAGTGAGATAAAGAACTTATTCCGGTAAAGGGGCAGCAAGCTGGATAGTTTAAAACATGACAAGAAAGATTAGACAGATATATTGTATGGAATTGGTCAATACAGGGCAGATGGACCTATGACTGATCCCAAGCTCCAGAGTTAACTGGATTGTAAACAAGGAGAGTACAAGTAGACCCAGGTCCTTACTAGTCATGGTAGTTTAAAGTAGGTGTTGAGATCCTCTGAGGAATATGACCACCACTATAGAGGAGAGGTACTGCAGAACAAATTGTTCATGTGTGATCAACTCCTCTAACACAGGGAAGCATGCTGGAGTGAATTCAATTTGCTTACCCCAGGTAACATCATGGGGACTATGGTGCAAATCGAACAGGCATGTCCCAGAGAATCCACAATCATCTGCACAAATTTGGTAGAGAAAGTGTAGGGAATAAATCCCCCCCCAATTCTCCTTAGGTCCTGTGCTCATATTAAAGCATGTCCAGCCCCAAGCATAAGTAACCAGAAAAAAATATATATATACAAAACTGGTACAATGGACCTGAATAATGAATTAAGAAGAAAGTAGCAGAAAATAAAATGGGAGGAATCCAGAAAGGGACTAAAAGAAACAGGTCTGTTTAACAATCGTCTTTTGTAATACTGCCCACTGACACACCTAAACAAATGTTGTTCCATGAGAAGAGTACCCAGACGAAGGTTTGGAATTTCATGGGAAAATGTGAGGACAGTCGATCATTCTGATGCTTTGAGGTGGGTCTAATCTGGCAGGTAAAGAGGATAGGCGTATAAATACTCCAGGGAAGACCAGTTCAGATGAGTTCTACGAAATAAGTCTAAACGAGCCATTATGATGTCAGTCAGCAAGAGTATTCTGCAAGGAAGTCAGTGAAGAAGCAAATTTCTAGGCGTACACGTTCAACGCAACTAAGGTGATGTCACAAGAAACTCCAGTATGGAGAGTAATGAAAACAAGAAATGGTTTGATGAATTACTGTTAATCTGTAAGTGAAAGAGATAAAGTACTAAATTTCATTCCTAAATTGTTAGGGTAATTTTATTTGTGAACAGCAAAGGTATTTGAAGTTAGAAAACTTTATACTTGTCTTATCTATTGTACTATTGTTGTTAATACAAGACTAGTGGTTAAAAGTGTTAAGACTTGTCTTTTGTCAATGGGACTGAATTCTGGTTTTCATTATTTGTCTACCTGTGAATTAATTCTGATGATTATTTTAAATTCTGTTTTGTATGTAATCACTGTTTATTATTATTCGCTGTTATCATTATTGCGGTTGTGATTATTATTCTTATTCATTTGTTTTATTATTGTCATTTACTATTATTATTACTATTGTCATTATTTTATAATTCATTTGTCTTGTTTTACTTGTTTGGTGGAAGGAAATTAATTGAGAATATAACTGACACAATTAAACTAAAGATGCATGAAGGAAGGCAAAATCTAGTTCTTTTGGTTTAAAGAGAAATACAAAAATACAGAATGAAATACTTACTTGGAACATATTGTATGTTAAAAAGATGTTTTTACTTTTGTTCAAAAAGTAAAGGGGTTTTAGTTTTTATGGATAAAGATAAAAAGTTCTGCTCACAGTCTTCACCGAGCTCTAAATGTAATTATACTCTTTATTTAGGCAAAAATGATTTTTTAAGAGTATTTTATAAACTGATCCTACAGATAAAGTACTTTCTACAACAATATTGTAAATGAATCAATGTGTATCTGGTGTAAGCTAACCATAACTATAGTTGGTTCAAGTCTATCATTGATATCAATGGTCTACCACTTTGAGGATTATCTTTAACACTTAGTGTTTGTAAATTTCCTGATGAAGTTGACAAGTGAGCAACTGTTTTGGTTTGGTTGTTTCATTCAACTGATTTTTGTGATAATTTCTAACAACTTGACTATACAAAAAAATCATTGCTCCTTATCTTCTCCAAAATAATTCATTTACTGTGCTAGGTAGATATACTATACACAACATTAAAAGGCAGATTAAACAAGTATAAATTAGAGTAATTACGATGAAATCCCCATCAGTATAACAGTACAGTTAATACCAAATTACATGTAAGCAAATATTAATATTACTTTTTTAAAATTTAAATTAATAAAAATTTTGATTAAGTTCTTGTTACATTATTAATCAGTTTTTGAATTATTAAGGTTTGTTCAAATGTTAATTCGTTCTGTGGAGAGATGTTAAGGTTAAGGTTAGACTTTTAAGGAGAAAGGTTAGGGATAAATTATCACAGTATGGCAATACTTAACACAATCTTGTAGGATACTTGACCGAATTTATGTTTAAACAGAAATATAGTCACTACAGAGAGAGAAAGAGAGAGAGTGATAGACTGCATCACATGTTCCAGGCTATTAGTCATGTATATGATGGATAATTACCTAGCAAAGGGGGCCGTCTCTGATAACGATTAGGTTTAATTTATGGTTTACTCCTCTGCCCTCAAAATTTTAATCTTAACCCTAACCTCTCTTCATAGAATAGATTAGCATCTAAACAGTCACCACAATTCACAAAACTAATAGTTAATTGGTGAGCCTACATCTCACCATATATTGTGCATACATGGTGAATAATGAGCTGAATGCCAATCTTTTCAACGTATCACGGAGAATGCTTATTGTAGGTGACTTTAATGCTCACTTTGCTGATGTAGGTTACAATGTTTTAAGTAACAGTAGAAAATGTTATGCAAGATTTTATAGCCAATAATAATATTGAATTGATATACAAAGCGTCTGACTATCCAGTTACTTATCTCCATTGTAATGACACTGGCTGTGGCAATGCTCATGATAACAACTGTTATGACTTTGTCTTGGTGGCAATCTGTATCAAATATATATACCTTACATCTAGATATGTCATTTGTAACAAGGAAAATAGTATTATAAATTGGTGGCTTGTAGTGAATTGTGATTATTTTTTAAATTATTAAGATATGTCAGTTGGAAAGATCTATTGACGACAATGGAATTAATGACCTTGTATCAAAATTTGAGCATTTGTAATAAAAAAAAGTAAAATTTCCTTAAAATTGATTAAAATAAATAAATAACAAAATTTAATAAAATACATGACTTAATTAAAAAACACAAGTGTACATATAATCGAAATTAATCTAGAACAAGATAGGTTAACATCCACTCAAAAAATTTAATATCCTGAATAAAATCACAGAAAATAATAAATAACTTACATTAAAACAATATTAGCACCATCAATAGCAGTTTGTTTCAGAGATAAGTAGGGAGTATATGAAAGGGTGACATGAGGGAAAAAATTTTAAAGAAAATCTTGTAGAACGTGCCATACAAAGTGAACGTGACGGCTAATGAACCCATAAAATGCCTAACCTCTAAAGGTTTGTGAAGATTAAAAAATAGTTTGAACTGGTAGAGTACGACTTACTGACATCACAGTTAAATTTACCTGATCTCAAAGTAGCTGGTTGCAAGAACACACGTCCAACTTTACCGAACTGAGACATAATTTCTGTTACTTGAGAAACATTCATAAAAGGTGGTATAGTAGAAAGATAAACTATTCCTTTTTTATGAATTTTTAATTTACCGGGACTAGATTTAACCTCACTCATAATGGATCTTGAAGAGATGCTTCATTCCACGGATCCTCTAAATATCAACAAAAACCACATGGCAATTTTCAACTTCACCTCCTGTAACGTGAAAACTTCAAAATCCGACAAGCCAACTGACATTCAGCATAGGAAATATAAAACGCAACTTTACAGTAATCTTATATCATACATCTTATTCTGGAAAAGCAAATGACACAATTAAAGATTTAATTTTAAAGTGATATTAACGTTAAATACATGGCACAATATCAGAACAAAAACTAAATAATTAAAATATAAAAAATAATTTTTTTTTTTAGGTTTTATGCATTTTTCTTATCGAAAATATATTAATTTTATTTTTATTCGAGCTTACATTTGGGTAACATGTGCTCTTACAATTCTTTAAACTATTGCAGTAACCTGTTTCAACAGTTTGTGCTTTTGCATGCGGCGACATCTATTTATTTGTGAGGCCGTGTATTTAATGCTTGTTGACATCGCCGGTGATAGTACAATTTTCTTTGTTTTATAGTTTGTTTAAGTTGTGTTCTTGTTTCTACAAAAATATATAACATGACGAATGTTTCCTATCAAATAGCAAATCTTCTCGAGAAGGTACTGTATATTGTGGTGTATATAAGTTTTTGATTTTATAGTCACACATTGCCACTTCTTGAAAGTACTTTTGTACGTTGTGAAATTAATAATGATTTTTTTTTTAATTTTCATGTAAATTTTAATGTTTATCTTAATTCTATACCTTCAACTATCTCAGACTTAACAAGTGTAAGGAAAGGATTGCACTACAGTAACTTCAACATTGTATTATTCCTGTTTCCTTCCTCAATTTGTGGAATGCATTTATTCTCTATTAACGAGCTTTTTGGCTCGTTTACATTTATTGAAATGTTACTTGACCGATCCTTTTTTTTCCTTATTAAGGGTTAAAACCTATTATGAAGGATAAATTTAGTTCATGTACAACAAAGCTGGGTAGTGTGAATTATGTTAATTGATCATCTGTCAAGAAAGTAATCGCTTATTTGTAGTAATGGAAAATATTTTTATTTATATTGTTTAATTCTATTAATTTGGTATATAATATTTTTTGTAACTTTAAATATTTCCCCTGAAAAAATGTTTTTCTTTTACAGATTTATATTTTGCATAGTAACAAATTTTTCATGACCCAATTGTCTAATGTAATATAGGATTTTAGTTACCTTTTTCTTGGGCATTTCATTATTGTGCCAGTCACAGCCACATAAGGGTTGTACAGAAATGCCATGATTTGCGTATTTATCCTCAAGATATGTCTGTGGTTCTTAGTCAAGGTAAGTTTTATGTTTATTCCTGATAATAATGTCAAGCACTACATAAAAGACTTTAAAACTACTCTACTAATTCTTTACACTATAATACAAGGCTCCATGTAACCTTGTCATAACTGTTTACTCAAAGTCATCTTATTGCAGTGAAGACCATACTGTGCTGTGTAGATTGAATATCATGCTAGTTTAATGAATTATTAATTTACAGTGAAGATATTTTCTGGCTGTCTGAAAAATCTGTCATTTGACAATATTGTTAAAATGTAACAGAACATCTTTTACTATGGCCACTGCTATTTTTATGACGTAACATGTGAGTGTGAGAAATGTACTTCAAAAAATAGTTTTTTTTTTAACCTCTGGGACCACCATTAGATATTTCTTCTGAAGATGAAATAATTTTTATAGTGTGTGAAAACGTTATGCCTGACCAGGATTTGAACTCGAGACCTGTGGATGAAAGGTCGAGACGCTACCACTTGTGTCATGGGGCTGGTTCGAAAAATAGTGTACTACAATTTTTGAATGACTGTGTTTGGACAGATAATGTCTCCAATATTTCAGTTGTTTTTCCATGTATCTTGAGAAAGCTGGAGATTACTCAGATTCTCTGAATTGTGGTGATCCTTTTCCTACTGCTGGTGAATTAGATCACAGAATTTTGTTTACCTGTTATAAAAAATTTTCTTCTTAATAATGGCTTAATCTGTTAAAACAAAGTATTAACAAATGTGATGAAATAGGTGAGAAAAATTCTATATTGCTATGTGCCTTAACATTATTAGGGTGCTAAGAATTAGTAAAAGTAGTTTTCAGGTTTTATGTAATTCTTGAAATTATTACCTGGAACAATCAAAATTAACCTTGATTTAAGATTGTAGGTATATCTTAAGGTATGGTTACGAAATTGTAATGTTCATATTAAATAGAGATTTTATCTTCTATTTTTGAAGAAAAAAAAATTGCTGGTAGCTCCACGTATTTCTTTCAGTATAGTGTAACAATGTTTTACAACTTTAAAACTTGTGTGTGTAATTTTATAGCAGATTGTATTATTATTTAAATTGTTTAAAATCATCTTATTCTTTTTGTGTAAAATTGGCAGACAAAATATAGAAAACTTAAAATTTAATTTTAAAAATATGGTATGATAATTTTTTTTTTCAAAAACATGTTTTATTTATTACAGTGATGGTAAAATTGCTTTTTTGTTCAAAAAGTTTGCAAATTTATATTGATAGTATATAAAAAAATTATAATTTGTGCCCTAAGTATTGTTATTTTGAAGAAAAATTGCCATCTTTATTGATTTCAAGATAATGTAATCAATATTGTTAGATACAACTATTGAGCTTTACTTATTCAACACCTTAATGATCTGTACATAAAAATACATCTGAATGACCTTTACATTTAGCTTGGTGAAAACACTCCAAGATTTATTATCTTGCATTCATATATAATGTTACACATCTCCATTCTTTCCAATTTATTTAAATAACATTTTTTAAATTGAATTAGTTACATCCTTTTTTCCTACAATCACCAACAATATGTAACATTGCTTTTCTTAGTATGAGAGGATTTAATTTAAAAACTAAAATTAGATTAGTATTTTAACAACTAATAGAATGCATACTAGCATAATTATTAAAACAAGAGTTTTCATTGTATTTTGCATATTAGCAATTTGTTTTCACAATTGTGCTTATATTAAATCATGTCCATAAAAATTTCAAATTTGATAAGAGTACCATGAGACATGGAATTTACATCTTAATAATATAATTTAAGAAAAACAGTTGAATTTAAAAAATAATAAAAAATGTGTATTAATACTCATTTGTAAAGTATCTTTTACCTTTCAAAATTAAAAGATTAGTCATATATAAAAGAAAATACCATCATTGGATTGTAAGTATTTCTTTAAACTTCAGCCATAATAATATAACACAGAATTAAAATTTAAGTAAAAATAAAGAATTAATTTACAAACACATTATTCCTTTTAAGCTCAGATGTTAGTTAATAATAGTGTATATGGTTGCAATAGTCCCTCTAAAATTAATAGTAATTTGGTAATAATACACATATGATAAAAACAAAGAGAATCTAAGTATTTAATACAATTAAAAGTACATACTATTAGAATTAAAATTAATATGAAGAGTAAAGAATAAAAAAAAGTACAAACTCTGAGTGAATTGAAAGAATTCGGCTCTTAAAAAAAAGTGTAACATTAGAAGTCATACAATTACATGTAACATATTGTAGCAACACACCAAAAAAAAGAAAGTATATTAATGATTTAGTTTCTGAATAAAAATGTTAAATTTAAATATACTTAAGTTTAGGTCATTACTATCAGTATATTTATGTATAAAACAAGTACACATTCTATGATTGGATTTTAAGTAGCTTCTCAATGTCACTTATACCAGATATCCACAACTTTACTTCTTTGAGAAACTTTTTAATACTTTTTGTCAGTTTAATCCTCTCTGGTAATTAATTGCAAATTTTGGCAGTGAGGAACTAATAGCATATTTTATTATCAAGGATAAGTTTAGTTCATGAACAACCAAGCTGGATTGTTGTGAATTATGTTAACAGATTATCTCTCAAGCAGGTAATCACTTATTAATATAGTGAAAAATATTTTTTAATTTTATTTGGTTGGTGTGTAATACTATATAACTTGTTACGGCACAAAATCAATTTTTTCTTCTTAGTCAAGTCAATTTTTTCTTTTACACTATTGTATGTCATTGCCATTATATAATAGATTTTAATTACTTTTGTTGTGTATAAATATTCTAAAGGTAAAATATTAAGGCTTTAAAATATCTGTTTTGAGTGTTCATTTAATTTATTTTAATGACAATCCTTATAATCTCTTTTTGATTTATATGACAAAAATTAAGATTTGCAGTGATAGTGTCTGCCCACCCTAAGATGCCATAATTTATTTTTATTGCTGAAAAGTATATGTCATCGTGGTAGGACATAATAGCTTGCAGATAAAGTAAAAATTTTATACTTCTTATTTAATTTTGAATTTAAATTAATGCAGGATTTCAAATTTAAATTGCCATTTCATTGTATTCCTAAGTACTTTACTATTTTAGTTCTTTTAATCCCAATTCAAGAATTATTTCATGTCGTTTGTTTATTTGTAGACATTTGTATTATTTACAGATCTAGTAAAGTTTTGACCAGTTTGAAAATAAAAATACAAATTTTTTTTTTGAAGAAAATCAATTTACTTACATTAAATCACCATTTGAAAGCTTTCACGTAGTGTTACAGGTGCTTTCTGAGCTCATTGTACTAATAAAAATAATGAAAAATGTTCATATAAACCTGGGTCCAGAAACCTGATTAGCAAGTTTGTTTTTAGGCAATAATTTTTTTTGTTTTAAGTTTGATATGAGAACTATTGGAGATATGGTTCTGGATCCTGTTTTATTCAATTTGTCAGGTTAAAATATTAAGTTTACCTCTTAATTTGGGTTCCTAGAATTTCAGTATTTATTTCATTTGCCCAGGAATCAGGGTGAAATCTTTTTCTTGTTGTAACAGTGTTTCCAGACCCAAGTTTATATGAACTTTTTCATTATTTTTGTTAATAGAACAAAAAAACGGAAGTGTTGGTAACACTATAAATTGCCGTGTGTGTGCGCGCACGTGCACACACGTGCGTGCATAATGCATAACATTGTGGCACTCTACACTTTATTCTGTCCATTCTGCTTATATACCCATTTACTTTAATACATTCTTTTTTTAAGATTACTCCTAAACCATTCCCCTAATTCTACAATTCAACAGCTTTTGTAACAAAATTTGATGATCAATATTGCATTAAGGCCCTAGTTATGCCTAAAAATAATTATTATATACATCATTCATGCCATTTGATATCTCATCTTGGCAAGGTATAAACCAAAGTACTTGTAGAGTATTGCTGATCCTGAGTTTAACCTTTCCTAATCAAAATGGTTATTACTAAAAACAAATTGATTTTATTAAGAAAATTTAAAAGTTTCTTTTTTGTTCATGATTTAATCGCTCTTATTTTTTTCTGTTTTGTATATGAATTCGAAAATATTTTACTGACAAAAACGTTTTGATTATGATTTATTTTTGTCGTATTTATTTTTAGTACTTTCGAACTGGCCGACCTCCGTGGCATGAGTGGTAGTGTCGTCTCGGCTTTTCATCCAGAGGTCCAGGGTTCGAATTCTGGTCAGGCATGGCATTTTCACACATGCTACAAATCATTTATCTCTTCCTCTGAAGTACCTAACAGTGGTCCTGAAGGTTAAACGAACAAATGAAAAAAAAAAGAAATATTTTTGACCTACCACGTGAAGTAACAAATGTGAAACAGATATAAACAAAAACTACTTTCTGAATAATGATTTATAAGAAGTTGATTCAGCATAAAAAAATAAAAATTGTGTTCAGTTTAACAAATTGTTTCCTAAAGAGACACCTTTCAATATATGTTCATCATTTTGTTCTGTTTAAAGAATAACCTTTTTAAGTGAAAAGTTATTTTTAAGGGGTAATGTATTATAAGTGTTCTCAATCCTTTTAAAGTTATTAATTTTTGAATTACTGGATTTATTCATATTTTGGTAATAGAAACAGGAACAATCATTTTCTATCTAATAGGGATCCAATCACTAGTTGAGTTTTTTGCAAACTGTGGATAGAAAACAGTTATTGGACAGTTCCATAGGTACATAGGGTTGTTACCCACTAAGCTGCAGAAAAGAAACAGCTTCCTTACTACCAGAATGCTCAGCATGGTGCTACAGTGGAAGTAGGATTGCCCTTTAGAATGAATAAGGAAGAAGAAATAAAGGGAAGAGGAAGGGTAGTTTACCTATCTTAGGACCTTTTCTTCAGGATTACTTATTTCACTAGAATATCAATTAGTATATTAAAGAAATACTGTTGTAGTTTTGCCATATTTTTTATAATACAGCTTATTTTTATTAATATTTGTTCAATTAAATTTTATGTAATTGTTTTAGATGACATCAAGTGACAAAGACTTCAGATTTATGGCTACAAATGATCTCATGACTGAACTGCAAAAAGATAGTATCAAACTGGATGATGATTCTGAAAGAAAAGTCGTTAAAATGTTATTAAGGCTCCTTGAAGATAAGAATGGTGAAGTCCAAAATCTAGCTGTTAAGTGGTAATGTATTGAACTCGTTCTATATTGCTACTTTCTTTTGTTCATTTCCCTAACTAATCTGCACTGATTTAATAAAAATATAAATATTTGTAATTTGCTTTAGTTGTAACATTAATTACCATACAAACAAGCTATTTCACTTTTCTTAGATATTTAAAATTGACAAACTTGTTATATTCGGAAAATACTTGAGCTTGAAAAAGCGTGTAATTTTATCATGTTATTTGTTAGATAGTAGACATTATGGAAATATGCAAAAGATTGTGCATTCATGTACATATGTATTTTACATTGAAAATAAATGTTAAAAATTGTAGTGGCGACTAATTATTGTGTAGTGGTTGCATATTATTTAAAATTCTCATATTTTAACACAGTAATTGTTCAGATTCATTTGTTTTCTTTGTCCTCTTCCTTAATGTAAACATCTTTTGTCATCTTCTTTCTTCTTATTTGTTAATGAACCAGCCGATCTTAATTATTGTTAGAATTAATTATATGAATTTACTTTTTTTTAAATGTGTTAGCAACAACATCACTAAATTTTTATTGTTCGAGCTATACATATTTAATATGTATAGCATGTGAATAAATATGAACTTAACTAAAAACATAAGTTATTATTACTCATTGCAATGCTTAATTAATGAAGTGTAAATTTTGAAAGTAAATAACGGAAGTTATTATTAATAATTGATATCTGGCATTACTTAATGTATTCAGTTAACATAACCAGCGAATTGTTCTGTGGCTGAAATTGTTGTGCAGTAATTACAGTTATTTTTCTCAATAATGATATTTATTTTATAACATATGATTTTGTTCATTTCTTATATGGTAAAGTAATAAAAAGAATAAATAAAAGCAAATGTTTTATCTTTGTATTTTTTTGCTTTGAAAAATACAGAATTACATTACAGCTGGAGTATAGATGACCTGGCAAACTGTGCCAGTTTAAATCCCTATGTTTACACCTAAGCTTGACCAATCCTGAAAAAACCATACTTTTTTGCCTTCCTGTAATTGTAAAATTGAGATAATGAAAAATACCCATCTATTATTTTTAAATTTAGTACAAAATAGATTGGTAACTTTAATAGTAGAATTGATGTTTACACAATAATTTTGGCAATAGTTATAGCTCCACTAACACAGGCGTCAAGCTAACTTCAGTAAACATTCTCAGTTGTTTTTTTGATTCCATGAAGATAAAGTAAACTATTGTTTTTTAAGCAATATTTTAAAAATATTGCTTATAAAAGTTGGCATAATAGAAAAAAATATGCTTATTTCTCAACAGCTGAAAGTTGAATTGAAAATGAGTGGTTAAAATTTATTTTCATTTCCCATTGTGTAATGTTTATGCTATATTTGTGTAATGAAATTGTGCATGTTCAAGTATTAACAGCCTAAATATAATTAAAAAAATCACAGTAACATCTGCTATACCGTTTTTCATGTGTTCATATAAAGGGACATCCACTACACAAATGAGAATAGTTACAATTTTAAATATTGCATGTGATTAAACTAATATTGTGAAAACAATGAAATTGCTTAGAAGTTTGTGAAAAACCATAATTAGTACTTCTTTGGTGTTTAATTAAAAAGTATTTTCATGCTCATGAGTGTAAAAATATATATCTACATGTGAGCATACTCACACATGTGTGCGTGTAAATGCAGACACATAGTATAGTTGTTATCCTTCTAGTGCTGCTAAGGCTTTATATTATAGTTGGTGACAATAGCATTGGTAATATTCCAACCTTTAGTCGGAATATTTATATATATATAATTATTATTTGTCAATTTATAAAATTTCTTTTCTCATTAACCACATTGGAGTTATTAAAAGAAACAAACAGTTTTAAAACAAATTAAATAATAAGAAAATAAAAGGAACTGCTATTGAAGAGTTGTGTTCTTATATATTTGCTGTTCTTAGTGGTGTAAAAGTAATTAGTAATTTTATGTTGTATTTTATCAAATACTTTTTTTTTTGTATTGCAGCCTAGGACCATTAGTTAACAAAGTGAAAGAATATCAAGTGGAGACAATAGTTGATGCGTTATGTGATAATATGGTATCTGAAAAAGAACAGTTACGTGACATATCAAGTATAGGATTGAAAACTGTTATTAGCGAATTACCTTTAGCTTCTAGTGCGCTTGCTGCAAATGTCTGTAAGAAAATAACTGGAAGATTAAGCAGTGCAATTGAAAAGGTAACAGTTATTCTATAATGGTAGATAATTTTATAATCAGAAGCCATCTTGAACAACCAAGTACAGAAGTACAATATATTTAGGGATGATGTTTAATTTAAAGCACATTTTATTAAAAGTTATTAAGTGTATTATATTTTAAACTCTGATATGTAACTTATAAAATCTAAATGATAACATTGCTCGGTTGTCATTCATAATGATTTTTTTTTTTAAATCTGTACTTAGGTTATTCAAGTTGGTTTTTGATTATAAAAATACAATATATTAGTACAGAAGAATATGGGTTGTATAAGTATGGACTTCAGAAAAATCATCATGAATGCCGACCAGGCAAAGTTATCATTTAGATTTTCACATCAAACTTCAAAATAATAATACACTTATATCATTCCTAAATATATTGTAATTCTGTACTTGGGTTGTTCAAGTTGGTTTTTGATTATAAAAATACAATGGTAGTTATATATTGAAATCATTTTGTTTATAATATTGAATTACTTATTTTTCTTTTGTGTTTTTTTTATTATAACCAATATTATAAAAATAATTGTTTCATATACTTGCCAGCTACCTTTGGCAATGCAGGATTATGGGGTAGTTTGGCATCCCACCCAATGAAGTTGCTCTTGTTTTCTCATGTCTTTTTCATTATATATTTCTCTCTCCCCCCATTTCACATAATATATTATTATTGTAAAAAAACAATTTAATTAAAAATATAATTTATTACAAAACTTTCAGTTGCTCCTGTCTGCTTCATTGTATAATATATATTGTTTAAAAAGTGTTATTTTTTATGTTTCTGTTGTTATATTTTCACACAGGTGTTTAAAAAATTAATAAGTAATATAGCAGATTTCATCTTAGCTGCAGAATATAATTATAAAAACAAATTCTCATTGCTGCTGCAAATTATTTTTCATTTTTCCTATATAGAGTGCTGTTGGAGAGAAGTCTGCTTCATCAGAATGTCAGAATGTAAAATTATATAAATTTTAAATTAAAAATATAGTTGAAAAATTAAAATATAAAGAGGTGTGTTTACTATTTCAGTCATTGATATAAAATTTTTAATTAGCTATCAGGTATCAGTGTTTCATATTTATTTGCCTTCCTTTCCTATTGTTATTATTTACACTCTATATTTCCTTCTAAAACCAAATTCACTATCTGTGGATGCCATGATATATATAGCTTTAATAACTTTGCCCTCTTTCTGTAAGATCTTTTCAACTTCCTTTTCTCCAGTTTACCCTTTAAAAACATTTATTCTCAATCAACACAACTAATTTTCAGTATTATCCATTAAAGCTGCATTTTAAGAATCCTCTATTCTTTGTTTTTCTGATATACCTTATTGTCCATGTTTTGCTGCCATGCACCCAATTATTTTAAAAAATCTCTTTTTAATTTCTGAATGTGTGCAGATTCCAGTGGATTTCTTTTCTGTAAAAGCTTGTGCAAGTAAGTGTTTAATGTATTTTTTTACTATGTTTCTATTTTGTAATTTTATTACCTAAATAAACAATTCTGCAATTTTTGATTTATTGCATGAGGGTTGTTCAGTAATTAGAGGCAAATAATTAGAAAAAAAAATTATTTATTTAATGACAATGAAAGCAGTGTTGCTTTTCAACATGTTTCCTGGCTACATTTAGGCAATTGATCTATCTGTGAGCTATCTTATTCTAATAGTGAAAACTTATTCACTATGGCCTCTGAGCCATTTATCTACTGCATTTTTGATCTGCTCATTGTTGCCAAACTTGGTGCCACATAAGAGAACCATACAAAAAAAAGATCTGATGGTGTGAGATTGAGATTGTAATGTTTGTTCTGGCAACACTTCCCAACCGAATTTTTGAGTAACTTCTTTTTGATTGGTGTGGGAACAGCATTATCACACAGAAGATTTATACCTTTTGCGAGAGAACCAGGACATTTCTTCCTTATTACAAGTTTCATTTTATTTTCTATCATGTTGAAATATTAACCACTCCATGTCACTGTTGATTGTACATTGTTCTTCCAAATAATCGCAATAAATTGGGTCTTAATTGTCTCAAAACACACCGTTAGCATCACTTTAATAATAATATTTAGGTTTTGAATTTTTCTTGGCAGGCAAGCTCAGATATTTTCATTTCATACTCTGACAATTAGTTCTGGCATAAAGTGAAGAGAATCCAAGTCATGTGATCTAAAAAAACATTACTTCTGCCAAAAACTGTTAAGATTATTACATTTTTTCAATACTGTTTTAACATCTGTAAGTGAATTCCATTTCGTTTTACACTTCAGAAAAAAACATTTTATCATAACATGCTGTGTGTCTGTGATACATGTTTCAAGCAAAGCAGAAATTTTAAAATTAACAAAATAGGTTATAATATAGAAATTTCTTTCAGGCAGCTGATATTTTCTATATCATGTGTGCAGACTTCAATGTCAGATCATTTCAGTTTATTCTATTAAATAATTTTTGTGCTATAGCTATTTGTCATTTAAATTGTTGAACCATTCTTGTATTTGTTATTTAACTCTTCGTTCTCTTCCTTTCTGTTTCATTTCATAAACTTTGCTTTCAAATTTAATTTCTTTCCCCGTAATGAATCTATAGCATTTGTTTTACTAGAGAAGTAATATAAATTCATCATTTTTTTCTGAAGTGTTATTCCACTCTTAAATTTTTCTGTTCGTTCTTTTATCAATTGATTTTTAGTCACTCAAGTAAAAAATGTAAAGGGAGTAGGAGCTACTTCCTTATTACTTCCAAGACAAGCATATAAATGCTTGTCTTGCTAAAAACCATAGTTTCTCATAAAAAAAGAGTTTAAACAATTTCAGTTTTTGTGATTTCATGAGTAAATCAGGTTAATTGTAATTAATAGTAAATATACTATATATTATAATAAGTAGTAATCATTCCAGTGAGAATTAAATATGGCTATTATCTATTTGATATTTATTTTTATTATATTTTTAATTAGTATTATTTTTTTTATTATGGTTTACTGTGATATTTGCCAGGACCTACAAGTCATAGAAATTCTACTTATTATTAGTTCTTACTACTAGGAGTGGGAGGTCATCATTAAACTGCTGAAAAATTCTTTTAAATATGTATTTTTTAATTTAATTACTTATTTAAATTTCTATTCTTAAAATTAATCTTGAGTGATCAAATAAAAAATCACCTGTTGTTATTTATGGAACCCTTTGTTTGGGGTTGGGATCAAATTTCCTGCAAAACTTTTACAAATTATATGAATTTCATTGTTACTTGAGGATTCTTTTTCCCCTTTTTTTATGCATCCAGTACATTTGAAAAAATAACACTCGTGTATTTTTCTTTTTTAATTTAAAAGTTCATTTCTTTCAGCGATGTAAAATTTATATAACATGAAAGGAATTTTGTAATTTAATAAACAGATGAAAATTCAGACATACAGTTTTGAATGATTTCTCGCTTTTATATAGCAAGTTCTAATTTTGTTTAGCAAGAAGATGTGTCTGTACAACTGGAAGCGTTGGACATATTGGCAGATTTGTTATCGAGGTTTGGTGGGCTACTGGTGTTTTTTCATACCACTATTCTTGCTGCATTACTACCTCAACTTTCTTCACCACGGCAAGCTGTCAGAAAACGGTAAGTAAATTACCAAAAGGCCCATTTTATGTTATTTATTATTATAATTCTCTTTAATTACATATGTATCGCTTCACAATTAACGATAAAAAAGTAGTTAAAGTTTAGTATTTGATCATGTTCAAATGTAGGCTTGTTACTACTGAGAACGCTGTTAATTAAACTCAAATAACTAAATTGGGTCCAGGTCCCTTAGCATTACTGAACAGCATCGATGATGCACTACTGACGACTTACTAGTTAATTTGATAATGATGCTGTGTTTGTAGTTTTATTTATTTATGTTTTGGGTATTATGTATAAATAATAAGATTATAGGCATTGAGTTATCCTGCTTTGGTTTTGTGCTTTAAAAAGAATGTAATAATTTTATAAACAAAAAACATATTGGTTTATAAAACTTGAAAAAATTAAAATTTCTTTTTAATTTTTAATATGCCTGTTATACAATGTATAAGAGAATAATCAATGAAATACAAATATTTTGAGTTGTAACAGCAATCAGAAAGTTAAAAGAATTTCTTAGAATTTTTTAAGTTTTATAGAACAAAATCTGTTTATTTGGTTTATCATTATATTCAAATAAAATAATAATTAGCCAACGTGAAGTTCATAGTTTTTTTTTCAGATTCTTATAAATATTATTAGTATAAATACTTGTTATAAAATATCATGTACGTGAGTATCATTTGTACCAAACAATTAATTTGGTACAAATAAAATTTTGTTTACTGGTATTGAAATTATGATTAAAAATTTGTTTTTTTTTGTTTTTTTTAGGTTATCTTAGGGTACAGTGTTGTTAGTGACCCAAAGCATTAGGTCTGAAATCTGTTCTTGTTAAAAATATGGGTTTTAAGTTTCTCCAGCATTCAAAAGTATACAACAAACACAGAATTATAACATCAGTTAAACATATGAAAAACCAATAATAAGGTATCTACTTCTTTGCTGGTAACATGTTGAAAAATCTATTACCAGATAAATTTAATGATTAAATAATTAAATAAAAACTCATTCATTAGTTAATTTTGTTATGAAAGTTTTTAACAATAAGAGTCCTTAAGAAATAATAAATGAAACACATTTTTTTTACCTCAATAAAATAAAAGCATCACTTTTTAAATCATTTATTCAGTGTAATTCCCATTTTACTGTAAACAGTAACAGTGTTTGTTGAAATTTACATCTTACTTTTATTAAAGTTTCTTTAGTTATATCCCTACATGCCCCTACAATTTTATTTTTTAACTCTTGTACATTAGCCCAAATTTCTTTATAAATTATTGATTTTAAATGACCCCACAAAAAACATCTAGTGGTGTAAGATCAGCAGATCTTGCCGGCCACTCAACTGTTTCTAAGTAACATGTTTCCATTGTCATCTAACTGATTTTCTAAGGCATGGACTTTTAGTGGGTGAATAACTTCATCCAGCAACTGCAAATATATTTTAACAGTTAAATTACCATCAGTAAATACTAGACCGATTATGTTACCACCGTAAATCCGGGCCCACACATTTATTTTTTCAGTATGCTGCGCATTTCCAACATTGAAAACATGAGTATTTACATTGATCCAGTATCGGCAGTTATGTTTATTAACAAACCATTTAGAAAGAAAGAAGTTGAATTTGTCAGAAAACAAATATTTTTTGTAAACATTGGATTTGCTTCTATTAATTGAATCATTTCTTCACAGAATTCAATCCTTCTGTCAGCATCAACCTCATTCAGTTCTTGATACAGTAGAATTTTATTCGGAAAAGATTTATTCAGTTTTAACGTAGAGAAAACAGAACCATAAGAAACCCCAGTTTCATGGAATATTTTATAAATTGAATTCTGTGGATTTGCTACTACATTTTCCAAGATTTCAACCAAAGTTAATTTGTCTAAAACTTTTTGCCCTGTAAGTTTTTTATTCACGACAGATCCTGTTTCTTGGAATTTTTTTTGCAAGTTTTACAGTCAGAGTGTGAAGTATTTTTATTTGGCTGCTGTTCATTAAACGCTTCCTTCTTTTTTCCTGTTTAGCCTCTGGAAATTACCATTCCGGTATTACTTCAGAGGATGTTATGAATGTGTGTAATTGAAATGTAGTCTTGTACAGTATCAATTCGACCATTCCTGAAATGTGTGGTTAATGGAGACCCAACCACCAAAGAACACTGGTATCTATGATCTAGTATTCAAGTCCCTATAAAAGTAACTGCTTTTACTAGGACTTGAACGCTGGAACTCTCGATTTCCAAATCAGCTGATTTGGGAAGACGCATTCACTACTAGACCAAACCGTTGGGTTCGTTCATTAAACACTTGGGCAGTTCTAGCACATTTATTTTGTTTTCCATATGTAAAAATTTTAGTTAAATTCTTTCTTCCAGATTGTTAGTCATTTTAGCAAGAAAAATTTTGCTAAAGACAAAAAAAAGACCCAAGTATTTGATCAATAACAAACAAAATGCCAATTTTAACTAAAGAACACAATAATTTAAATAAAATATGATGAAATAAATACAATAAATACTTTTTGCCACTAATTTTATTCAATTTGAAAAAATTTAGCATTGAAACTAAGTTCTCAGTAGTCGGCAGAAAAAAAATTATTATTGTTTAATTATAACTTGTTATGACAAGGTAGTCAATTTTTCAAAATGTTACCAGCAGAGAAGTAGGTGTCTTATTGGTTTTTACATATGTTTAACTGATGTTATAATGCTGTGTTTACTGGTACATTTTTTCAATGCTGGAGAAACCTAAAATTCATATTTATAGCAAAGACTGACGATTTCAGACCTAATGTTTTGGATCACTAACACTATATCACAACATAACCTAAAAAACCACATTTTTAATCATAACTTCAATACCAGTGAACCAATTTTTATTTTATTTGTACCAAATTAGTTGTCATTCAAAGGGCCTTCAAATGAGGTTATTGTCTCATTTCAAAAAAAGTTTTCAACCCTTAAAAATTTAGAAAACATTTAAGGGCAAAATTTTGTGTTGGTAATTTAAAAAATTATTTTCACAGTGTTAATTCACAAATTATGATTATTTCAAATTGTTTAAGAAGTAATATCATGTAATTCAATAGTTATTTTTGTTGAACTAAAATTTAAAAAAAGTACTACCCCAATTGGTTTTTTGCACCTACCGAGCAAAGGGGTGGGAGGATTTTAATCTTCTTTTCACCAAAATTAATTAATTTTTTTGGATTGTTAAATAATGTAATTAAATGTTACCATCACCATTTAAGATTTTTGAGTTGGGGTAGGTGTAGCGGAGTAGCCGCAAGTGGAAGTGGCTTCCACTTCTTTAAAAAGTAATTTCAAAAAGTTCTCCCCGAGAATGGTATACATGCCTGTAAACAAAAATACGATGGGACTTTAATAATAAATGTGGTAACTTTTCAAATGATCACCTGGTATTGGTCTATGTATAAAACTTTTTGACTTGAAAATCTATAAAACTACTCGATTAATTTCATTTTAAAATTTAGATATGCTTTAATATTATACCTGAAATTGTGCAAGTGAAACTTTGATGAAAGTTGGTTAAGTTGTTTCTTGAGTTACAACCAATTTAAGGTTGAAAAAAATTTGAGGTTATGTTGATGATGTAGTGGTGTATTTTTCATATTTGCTTATGCAGTGAGTCACAATGGTGAGTAAGTTGAAACTTGATGCTTATGTGTACGGTCTGCTGGTTAATTGACCGTATTTGGTGTGTAAATCAGTGCATTTCTGACTGCAAAATAGCATAGCATTCTGACTGAAAATAGGGCTTCAGAAACAAAAGGTTTGTCTTTGTAAAACTGTGCAACAGTTTTACTTCTATCTTGTAATAAGGATAAAATCAAAACCTAAACCAACGATTGTTAACCAATGAATCATGAAACCTTGCCAATGGTGAGGGGGCTTGAGTGCTCAGTGATACAGAGTAGCTGGACCGAAGGTGCATCGTATCAGAGAGGTATCTGTTGAAAGCCAGACTAAGGAATGATTCCTGAAAGAGGGAAGCAGCTCTTTCAGTAGTTATTAAGGGTGAGAGGAGGAGTTAAACAGCCGTATCAGCATCACTCAATTCTCTTGAATATTGTGCAGCTGAAAGGAATGGAAAACTGCAGCTGTTTTTTCTCCAAAAAAATGTAGCTCTCTGCATTTTCATACAACAAAGATGGAGGCACCTTCCTTGGTAAAATAATCCAGAGGTAAACTAGTCCCCCGTTTGGATCTCCGGGTGGGGACTACTAAGGAAGGGGTCACCAGAAAACTAAAAAATAACATTCTATAAGTTGGAGTGTGGAATGATAGAAGTCTAAAAAAGGTTGGTTGGTAGGTTAAAAAATTTAAAGAATGCAATGGATAGGATAAATGTACATGTAGTAGGAATTAGTGAGGTTCAGTGGAAAGAGGAAACGACTTTTGGTCCGGAGATTTTAGAATAATTAACTCAGCTTCAAATAATGGGCAGGCAGGAGTAGGTTTCATAATGAACAAGAAGATAGGGAAGAGAGTTTTCAAACTCTCTTAAAGAAGATAAGGAAGATAGATAAGAAGATAGGGAAGTATTTCAAAATGCATAGAATCTTGTAATAAGGATAAAATCGAAACCGAAACCAACGAATGTTAACGTCTATATGCCTACAAGCACCCATGTTGATGATGATGAGGTAGTGTGTATATGAAGAAATTGACAAAGCAATTAAACCCATAAAAAGAGATGAAGATTTAATAATAGTTGGAGATTGGAATGCAAGCATTGGAAAAGGCAAGGAAAGAAATATAGTGGATGAATGCAGGCTGGACAAAAGGAATGAAAGAGGGGACCAACTTAAACAGTTTTGCACAAAGTATAATTTAATAATTGCCAACACACAATTTAAAAATCATAATAGAATAATATACACATGGAAAAAGCCAGGCAATACTGCAAGGTATCAGATAGATTATATCACGGTTAAGCAAAGATTTAGAAATCAACTCGTCAACTGCAAAACTTACCCAGGAGCAGATATTGATAGCGACCATAATTTAGTGAAAATTAAATGTAGATTGGGGTTTAAAAACCTGAAGAAAGGTTGTCAGATGAATCGGTGGAATTTCGAGAAACTTGATGAAGAAGAGGTAAAGATTTTTGAGGAGGACATCGCTAGAGGTCTTAGTAAAAAAGATAAGATAGAAAATGTAGAAGAAGAATGGGAGAATGTTAAAAAGGAAATTTTTAAATCAGTAGAAGCAAACTTAGGCAGAACAAAGAGAACTGGTAGAATACCTTGGATTTTAGACGATATATTGCTACTGATGGATGAACATAAAAAATATAAGAATGCTAGTGATGAAGAAAGTAAAAGGAACTATAGACAATTAAGAAATACTATAAACAGGAAGTGCAAACTAGCAAAAGAAGAGTGGATAAAGAAAAGTGTTCAGAAGTGTAAAGAGAAATGAACATTGGTAAAATAGACGGAGAATTCAGGAAAGTTAAGGAAAATTTTGGGTTACATAAATTTAAATCTAATAATGTGTTAAACAAAGATGGTACACCGATTTATATTCGAAAGGTAAAGTCGATAGGTGGGTGGAATATATTGAGGTGTTATATGGAGGAAATAAATTAGATAATGGTGTTATAGAAGAAGAAGAAGAAGTCAAAGAGGATGAAATGGGAGAAACAATACTGAGATCTGAATTTAAGAGAGAATTAAAAGATTTGAATGGCAGAAAGGCTCCTGGAATAGACAAAATACCAGTAGAATTACTGCGCAGTGCAGGTGAGGAATTGATTGATAGATTATATAAACTGGTGTGTAATATTTATGAAAAAGGGGAAGTTCCGTCAGACTTCAAAAAGAGTGTTATAGTCATGATACCAAAGAAAGTAGGAGCAGATAAATGTGAAAAATAGCTTAACTAGTTATGCATCAAAAATCTTAACTAAAATTCTCTAAAGAAGAATTGAAAGGAGAGTGGAAGAAGTGTTAGGAGAAGACCAATTTGGTTTCAGAAAAAGTATACAGACAAGGGAAGCAATTTTAGGCCACAGATTAATAGTAGAAGGAAGATTAAAGAAAACCAAATCAACATACTTGGCATTTATAGACCAAGAAAAGGCATTCAGTAATATAGAGTGGTATAAAATGATCAGCATTATAAAAAAATTAGGGTTCACATACAGAGATAGAAGAACGATTGCTAATATTTACAGGAACCAAACAGCAAGAGTAATAATTGAAGAACATAAGAAAGAAGCCATAATAAGAAAGGAAGTCAGACAAGGATGTTCCCTATCACAGTTACTTTTTAATCTACATAGAACTAGCAGTTAATGATGTTAAAGAACAATTTAGATCCGGAGTAACAGTACAGGGTGAAAACATAAAAATGCTATGATTTGCTGATGTGCTGATGATATAATAATTCCAGCTTGGGGTAAAAAGGATTTAGGAGAAACAATGAATGGCATGGATGAAGTCCTACGCAAGAACTACTGCATGAACAAAACTAAAGAACAATAAACAAGAACAAAATGAAAGTAATGAATTGTAGTAGAAATAATGAAGATGGACTGCTGAATGTGATGATAGGAAGAGAAAAGATTATGGAGGTAGAAGAATTTTGTTATTTGGAAGGTAGAATTACTGAAGATGGATGAATCAGGATCAATATAAAATGCCAAATAGCACAGGTGAAATGAGGTTTTAGTCAGAAATATAATTTGTTTACATCAAAAATTAATTTAAATGTCAGGAAAAGATTTTTGAAAGTATATGTTTGGAGCATCGCTTTATAACAAATTGAAACTTGGACGATCGGAGTACCTGAGAAGAAAAGATTAGAAGGTTTTGAAATGTGTTGCTATGGGAGAATGTTAAAAATCACGTGGCTGGATAAAGTGACAAATGAAGAGGTGTTGCGGCAAATCAATGAAGAAAGAAGCATTTGGAAAAATATAGTTAAAAGAAGAGACAGACTTATAGGCCACATATTATGCCATTCTGGAATAGTCGCTTTAATATTAGAGGGTCAGGTAGAAGGAAAAAATTGTGCAGGCAGGCAACGTTTGGAATATGTAAAATAAATTGTTAGGGATGTAGGATGTAGGGGGTATACTAAAATGAAAAAAACTAGCACTAGATAGGGAATCTTGGAGAGCTGCATCAAACCAGTCAAATGACTGAAGACAAAAAAAAAGTTGTACGTATTTATTTACCACTTCTCTTCATTTCTAATATTTTCATTCTTTTACTTGTTTATTAATGAGTGTTAATTTTACTTAAAAAGATGCTGTTCATATTTTAATGTTGTTTTTTAAAGCGATTTAAAACACCCAGTATGTAATGGTTTTTTTAGAAATTTTTATAGTTGTTTTTATACTCTGTTATTTATTTTGAATCTGTATTCTGTTTTGTAACTAATTGATTTTTATATAATCTTGTCAATTTTATATCACCTAATTGTAATATAATTTGTATTTAATGTCTTTTGTTTAAGGGTTAATGAGATTTTTAGCTATACATATTTTCCAAACTGTTATGGTTTTTTTTTTATTGTAAATATTATATTTTTATTGTGAGAAAATAAATTTATTAAATCTTTGTTTAATTCATTTTTTTCATAGTTTTTTTTTTTCTTTGTTAGTGGTTAAGATATCTGAGTAGTAGAGTACAGACTTCCTAATCCAAAATTGCTGATTTGAATGGGGCTTAGATCTGTTGAGACTTATGAGTTATACTCAGTTGTAATTAAACAAGTAACTCAGCTGTAATTAAATGAGTTACCTCATCTTCACTGATAGGAAATTTTAAAGAATTTGAGCTTGATGCTATCTACAGTACACCTGTGTGTACCTTTGGCTGTGAAATGAGGTAGCTCTTCTTGACTCATCTTTTCATCATTCTGTGGAAAGGGTGGAACCTTTGTTTTAGGAGATAGCTCTTTTTTTTTAAAGAGGTGGAGGAACTCCATTTACAGGCGCCTGGGCAGTGTTTGGGCTCCCTAACAGGTTCCGCAAGGTATTAAATGTGTATCAGTTCCTGTGCACTACTGACTAATCCTCCACCCCTGGCCACCCACCTTTCTTGATATAGCTGTTGTGCATTAGTTCATGAAGGGAGGAATATGCCTCACACATTCAGACACCACAATCAACAGACGTGGACCTCATACCCGCTAGATACCAAACTTTAGACTAAATCTCACCACACACTCCACAACATCCAATCTTTACTCAGAAAACATACCTCACACTGTACACTCCACATCAAAGCCAGTCTCATAAACAAACACCTCACAGACATTCAAACATTATAGTATACTTACCTCATGGGTCACCATCGGACATGGGAGCAGAGTGCCCACGACCTCATTGCACCCAGGCAATCTCCACACATATGGGGAACCCTAGACTCAGCCGCATGCCTGTGCTCCCGCACCCTCCAACAACCCCTTCTTCTATTCCTGCGAGACTCCTCTCCTCCCAGACATACAGCTCCTCCATGTTTTAGGGGATAGCTAGCCAACCAAAATCCTTTAATCAATTAATTTATTGCTTGGGGATAAAATCTATTAGTCATGACAGCAGACCTTATATAATTATCAAAGGAGACTTTGTATACATATATGTGTTCTGATTGCTTTTTGGGTTATTTCTTAGAACTTTTATAATTGCCCATAATCAGCGAGCTGCAGATTCATGAATGTACTGAATTAAATAGTCACAGCAGAAATATTAAATTAAAAAAATTATATTCAAATAATTGCAGATGTAAATTTAAATTATTAATCTACAAAGTAAAATGGTAAAAATAAATAATTAGTGTTTTAGATTTGTACATAGATTGTTATAATTTTATATTTTGTGTAAGAGCTGAAATTTAATCATATACGCTTAAAAACTCTCAGGATTATCATGTAAAAGTATTAGTATAAAGATGAATGGTATGAATTAATGTAATTTAGTTTCTGGTCTTGTGTACCTTCAAAAAGTTACACTGATAGATTTTAGCCGTAATAGTAATAGGTATAAAGGAAGTATTTTTAATGCTTTTTATTATTATTAAAAACTATAACTGCTTTGTTATTTATTTTCAGAACTATAGTAGCATTGAGTCATTTAGTGATGTCTTGTAATCAGGCTCTATATACTAAATTGATTGATTTCTTACTGGATGGCCTGGCACAAAATTCTGCCACCTGTACTACTCGTACTTATATACAATGCATTGCTGCTATCTGGTAAGTTAATAAACATAAATATTGGACTTGCTTAACATCTTTATATATTTCTGTACACCATAAATACATAGATTTTAGGTGATGAAAATCTCATATCTTTCTCACTCTCACATACATACATACATTCATTTTATATTACATAATGTTATATTACTAAAAAAAAGGTGGGCCTATGGCCTGCCATGAAAATTTTACATGATTTTCTTAAATGTTTTTGCCAACTGTAACTAAATAGTGTTCATGAATTTAGCGTACTAACAACAAAAAGCTTCAAAATAATGAACATTTTTAGTTGTTCCTTGAGTTGTAATTTTTTTACACAGCTGTAACCCGAATGTTTTCCTTTTTTATCCCCAATATACAAATATAATTTTAGATAAATCATTTGTATAAAGAAGTATAAATTGTCTGCTGTGTGCAGCCACCTAGTGTACACATGATCCGCTCTGTGCCAATAGCAGATAAAATAAAAATGTGTGCACATACATCAAAAAAACAAACCCACCCACCAACCTTTTTTATGGGAAAGATATTATCTTTTAATAAAATAAAATATAATTTTGTTATAATTATTTGTATCATTTGCTGATAAGCTAACAATTTATCAGCAATACAATGTACAGAATTTATACTTACATTATTTACTGTTTACAATTTATAGAGTTTACATATTATAAAGTATCCTGACAAGAATGATTTGTTAGTTACTTTCCTTGAAAAAGATTGCCAGCTCCAACCCTGTACACTTGAACATTATTAACAAGCATTACATTGTTTGTCATGTGTTCCTGCCATTGATGGTAGTGATTTGACTAACAACTAGTTAATTATCAATAAACATGAAACGAAAGCAAAAACATTGCCGTTATAGTATGCAGCTTATGTCTTCACGAAGTTATATGTATACCATGCATTTTTACAGCTGGTTATTTCCAAATGTTAAATATATTTACCCTATGGTTCTGTAATTTGTTATTCCATCTTTATTCTTCATTTCCTGGCAAAGCCAAAAATTATCTTTCTTAACAATGGTGTTAACTCAATTTCAAACTGTTTTTTTTTTTCTTTTTTACAGTACATACTTTTTTCTAATTTCTATATAATATGCTACATGTAGGTGATTGGAAATTTATAATTTTTGTTTTTGAGAGAGATTGATGCCTATTCAAGTCTGGACAAGTGTGTAAGAGGTAAAAACAATGAAAAAAATTATTTGCTGCTTGTATTTGGATCCCATAGTGGTTACTTTGCATGAAGATAAACAAGAACAAAATGAAAGTAATGAAATGCAGTAAAAATAATGTAGATGGACCACTAAATCTAATAATAGGAAGAGAAAAGATTATGGATGTAGAAGAATTTTGTTATTTGAGAAATTGAGTTACTAAAGATGGACGAAGCAGGAGTGATATAAAATGCCAAATAGCACAGGCAAATGAGCTTTCAGTCAGAAATATAATTTGCTTACATCAAAAATTAATTTAAACGTCAGGAAAACATTTTTGAAAGTATATGTTTGGAGCATAGCTTTATGTGGAAGTGAAACTTGGACAATTAGAGTACCTGAGAAGAAAAAAATTAGAAGCTTTTGAAATGTGGTTCTATAGGAGAATGTTAAAAATCAGATAGGTGGATACAGTGACAAATTGATGAAGAAACAAGCTTTGGAAAAATATAGTTAAAAGAAGAGACACTTTTAGGCCATATATTAAAGCATCCTGGAATAGTTGCTTTGATATTGGAGGGACAGGTAAATAGGAAACGTTGTGCAGGCAGGCAACGTTTGGATTATGAACCCCCCAAATGTAAGGGATATGACAAATTGTTAGGGATGTAGGATCTAGGGAGTATACCGAAATGAAACTACTGGCACTAGATAGGGAATATTAAACCGCTGTATCAAACCAGTCAAATGACTGGACAAAAAAAAAGTGGTTACTTAGAAGGTATTGTTCTTGGACAAGAATTTTTAGGGTTGCCTACTTATGCCTCTTACTAGTCCCAATCTGAACAGATGACCCACATACAGTAGATGTATGGTGGTACATTTGTCTTAACTTTTCAGCTTTCAATTCTGCTTTTTTTATGGGAAATACTGTATGGTAAAAGGTTAATAAATTCAGTAATAGAATCCCAATGCAGTATCAGCTTTTCACAGTTGCAAATATTCATTCCATTTGGTTTAAAGAAATGTACATACAATATCTTATGTTCTAATATTTTTATTTTTAACACTAGTCGTCAAGCTGGACATCGGTTTGGTGAGCATATTGAACGTGTAATGCCACTGCTTGTCAAATACAGTAGTCAAGATGATGATGAACTAAGAGAATATTGCTTACAAGCATGTGAGGCTTTTGTACAGCGTTGCCCTAAGGAAATAACTCCACATATACAAGTGGTGAGTTCATCTTATTGTCATTAGTTTTATTTTAATATTGATATGAATATTTGTTCATTCATTTAATGTTTGTTTTTGTTTAAAAAGCCACTTCACAATGAATTCAAAATCTGTGAGGTTGGCGATTTTTAATGAACATACTGTTTCATAAATGAAATGTAAGAATTCCATTTTATTAATTTTTTTATTGATTAAAAATACCCTGTTAGGTATTTTTTACTTTAAAATAATTTTACTTAAAACCTAATGTGTGATATTATTGTAATATTTAAAATAGTTTATGGGCAGTCGTAACCAGTAAGGGATCAAAAAAATAGTTTTTTTGAATTTCTTCTCACTTTATTTTTCAATATTTTCCGAGTCATTTGATATAATATTCATAACTGCATGTTAACAAATAAATCTTTTATGATTTTAAAAAAAAATTGTGTTAGCTGTTTTGCAAACAACACTCAAATTCTAGCAAATTTATCAGTAAAAACTGTTCTTACTCACAAAACTTCTCTCCCAGTATCTGTTTTTTAAGCTATAAATCCAGTATTTCAAAGTTTATCTCATGAATGTTTGTTGAAAAAATGTCTCCATGGCAAATGCAGAAATCTGAGTCTCAAACACATAATTTGTAAATGATTGCAAAAAAAATTATTGTGGGAAAGGAAACGTTTTAGTTTGGAGTATATGAAGCAGTATCAACATTTAATAATTGAAACATTAACAAGTGTGAAGATCTGCTGTAGCATCTTGGAATCAATCACATTCTTAATAGTGTAAAAATGTTAAAAAAAGATTGAAGATCGGAGTGGGTAACTGAGGTGGATAAAACAATTCAAGAAATACAGAAAAAAGACAAGACAGACAAGCAGAAATAAAAAGCTGAAGCTAGAAGATTATGAAGCTAACACTGATGACTCAAATTATGGAGTGGGCAATTTTAAAAAAGGTAACTTAAAAAACTCATTTGTATAATTTTTAAATCCTGCTTTCCAAAAAAATCATATTTTTATATAAATATAAATATGTTTATATATTTTTCTACATTATCTTAAGAACCGCTAAAGATAACAACTTGAATTTTTTTGTCATTATTCTACATGTGTATATTTTTTAGTTGATCTAGAATTAAGAAAATATGTGAACAATTAACTGTTAAAAAATAACAATTCCTAAAAAATTGAACAAAATCTTTTTATTATAATTATTAATTTATATTTCATTAGAGAAGTGGTTTATAGTTATAATTCTAGATGCGTCTAATGTACTTAGATTACCAAGCTTCTAGACAATATTTGAAGCCTGTAGCATTAATAGTTCTGGAGGGGTCAATCCATTTGAAGTGACCCAAGGGTGGTTGCTTGAGTAATTAAAAAAAAATTGAAACTTAACCACTTGTTTCCTCAGAACCTTAAAACAATTTTTTTAAATTTTTTATTTAAGCAGTTATGGCCATTTTTGTTACGGTGTGCACACCTATTTTTGTGATTGTAAGGGTTTACAGAAAAAATCATAACTAACAAACTATTGATCCTGGAAGACTGAAACGAAAAGCAGTTTATTCATATTTTCTCAAGGTAAAAGATTGGTCCAGCAGTTTATTTACCTATCTGTCTTCTTTCTATGAGAAAATTACTAATAAAATTGAATGTGAAAAACTGTGAAATTTCACTATTGGTAATTTTCTTCAAGAGGCAGGGATGGGATAACAGTTTGAATATTTTTATATGTAGGTATGTGTTAGTAGTTTTACTATAAATAATATTAATGGCGACATACTTACCCTTAAATATTCATGAATTTTTAAAACTAATTTTTAAAAAAAATTTTTAATTTTGGCTTCAGATAACTCTGATGGGGCAGGTGATAAAAATCTCAAATTTGCACAACTTATTACAGTGTTTTTGTAGATTTTATGGCAAATAAAAAAGTTTCTTGTGTATTGTACTAATAGAAGTTATATAACCTCTCAAAAATCATAGAAAACTTGTTAAAAGCGATACCATTTTGAATCATTAAATAAGTGCTCCAAGGGGGTTTCTTGTCTTCTTAGTACTTTAATATTTTTATAACTTCTACTCTAGTTAAAATAGACTTGTTTGAACCATTCAACTGCAGTGTTCATGTTATAACAGATGCTTGAAGTGATTTCCAGTCGACAGGAAAATTCATGTTACAACATTCTCATTTATGCTTGTTGCATCATTTAGCTTTGCAGTTACAGACAGATCAGTCTGACATTAGTCAGTAACCTGTTCAGATTTTTACCGAGTGTCTCAAATTTCATCCGGTGTTTATTAAATAAATAAGTTTCTCTTAATAATGTTATATTTACAAATTTTAAAATCAGTTAAATTTTTACATTATTTTCAAGTAATTTCACATAAAACAATGGAAGAACAATGTTCCATAGGATTTATGTGAATGAAGAGTGTCATAAAACATCTGCGTTCATCAATCAGCCATCAGCATTAAAATTTAAAATAATTAAGCTGTCTGAAAAATTAGGAAAAATTTTGAATTGTTTTGAATCAAAAGTATCTGAAAATGAAAATCCAGCTCTATCTTTTTCACATGAATATGATGATCTTATTTTAAAACCGACAGAAAATTGTGTTCTTGCTTCTAAAGAAGCGGGGGTTAAAATTATCTGTTTACTTCTCCAATGTTGGACCAGATCTAAAATAGTAACAGAGTTCAATGTGTCAGAGCCTTTGGTTAGACTTACTAGAGAATTAGTTAATGAGCAAGACATTCTACCGGAGTTCAGTAAAAGACATGAAACAGGAATTAGTAACAATACAATTAAAAAATTTGTGTTATTTTATGAAGATGACAATAATAGGCTGTGTCCTGGTAAAAAGTATTGAGTTAGCATGTATGTCGATGGTGTCAAAGTGCATAAGCAAAAGCAGCTTCTGATAAACTTAAATGAATTGTATGTCTCCTTTAAAAGTGAAAACCCTGAGGAAAAATTTAGAAGATCAAAGTTTTGCAAACTCCGTCCAAAATGGTGTATCTTGGCTGGTGCATCTGGGACTCATACAGTATGTGTCTGTCCCCACCACCAGAACATCAAACTCATGATTGATGATCCCAAACTTAGTATTGTTTATAAGGACTTAATAGACATCTTTGTGACAAGGATAACTACAGCTGTATGATGAATTTGTGCACTAAATGTCCAGGTAAGAAGGCAGTGTTTGGCATACTCAACTTTTCTGAAGAGTATGATGTGTTGCCAGATTCAATAATGTACAAACAGTGGATAACAACTGATAGGGCACTTGATAACAACTGATAGTTGTTATCAGTGATAACAACTGATGATTACTGTTCTTCAGACCAAAGATGAGTTTTTCGAATCATTAGTGTAAAAATTGGAAAAGCTGAAACTCACCATTTCATGTCAAAATCTCAAGCCCAGTTTTTCACAAAGAAGTGTTTGTATTTTAAGTGATCACTTGAAGCACAATACAGCAACATCTTATTGCTTTCAAAAACTTTTAACAAGGAAGTACATCAGAACATTAAAAAACTCATCTATTTTACTGATGGTGCTTCAAGTCAATATAAAAATAAAAAGAATTTTGCTAATTTGTGCAGTCACAAAAAAGACTTCGACCTTGAAGCCGAATGCTACTTCTTTGGATCATTCCATCGGAAAAACGTCTGTGATGGTGTGGGAGGTGGCAAAGGCAAGCCTGCAAAGGTCATTAAACATCAGATACTAAATGTTGATGAAATGTATTCATTTTGTAATCACAAGCTGGAAAATGTCAAGTATCTTTTTATAAAATCAGATGAGATAGCTAAGATTTCAGAAACTTAATAAATCATTTGACTGCTGTGAAAGAGTTGTTTGATACTAGAAGCTACCACAAGTATGTTCCAGTATCAGAAGGCATTGTAAGATGTTACGTTACTTTAGACTCCAAGAAGTATGAAGACCATCCTGTGTCAAGTATTGTACCACTTTCACTTAGGAAAAAGACTATTGCTTGTGCATATGACGATCAGTGGTGGATAGGAGAAGTGACAGATATTAGCCTCGAAAATGATATGTGCAGAGATTCATTTTTTCCACCTAGCTGGACTACATACATCATTTCTAAAGTCTCAAGAAGGCAAAGTGTGGGTACCGAACTGCTAAGTCCCGAGAAAGTTGATCTCATTTGAATGAACTAAGAACAGTGACGGTTATAAAAATATTAACTGCCAAGAAGACTTGAAACCTTCTTGGAGCTCTTATGTAGTGAGTCAAAATGGTATCGCTTTTAACAAGTTTTTCATCACTTTTAAGAGATTATAACTTTTTATTAGTAAAAAACACAAGATTTGCCATAAACTAACTACAAAAACACTGTAAGTTGTGCAAATTTGAGATTATCACCTGCCCCATCAGAGTTATTTGAAGCCAAAATATGAATTTAAAAAAAAATTAGTTTTCAAAAATTCATAAAAATTTAACGGTATGTCACCATTAATATTATTTATGGTAAAACTGCTAACATATAATACCTACATATAAAAAAATAATTCAAACTGCATATGGCATCCCTGCCTCTTGAAAAAAATTCCAAATGTGAAATTTCACCTTTTTTCATGTTCAATTTTATTGGTAATTTTCTCATAGAAAGAAGAGATAAATCAGTGGAGCAATCTTTTACCTTGAGAAAATATGATTAAATTACGTTTTGTTTATGATTTTTTCCGTAAAGACCTTACAATAACAAAAACAGTTATGCACACTGTAACAAAATTGGTCACCACAGGTAAATTGCTTAAATAAAGAATTTAAAAAAAAAATAATTTTAAGGTTCTGAAATATGTAGGAAACAAGTGGGTAAGTTTCAATTTTTTTTGAATTGGTCAAGCAACCAGCTTATGTTTTTTTGGGACAATTCAAATGGATTGATCGAAAGATATGGGTCTATAAGAATGGGTCTTCAATATAACTAAAATTAACATGCAAAGGATAGATGGTTGTGACTGCCCCTAATTTAATTACAGAATTTGATTTTCATGGTAGTAAAAATCAGATTTAGAATATAGAAGATAGAAAAATAAAGGGAAAATACCGAATTTTTTTTCTGTATTTTTTCTGTTTTCTTACATTAAATTTTCCCATTCAATTCAGAAAATTGAGTCGTGAATTAAAATGAAAAAATCTGAAGTGGGACCACATGACTTCCTTGTATGCTTATCAAATTACATATACACATCTTTTTAAATTAAATTTATATAAAATTTTATTTCATTAATAACGTTTGATATTTCATCATATTTTTTTTTTAATGGTTTTATTGATAAATTATTTTATATTATTATTTTATTATTATTAATTAATTATTTTATTATATTTTATGATAAATTATTATCATAAAATTTGTATTACTATTCAGAGGTTAATAATTATTAATAAATCAATACCTATAAATTAAAAAAAAATATTTTTTTTAAAAAGAGTTAAAGTTTGATTCGAACTGATATGACTTTTCCTCTTGATCCAACTGTTTAATTAATTAAAATCCTATTTGGCTGTAACTCTGGAACCAATGAAAATATCACTTATGATATGTCATTGAAAAGCTTTCAATGGGGGCTTATTACAGCAGTTAAGAAAAAGTTCAAAATCCAAATTTTTTTAATTTTGTGCTTTTCTGGGCACTTATGGTCCAGGCAATTGCAATCAAAAGGGGAGGTGCCCAACTAGATGTTACAACAGTCCTAAATACAAAATTTCAACTTCCTATGGCTAATTATTTTTGAGTTATGGAGGATACATACGCACATATGTATGTAACCTCCATAATAGAAGGTTATACCTTCATTTTGGTATGTACATCTGCATGTACATACAGATGGCATACCAAAACTAGTCAAAATGGATTCAGGG
Source organism: Lycorma delicatula (assembly GCF_047948215.1). Lineage (NCBI taxonomy): Eukaryota > Metazoa > Arthropoda > Insecta > Hemiptera > Fulgoridae > Lycorma > Lycorma delicatula. Next base: position 160,398,077 of record NC_134455.1, on the reverse strand, counting down.
ATGGTCAAAATGGATATTTCTGATGAAATCTGAAAACCAAAATTTTTCATGATCACAATACTTTACTTTGTACAAGGAAGTAAAAAGCAAATGAGAAATTGCTTTCAGACAAATATTGAAACATATCCTATCTTACTAAATGGCATTCATAAGTGTGGCTGCCTCTGTGTGTGTGTGTGTGTGTGTGTGTGTGTGTGTGTGTGTGTGTGTGTGTGTGTGTGTGTGTGTGTGTGTGCGTGCGTGTGCGTGTGTGCGTCTCTGTCCTCCTTAGTTTATCACCAAAATGTACTGATCACTAACAGAAAATCCCAATTCATTAGCAATTGTCTTGTGGTGGTCATGTGTACAGGTGTATACTTGTTATATTATTATATATTGATATATCACATACAGATATAAATATACATACATATACATATATATATATATATATATATATACATATACACACATACATGTGTGCAAAATATATATTAATAATATCGTTTTTTATTTTTGGGATTGTTTTTCTTCATGAAATCTATTATTTATGTTGACTCAGGTTTCATTTTCTCCTTTTTTATTTGTAAAAATAAAAATTTTTCACTTTTTTCTTACTCTTTATAAATTCTCACTTTTTTTGTTATTGTCTAATGCTCTATTGTTATTAGTCAGTCTTGTTCCATTGTTCAAAGACTCGCCATGTGTTTATTATAAATGTCAAGATATTTCAAAAAATTGTATTTATGGTCCAATTTGGCTCATATTCAGAATATATATTAATTAATGTGAAAAGAAAACTTTTGCAAATATGTACCTGCTAGGTGGTATCTGTGTCGAGATATTTATGAAACAAAAAAATATACAGACAGACTTTCTTGTTCTATATAATAAAAGGCAGTGTTCATATGTACGTCTGACATTAAAAAAAACTACTAGAGTGATTTACACTCAGGAAATAGGGAAAAAAGAAAAAATGGACAAAAAGGGAAAATTGGGAAAGGGAAAATGGGGGAAAAGGAAAAGGGTCAAAGAAAAAGAGGAGAGGGAAAGGGATAAAGTGGAAGGTTAAATTTTGTGAAGTTCTGTAATGTTCAATTTTGAATGTTTTATCAAACTCAATTGTGTTCATTTAATCTATATATATATGCACAGTCAAAATTAGGAATAGTGAAGCATTGCCGGGTCTGCTAGTAAATAATAAATTATTTGTTAAAGGCTGGTTTTATTTCCTCCTTTTTCATTTGTAAAAATAAAAATTTTTCACATTTTTTACTCTATAAATTTTCACTCGTTCTTTTACTCTTTATTAATTCTCACTTTTTTTGTTACTGTTATTAAATGAATTTTTCTAATGTTCTGTTCTTAGTCAGTCTTGTAATAATTATAAATAAATTAATAAATTTTACTGCCGTATTTCATTCATTCAATATCGTAGCAGATCTGTAAACACAATTATTTTGAATACAAATAAATCGATATTGAAAATACTATTGATTATCCATTTAGAATCTTTATATAATTTTTTTTGGCTTTGTAGTTATGATTAAACATACATATAGGCAAAACACGTGGGTCAAATCAAATGGTAAACAATAAAGGTCAAAATTAGAAGAAACAATAATGGTCAAAATTAGAAGAATTTTGAATCTTATATATCCTTAGTGATCTATTGATTTTGAAGTCAGCTTCTCTTTTGTTATTGTGTCAAGGTTAGTTTCATATTGCGATAATTTGTTTCATAAATTGAATATAAGAGTATAAATAATAAATTAATTTAATTTATATTTAAGCTTCCAGCTCTTGTATTGAGTAAATTTGCATATGGATATTATGGATCTTGATGAAAATGTTGAGAGGATGCAATCTTTAAAAGATGCCTAAACCAATTTGAACCAAATTTAATTGGTAAGATTTGCTGATATTTTTTCTCTTTTTCTTGATCAATTTTCTTCATTAATAAAAAATCCTTTTTACACAAGAAGTAATTAATTTTGGACACCTAATAATAGCATTCTGAGAGGCTGCCTGCCAGGGCAACCTGCCTGGAGGGCCTAGCTGCGGACGCGTGCCTTAGGCATGTCCTGCAGCTAGTAAATTTATAATGAAAAAGATTGTATAAACTAATATGTGAAATAAAAAAGAACAACAGTAAGGGATAAGTAGAAAAAGAGTACAAGAGTGAAGGTGGAAAAGAGTTATAAAAAGGAAGAAATACTTATAAGGTAATAGGAATATGTATGAAGGAAATATTGCAGTTCAGTAGAATAAAAGTCCCATAGATCAAGATGAACTCTGGCAGACAATGAACACGGACAGCAATCCTAAACTCTGAATTCATATAAACAATAAAAGATATGATGAATGAAGAAGCTGACCCAAAATACAAAGCAAATATTAATTAATATATGGTTTATTCTTTTTTTTGGTTTGTTGGTTGAATCAGTAAACTGTCAACTGTCTTTGTAGAGGTGCTTGACTTAAGTGAAGTCTGCGCCCCTGGCTCAGTGGAAGAGAAGGTCACCAAACTAGTGGCCCTAGTGGCCTCATTAGAGATTGCCTGCGGCAGACTCCCTAGGAGACATATTAGAAAGTGGTCGTCAGAGACTGCTGACAAGAGATGGGTGTGTTGAACGGCCAGAAGGAAAATGACTAGGGTTCATTTTCCTGTCCTGAGGGATGTATGTATGGCCCAGTACAAGAAGACCAAGAAGGGCCTTGCATCATGCATTCGAGAGGCAAAATGTAAAGCATGGAATGAGTTAATTTTAGAGGTAGAGGTAGACCCTTACAGCAGGCCATTAACTATATTGGTTAAAAGAAGGATGAGGCCCAGGGATCCTGTTATGCTGGATGCTCAAGAAGTATGGGGCATAAACAATGGCCTTTTTCCGGATAGACAAGAGGTAATGACTGATGACAGGGATAATGGAGAGATTCCACTCCCTTTTACAGAAGTGGAGTTATGCAAGTTGGATGGAATGTTGTGCAAGTCCCCAAGGGGGCCCGGACCGGTGGCTGAATTTGGTGATAAGGGTGGCGGGCTGGATGTATTTCTTGAAGTATATAATGCTTGCCTTGCAGAGGGGATATTCCCCCACAGATAGCGATGCCAGTGGCTGGTATTAGTTCTCAAACCGGGGAGGGACCCGGAGTGGAGTTACCCTCCTCGTACCGGTTGCTGGCCATGATAGAAGTCCTAGCGAAAGTGTTGAAGCTCCAATGCAGAATATTTGAGGTGTGGGAGAGGGTGGATAGACTGTCTCCCAGCCAATACAACTTCCGGAAGGGGAGATCCGCCATTGATGTGGTGGGCGCTGTGTGCCAGGTTACAGAGAGAGCTGTGAGGAGGAGCCAATGTGCGTGCTCGTCACCCTTGACATGAGAAATGCATTCAATTGCATATTTCACGTTGCAGTAATGGGGTCGCTAGTGGAGTGCTAAATCCTGCTGTATCTCTGACAAATGATCAAGTCATAAACTGGGCATAGGCTTGTTTGCTGCCTGGAAGATGGAAAAACAATTGAGCGTTATTTATACAGAGGAGTACCATAGGGATCAGTCCTCAGACTGACTCTGGGTGTTGTCTTATAAGGGGGTCTTCCGCATCTCCCTTCCACCAAGGGGACCCTGGTGGATATTACGCGGATGACCTTGCTTTGGTGGTGGAAGTTGACACAGTTCACAAGGCTACCGTTAACAATATGCAATGCTTATCAAGCCAGGGTTGGGCCTCACGCTTGTTCCTATTAAAACAGAGATATTGGCAATTTCTTTTGCCAGGAGACGTTCAAAGCTGAGACTCACCCAAGGGAAGACAGATCGAAATCAGACCTGTGATTAAATACCTCGAGTCTGGATTGACTCAAGGCTCCAGTTTGGAACACAGGCCAATAAGGTGGCTGCCATAGTGGAGAAGACGATGAGGTTGGTTGCTGGTCTCCTACCCGAATGCAGTGGCCCGACCTAGTTGTGGAAGAAACTGCTGGCTGGAGTTGCACATGCCACGATGTATTTGGGGCTGAATTGTGGGGTAGCGTCACTAAGTTTGTGAAATATTTAGGATGACTCGAGGCTTCACAAAGGAGATGCTGTTTACGGATAATCTGTGCTTATTGCACAGTTTCCAAGGAGGCAGCCGAGGTCTTGGCTGGCCTTTTACCTATAGATCTACTGATTGAGCAAAGGAAGAGAGACTCCGGGCATTGGGACCTCTATTTCCTGTTGATAAGAGGAGAATTTCTGCTATTATAGAAGAGGAGTATTTAGGAATCTGGCAAAGCAGGTGGGACAAGGGGAGAAAAGGGCGGTGGACACACCGCATTGTCATGCATATTAGAAGCTGGTACCGAAGGACTTATGGGTTGCTGGGTTACTCTTTAAGAATTCCTGGTGGGCCATGGAGGCTATAGATCTTACTTGGACAGATTCTGTTTGGATCACTCAGCCTTTTGTCCCATGTATGCTGAGGAGGAGACCCCTCTACATGTTTATTTAAGTTATACACAATTTGAGAATGAATGCCAAGAGATGCTGGAAGCCTTGGGCGCAGAGGTCATGTTTAATCCAGAAGACACTCGGAGAATTATGATTAGAGTACCCCTTGAATGGAAGGCTGTAGAGGACTACGTTAAGAAAGTGAATGACAGATTATATGCCTCAGAGAAAACTTGACAGGGAATTCGATGCCGGAGGATGCCAGGCTGGACAGGTTCATAGCTGAGCGCTTAGAGGGCCCCCAAACCATGTGGGGGATCGTCTTCATGCAATGATATTGCAGGCACTCTGCATACTGGCATCTGATGGCTGTGCACTTCCCCTGTTAGAGGTAATGCTCCAAGAGTGGTTCCAGAAAGGGGAAAGAAAAAAAAAATAAACTGTCAATAAAAGGGATATGTCTTTTAGGAAAACGTATTACAGGAGGTACTACGTTTTCCGTAAAGTGATATGACCTGTGGATTTTCTTAAATCCTTGATTCTAATCTCCAGAAAAGCACATTGCATTAAAGTGTCAAGATGACGTGGCAGATCAGTAGGTTTTAAATTCACATTCAGGAATAATTCTGATGTGAATTCTGAACTGAAGATTAGATAGAAAAATAGTTACTGAAAAACAATATGAATTTAGGAGAAGATGCTTAAGGAGTATGATTGGACTATTGGTCGGAAATATGTAACAAGAGGACTGGAATAAGTAAGTTGGGTAGATATGGATAAAGCACTCAAAACATTTCAAACCTGATAAGCTGTTGGAAATATTAAAAAAACTGAATGGATTTGAAGAATAGGAGAATAATTTTAAAAATCTTATCTGAATCTGAAAGCAGCTATGAAAATTAATTATACATTAACTGAATAGTTTATTTTACAAAGATAAGAAAGGCTGCCAATCACCAACTTGATTTATTTTGTGTGGTGAAGATATGATAAAAATTGCTCTAAAAGAAAAAGATATTTCTACTAGGGGAAGAAACTGAGCTGAATAATCATGTCAAAGATGACAGTTTTTTTAAGAGGTTATGTACAGGATATTTAACAATGGATTTAAAAGTTAGATGTTAAGACAGAATATTGTATGAAAATAAATGTTAAGAAAACAGAGTATTGAGGATAGGAGACAACAAGACAATGGACATATACATGAGGAAGGAATAATTGAATAAATAAAACAATGCAGACATATAGTGTAGGAAACATGTTAGCAAAAGGTTGGAAAACTTTGTGAAACCAGAATAATAGAGTAAAATCAAAGCAGCAGCTATGGCTAAGGAAGCATTCAGCAGAGAGGGTTGTGTAGTTTGACAGTAGAGACTTGAAGAAGCATCTTTTGTAAAACTGTTAAAAGTGCGCTTTTGTATGGATGGAAAATTTACTTGCAATAATTCATATTCAGCAATAATTCTGATGTGAATTTTGAACTGAAGATTAGATAGAAAAATAGTTACTGAAAAACAATATGAATTTAGGAGAAGATGCTTAAGGAGTATGATTGGACTATTGGTCGGAAATATGTAACAAGAGGAAATATGATAAACATAATAATTTTAGATATTTTTTTACATTTTTTCATATTTTTATTTTTTTGTTTTTAGATAACAGACTTATGTTATACATAACTTATGATCCAAATATGTAAAGGGGCAAAGAGAAGCTGGAGGTGGTTAACATCTGGGCATAGAAAAGATTGGAAAAAATCAGTAAATAGATTGAATAAAAAATGAAATAATGAGATAGTAAATGAGAATAGAAGCTTCAGAAAGATTTTTTATTAAGTATTATAAAATACTTTATAAAAAGTATTATTATATTTTATTTTAGAAATTATTTATTTTAGAAATTGTGATATTCAGATGTATGTCAAAGCATTATATAATATGCTAGATAAGTTAGCATATAAATTCAATAGTAGCAATGGTTTTCTCTAACCATAATCAGATTTTATTATTATACACTTTCACTTTTTTTAAATTTATTTATTTTAGAGTTATTGTTTAATTTAATGCATTCTCTGACCTATTTCATGTAATGTTTGGGTTCATAATAAAACTTATTTCATTATCTGACACATTAGCATTTAGTATTTTTGAATACTAAATGTTATTTTTTTTCAGTCAGCATTAATAGTGATTAATTATATGAATGTGTTAGTTATTTGTACAGTCTAAAATAATAATTTTAGATATTTTTTACATTTTTTCATATTTTAATTTTTTTGTTTTTAGATAACAGACTTATGTTTATCATACATAACTTATGATCCAAATTACAATTATGATGAGGGTGATGCAGAAGGTGTAATGGAGACAGAAGAAGAAGGTGATGATGATGATGCCAATGATGAATATTCTGATGATGATGATATGAGCTGGAAAGTCAGACGTGCTGCTGCTAAATGCCTAGAAGCAGTTATTGCTACTAGAAGGGATCTCGTTGTTGAAATGTATAGAGTTGTATCACCAGCACTTATTGCACGTTTTAAAGGTATTTATGAATTTATTATTTTAAAAAAAATTGTTATTTTTAATTATTTCTAAAATATAAAAAAGTTGTACAAGCACAAAGTGTATTAATATCTCTATTTCTTTATATATATATATATGTATATATATATATATATATATTCCTAATTTAATGTAAATATTAGCACAGAAAGAAAAGAAAGTGAAAGAAGTTACTATTTATTCTTTTTTTTCTTTTCTTTTTGTATATGTTATAAATTTATTTAATGTCATTCTTCAGTAATATACTGTCTATTTTTATTATTTTATGTTTTTATGAAATAAATACTGGAAAAGGTATCTTTAATTGGAAAGAAAGGTCATTGGTAACATAAAAATTTATGCTAGTAATTATTTATCGATTTAATAATGGAAACCAGTGTGTTGATTTTTATATTAAGTAAACATTTTATTATTTGGCTGATTCAAGGTTATTGATATATAAATATTATTTAATTTTATGGTGTTTCTAGGAAATACGCTTAATGTGTGTATTCTTATTATCAATGTAATTATTACAATAAATTTATTTTTAATTATATTGCTGTACATTTCTTAATGCAGTATTTTCTATGGAGTTAATCTGAATTTTTTATAGCGATTGAATAAGTGATACTAAAGCTTTCATATTCTGTTGACAGAAAATAAATATTAATCAGCTGTTCTGCACTGTATTAAAATTCAGTGTTTCAGCGTCTCCTAACTGAATTATTTCATTCATGGGGAGGTGTATATGACTTACTGTCTTTTTAATATTATTATTGTTATTATTTTAGGGGGGGGGGTCTCGACTAAGTGATTTGATTTGGATTTTACTCCTGAACAGGCTTATTTACTTTTGTGTTTACAAGCAAAACTTTGTGCATAGTAATAGTTTGTGTTTAATTTCCCAGGTTCTGTCTTCCAGATTTCCTATGTTTTTGAAGAGTCTCTTTTTGCTTAATGGCCTCAACAGCTCGCATGGAGATTTGCTTGTTTTGCTTGACGTTTACACTCATTTTGGACCATAAGATGCAAATAGTTTAAAAAAAACTATTATATATAGTAACATGGATTGTTTTATAATAGTTATGTTACTGAAAAGCACTGTCCTCAGATAATACTGAGGAAATAGTTTCTAAAAGGGATTCATTTGTTATAACAACAAAAAGTGGATTCATTTGATTAAACAAAAAGTGAGAGAAACTGGTTCTATAAGAGATAAGCAGGTGGGGTCTTGGAGGAGAACAGCTCTGCAGCAACAACTTAGGTGGGCAGCATAATCTTAAAAAAAAGAATGTAAAGACCAAGAGGAAGAGCCTGCAACAGGGAACTTTGAAATATTTTTTATCCCCGGAGAAGATACCAGCAACTCAGAGTTTGTTATAACAACAAATGAATTCTTTCTAGAATCCTGAACTCCCAATCCTCATATCCTTTGCTATAGGGCACTTTATTGTTAAGTTGGAGGATGTGCAACAGCAGATAGCGTCATTAATTATGCAAACATATGAAATAGAAAACTCACAAAACTCTCTTGTGGAAAGATGGATGATAAAGACAAAATATTTAGAGAGGTATACTAGGGATTATTTTAAAAATGTAGAAAGAATATTGATTAAAAAAATAAAAAATGTGAGTTAAGGAGACAAATTAATGTTCTTAAAGTAAACACAATAAAAACTTGCAGTGTGCATGCTATAATAGTGAAATAAGTTTGTTGAATGAGCCAGAAACTTGCAATTGGAATGGATTGCAGCCTTTTCATAGTATTTGTGAAGCTGTAAGTTTTCTACTTGGGGTATTATGATAGAATGCTGTTACAGGGTGTACTGTAATAAGCAGGATGCCTGACTGTAGGCGACTAAAATCAGGTTTTGCAAAATTTATATTTGCTCAGCAGAAGGTGCTGACTTGCGCATCATAAGTTCAGTGGTAGAGATTAAACAAAAAGTGAGAGAAACAGGTTCTATAAGAGATAAGCAGGTGGGGTCTTGGAGGAGAACAGCTCTGCAGCAACAACTTAGGTGGGCAGCATAATCTTAAAAAAAAGTTTGTAAAGACCAAGAGGAAGAGCCTGCAACAGGGAACTTTGAAATCTTTTTTATCCCCGGAGAAGATACCAGCAATTCAGTTGATGAGGCATGCTAAAATTATTTTTTGGAATATTGGTGGGTTTAAAAAGTTTTTGAGATAGTAAAATTTAAAAGAATAGGCGGAGCAAGTGGGGTATTAATTACATTCTATAAGGTTTCTTTCAAGGTATCTCATTTAAGCACTAAACTTTTGAACATTCTGTTAATATTTACTGTCTTACAGCATCAGTATTGAATGCAAAGGATGGTATGATACATAAATTGTTGATTTCATATGTGATGCTTTAGGGTAATTCTCTCAGATCTCTGCTATTTTTGTTATTTACTAGTGATCTCTGTTTCCATTTACCTGCGTAATTGTTTTAAGGGATAAATTAGTAATATGAGTTTATCAGCTATATTGTATATAAATGATTTGGCGACTTGGTTACAGCTGGGCTGGCCAAAAATAACTAAAAACTTCATATTTTAGATCAGTACTGCTTTGTTAATAATATTAAAAAAAAAAAAAAAACATTTAAAAAAAAATGAAAATTTTTCTGGTCAGAAAGGAAGGAAATAAGAAGTGAGCCCTGTATACTTTAATTTAAACAATAAATCAAAGGTTTACAGTCATTTTAGATATTATTTCAGCTCCGGTAAATTTGCAGTGGCAGTGGATGAATTTGTTAAAGGAGCAAAAGTAGGATCTGATAAAGTGAGAGTTATTGTTAGTTAATTCTAAGTCAGACTTATGGACTGTAAAAGTTAAATTATTTATTAAACTTTAGTAAATTCAACACTTTTGTACTCTTCTGAAATCTGAGCTCCGATGTATGGCAATACATGTACTGAGAAGGTTGATGTAGTCCACTCAGCTTTTAAATATCTGGCTCTTAATATTCCTAATTATATTGTTTAGCTGGAAACTGACCATTTAGAATGGGTAATATTGAAGAAAACGTTGAACTGGTTGGTAAAGTCTGTGGAATTGGATAGGTTACCAAAATTAAGCTGAAGCAATTAATGGTATTGGATGATGGTGTAGATAAAGATCTGCACCATAATTAGTTAATCTAACTAAAATTAATTAATTTCCTTGAGTATTTTTTTTAAGTAAGAATGTAGTTTAGCAAAAATAGTACATACCTAAAATTTTGAAAAGGTAAAAGCTAATATCTCAAAGAATATAAATTCCACTATTTATTCTAGTTTCACCTCTTTCTTCAAAAATATACAGTGCCGAAGCATATTTACAATTCTGAACTAGCATTTACAAACAGTGAATAATAGCCTGACTGAGATGGGTCAATTTTCATGTTGATTGAAATTGTTTTTTAAGAAAATATATATGCATTCTCTTTGATTCCAATGTGCACAACCTGATTCTGTCTGATGATATCTTTCACTTTCTGCGGTTTGCCTTGTATTCAGTGTTATTGGAAGAAGTCCATTACATGGGTACATTGAAACAGATCTATCTCAGATAAAATCCTTGTAGGAATAACTTTAAGCCTTGCAGTCAAATTGAATAGCATTTATTTTTTTTATTGCAACTTTGAAAATAAAGGGCTTGATGGTTAAGTGATTTTAAAAACAATCTATGGCTTGTCTGTTGTTTCTTTTTTGTCTTGTTTTAATTTATTATTTGGTTTGGAATATATAGGTTTTGTTATTATTTTTTTAAGAATATAACTTTTATTATTGTGTTTGGAATTGTTGTAAGTCTAATTATAATATTTTGTATTATAGAATTGTTTTGTAAACCTTTGCATGGGGATTACCTCAAAAGAAATAAGTTTAAATTAATAAATACTTTTTAAAAATATTATAATTTTAATTTTTTCTTTATTTCTATTTATTTTTTTTTTCAAAACTAGCTACAGTTTTTGTATGAAAGTATAATTTTTCAGTTTTATTAATGATTATATAATTTATGAATTCATTTTAATATTTAAGTTTGATTACAATTTAAAAGAATGGCTAAAATAAAAAAATTATATTATTGCAGAAAGAGAAGAAAATGTGAAGAGTGATATATTTCATGCTTATATGGCACTGCTGCGTCAGGCAAGACCATCTTCAGGTTCAAACCTTGATCCTAACTGTATGGAACAAGAAGATGCTCCATTGTCACAGTTGCAAGCTCAGGTAACTACTTTGGCTTACAGCTCAGTAACTAATAAACATCTTGATAAGTGTCTTAGATAGCCATAATATCAATCTAAGGCACTTATCACAACCACAAAATGACTTTGTGAGTACAGTGTTTGTTATGCCTTTTCATCAATAAATCAAGTAATGGTTTCTCAAGTAGTTTAATTTTTCAGCCAATTAATTATAATAGTATAAAATATGGTTTTTTTTTTTTTATGAGAAGTTTCTCTGATGTAGAGTTGTATCCAGTTTTCTAAATAAATGCTTTATCTCCGTTCTTGTGGGGAATCGTTACAATTCCCCACTTGTAAATACACATTTTGTACCATTTGAATGCCAGTAAGAACAATGATAAAATTTACTGCAGGTAACAGTATCATTTCTTGAATTTAATGTCTTTTTTTATCTTTTGGTAAAAAGTCAATAACTGAAACTTTCAATATTTCTTGAAGACTGCATTGAATTTTTTGTTTCTCGGATAAAAAAGTGACAGCTAAAAGAATAGAATATAAAACAATACTTCTTATGCATGGTTATAAATTGTTTTAACATGCAGCAATCAACACCAGCATTACACTGCACTTGCAGTAATCACAGTGTTTTTGCTATTTGTGTTTAATTGTTTTTTATGTAAGATAAATGTTGATAGTCATAGATAATGATGATTGTGTACAGCAAGATGTTTAGTTTTTTGTAGCATGGAAAATATGTACAAAAACAGTATTTATTATTGCATTGAATATAGGTACTTAAGGAAAAAAGTCAAAAAGTCAAGTGTTATATACTGCTGACAGGGCCGGATTTAGATGAAAAGAAGCCCTAGGCTATTCCACTTATGAGGCCCTTTCACCTCCCATTTTTAAGTTTGTAAATTACATGAGAGATAATAAAATACATCATTACTGTGATATATATCAATATGTTAAATGAAACATGTTGTGATTGGTACTAACCTTTATAAAAAATGTGGCACGGATAATAAATAAAAAAAAAGTCGAGAACACTTATTTGGACATTTATTCTCAGCACCACATATAGTACTTGTAACAATAACTAATCAAACATAACACACAACATTTACAAAGAAACTAAATTAAAATAATGAAAATCTTTGACTACGAAAATAAAATACGCAATATAAATTATCATATTTTCTATCAAATTAAATTAAATATATTCAATACAGTGAAGATTAAACCAAATTCAATTCAGATAAATTTATTTCATAATAATTCACATTTAAAGTTTAAGTATGAATTATTATGAATTTTAAGTCTTAAAACTAAACCAAAAATGGAACTTTATTCAAACAAGATCACAAAAAAGAAAATATCAAATTGTATATCATATTAAATTTTATGTTAATAGTTATTTTATTTAAGAACTGATTGAATCCAAATATACATTTAAAACGAAATAGTAGATTAGAAGAATTTCTTTCTAAACTTCTTCACACAGAATTCTTCTATAAGTTCATCAAAATCTATTTTTCTGTAGGTCTCATTTTCAATGCACAAAATACTCAATGAAGACAACCTCGTCTGGGTCATCATGCTTCTTTATTGATTTTTGATATTTTTAAGTCTTGAAAATGACCTTTCTCCAGTACAATTAGTGACTATTAAACTGAGAAACAGCCATAAGATTAATTCCACATTGGGGAAGGCCACTTGAATATTTTCTTTGAATATTATTTGATACAAGTCTGTATGCAACAATATGGAATTTTTTGAAGGCTTATGCGTTTGTTTCACATATGTGTGGAAATGAAATAGTTCTTCAGTAAGATTTTGACTGACATCTGGGGTATTCTTGCATTAACAGCTCAACACCTCTTTGAAGTTCTACCTTTGATAATGTAAGATTGGCAAGAAAGGAAAATATTTTCACTACATCATCATAAACAGAAGCCCTTCTTCCTAAATTTGATTCTAGTGCATCTAATATAGGAATAAATGATTTAATCTTAAATTTATCTGAAGAGAGTTCGTCTAAGGCATCAGGGTCAGATGAATTTTCGTAATTCCCTTGCCTTTTACTTATTATCCTTCTGGCAGTTCTATATTCAGTATTTGGCAACGTGTTTTTTGCTTGTTGCTAAAGTGCTTCAAAATCTTCCCTAATTTCACGTAAAATATCCAAAAGTGACCTGTAACAATCTGCACAACTACTAAGTAAAATATTAGGGCTTTGAAGAATTTTATTTACTCTTGAAAAATGTCTCAGTATTTGATTCCAGAAATGGAGCATAAACATGAATTCGGATTCTTCCATCTTCTCTAAAAGATTGTTGGCCTTCAATCTAGTATCACCCTTTGTATTATTATCAGAATGTAAATAATTGAGTGCATTGGTGATATCATTGTAATTTTCTAAAATAGCTTCTGTAGCTTTTGCATGTGCCTCCCAACTAGTGTGTGATAAATATTTAGGCACTTTAGAATGAGGTTTCAAATGTGATTTCAGAACTGCCCATATTTTTGTGGAAGACGAAAAAAATATATTAACTTGGTTCACAACACCAAAAAAATTAACAGCATCAAGACAACAATCAACAGCTGAGCGACCTACTAAATTTAAAGAGTGCATGGAACAAATCTTGCAAACTTGTTTTTTTCATTAATTTTTTACTGCATATCATTGTATCTACCTGCCATATGGGCTGCATTATCATAAGACTGTCCTCGGCATTTTCTGAAATCAATTTCAAGTTCAGTAGTTTTATTGTTTACTAAATCAGCTATGCTTTCCCCTGAGTGATCTTTTAGCTCAAGGAAAGTTAAAAATCTCTCAGTTGGCAAACCGTCTTCAGGTGACACATATCTAATAATTAAGGTCAACTGATCAGTATGAGATATGTCAGGAGTGGATTCTACTGAAAAGCTAAAATAGCCAGCCTTTTTCACTTCCGCCACAATTGTGTTTTTTACTTTATTTGCCATAAGTTGAATAATTTCTTCACATATAGTTTTAGATAGATATGAAGGTTTTCCTGAGCCAGTATTTCCATATCGATCGATATGATCTCTTAAAAATTGATCAAATTTTGCTACTAGTTCTAGAAAACCTAATTGCCTTATTTGGAGTTCCAAACTTTTCATTGTCTCCTCTAAATGGTAAGCCTCGCTCTACAAGAATGCAAATTACAGCGAAAACTCTTTCTATAACGTATTGCTGCTCTTTTCTTATTTCTTCCTCAAGCTTTGAAGTTAAAGTTTTCCCTTTTGCTCTTGTTAAGTATGTTAACATAGCATTCCTATGATTTTCCACATTTTCATGAGTTAGAATGATAGCAGGGGTTTTCCAATCATTAAACCCTTCAGAAGTTAATGCTGTTGCAGAACATGCAATATTTGGAAAGAGTTTACAAACAAAGCAAAAAACACGACCTTTTGAGGGAGAGTACACAAGCCATTCTAGTATATTTTTCTCCATTGGCTTTTGTTGAATAAAAAATTGCTTTTGTACAAAATCTGGACTGATTCTTATATTCTCGCTTTGAATTTAAAAATGGTCCACAGTGATACTGAACTTGAGAATGGCCCTTCTCTACCCAGTATGATACATCATTTTGCAATAAATTTGTCCACAAGTCAACAAATGTTACAGTAGACATATATTTGACATCACTATCTAAATTTGCAATATCTTGAACTTGGTGTTTCTCATTAGGTGTTTGAAAAAAATTCTGAATATTCGTATTATTTTCTTGTGGCTCGTTTGTATATTCGTGTTCAGTAAGTTGCTCTTGAATTAGTTCCATATTTTCACTTTGAGTTTGTGCAATGGCTGTGTCCTCACATACAACGTGCTGCATTGCTTCCATTTGAGTAGTACTAGTTGGCACATGCATCTAAGCAATAATCAGTGTTAACTTCTTTGCCTCGTACTCTTGTAGCTTCTTTTTCTTGTGTTTGCAAGCACCACTTTCAAATCTTTTACTCATTCTTAGATTAGAATCTAGAACAAAATATTTTAGTTATTGTGCATAAATAAAAGTTAATTATTTATTATTAATACAAAAAATAACATTTTACATATTTGAACTGTGGTAAGTATTCTTTTGTTTATTGAAATTTTCGATAAACAATTCATTTTCGAATAATAAATTGAAGTAAAACAAAAACTCATTTCCGTGAATAGCGCATCTCTTATAATATTCATTGTTTCTAAAATAATAAATTTTAATTTCATAATTTCTGAATTTCAAACTAATCAATTTAAAAAATATTTCCAAAATATCTTTAATTCAGTAATGAAACTAAATTATCATTTTTCAATCAAGATTGTATGGGACTGTTATTTTGTGTCATTGAAAAAAATAGCAATTATGAATAATGAATTATATATATATATATATATAATTATGAAAATATAAAATAAAGCACGTAATATACATTTTAAAATATACAAATTAAAACATATGTTAAGAACTTACCTAGAATTCCGCGAAATGAAGATATTGTCACAAAAAAATTTTTCAATAGTTTATAAACACTTCATGAAAGTATTGAACCTATTGAACTCAAAAGGCAAGAATCAAATGATCGTGTACGCAATCCTAAAATAAGAATCTTTTCTAATAACATTAACACGTGTTTCATATTATCGAAGTAACACGAATATAACCAAACGTTGGGATATCAATAGGTCTGTTCCAATCTACACCAATCTGCACTTTATTTATGCAAGAACAAACCAGAGCTTAGTAGTATAAGACACGTCAGTATTTTCCATAGCAATCAGTGAACATATGAACTATACTTTGGTGCAATCTAGTATATACAAACGAACAGATGCAATGAGCCAAACGCATTGATCTTAACCAATACATTTTTATGTTTGTTTATTAGTCATATGCATAGAATTTCTCCTTATTTTCGGTGGTTTAGTGTTCAATGTTTTTAAAATAGTATAATTTTAATTTTGCTAACAATTTGAATGTAGGCCCCTCTAGATCTTGAGGCCCTAGGCTGAAGCCTAGTTAGCCTATAGGAAAATCCGGCCCTGACTGCTGAATAGCCATCTTAAATTTAAACACTGTCACAACTAAAAAATTTATGTAAGAATAACTTATCATAGAATTAAGTTCTTGTGACTTATTTTCTTGTCTGTTCATGCCCAACTCATTAAAATGTTAAAGGCTTTTTTAAGAATAATTTGTTATTTTCATTTGAAATATAGGTTCCAGCAATTATGAAGGCTGTTAATGCACAGATGAAAGAACGTAGTATCAAAACAAGACAGGATTGTTTTGCTCTTCTTAAAGAACTAGTTTTTGTGTTACCAGGTGCTTTGACAAATCACATACCAGCATTAATACCTGGTATTCAGTACTCACTTGGGTTTGTATTTAAATTTATTTTTTTCTTGTAAATTAATTCTTCCTAACCTTTGTCAGTAGTTAAAGGCTGCTGATGGCAAAAGCATTCAAGTTAATCAAAGAAAAAGATTTACAGATTGTTAAGTTTAGAGTAGTTTTAATATCATTTGGTCCAGAAACATAAACAGTGTAAAAAAGAGGTGAAAGAAACAAAAGTTTTGAAACATGAATATGAAGAAAAAATATGAATCAGAAGGAAAGAGTGAAGACTCTTTGTCTTCAAGCTATGAGGATATCTTAATGGGTTTGGCCTTAAACTAAGACACAGTTGTGTTAAAAAAAATAAAAGAAGAGGAAGAAGAAAGATGAATATGTCTGATGATAGAACAACTGTCAAGGATAAAAACAATTGAAGGGAAAGCTAAAAACATGCAGAAATGGCAGTTCTGTGATACCTGTTAGTCAACAGATTCATTGAAAAAGAGGAAAACCATTGTCAAGTCTTATTCTTGAATTGGACTTAGACAACTGCCAAATGAGGAAACTGATTTAAAGGAAGTACTATGAATATGAATAAAAATATATAAAAAAAACTGGGCAGTTAGTAAAGAGGAAATTTCCAATTCTAAGTAACTTGTAAATTATTTGTGATGTTAATTACCTATAAAATTATGCGATTATGATAAAATTTCTAAGTATTTTGCGATTAGCTAGAGTTTTACTGCCAATTTAATACATGTTAAATGTCTTTATTGTCATCCTGTTCTGCTCATTTATTTAAAAATAATTTTCTTATGTTATTACATATCCATAATTTTCAGTTTTCGAAGTACTGAAATTCCAGTTGAAAGTAAATAGCGAAATTATTTTGAATTGTTGTAAGCTAGTTCTTAGGGGTTTCATTTTTTTTTCTTCTAATGAAATAAACAAAAAAAATTGTCAGTTAGTTAATTTTAAGAATAATGAAGAATTTCATTTTGTTACTGTAGACTACAAAATTATTGCCATGTTTGATCTGTTATTGTAAACGATCATGAATAATACTCCTGAAGTTCAAGAAGCGAGCAAAATGAAGCAGTTTGATAGGTATAAATTTTGTTGTGATTACTTAAATGGTCTTAAGCTTACCCAGGATAAGTTTAGGTGGATCATCTCCTGCTTATTTTTAATATTCTTAAAATTTTCAGTTGAATAAAGATTGAGCAGTATATAAAATCTGTTATTACGGAAAGAGGTTTGATACGCTTAAAAGTGTGTAAGCAGATGTCAAAAGTAAGTCTAAAAACATTGGCCTTTGTTTAAGCAAAAATGTTAGTAGAGAACATGAAAATTATTAATTGATTTTGTTGATTGTAGACATATAATACAACTGGAATTATTTTTTTGATTTTGTATTACCTATGATTACTGCCCTAGTATCAAAATTTGTAAAGCTAAAATCTATAACACTATTAAAAACTAATTAGGGTATTAAATCAAAGAATTTATAAATAGAAGAAAAATTAACTATTTGAAACAATATTATACTAATGCTTATTTTTTAATTCATTTAAGTAACTGATTAAACAAACACCTTATTAGTAATATTATGAGATAGTTATTTTTGAGTTAGATATTGTAAAATTTCACCAGTTTTTAGTTTTAGGCAGACAGATGAGGTCATGGTGCAAATAAACAAAATAAATGTCAGTAGCTATTTGATATTAGTGAAATTATACCAGAACTTACAACAAATGTGAAACATACAGGAAAACCAGCTTATGATATCTGACTTGTAATGCTAAAGTTTTTTCAAAATTTTACCGTATTGTTTTGCATCCTTATATTTTTAATTTTTGAAAATTTATTGTGTATGCTGTTTGAAAAAAATAATTTTTATGTCCTCAAATGTATTTTCTGTTGTAACAGTAGATCAACGTTCACAGCTTTCTATTGATACAATTCAATTTATAAACAAATATTCCATCAGGAAGTAAAGTACAATTGGAAGAGTTTCAAAAACTAACTCCTTCAATTGTAGAAGAATATTTATGAACTGATTACAGCAGATTTGGTTCTATGATCATAACGCATCAGATAGCATGATTTATAGTTTGTAAAGTTTTTAAAATTAAATTTCAGCAATCCCTACTCTTAAATAAAATATAGGGAAATGTAGTATTTCTATTTTGCATAAAAAAAAGTCTTCATTAGAAATAAGAATGTCCATTTGAAAAATGAATGATTCATTTTTATTGTTATAGGAACTTGTTTTTGTCCTGTATTTACTTGCATTTTGTTATTTGTGTTGTTTAGTATATTGTTTTAGTGGTAGACTTTAATATTAGCATGAGAGCTATTCTAAAACAAAATTTCAAGACTGGCTGGTACAGAAAAATAAAATCAGAGAAAAGGATATTATATATATATATATAAATTATCTACATTACTGCAGGTTGCAAGTTGCAACCTGTATTTAGGCACTTACAATTTGTATTATTTTAGCTTTTGCTGATAATCTTGAACTCTTATATTCTTATTTGTCCCCTGGGATGATATGGTTATTGACTTTTGTCCGTCAAAGACACTTTATATTTCCTACCTATAAAGTACATTGTCATGTAAAGGAACAGTTTTTGTGTATCCCATGCCATTTGTTTTAGAGTGATCTCTGAATCTCTAAGCATTTCACAAAACATTTTCTTTTGGTTATAGATTCCTTGTGATCCCAAAATGTTGTATTCAGATAATGTGAGGGTGGTTTAGAAAGTAACCTTCGTTGTAGCATAGTGCTAGTAGTAGTCTTAATGGCACTGACATTGACAAATCGGTGTATCCTCTGAATCAGTGCACTTTCAGCTATGTCAGCTGTGTCCGGCTATGTGAGCTGTGTACTTTAGCCTGTTTGCTTGTTATAACCTAAAGACATCACTGCAATAAAAAATCCCATGAAATGTGAGAGGTGTGTGCTGTAGTAAGATTTTTTGGGTACAAAATATTTTGGCAGCAGAAATTCGTTGTCAGTTGTGTGCTGCAAGCATTTTTTTCCAAGAAGGAAGGCCTTACTTCAGGGCATATGCATGAGATTAAAGACTAAAGTTTTGAATCTTGGCAAGCTAGGTGGAACGATATATGATATATTCCCGGATGTGACAGGTTTGCGAGTGATTAGGTGGGTCTACCCCAATCGGAAAATTACACAATTTCTGTCAGGACATGGTGCCTTTAGGGCAAGTTTTACTAGGTTTGGTTTGGTTGGGTGTGGGAGGGGCTCACAGGCAGCGACCACCAGGTGGTCCTTAACGACAATCTGGTGGTGGACTAGGAGGGGATTGCCTGCCTGCATTTATTGGGTGGAGCATCAGGAACTTGGACCCTAGTGTCCAAGTTCCACGAAGTTCCACCCTAGTGTCCAAGACTGGTCCACGAAAGGTTGGTGGGCGCACCAGCTCATCGGGGATGTCAAGGGTTGGTATAGGAGATCGCATGGCTAGCTGGGTTACAGCCTCACTCAGTTTCTGGCACGCCATGGCAGATTTAAGTCATACCTGTTCTGATTCGGTCTATACCACACCAACCTCTGTCTGGAGTGTGGAGAGCCCCTGCACGTCTACTACAGATGTCAACGTTTCAGGGAAGAGCGAAAGGAGTAAGTAGATACCATGGGCTATGGAAATATGTTTCAGCAGGAAGACACTCAGCGAATATTAATGAGCAGAAAGGAAGAGTGGACGGTGGTGAATTGATATGCTAGGAAGATAAGCTTCATCTATGGGAGGAGTTCCAGCAGAGAAGAAGATGGGGATACCAGAAAGGACAGGTCTGCGGCTGAGTACTGGGCTCCTGCGAGCGTGCAAGGGTCGCCTTAGCACATTTAGGCTGTGGACTCTCCATTCCCGGTGTCTGAGTGTGTTGCTCTCATCAGTGAAACAATGACTAATTATGTGAGTCGAGTGCATATTTTGCTAGGCATGTGCGAGTGCATGTGTAGTTGATGGGGTACCTCTTTCGAGAATGCCTTTAGTCCTTTGTGTTTCTCTCCACTTGAGTTCTTGTGATGTCTATGTCTGTGCATTGGTGGGGGTCTGTACCTGTGTGTGTGTGTGTCTGGGTTTGAGGAGGTCTCATGTGCCTGTGGGAGTGTTTGTGCTTGGTTGGAATTGTGTTTAATATCCTTTTGTGATGTGCATGATGATGTGGCTTTAATGTTCCCTTGTGGTGGCCAATTGTGTGTGTAGGGGCGTTAACCCCCCTGAAGTAATGTTCTACTAGCGGTTCCAGGGGGGAGGGTTGCCAGGTGTGGAGGTTTTGTCGGTAGTGTGCAGGTATACATATGCACTTAATAACATTCTGCAGAACCTCTTAGGAAGCCTAACACTGCTTAGGCACCCGTAAATGGGGTTCCTCCACCTCTAAAAAAAAAAATTTGGTTTGGTTGATTCAGGCCTCTGCTTGGACTGTAGAGTAGGTGATATTGCCGACCATGTCCTCTATATTTGTCCCTGGTATGAGGCTGAATGTACCAGAATTGTTAGGGAACTTGAAAGAATAAATTCCTTTCTGGATCTACAGGTCAACTGGAAGATTTGCAGAGAATGGTTATCAGTGGCTGGCTTCCCAAAGTATATTGCACTGAGCAGGTCAGCTGAGGGGGTCTGAGTAGAGTAGTACCCCTGGTGGCTAGGGTATCACCTGGACAGTTGATTGGGCAGAGGTAGGCATATTGGCATCGAACCTCACTTATTTTGAAGTATGTTGGAAGTAAAGTAGCAGAATAGTTGTTGGCAGGACGGTGACTACACTGCTTAGGGTATGGTAATCCATGCAGCCATGATGTGTAGCGCCGTCTCGATGAGGGGGGTTTATGAATGAGGTAACACTATTGCTATCTGCAGGATAATGACTGCACTGCTGAGGGCATGGTTGTCCATACAACCGAGAGGTGTAGCACCATCATTTGATGGTGTTAGTTTTTATATGATGAAGTAAATGTCATGCGGAACTCTGCGATGGAGCTGTGGGAGTAAGAGATATGTCTTCTTCTTCCTGATAGACCAGACTGGAGTCCATAGATTGGGAACTAAGTCTAAATTATGTTATTGCGATCAACATTTCTTGTGGTCTGCATTATTATTATTACTGAAATAGACTTGTATGTGGTGTATTTATAGACAAGGAAGTCATGTGATGTCCACATCAGATTTTTTATTTATACTCAAATGGAGGTTACTTTCTGAACCACCCTGTTATATTGAATGCAGTCGCATTTGGTTAAGAGTCTGTCTGAATATTTTATAGTTGCATAGGTGGACAAGTATATACCCATACTCATTCATCTATTTGTGAAAAACATTAACCATAAATATGATTTAATCAGAGATGGTTTGAGGTACTCTGCATCCTTTATTTCAGATAAAAAATGAATTAGATCTTGCACTTTATAATTGACTGAAGGGGCAATGGCAAGTCCTATGTTTTATAAATTTTGTTTTATTAACTGAATGGATTGAATAAGAAAAGTACGTAACAAGGGTGTTTATGTTGTTGATGGCTGTTGTGCATAGGCCAGGTCGCTATGGCCAGTTTACAGTGTATAGTTCAAGTAATAATTTATTTTCAGTGGTTAATTGGAAGACAATTTTGGAATAATTCTTGTGTATTATGTACATTAATGCTCTGTATTTATGTTATTATTATTTTTATTTATTTATTTTTTTTTTTTTCATTTTTAGGGACAAAAATTCCAGCAGTACAATGAAGATAGATACTTTGTCATTTGTTCACTGCTTATTGCTGTCTCATTCTCCAGAAGTGTTTCATCCACATATGTCTGTGTTAGTGCCACCAGTTATATCAGCAGTTGGTGACAGTTTTTATAAAATAACTGCTGAAGCTTTACTTGTTTTACAACAATTAGTCAAAGTTATTCGACCTCTTG
Source organism: Lycorma delicatula (assembly GCF_047948215.1). Classification (NCBI taxonomy): domain Eukaryota; kingdom Metazoa; phylum Arthropoda; class Insecta; order Hemiptera; family Fulgoridae; genus Lycorma; species Lycorma delicatula. The sequence goes on along the minus strand of NC_134455.1, from coordinate 160,375,649 downwards.
GTTTGTACTTTTAATTCATAGTAACTGCAATTTCTGTATTTCATGTATTATGATAATATTATGTTATGTTATATGATAATATTAAAAGTAAATTTCATCAAAGTTTTCACTTACGGGGAGTAGAGGCTCAAGTGTTTGCAATGTTTTATTTTACTACAGAAAGAGAGCTGAATTTGCTGCTTATATGTCTAAGTTTTTCTGTTGACAGCAGTACATGTAAAATATTCAATTCAACAGACTAGTTGGAATTACTTTACTGTGAAAGTAATGACGTTCATTACATAGTTGGGTTCTCAGAGTGAAAGAATCACTTGTGCAGTTATCTGTGTGTGCGTCTGTTTGCTGGACTTTGGTGTTTTGTGGTGTTGCATAAAATGCATCTGCCACTTGAAAATTGGAATATTTGTCAGTTACTTGTTCTAAGAGTCCTGAGTAGTTCTTTTCAGGACTGATAAAGCATGCTTACCCTTCCAGTCCTGTGGGCAAATCTACCCCTCCTGTTGAGTAGTGGCAGCACCTGTCTTCAAACTTTCTAATCACACCTCTTATTATCTATTTTTAATTTGCCCTACCAGCAATATCAGAAAGTTTTTAAATAATGTTTAAAAACAATTGTTGCATTAGAATTGTAACATAACAAACTACCATTTCTTGTAATTCTTTTTGATTTAAATAGTATCAGCATTATACAAAGTGCTATCTAGAAATTCCCAAAATTTGTATTACATGTGCGAGTAAATGCTACTACAACCAAATGCCCCTACTAGCAATATGATTCATCTGTCATTAGTTAGTAACTAAACGAATGTGTTTATTGTCAGATAGTTTCCCATCATTTTCGCTTATGATTATGATTTTGCAATGAACCATCATGGAGAATAGTATATATCTATATTAATTTCTGTTTTAAACTTCATAAAACAGCCACAGAAATGCAAATGCTAATACCAAGAATAGGGTTTGTTTAGGCAAAGTCAGGATTCCCCCCAGGCCTTGTAAGTCAGGGAAGGTTTTCAAAAATCACCGTAAGTTAGGAAAATCTATTGAAATTTGTAAAATGTCAGGAAAAACGTGAAAAATTTTATTTGAGCAGAAAAATTACTAAAAGATAACTATTACATATATTCTTCACTGAAGAGGCATCAATCATCTGGAAAAAAAAACAACAAAAATTTGTAGAAACTCTTTTCATAAATTATGTATTAAAATATGATATGAATACTTAGTGTTTTACTTTGGAAAACTTTGGGTAGCACCTTGTATTACTGTTTTGTTGACCAAATGAAAATCTTTTTGTTGTAATATGTAACTATTCACTATCAGTGACACATTCTCTTTTGAATTCCTTTAGTTATCAAGAAAACTTTAAGGAAACACTTACAACATTCACATGATTCAGTAAATGTAAACAATGATTCATATGATTAATAATAAGACCACATTCGTTTTTAATTAAAAAAATGTTTACAAATGATTTACAAATTGTTTAACAACTGATGTTGTCTATTTATATTAAAAATGGTGTCTAATAGTAAATATTCCTATTAGAAACAGTTATTTAAAAGTATCATTCTTGTAGTATAATCAAATAACAGAAGTGGGAGAAATTTGAGCATGTTCTAGACTAGACGGTGGTGTACAGTAATACATAATACATTAAACAGAAGGTTGCAAGTAGTGGCTTAAGTTTGTTTTTTATTTTTATTTTAGATTCTCCTAGTAATTTTGATTTTGCTCCTTTCACTGGCGATCTCTACAATTGTACACTAGTCAGGCTTCGGGCTGCTGATATTGATCAAGAAGTAAAAGAGAGAGCAATTGCATGCATGGGACAAATAATATGTAATTTAGGAGATTTTCTTCAGGTAAGTACTATCTAGTTTTTTTTGTCTTCACTCATTTGACTGGTTTGATGCTGTCCAAGATTCCCTACCTAGTGCTGGATGTTTCATTCCTGTATACCTCCTACATCCTACATCCCTAACAATTTGTTTTATATATGCCATATGTTGCCTGCCTGCACAATTTTTCCCTTCTGTCCCTCCAATATAAAAGCGATTATTCCAGGATGCCTTAATATGTGGGCTATAATTCTATCTCTTCTTTTAACTATATTTTTCCAAATGCTTCTTTATTCATCAACTTGCTGTAACACCTCTTCATTTGTCACTTTATCCATCCATCTGATTTTTAACATTTTCCTAAAGCACCTCATTTCAAAATCTTCTAATCTTTCCTTTTCAGGTACTCCGATCGTCCAAGTTTCACTTCCATATAAAGCTACACTCAAAAATACCTTCAAAAATCTTTTCCTGACGTTTAAATTAATTTTTGATGTAAACAAATTATATTTGACTGTAGGCTCATTTTGCCTGTGCTATTTGGCATTTTATATCGCTCCTACTTTGTCCATCTCTATTAATTCTTCCCAAATAACAAAATTTTTCTACCTCCATAATATTTTCTCATTGTTTTACATTCAGTGGTCCATCTTTGTTATTTCTACTACATTTCATTACTTTTGTTTTGTTCTTGTTTATTTTCATGCGGTAGTTCTTGCGTAGGACTTCATCCATGTAGTTCATTGTTTCTTCTAAATCCTTTTTATCCTAAGCTAGAATTACTATATCACCCAGTACTGTTACTCCGGATCTAAATTGTTCTTTGACATCATTAACTGCTAGTTCTATGTAGATTAAAAAGTAACTGTGATAGGGAACATCCTTGTCTGACTCCCTTTCTTATTATGGCTTCTTTCTTATGTTCTTCAATTATTACTGTTGCTGTTTGGTTCCTGTAAATGTTAGCAATCGTTCTTCTATCTCTGTATGTGAACCCTAATTTTTTTAAAATGCTGATCATTTTATACCAGTCTATATTACTGAATGCCTTTTCTAGGTCTGTAAATGCCAAGTATGTTGATTTGTTTTTCTTTAATCTTCCTTCTACTATTAATCTGAGCCCTAAAATTGCTACCCTTGTCTGTATACTTTTTCTGAAACCAAATTGGTCTTCTCCTTACACTTCTTCCACTCTCCTCTCAATTCTTCTGTACAGAATTCTAGTTTTCATGCCTGTTAGATTTTTCATGCCTGACTGATTAAGCTAATTGTTCTCTATTTTTCACATTTATCTGCTCCTGCTTTATTTGGTATCATGACTATAACACTCTTTTTGAAGTATGACAGAACTTCCCCTTTTTCATAAATATTACACACCAGTTTGTATAATCTATCAGTCACTTCCTCACCTGCACTGCGCAGTAATTCTACAGGTATTCTGTCTATTCCAGGAGTCTTTCTGCCATTCAAATCTTTTATTGCTCTCTTAAATTCAGATCTCAGTATTGTTTCTCCCCTTTCATCCTCTTTGACTTTCTCCGTATAACTCTTCAATATATTCCACCCACCTATTGACTTTACCTTTCGAATATAAATCGGTGTACCAACTTTAACACATATTAGATTTAAATTTATGTACCCCAAAATTTTCCTTAACTTTCCTGTATTCTCCATCTATTTTACCAATGTTCATTTCTCTTTCCACTTCTGAACACTTTTCTTTATCCACTCTTTCGCTGGTTTGCACTTCCTGTTTATAGTATTTCTTAATTGTCTATAGTTCCTTTTACTTTCTTCATCATTAGCATTCTTATATTTTTTATGTTCATCCATCAGTGGCAATATATCGTCTGAAATCCAAGGTATTCTACCAGTTCTCTTTGTTCCGCCTAAGTTTGCTTCTGCTGAAAAGGAAAAGAATTTCCTTTTTAACATTCTCCCATTCTTCTTCTACATTTTCTACTTTATCTTTTTTACTCAGACCTTTTGTTATGTCCTCCTCAAAAATCTTCTTTACCTCCTCTTCATCAAGTTTCTCGAAATTCCACAGATTCATCTGACACCTTTTCTTCAGGTTTTTAAACCCCAATCTACATTTAATTTTCACTAAATTATGGTCTCTATCAATATCTGCTCCAGGGTAAGTTTTGCAGTTGACTAGTTGAATTCTAAATCTTTGATTAACTGTGATATCTATCTGACACCTTGCAGTATCGCCTGGCTTTTTCCATGTGTATATTCTTCTATTATGATTTTTAAACTGTGTGTTGGCAATTATTAAATTATACTTTGTGCAAAACTTTTTAAGTCGGTCCCCTCTTTCATTCCTTTTGCCCAGCCTGTATTCACCCACTATATTTCCTTCCTTGGGTTTTCCAATACTTGCATTCCAATCTCCAGCAATTATTAAATCTTCATCTCTTTTTGTGAGTTTAATTGCTTTGTCAATTTCTTCATATACACACTACCTCATCATCATCAACATGGGTGCTTGTAGGCATATAGACGTTAACATTCGTTGGTTTCGGTTTCGATTTTATCCTTATTACAAGATTCTATGCATTTTGAAATACTTCCCTATCTTCTTATCTATCTTCCTTATCTTCTTTAAGAGAGTTTGAAAACTCTCTTCCCTAACTTCTTGTTCATTATGAAACCTACTCCTGCCTGCCCATTATTTGAAGCTGAGTTATTTATTCTAAAATCTCCGGACCAAAAGTCGTTTCCTCTTTCCACTGAACCTCACTAATTCCTACTACATGTACATTTATCCTATCCATTGCATTCTTTAAATTTTTTAACCTACCAACCAACCTTTTTTAGACTTCTATCATTCCACACTCCAACTTATAGAATGTTATTTTTTAGTTTTCTGGTGACCCCTTCCTTAGTAGTCCCCACCCGGAGATCCAAACGGGGGACTAGTTTACCTCTGGATTATTTTACCAAGGAAGGTGCCTCCATCTTTGTTGTATGAAAATGCAGAGAGCTACATTTTTTTGGAGAAAAAACAGCTGCAGTTTTCCATTCCTTTCAGCTGCACAATATTCAAGAAAATTGAGTGATGCTGATACGGCTGTTTAACTCCTCCTCTCACCCTTAATAACTACTGAAAGAGCTGCTTCCCTCTTTCAGGAATCATTCCTTAGTCTGGCTTTCAACAGATACCTCTCTGATACGATGCACCTTTGGTCCAGCTACTCTGTATCACTGAGCACTCAGGCCCCCTCACCATGGGCAAGGTTTCATGATTCATAGAGGGAGCTATCTAGTTTAACAATCATACAATTGAAAGTTTTTAAATACCATTGATTCCTACATAAACAAACAAGCTATTGAGTTATTTACTGTATTGGAATAGTAAGTAGAGCTAATAACTTTTACGTAAGTAACTGTTACAATTCACCGTATTTAAAAAATACTTTAGATTTAAAATGTTACTCATTTATGTGTAATTACTGAAGTTGGGTTAAAAAGGGGATTGGAGAACTTGGTGCCACATAAAAACTTATTAAAGACCAAACATAAAACTATAAGATGGATGTGACAACACCTTCGAAACCAAATTTTGAACAGCTACCGTGTCTTGTCTGTACGATGTGAGGCAAGCATTATTATGCAGAAGAATTTATCTTTGGCCAGAGAAGCAGAATATTTCATTATTTTCTAGCATGTCACTCATTGTACATTGTTTTTCCAGATAATTGCAATAAATTTTGCTTTTATAATCCCATATATTTTTGGCGTCACTTTATTGGCTGACATATAAGTTTTGAAATTTTTCCTGGCAGGTGAAAAAACGTTCCATTCCATACTTAGGATGATGATTCCAAGTTTCATTATAAGTTATTGTGCGATTTTAAAAACCATTGTTTAAGTTTCATACAATTGTGGATTCAGGTATGTTAGTGATTTTGAGTTAACTGTCTTCGGAACCCACCTTGAACAGATTTTGTAGTAATATAGCCTATCATGGATAATGAAATAGACAGTGCTAATACTAGCACTGTAAATTTCAGCAATTTACAAAATTTCTGTAAATGTGATTTTGCAAAGCGTCAATCAAAACTTCCACTGATCTTCTGCTACATTAAAAATAGGTTGTACTTATTCTGTTCTATTTAAACTTTTCATTTCAATTTAAAAATCTGCATGATTTTACTTTTTACTATATTGCAAGTTTATTGCAAATTTCAGCTGTTTTTTATACCTTCAGAAAACAAAAATCTTTATAATAGTATTCTTCCACAGCGTATGTTTCATACAGCCAAAATTTTGAAATAAGTAAAAGAGTTTAAATAATGGAGATTCTTTTCTAACAGCTGATATTTTCTGTGTCAGAGTTACCAACTTGAACATCAGACAGTTTCAGTTAATTCTATTTAATAGTTTTTTCTGCTGTTACCTGCAGTTTATCTCAAATTATTGAACAACTGTCATACATTTTTCTGTTTCTTTTAAACTGGGTATTTTTGTCCCTTAAAGGTAAAAAAATTGTTTGTATTCATTTCATTTATATTTACTTATGATTTTGTTGTTTATTAATTAATAAAATTTCATAATTTCAGGGTGAATTACCTACATGTTTACCAATATTTTTGGATCGTTTAAGAAATGAGATTACTAGACTTACTACTGTTAAAGCCCTAACAAAAGTAGCTGCATCTCCACTGCGTATTGATCTTAGGCCAATATTGGTAAGTTTCAGAATTTTTACTATTTTTATGCAGTGTATTTGGAAAGTCACTGTGCAGAATGCTTTAGAATTTTGTGGTACTGTCCGTTCTTTCTGCATTAGGTTGGTTGCCCGGTGGATTCATTGATCATTAGTAATAAACTTGGACATCAGTAGTTGAGGTGTGATTGAGCGTGTTTAGTTTCATTTCATGTTGTTTCATTTATCGGAATCAATAGTTGCGAGAACCATCATGGTTCTTGTGGTAGTGGACTGCATTTTTTGTAGAAGACGTTTTTTGTGAGGTGGCAAGTATATGATTTAGTAAAGCACAAGTTTTCTTAGAAGTTTTCAAATACTCCTGTTCCTCACCGCAATGCAGTTCAAATTCTTATTGGAAAGTGTTGGGCAGCAGGCTCTGTTGAAGATGCTAATCCAAGTAGAAGATCACTTAAACTAAACAAACAGAAGCTGCTTGATATTTGGATGCTTTGGCCGAAAGTCTATCAAAGGCATTGCATAAGTTAGCACAAGCAGTAAGATATTGGATTTGCTTCAGCACATAAAGCTGCAAGAAAAGAACTGAAACTTTTCCCCTATTAAGTAATGTGTGTTCAAGAACTGAAACTTACAGATCATGCCAAAAGATTAAATTGTCAATGGTTTAAACATTTTATTGACCAAAATTTCATAGTTATCATCTATATTTTATTTTTTACCGATGAAGCGTGGCTTGATAGACATCAATGAAAATTGGAGTCTGGGTTTGTGAGAGTAGAATGCGCATTTTGGGTCCAATATTTTTTGAGAATAAGTTAATACTGATCATTATTGTGCTGTGTTTAACAAACTTCATTAGTAAGGTAACAAGTGTAAATCAATCATAGTTGTTTCCAACAAGATGGTGCCACAACACACACAGCTAACAGTTCAATGACTTTTTTATGAAATCGAAATGTCTTTGGTGAGCGAATCATTTCAAGGGGTCTATGGCATGTATGATTGCCCAATCTGACTCCCCCAGATTACCTTCTATGGGGGACAGCAAAACAAGCCGTGTATCGCAACAGACCATGCACAATTGATGAACTAAAAACTGCAAGAACAACATACTTATGAGACATTTCAGTATATCAGCTGGTTAAAGTGTTTGAAAACAAATTGAAACATGTGCAGTGATGTTGTATTGATGGAGGATGTCATTTTCAACATCTTCTATAAACTATTACAGTTATTGAAATATCTGTTTCTGTAAAATAAAGAAATAAAAATACAAAGTAGTAATTAAGAAAGTTCCATTATAGCACTTCCAGAATTCCCGTGCAGCAACTTTCTGAACTCTGTATTAAAACAAAAATTTTTTTACCTTCTTTCTGAAAAGACTAAAATAATATATAAATATAGGCTGAAAAAGTACTTTATGTAGTGAAATATATTTAATGTTATCATCTTAAAATTTTTGTTTTGCTTATTGAATTAAGCAGTAGCCCATAAAAGGTTTGTAAAAATAATTAGAAGATATTTTAATGGATAAAGAAGCTTCCCTTAATAGAAAATTGCCAGAATAAGGAAGAGAAAGAAAATAAAGAATGTAAATCAACAAACAGATTGCAAAGTAAAAATCCAGAAGAAACAACTAAGAGAAACTTTTTAAAAAGAATTTCTAGAAAAGCTTAGAAGGTTCGGACAATAAAAATCATAATACTTGAGTAAACAAAAGGGTGGGTTGGCCGGAAGAGCATTCAGAATGCATGGGCAACAAATTAGCTAAGCATTATGAGTATTCCATTTTGGAATAATGTTGTCTGTATTTAAGCATAAAAAGCTGTTTGGGGAGTTTGTTGCGAACAGGGGGCAAAGTGATATTTTTCATTGATAAAAGTATAAACTTGTTTCCTTTTGTAAACAAATGTAAATAATTATTGTATAAAATGAATTGTTGATTTATCTTGCTGTTATAGTTTATAATCTCTTGTCAGTTTTTTATTAATTTTATTAGTTGTTATAGAGTTCATAGTATAATTAGAATTGTATTTATACATAGTAATTTATTTTAGAGTAAATAAATTGTATTAAGAATTTTTACATGTGCTATCTGTTGATATCGTTGAACCATATATACCTGACTATATTAATAATAATAAACCAAGCAGTGCTAACTTGTATGCAAAAATACATATATTCTGAACTCTTACCATACTCATAGACAATTTTGCTTGAGGACACACCCACTGAGGTGGAAATGTGCCTCATTGCAAAAATGATTTTTTTCAGCAAAATTGCTGTTCATTTGTTGATTCTCTAACATCCAATTGACGAATGCCCGCTTCAGTTCCTGGGCTGGCTGAAGCTTGAATGTATGCAGATCTTTCATTAAAATGAAATGAATTTGAATGTCAAATGTATTGTGGAAGATATTTATGTCAGATCTCTGTTCTACATTTAATGGTAATGTTTACTTTTATAAATAATATAATAACTTTGCCAGTAATTATTTAACAAAAAGATTTTCTCAGATTTTAAATCCTACATTAATTTAGGGACACCTTATAGTATTAAATTTAGCAATATCCTAGATCACATTCTTTGTTCGTGTACTTAAGCGTAAATTTATGTGTAAATTTACGTGTAATTTATATGTAAAATAATGTGTAAAATTTATGTGTAAAATATATGTCTGTGTGTGGGAATATGAAATGGAATAGTTTTTAACAGAGGAAAAATCCCAGGGCCTGACCTTGATGTGAACCTGGTACCTTGCGGATAAAAGGTTGAGACACTACCACCCTAGCAAGGAAATTGACAATTTAAATCCATAAGTCACGTAAAACAAATACATTTTTTGTATTATTATTGTTAATTTTTTTTTCTATTTAATGCTTTTCAAATTACTGATATTTGCATTGCTAAATACCACAGACAACAGAATCTGTAGAAATATTTTAAATAGCTATGTTTGCTTTATGTAAGTGTTTTTTTTTTTATTTTCAGGGTGAAGGAGTACCAATGTTAGGGTCATTCTTACGTAAAAATCAACGAGCATTAAAATTAAGTACGTTAACATTATTGGACACTTTAGTCAACAATTATAGCTCTTCCATTAATACAGATCTTCTTAATAAGGTATTATACTAAACAATATTTAATAAGATCAAATTTCTATTAAATCTATCATTTTGATATTTCATTTGTTTTATATGGTGTGCTATTTTACATTTAGAAAGAGTACTTTTATACCATTTTTTCTTACAAAACATGAAATGTATTTTGATATTATTTTATTTTGATCTCTTGCATAGCCTTCCTAAAATATCTATTATAAATGAGCAAAAAGAGTTTGTTATTTTAAATGATAATTCTCTCATTATCTATTTTTAGCTAATCTATTTTTAGTTTTTACAGTTTATAGCTAGGGCATAAACGAGATGTGGATCAAAAAGTAAGTTACACCCTTGCCGTGTTCTTGAACTGAAAGGGATATATATTAATGTCGTGTGGTGGCAGCACCGGTTGCGTTGTCTTCACGCTCCCCCAGCAGCAATTCTGTACGACATTTAGTACATGTGTAGTATCGTTGTCAATGTGGCATGTTCTCTAGAGGTTTCGTTCAGCATATAAGTGCATTCAGTAGTCCAATTTTTGTGGGCAAAAATTACAATTGTGAAATTCTTCGCCAAATTTTTGAGGTATATGGTGAGAATGCAATGTCACACCTGATGATCACAAAATTTTGCCAAACGTTCAGAAACAGAAGAACAGATGTGAGTGACAAACTGTGTACTGGATGTCCTTCAACTGCGAACATGAGGGATGAAATGATCTTGAGTAACCGGCCCATTAAAATTAGAGAGATTGCAAGTTAGCTTACATTAGTTATGGTAGTGTGTTTGGCGATTATTCATGATCAGCTTGATTATCATAAGGTATGTACATGATGGGTACCACATCTGTTTACCAACAACCATAAACATCAACGTTTTGTGTCTGTTCTTTTTTTCTTCAATGTTATTCCAGAACTGGTCCACAGTTTTTGAAACAAATCATCAAAGGGGATTAGAGCTGAGTGCTTCATTACACTCCTGAGACTAAACGAGCATCACATGAATGGAGACATAAAAATTCGCCGCAGCCAAAAAAAGTGAAAACATCTCCACGTGTTTGAAAGGTTATGCTGACAGTCTTTTTCGATTCTGAAGGAGTTGTTTTGCACAGTGAACTTATGCTCCAAGGAGCAACAATTAATGTTGAATCTTACTGTGAGACTAAAAACATTTGTAAAGCCATTAAAGATCGAAAACCAAAGATTGAGCAAGGGGGTCGTTTTTCTTCATGACAATGCTACTCCTCATTCAGCCTCATGTGACAAAGGAGTTACTGCAAAAATTCAAGTGGTAAGTTTGGTCTCATCCACCTAACAGCCCTGACCTAGCACCCTGCGATTACCACCTGTTTGGTCCTCTCAAGCGAGATCTGGGGGGGAGCGTTTCGCTAATGATGATGAAATTAAGGAAGCGGTCTTTTAATGGTTGAAGGAAATTGGAAAAAAATTCTTATGAGAGTTAAATTGAAAAACATGTCACAAGGTATGAAAAGTGTTTGGAAAAACTTGGTGATTATGTCGAAAAATAGATAAAAATATGTAGTTTTTGTTCAATAAAAAAAAAGTTGTTTTATAAATATGTGTTTGTTTCATCGAGGGGGTGTAACTTAACTTTCTGATCGTCTCTTGTATGTATACAAGGGACTATAAAACATACATTTTATTCATATATAAAATGCCTATACATTTTATAAATGTTATTATATAAAGAAAAATAATTTTGTGTACTGATGTGGATGTAATGATAAGTTTTTTCACTTATTTTGTTTTGTTTGCTGCAGCTAACAACTTAACAATTTTTTTAGTAGATTAATATTTAGGATATTGATATTTATAATAGCAGCTGGTAAGTATTCTGACTGGGAAAATCTGAACATCAAAAATTGTATCTGATCAAACTTTTTTGTGTGGATTTTCTGTTCTTAGTGTACACTTCTCTTTTATTCTTTAATCAGTATGCATTTAAAGAAAATGTAGAGCTGAGCTTATAAATCTATAATAATTATTATGTCTGGAATAAATTTTTATACTTTTCTGAGTGATATTTGTTAAAACATCATTATAAAAGTACTCAATCATGGTCAATTAACTGCTAATTTTTTTGTCATCTAAATATATTACACCTGATGTTGATAGCAAAAATTGTTCTGAAATCACATTATTTCTGCTCATTAAAGTGAGTTTAACCAGGCACATATTCTTGTAAAGGAAAAAATCATCTTGTTACCTAGACAAGGGCTCCTTCAATTTCTACATATTTTGATAAAAAATATAGCTTATACCACCTTTCAAGTTCTATGACTAAGTACTTTGCATATGTACAAAAAGCTCTTCAAAGATTATGGTAGGGAAAGAAAATTCATCCATTTCACCTACCTAAATTAATATTTTTGTAATTGAAAAATGCCACTAGTTGTCAGTGTTGTATGCAATTAATGCTACTTTTGGATTATATATTTCTGGTTGCACAATGTATTCACCACTTTCTCCACCACAACTCATTATCATAAATTTGTTTATTTTTAGGAAGGTCTTTTACATCATGTATGCCTCCATTCTCTTCTATTTTCAGCAAATTTTTTGGGTTTTTGATAAGTTATTATTTCTTTCTAGGTAATCTCTAATTTTGAATGGTTTTCAGCCTCTCTTTTATGTATCTTTGATCCTTCTAGTACCATTTTAAATAATCCTTCTTCTCTTGTGATATGTCCCACCAATTTGATTTCTTATTCTGAATTGTTTTGAGTTTTTTCTCTTTCACTTACTATTCTTCATTTTACTTTGTCTGTTCTTTTAAAGTTTTGTAATTTCCTTCTTGCCCACATTTTGAATTCTTCCTTTCTCGTTTTCTTAGTGTCATGTTTCACATCCATACAGATGTGCACTCCAAACAACATTTTACAAGGCATTTCTACAACTTGTAACTTCCACAACTTTGTATCTTAACAGTGCAATCCAGGAGTGTTTAAATAGAAAGATAGTTGTTACATAATAAGTTTCTATAAACACTGCTGGACTGAACTTTCTAGTTTTTGTTTTGTTTTCACTTTTGGAATCTGCTGTTTATACCACATTAAAAAATATCTGTATTGTTTTATTTTTTCGGTTTTTCCTTTTGTGTAGATATTCATTGGCCTACTGTGTCTCATATTCTCATTTTTTCCATAATATTTAGTTTCAATAGAGTATAAAATTAAAGATAGACCCTGTTTTGAAGCCACATATTTCATCTGAGGAAACACAAACATTAGATTCATAGCCTGTTTTAAAACAGTTATTTTCTTATATTAACGCAGTACCTATAATAAAATGAATTTAACCACAAATGTGAATAAGAAAAAAGTATAGCCAAGCAGTTATAGCAAGCCGCTTGCGGAGGAGAGTAGATGTAAGGGTGTAAGTAGAGAGGAAAGCACCTTGCTTGAACAGCTCTGCTATACCTGATTTTAATTTTTAGTGTAAATTAATTTAGAGAATTTACAGCTTATGACAAAAAAATTTCGCTTGCAACAAATTTCTCATTTTTTTTTTATAAGAGTATTGGTAAAGTTTCTGTCCTATTTTGTAAGGAATTGGATGTTTAACCTAGCAGTAATGGCACCAAATCTTACAAGCCTGGAATATTCTTTTGTGATCGTTAATTGAGTGGGAAGTATTAAAAACTTGTCATCTGCATACTTGCCTGAAATAACCTTCAGTATTGCTGTCATTTGAACTGCTACAATCTGTGTTTGGTTTTTAAAGAGTAAGTTTTTTTCTGTTTAGGCTAGTCAAACTTAGAGCAAGCACTCATATTTGAACTTGATTAAACATTTTTTGTGTTGGGCTATGAGTCCAAGCAACAAGTATAAGTTATCATCATTACATTTAATTAATGAAGTAAAAGTTTGATATTAACAATTTGATGATGAATCTGAAGAGATGAAAGATAAGAATGAAGTACAGATCAAAACTCTGAATAATTTGATGAAAGTGCAGGTCCCAACCAAATACAATTTTTCATATACCATTATACATAGCAATAGATGGATCATAACAGAAAAAGCTTGTTCTGCATAAGACAGTAACAATCAAGAAATTTAATTTTGTTACTCATTTACAAGTTAAATTACATGCAAAAAATTATAAATCAGTTATAGATTGTTGGTGTTTATATACTGCAAATGTGATAGAACATAGTTGTAAATAAAACCAAATTTATTGGTACAATATTATGAAATTAGTCTAGAGAATGAGCTCCAAAGCCAATAAATATCGCTGAAATTAAAGCTGCCCTCTTGGTAGTACTAATGAAAGTATTAATAATTAATTATAGTACTAATGAAAATATTGAAGCATTTTGGGATTCCTCTAGGTTTCAACATTATATTTTGTAGTAAACCAAATAAATATGTTTTAAAAATATTTTTCACCAATTAGTGTTAAAGCACATTGTAGAATTATAATTTTATCCCACAGCCAGAAGAAGGGTTTTTTCAGTAGAAAATTGATCTCAAAGTTGTTTTTGACTTATGTCTGCTGCAAGTAGAAACATCACTTGTGATAACTGTACATACCCATTAATTACTTACTTAACCTTCTCTCATCACAATGATCCACGCTTGATTAGCGCTCCGGGAAAATATGTTGGTATCTGATTGCCTCCCTTCATAGTCTTATGCTACCCTCTTGTGAAAAAATGTCAAAAAATGACAGTATATTAAAGAGATTTAACAGATTCTGACAAAAAAAAAGTTACGATTGGATATTTTTTACGCCTGTAACAAAAAAAAAATTGAAACAGTACAAAAATTACGATAATTTAATTGCAGAATTTTTTTGCGCATTTCTACCGCGTTTTTTATTAGCGAATTTTTTATTTTGCTTTGTGTTTATGAAACATAGTTTGGTGATTTTAAAAATAATACTTTCTAGCAAATCGGTTGAAAATTGGGCAAAATATGATGAAAAACCTGTGTCATAAATCACAGATTAGTAACATATGTTAGTTTATACTAACTACTTTTCTGAATCTACTTCAGATTCAGAAAAGTACGTTTTATAAAAATCCCCACCACTGAAAAAGGTATTCAGATTGACAAAAAATAATTTTTACTGTATACTCTTATTTATTATGAATCGATATGTGTTACATGTTTACCGATATCGTTTGTCAGAAAATATATTTATAGACCTCAAGTAAAAGTGGTGACATATTTATGACCACAAATTCCTTCTTTTTTTTTTTTGTGCTGTATGTCATAATTTATTGTGTTTTAATACATCGATATGTTGCTAGTAAGATAAGCTATTTTTGTAAATAGTAAATAAATCCGTAAGCCTCATAGCAATTATAATACATAAGTCACACACACACAAGCACATTTCTGAGAAAAAAATGGTCATATTCTTTCTAGTCTAAATAAAACATTTTACATTGTATAAACGTCGTTCAAATTGTGTAATAAAACTGATTCCTTTGTGAATATAAAACAAAATACCGACTTAGATGCCATATAAAATGATTTTGTAACAGCGTTTTAAAACTGTCGCCGTACATAACCACTTCCAAGACTAAATGATCTGAAAAGGTTAAGTAGTTTTCCATCAAATTAAACTTAAATTATGTCATAATTAATCTTTTATTGGAACTGTAAAGGAAATTTGAAGATTAATTACTGCAGAGTTCATAAATACCAATTATTATTAATAATTTCAAGCACAATTACTTTCAATTAGCTTGATAGTGTTGATTATAAGGGAATTTAAGGTAAGCTTTTTCAACTGCTGATTTGTAATAGTGCTACTATAAAAGGAATTTTTTTAAAAATTATAATAAAAAGGGAAAAATTGTCCAATCAATGAATGGTTTTATTAATAAAATTTGAAAACAAATTAAACATAAGTGTGAAATATAAATGCACAAAGAATAAATTATAATACTCAACCAATATTTACCATTACATTAGATAGTCTAGCCCGATTTTTTTTTTTAATAGTACTAGTATGTAAAATTCATTTGTAAAAAAGTACTAACAGCAGCACTTAACAAATTAAACACTCAAAATTTTTTATTCATCATTCGTGGATGAATCTTATTTAAATTACAAATTAATTTGTCTACAGCAACATCCATTAAACAGTAATTCTTCCATAAAGTTGTTTTGATTTCCTTTATATGATTACAATAGCGTTGCCATTGTCAAGCCATGAAGTTTTCAAATTAAACTTTTCAATAGACTCAAGCATATTGTCAGTATTGTTATTGCCTACGTTTAACCAGAGGTTAATGGTCAGAGACCATACTTCCTCTGTTGGGTTCAGTTGTGGATGATTGGTGGTAATTGCAGTAGAGTATGACCCTCTGATTCAAAAATATTGTCAATTTTATATTTAATTATATTTTAAGTTTCACAATTCGTACAATTTGATACTGGTCAGTAAATATAGTAACATATTTGTCCCTTCTTTAGTGTAACATGATGACAGAATTGTTGCAATACAAGAAAAAACAAACCAGAAATTATTATCTTCTACAATTCAACCAAAGAGAAGTAGATAATGTCAATGAACTCTTAGCTACTTACAACATTGCAAGCAGTACCTAAATGTGGCCAATGGTTATTTTGTATTAATTTATGAACAATTTGGAATCAATACACAACTCATATACCTGGCTAGTAACTTTGATCAAATATAAGATATCAATATGATTTGGAGAAAATATTTGAAAAAATTTGCCATTTTACTCGCAGACAAATAAAAATGTCTTCATACATGACCAAAAAAACTTCTATTGTGCATTCCTGAAAATTTACTTTCTCACTTGCTGAATTTCTGTGTCCTAGATGATTGGATATATCGGATAATAGCAGTAATATGTAATTATCAATATACTTTATTGTAGTTTTATCTTGTTAACCAATTAACAATTTTCATCATAGTTTTTTTTTTTCATGCTTACCTTAAAAATATTTACAATTTATTAACATTATCTGCAGTGATTACAGTTTTACTAATCTTGATTCTAAAATGATTACATATATTTTAAAAAAGCCATTTTCCCAAAATACAAAAAAAAAGATATAAATATCATGCTAAAGATTTAATGGCTTTTTAGATTTGAGTACAAACTATCCAGGTTAAGATTTTTAAATAAAATTTTTTTAATTACAAAGACATATAGAAAATGATTCACATGCTGTTTTCTTTGTATTAATAGTGAAATAAAAAGAAACTAGATGAAATATAAGCGTATTTGGAGGTTTTTCTGTGAATTGACTTTATTATTTATTATAGATTATTGCTTATTAATTAAATACTGTGACTTTGAAATATATGCAACTGTAAAGGAAAGGCTGCTCATTTCTAATTTTATGTTTTGTAACTTATCACACTTATGTAAGATGGTACACAGAATTTCTGTGTATCTTAGTTTAGAAATTTTAATTTTAAAGAACATTGCTTCAATTTTCTCATGACATTTTTATTAAAGATGTTTTACAAGGTGCGATTGGAACGTTTTAGGACATTTGCTGTCACTGCTCAATAGGAGGAGGTAGGTTTGCCCACAGGTGTGGAAGGAGAGAAGTTTGTTTTGTCCATCCTGAAAAAATTGCTGCGATATCTTTGTTCAGTAGAAAGTGGCATCCTAGTGAGTGAAGATGTGTTTTTGGTTCTTGTGGATTAATTGATTTTGGAAAATGTAAAAACGGAATTTGTGTCAAATTTTGTTTGAAAACTGGGAAATCAGTTTCCCAGAGACCTATGAATAGTTTCAGAGACCTATGAACTCTTAAAAACAGCTTTCAGGGATAAATGCCTGAGCCAGTCAAATGTTTTTATGTGGCTCAACAGAATCAAAGATGACTGTGGATCAATCAAAGATGACTTATGGTTGAGCAGCCTGCCCCTTCAAAAGTCAATGAAAACATTGTGAAAGTTAAGGATTTAGCATGTTCTGACTTACAGTTAGGAAAGATGGCTGATGAACTGAATCTAAGTTTCTATACATTTCAGTCAATTTTAACTGAAGATTTGAACAGTCATCAATTGTTCGCGAAATTCTTTCTGAAATTGTCAGACCAACAGAAACAGGCCAACTTGAAGTGTCCCAAAAACTAATTAATCAGGCTGAAACTGGCCCAGATTTGTTAAGTAGGGTAATCACAGGCAATAAATCATGGGTTTATGGGTTCGACCTAAAAACAAAGACACAATCATAATAGAAAAGTCCAAGTTAACCATAATCGACAGAAGTTCAACATAGTAGGTTGAATGTGAAGACAGTGTTGTCAGTTTTCTTCAGTTGGTGGGTATCATGCTTCACAAATTTACCTCTAAGGAGCAGACAGTCAACCATACTATAAAAGTTTCTTTTGGCATTTGTTAAAAATTGTGCAGAAGAAAAAGCTTACACTCTGGCAAGACAAGAATTGGGTCCTGCACCATGACAACACAGCTCATCATGCATCCTCGATTACAGTAGTTTTGGCACATGCTTTTGCAACCAACCTATTCCCTTGATTTAGCCCCTGTTGCTGCTGTTATATATTGATAACATTTACAATAACTTTATAATTTAGAAGTAAAAAAAAAATCTGATGTGAAAATGAGTTTCACATTCTATATAGACCAATGGAAATAACTCATTTAGAGGGAAAAAAGTTGTTACCTGGACTTTTATAAGTAGAAATGGTAAAGGGGTTTATGGTAAACGCAAAAAAAGATAAATGGGGTGAGCAGAGTTGGTGGAGGGTTGAAAAGGGATGAAAAATAGTATTATTGCAATTTCCAGTGAAAGTTGATGTCAAAAAACAAGTATCCAATACAAGCAGATCATGCAAAAATCTACAATTTTTGTAGAGGTCACTTTTTAACATAACCTCAAAATTTCCTAGAAAAATGCAAAAAAATCGTTTATTTTTCATTTCCGCAAAAATAATTTAATTTTGACGAATCTTGGTGAAAGTATACCTATCTGTGTCTTAAATAACCACAAATTTTTTTAGATAAAAAAACAAGAAGTTTTCCAAGATATTTATTTTTTCCGGTCTGAAATACTTAATTTCTTTTTTTTTTAATTCTGCTTAGAAAAATCATTGTACAGAGTTCTGCTGTGCTCAATTTTTTTGTTTTGACATAATTTTTGGTAAAATAAAAAAAATCTATAATCGCCATTCAAAAAAATGCTTAAAAATGCCAAAAAAATGATACAACAATGCATTTTTCAATAATTGTTTGATAATTTGTTTAAATTAAAAAAAAAAATTAATTTATTCTTATTTTTATCATTTGACAAAAATTTCTCTTGTAAAATGTTATTTTTGTGTGCGGTTCAATATTAAAAAAAAGGAATGCTCAAAGAATTTTTTCGCCTTAAGCGTTCAGCTGTTTTTGTTGAAGATGCACTTGAGTTTTCATTATCAGCCTCATTGTCTGAATAACCATCAAATACTATGCAGCTATTGTCTGCATAATGAATGTGTACAAAGGACATATATTTTCTGTTGATCACTTCAATGGTATCATTTTTTTGCCACACAGCTTTGTGTAACAGAATTTCAATACCATGTACTACATTTTCAGTAGTTGGTAAAGCTTCAGTGCTAGTGAACTATGAAACAGTTGCGATTTAAAATTTTTTCTGAAGCTGTGTTCTGTGTAAAAAGTTATAGCAGGAACGGAGCTGCACACCCACTCACCTCTCTTGTTTAGATCCTTCGGTACACAAAATTATTCGACTTAGATATTTATGCAAGTTTCAGGTCAAACAATGAAACACAGTTTCTTTTGTATTTTTTCCCATACAATTGGATGATGTAATCAGTTTTTGATTTTTTTTTAAATTAAACAAATTATCAACAATTACTGAAAAATTCATTGTTGCAAGTCTTTTTTTTGCATTTTTAAGCATGTTTTTAAATTGTGATTATAGATTTGTGTTTTTTTTTTTATTTAACCAAAAAGCATATGTTAAAACAAAAAAAATGAGCATCGGCAGAACTCTGCACAGTGATTTTTCTAAGTAAAATAAAAAAAAATTGAAATTTGTAGATATTTTTATCAAAAAAATTTGTGGTTATCTAAGACACAGAAAGGTATACTTTCACAAAGTTTCATCAAAAATTAAACTATTTTTGTGGAAATGAAAAACAAAAAATGAAAAAAATGAAGATTTTTTGCATTTCTCTTGGAAATTTTGAGGTTATGTTAAAAAATGACCTGTTCAAAAGTTGTAGATTTTTGCATGATCTACAACTTTTGTATTGGATCTTTTTTTTACCATCAAAATTCACCGGAAATCGCAATAATACCATTTTCCACCCCTTTTCAACCTCCCCAAATCAACCCTCCACCACCTCCACTTACACATTTATTTTTTTTTACACATATTATAAGCCATTTCCACTTAAGTCCAGGTAACAATTTTTTTTTCTCTATGTGTAATTTGGTTAGACTATTAGGAAATAGTGAACAAATATAAATGACAATTTAATCAAATGCAGTCAAATTATTACATTTTTCATGGAAATAAACATAAACAAATTAGGGAAAATATAAATATGAAAACAAGACAACAAAAAATCAGGTTTTTCTTAGCTTATACATTACAGATTTTTAAAATACGTTTACAGTTTCAAAAGGCAGAAGATAAAAATAGAAAATGCTTAAGAAAAGGGTTCTAGCCTGTCATTTGATTTAACTATTTTTAAAATTATTTACAAAAAAAATCTGTTTTTCTGTCCCTATAAAATTCTTGTGAAAAAAGCCTCAATGTTTAGTTGTGCCATATGTGTAGGTGGGAACTGCCTTTTGGGAGGTCTTAAAAAAATTTTTGTCTAGAAGTATTTATAATCCTTGTTCTTATTTCGATTAAATAATATCAGTACTTGTTGAAAATAATTAACAAAATTAAGTATTTTTGGGGAAGGTATGTTGGGCAGTGGAGAGATAATTTATTGCTTTCTGTGGCCAAAGAACTTGTATCCAGTTCATTAAGATATGAAGGCTGTGAAAATGATTACCTTACAGATATTAATTTGCAAGTAAATTTGAATTTCAACAATTTCCTTTTTTGATTTTTTCAAAATACATTCACAAAAAATACTCCAAAGTGAAAACAACATATGTTGAATCTGTTCTGCTGCACTTAAAAACCACATATTTGATTCTTAAATCATATCAGGAATATCTAATTATTTTATTTTATTTAATTAGAGTATATGTTTGCATTTTTTAAATATATTTTGTTTTGTAGGTTCTAATGGAGTTGCCTGCATTATTAAGTGAGTCTGATCTACATATAGCACAACAAACATTAACATTGTTGACTTCTATTGCTAATTTACAACCCACAGCATTATCAAATTTAAATGAACCACCAATACTACCTGAAATATTAACGCTAGCTAAATCACCTCTGTTGCAAGGTATTTAAGTTTTATTCTGCATTCAAAATATTTTATCATATTGTCTTAGAAATTGTAAACCATACCTTAAAATTGTGATTGATAAAAACAAGTATTAGATTTATAAATTATTGAGAAAATATGGGAATGGAATCATCATCTCCCACAACTCACGTGGTACTTGAGTATCCAAAATTTAATATTTAAATGAAATTAAAATACCTTTGGTGTAGTACACAAGTGTAATAACATCTTTCTATGTATTTTATGTACAGTCTGTTGAAATCTCACAATTGCTTATGGAAAGGTTTGTTGAAGACTTGCAGAAACTCATAGAGGTTTAATCTTGGTAAATTTGTGTGAATTAATTTTCTATTGTAATTCTTAAAGCAATGATTTAAACTAATTTTAAATTAAAATATAGGGTCTAATTATAATTGATTTCAAATATGTATGGAAGCGTATGCTATAAATGTGTTTATAAAAGCATTACTCACTAATCCTTATAATAAAAATATTTACTAAATTACTATAATTTATCACAACCACCAAAAAAAAAAAGTTTCATTGTAAAAGTGTTAGTGAATAGTAAAAGTTTATGGCAAAAACATTATGAAATCAAAAAAAAATGGTGAATAATACAAATGCATATCAAATGACAATTTTTTATCCCAAATCTGAAAAAAATTTGATATTTTTAAAATTACAAAAGTTCACTTGTCATAGATAGGGCTCTTTAGATTGTAGATTTATCAATTTTATTGACAAATCACCTATTTTCATATATGTCTATTATCCATTCACTTTTATTATTTATTAATAATAAATTTCATTTATATATTGCTTCCATTTAACTTGTCATAAATGCAGCTGATTATAATTAAGCTATAATTTTACTGTGTTTATCTTTCATCTTAATACCCAAGAGAATATTTTTGTTAATAATTAATAATGATTAATTAATTATATTTAATTAATGCACACACACAGGATGTCTGGGCTAAAGGTATCCAAAAGTAATTGTCTATGTTTAGTAAACCAGTTATCATAATCTCTTAAACGTATGCTCAATCGACAGGAAATATCTCACAAGATTTGTTCTGTATACTCCTAAGGTCAGCAGATTACACATGTGCAGTCATGCCGACTCACAATGCAGTTGTAGTCACAAGCAGTTAGTTGAAATGTAGACCTCACAACAGAAGGTTCAGTGTGTGTTTTAGTTAATTTTTCAATGAGTTAGGCATGGAATATATTGGTTCTCCTATGTCCAAGTCTATTTGTCAGTGGGATACCACTTTAAGAGAGAAGCAGAGGCTTGACTTAAGAGAGATTTTGGTTTCACCAACTGGAAATCATCCAAAAGTTTCAGTTAGTGACAAGATTGTGGATCTTGAATACGATGCATTCACTGACAGTCCTGGACAGTCAATTAGGCGGGCTAGTTCCAAACTGCAAAATCCTGATTCCACTGTTCATCACATTGTTCATAAGCAGCTCCATTAGCAAATGTACAAGTTACAACTCCTTCATCATATTAAACCAAATTATGTATGATGTTAGTTTGCTACAGAAATAATACACCGTGTTGAAAATAATCCTGATTATGTTGATGCATTTTTGTTTAGTGATGAGGCAACCTTTCATATATGTGAGAAAGTTAACAGTCACACTTGTCAAATTTGGTGTACTGAAAACTCCTAAACCGTAATTGAAAATGAAAGGGCTACAACTGCATTGTGAGTCGGCTTGCCTGTGCATGCACATTCTGCTGACCTTCAAGAGTATACAGAACAAATCTTGGAGATATTTCCTGTAGATTGAGCCTGTTGTTTAAGAGACTATGTTAACTGATTTTCCAATTATAGACCATTATTTTTGGATACCTTTAGCTCACAAACTCTGTGTGTGTGTGTGTATGTGTGTGTGCACGCGCGCAGGGTGTATATATGTAATATATAATATTTGGGTGTAATATTGTAATATATACAATATTTATACATATTACTTTACTAAAATTAATATTTTTAAGATATATTATTTCGCTGTACTGTTAAATTATATTCAAATTCTATTAATAAACCACCTAGTACATACTGAGAATACTGAAGTAAGATATGTCAATATTCTGAACTAGATGGTTTATTTAATATATATATTTTTATATTTAATTATATTTCATTTATTTTTTTTAAATTTATATTTTATTATATTTATATGTATAATTTATTAAAGTCTTCATATTAACCTTTTTATACATCTTAATATTTTCTGAACCCTGATAGCTTGTGCCATCTGATGGAATATGCTTGGAAAAATGGAGGTTTCAAATTTTCTTTATGAGAAAAAAGTAAAATATGTGATTGTAGATTGCTCAATCTGACTAAATATATATGAAACATGGACAAAACATTTATTTTTTTATAAAGCCAACATAAGTTAGCTTTTAAGAGAATAAAAATGGCAGATTCATTTTGTGTGATAAGAAATGTGTAAAACGTGACCAATTATTGAATATTTACTAATGAATTTTTATATTAAAAAAATGCATAAAAAAGCAGTATTACTGGTTATCATGTTAGTTTTTGGTTTTTTAATGAATGAATAGTCGTAGCCTTTCATAAGAATCTATACCATAGTACCATAGTAATTGTACTGTGAATAACACCTGTTCGTTGTTTTCTTGGTTTTTTTCACGTTTGTTTTTTGGTGGAGATTCACTCAACTCCCAAACAGTCTTAATTATATATAATTGGACTTTTTAATAAAATAAAAAAAAAAAAAATAGGGTTTAAAGACTTAAGATATGGCTTGTAAAAAGTAAGATTAGATTACTATACTAATAGTAATTAAGAGTCTTTTTGTAATTAGAGTGATCTGTTAAACTTAATAGTGTACTGTATAGTTTCATTGTTTCCATTTTCCCAATGTTATCATGTTAAAAAAATAAAAACCATTCTTAGTGATTGCAATATGAATATAACAAGGTAAAAATCAAGAACTTTATGATTATTGTGGCACAAGGATGAAAATCATGTTGTATGGACAAAGGCTGAATAATATGAGAGAACTTCTTTCCTCAGTTACAAAATAACAATTGATCAAAGTGAAGGAAACTAGGATCAGTCGATCAAAGCTCTTAGTTTTAACTGCATCAAGGTAACTGTTGTTAACAATACATGACAATATAATTAAATTGAGAAGTATATTTTGGTTGTTAGATTCCAGTGAGCTCCTCTCAAAGTTAATGAAAACTTCCATTTCAGCAGGTAAATTCAAACATACATACAAATGTTCATTCAAACATGTACTGCTTAATTATATATACGTCCTGTATAATAGTAAAAGTACATTGCTTTGAGTACATTTTATCCCTTCTGTCATTCAGTTTTTTGTTTTGTAGTTAATGCCCTTAGTTATTTTTATAATTTCTATTTGATCTTAAAGTGCCTGGTTGTTTGGCATATTACCTTTATACTAGCATGTAACCTCCATTAGTAGTTGAGTACATGAGTACTGAAATTACTTGAATACATGAATTTTAAATTATTGTTAATTTTATTAATTAGAATTCTCCAGTTAAGTTCAAAGTAAAAATAAATTAATATTTTGCTTCGGTCATTATTTTTTTTAAGATGATGAACATCTTTTTTATTTATTTTTCCCTGTTTTGCAATTATACTGTATCCACCATGTGGTCATATGCTTGGGAATTTCAGTTTATTAACCCTTTGCACTCTTTTTGTTGAGTATAACTTGGACAATGGAATTTACACATAGCACTCCTTTGTAGAGTAAGGCTTGACAATTTAAACTAACCGTGACTATATACAGAGCTTCAAAAACAAACTGACATGTGTTTGTAAGATTGTAAAACCCATATAATACTGATATTTAATATTGATAGAATCAAAAATAAATGGTTTTACACTTAATTATGTTCTCGATGTGAGATTATGTGTTCATGAGTGGCCATGTCTTCTACAAGTTCTAGTAGTTTTTCAACTGATTCTGATATTGAAAATGGGTTGAGTGATAATAATGAAGAAGATCCTGTGTATAATTTTGAAAAAGGTGATAAAAAAAATGCTATTTCGGACAATTATAGTGAAAATGAAGCTAATAATGATGAATAGATGAACCCCAAAGTAGCCCTACTCCTAATGTTGGTGCAGTCAATGTGAAATCTGTCAAATAACTAATTTTTCCATATTTACATTTAACAATGCAAGTATGGGTTATAGACTCCTTTTGGGAATAAGACACCAATATCACTAGTTGAATTATTTATGTTTTTTTTTTTTTTTACTGGAGTTATTTGATAACTCCTTTTTACAAATGGTATGTGAAGGAAAAATTCAAAAAGTAACTCCAGTTAGACAGCATTCAATTTGGTCTAAATTCACTGATATTACAAGGAAAGAAATGATTGCTATGCATGATGTATTACTGAATATGGTTCTGAAAAGGAAAAAAGAGTTGCAAGAGTTTTATTTTCATCTCAATGGCTTGACTGATATAAATTTCTTTTAAAAGTATTTTCATGTATGCGATTTTTCCAAACTTTTTGGTCTCTTCATGTGTCACCTCCTGCTTCAGCAGCAAATTTAGGATTAAGTAAACAAGTTATATCAAGGTAAAGTAAAGGTGGTTTAGATTACATAGTAACTAGATGCTCACCAGTTCAATGCTTATTTGGAGATGAGTCTACTGTAATTTTCAAGGGATATGTTCTTTTTAAAATGTATAATAAAGATTAACCTATTAGGGAGGATTTAGAATTTATGTTTATGTTATGCAAAGAATGGTTATATTTGTTCAGCTATTCCGTGTTATGGCTCTGTAATAACAGATTTGTTAATGAGACCTGAGCTTTCATTCACTGAACAGATTGTTCTCCAGTTCATTCACAAATGTAACTAAATGTCATTCAAAAGTTTAATTACCATTTATTCAGACAGATTTTATACTTGAGTAAATTTAGCCCAGGAATTATTAGCAATCAGAGTTCATTTAACCGGTACTGTTCAACCACGCAGACAAGGAATAACTAAAGAAGTAAACTAAACAAATCTAACTGGAATACTTGCTGTCCATGAATCTGTTGTTTACAGTAAGGATGATAAAGTAATGGTTCTTGCATGGAGAGATAAGAGAAATGTAATAATGTTTTATACTTTTCATAATGCCAGTACTACCATTGCAAAAGAAAAAACTAATAAAGATATTGAAAAGCCAAATAAATATGTGTTGCATATGGGTGGAGTTGAACAGGTCAATCGCTATACTTCAAATTATAGTTTTGCTGCAAAAAGTTTAAAATGGTAGTGGAACTTTATTTTTGGTTGTTAGAGGTGTCAGTTGTCAACAGTTTTATTTTGTATAATGAGTATCTCGCTAGTTAAGAGCAACAACCAGTAACACATGAAAAATATTGAAGAATGTTTATTACTGGTCTGAATAGCAATATCAGGAACACAAACCGTAAGTAAGGTCGACCTTCATCAAAAGATGATGAACGGTTGAATGGCAAGCTTCATATTACAAAATATATTATCTGATAACAAACACAAGGATTGTCCTGTGTGCTCCAGTTGTTGAGTCAAAGGTGATAGAAGAAAGCCTGTATTTTGGAGTGAAATGTATCCCAGAAACCTGGGTTTACACCAAAGAAATTGTTTCAAGAAATACTACACTGAAAAAAATTATTGTAATTATCAGAAGTTATATTAAATTATCATAAGTGATAAAAAAAATTGGAGACCCAATGCCACTACTTTATTTCATAATTGGAGGGTAAAGGGTTAAATAAAGTTTGGTTAATGGAGATTTTACTAATTGTTATGTTACATAATTAATTCTATTACATTACTGTCTAAAACTGATTATTCAATAAAATATTTTTTAAATGTTTGATCCCGGGAAGTGTTGTTTAGGATATTTATAAAGCCTTAATATTTATAATTCTTTATTTTTCTAGATGCTGATAATACCATTTTAATATTCCATGAAACCTTGTACAAATTTGTTCTCTTATGATTTAACTTCCCTTATTGAATAAGTTTTACTCTTTAGTTTATACACAGAATGTTCCAGGACGTATTTCTCAAAATTTCAGTCTTATTTTGCTTTGTTTTCCTTCAGAACGTCATTTTGTGATTTCAAAAAAAAATTATTTCTCAGGAACAGGTAAACTTCCTTTAATTAAATTTGGCAGCTCTAAGACTAGTGTCTTACAAGGGTTATTTTTTTCAAGGTCCAATCAGTCGCGAAATAAAAACCTGCACAAAAATCGGATGAACCTTTGTGCACATGTGTTGCGCAGCGTCTCTAGTATGGCCTTCAATCATGCCACGTCATCACTTCATTTAGTTCTGAACACGCAGCTAGCATGTAAACATGTCTACAACAATAGCATCTTCTGCCAAGTATGAAGTGCGTGCAGTAATTCGATTTCTTCAGTTGAGGGGTGTAATACAGCTGAAATTCATCGATGAATAAGTAATGTGTATGGTGAAACTTCAATGAGTGACAGCAAAGTGTGACAATGGTGCAGGAACGTTAGAGCAAGACGTACAGATGTTCATGATGCAGGCGGTCAGGGAAGGAAGCGAGTGTCAAGCGATGATCTCGTTGAGCGAGTGGATGAGGCAATTTGAGAAAATCGTCGATCCAGAATTTCTGTATTGAGTGATTCGTTTCCTGAAATTTCAAGGTCAGCTCTCTACACCATTGTGAGTGAGAGACTTCAGTACCGCAAACTGTGTGCGAGATGGGTTCCCAAGATGCTGTCCGACCATCAGAAAACAATGGGACGCCTCCCTAACGTTTCTCCAGCGCTACTACAATGAAGGAGAAGATTTTTTGAACAAAATTGTCACAGGGTATGAGACATGGGTCCATTTCGATTTCGAATTGAAGAAACAAAAGAACAATCCAAACAATGGATGCATTCTCATTCTCCCAGTAAACCAAAGAAGTTCAAGTGAACCTTCAACAGAAAGTGTATGGCTACTGTGTTCTGGGACCGGAATGGAGTTCTCTTGGTGGAATTCATAGAACGTGGCATGACTATCACTGCAGCCTCATACTGCGTGACTCTTCAACGTCTACGAAGGGCAATGCAGAATAAGCGGAGAGGAATGTTGTCATCAGGCATTGTCTTTCTCCATGACAATGCTCGGCTGCACACTGCAGCTGTAACAAAGAAGCTCCTGTAGCGTTTTTGTTGGGAAGTGGTTGATCACCCACCATACAGCCCAGACTTGGCTCCATCCGATTTTCACCTCTTTACTCACATGAAACGCTGGCTAGGAGGACAACATTTTGGCACAGACATCGAGCTGCAGACCAGCGTAGAAACATGGCTGAAAACACAGGCGGCTCCGTTCTATGATGAGGGTATTGGAAAGTTGGTACTATGTAGAAAAATAGCATAACATTGTAAAGTACTTGTTGCAAATAAAAAATTTTTTATTTTCACTTTGGTTTTAATTCCGTGACCGATCGGACCTTGAAAAAAAATAACCCTTGTATTTTACAAAATAAAAATTTTTGAAAATGTCACCTTGAAAAATTTAAAAATGGTGACCATCTTAATTTTTTAATCTTCAATATCTTTTTAATTATTTGTTTGATAAAATTTTTACTTATTACAAAATTTATTAAGCATTTTATTTTGAACAAGATGACACCTCATTTGTAAAAATCCATTTGTAAACAATCGAGTTATTGCAGACAGTTAACCTGGCACTATGCTTGCACATCGTAATGTAAGCTGATAATTTTTATTAATTAACTATTATTATTAACTTATATTACATTTAGTGGAGGAAATAAAAAGAGGTAAAATATTGTCTGGGTTAATTGTCTGCCATAAGTTGATTATTTCTCAACAGGTTTTTACAAATGAAGTGTCATTTTGTTCAAAATAAAACACTTAATAAATTTTGTATTAATAAAAAATTTGATAAAACAAATAATTACAAAGATATTGAAAATTAAAAATTTAAGAGGGTGGCTATTTTAAAATTTTTGAAGGTGACATTTTCAGAATTTTTTATTTTGTAGATAAGACTTAGATTTTACAAATTTAATTAAAGTATTTTATAAAGTATATTCCTGAGAAATAATTTTTTTGCTGAAAATCACAAAATATCATCCAGAAGGAGAACAAAGCAAAATATGACTTACATCGATATAAACTTCTTTGCTCATTTTGGTGTCCTGAAGTTCGGGAAATATATCCTGGAACACATACGTGTATGTATTTATATATAT
Source organism: Lycorma delicatula (assembly GCF_047948215.1). Lineage (NCBI taxonomy): Eukaryota > Metazoa > Arthropoda > Insecta > Hemiptera > Fulgoridae > Lycorma > Lycorma delicatula. The sequence goes on along the minus strand of NC_134455.1, from coordinate 160,346,363 downwards.
ATATATATATATATATACGTGCATATGCTTAATGCAAGTAATTTTCTGAGATTTGTTTTAAATGTGTACATCTGTGAGGGTGTAAATATAAACCTATCTAACTCTTCTCTATAACCTAACCTACGTAACCCTTTTTCTTTATAACTTTTAAACATTCTGCCAATGAACAGGTTGGTTTGTTATGTGTCAAAAAAGTAGCAGGTTATTTTCAATGCCAATTACCACAAAGTGACTTTGCTTTCCATTGCCTTCTTTAATAATCTAGGTATACAGTAGTCAGTGTTGGTTAGTGTGACTGTGAGGTCTAGCATTGATGTGTATAAGCAAAATTTGAGAATTGGAATTGCTCTTCTTTTAAGCTTACAACTTGTCAATTAAGCTAGCAGTTCACTGCTGAATCCAGCTTTTACTCCTCTTTTCATGAAGATCAACATACAAACCTCTTTATTGTTCAAAATACTTCCTTACTTCATCTAGGTTGTATATTGAATACACCTAAATTTCATTGCATATAAGATTAAATTAAAAAATTAGCCCCTACTGCTTTATGCAGTGTTAGAACAGTTTTTTCCTAATTTAAATATGAGTAGTTTTTTTACATTTCTTTTTTGCAATGACACTAATTATTTTATTTAGATTTATTTCTCACAACTTATAAGAACCAAATCCAAGGTGATGAGTAGTGTGGAGGAGAATGAATTTAGACACCCAGATTAAGCTGTCTCTGTTTATTTGTTGAGAAGTGTAAAAAAAATGGTAAGGTAGTAGATGATTGAACCAGCTATTAGTAAATTGACGAATGGAACGTTTATTGTCTCCATGAATTGATTTCTGATTATTATTGATGTTGACTATTGATTATAACTATGTCATAATGGTCAGCTGTTGATTATGGATGTGATTGTATGAATATGTTTTTGATTGTGATAAATTCTATAGATTTTGATAAATTTTTCAATACTAGCTTCAAACTTGCAATTAAACATTATGACATTTTATAACACCAATAATGATAATAGTAATTATATTTACTAATTTTTTTTTAGGTGCTGCCTTAACTTCAATGCTGGAGTTTTTTCAGGCATTGGTTGTAGCTCGCCTACCTGGCCTTGGGTTTGATGAATTATTGGTAATGTTAGTCACTCCAATCACTCAGGCAAGTAGTGGTAATATCATTACCAGTAGTAACCCTAGTACTGGAAGTTCTTCTAGTGTTCAGTCTGCTGCAGGAAATGCTCAGTTCCATATTACTGGATCCGGTGCTGGTAGTACAACTTTACCCGTCTTTCATAAACAGGTCTTTTACTTAAAAATTATGTTTTAATGAATAATAAGTACATGAGAACTGGATAAATGACCGACCATTAATTTTGTATCTGCGTTAGTCTAATCAGCTGCTTATCCTGCTGAAATAATATCTACATTTCCTGTTAAATACAGTGAAAATATGAAACATTTTTGATTGTTCAGTGTAATAATTTTTTTGTTAGTAAATAACAACACTAATAAAATATCACTGTGTGAAATAACATAGAGCATTAGCAGAACTTGTAGAAAGGAAATTAAATTACAGTGAGCACTTCCCAAAAAAGAAAAAAACGATTGCTATATTTAGTTTTCAGTGCAACCATAGATGAAAAACCCTTTTCACAGAGGTAAGACTTGGCAAAAGGGATTAGTATTTTCAATTTTCAATGCTTCTGTAACTAAATTTCCATATTCACTTCAGTGAGAAAGTCAAAACATATCTAAATCTTCAGATGTGAATTGTAATTGTAAAGTTTTATCAGCAGTCATTTCAGTGAGCTGGTTGTGAAACTCAACTGGTTACTTAGCAGCTGCAACAATGTTTTCACTAAATCGATTCAGTACCCATCTCTTCGAGAAATCATTTCTATCTTCTGGGAAATACTCCTTCGATGGAGCTTTTAGCTCACACAAATGCATCTTATGCTATCCAAACTGATAAATAATAGTGTCTTCCAAATTTACCTTTCAGTTTGACCCTCATGTTTTGCCTATATGTATGTTTAATTGTAACTACAAAGCCAAAAAAATCATATATATGATTCTAAATGAATAATCAATAGTATTTTCAATATAGATTTATTTATATAAAAAATAATTGTGTTTAAAGATCTGCTACGATATTGAATGAATCTATTATGTTAGTAAAATTTACTAATTTATTTTATAATTATTGCAAGACTGACTAAGAACAGAGGATTAGAAACATTAATTTAATAATGGTAACGAAAAAAATGAGAATTAATAGAGTGAAAATTTATAAGGTAAAAAAAAAAAAGTGAAAAATTTTTATAAATAAAAAAAGAAGGAAATGAAATCTTTAAGTCTTTAACATAAATAATTTATTATTTACTAGCAGACCCGGCAATGCTTTGCTATTGCTAGATTTGAGTGTGTTTTTCACATATACAAGATATGTGAAAAAAGTAATGAGACTGACTTTTTACTTACCAAAGTTTTTATTTTTTTCAAACAACAATATTATCCCCTTCAAAGTAGTTCCCTTGGGCAGCTATACACCGGCAGAGTCATTGTTCCCACTCCTGCTAGCAGCACTGGAAGGCTTCAACTGGTCGGTCACAGTCTTTTGATTGTTCTCCAGAGTTCCAAAATGACGTCCTTTTAAGACATGTTTCAATTTTGGGAAAATTAAAAAGTCACAAGGACTCAAATCAGGCGAATAGTTGAGGAACCGTAAGAATGTGTTTTGAGGTCAAAAACTCCCTGATGGAAATGGCCGTGTGACACAGGGCATTGTTATGATGAAGCATCCACTTGTCTGCAATGTCTGGTCTCACGCGAATCACTCTTCCTGAGCCTTTCAAGGACACCTTTGTAAAACACTTGGTTGACAGTTTGTCCTGGAGGAACAAACTCTTTATGCACGATACCCCTACTGTCAAAAAAACAAATCGGCATAGTTTTGATGTTTGATTTGCTCATTCGACATTTTTTCGATCAAGGAGATGACAGTGTGCCACTCTTCGCTTTGCCACTTTATTTCAGGATCATACTCAAATATCCAGGATTCATCACCTGTGATCACATGATTAAACAATTCTTGGTCATTGTCAATCCTTTCAAGAAGGTCAACGCCCACGTTTCTTCGATTGTCCTTCTGTTCCGTTGTGAGGTTTTTCGGCACCAATTTCGCATAAACCATTCACATATCCAAATCATCTGTCAAAATTTGATGTATGATGAAAGTGTTTAATTTTAACTATTCACTCATAATCCTTATTGTTAAACGATGGTCTCATCTCACAAGAATCTTCACACACTCAATGTTTTCGTCAGATTTTGAAGTTAAAGGTATTCCTGAGCGAGGTTGATTTTCAACGTGTTCTTGGCCTTCCAAAAATGATTTGTGTCAGCGGAAAACTTGTGCTCTTGATAAGCAATGTTCCCCATAGGCTTGTTTCAACTTTTCAAAGGTCACACTCGTGGATTCCCCAAGTTTAACACAAAACTTGATTGCACAACATTGCTCTAAATTCTGATACTCCATTTTCGTAACATACAACAAAAACACATCATCACTGATGGCGCTGTCAAAAATAATGTGTTGGCTGAACAGAGTTGAAACTTGTATCCTGTATAACTCAAAAACGATTAGCCATAGGATGTTGAAATTTTGGATTTAGGACTGTTGTAACATCTAGTTGGGCACCTCCCCTTTTGATTGCAATCGACTAGACCAAAAGTATCCAGAAAAGACTAAAATTCAAAAAAATGTAGATTTTGGACTTAACTGCAGTAATAAGCCCTCATTGAAAGATTTTCAAAAATATATCATAACTGGTACTTATTTTCATTGGTTTCAGAGTTATAGCCAAGTAGAATTTTAATTAATGAATATTTGGATCAAGAGAATCCACATTGGTTCGAGTCAGACTTCAACTCCTTTTTTTTAACTTTTTTTTTTAATTTAAATATATTGATTTATTAATAATTATTAACCTCTGAATAGTAATAAAAATTTTGTGATAAATAATAATTCAATAAAACCATAAAAAATAAGTGAAGAAATATCAAAAGTTATTAATGAAATAAAATTTTATATACCTTTCATTTTAAAAAAATGTATATATGTAATTTGATAGGCGTACGAGGAAGTCATATGATGCCCACATCAGATTTTTTCTTTTTAATTCACGATTCAATTTTCCAAATTGAATGTGAAAAAACAGAAAAAGTAAGATAAAAAATTCTATATTTTCCCTTTATTTTTCTATCTTCTATATTTTAAATCAGATTTTCACTACCATGAAAATGAAATTCTCTAATTAAATTAAGGACAGCCATAACCGCCTATCTGTTGCATGTTAATTTTAGCTATATTGAAGACCCATTATCTCTGGGTCAATCCATTTGAAGTGTCTCAAAAAACATAAGCTGGTTGCTTGACCAATTAAAAAAATATTGAAACTTACCTACTTTTTTTTTTAATTCTTTATTTAAGCAATTTACCTGTGGTGACCAATTTTGTTACAGTGTGCACACCTATTTTTGTTATTGTAAGTCTTTACGGAAAAAAATCATAACTAAAAAACTATTGGTCATGGAAGGATGAAACAAAACATAATTTAATCATATTTTCTGAAGGTAAAAGATTGCTCCACTGGTTTATTTCTTCTTTCTATGAGAAAATTACCAATAAAATTGAACATGAAAAACAGTGAAATTTCACATTTGGAATTTCTTTTCAAGAGGCAGGGATGGCATACGCAGTTTGAATTACTTTTTTTATATGTACGTATATGTTAATAGTTTTATCATAAATAATATTAATGGTAACATACCCTTAAATTTTTATGAATTATTGAAAACTAATTTTTTTTAAAATTCATATTTTGGCTTCAAATAACTCTGATGGGGCAGATGATAATCTCAAATTTGCACAACTTGCAGTGTTTTTGTATTTTTTATTTACAGAAAATTTTTTACTATTAAAAAAGTTATAATATCTTAAAAGTGATGAAAAACCTGTTAAAAGCGATACCATTTTGACGCACTATATAAGTGCTCCAAGAAGGTTTCAAGTCTTCTTGGCACTTAATATTTTTATAACTCTATATTTTTATACCTGTCACTGTTCTTAGTTCATTCAAATGACATCAACTTTCTTGGGACTTAGCAGTTTGGTTCACACTTTGCCTTCTTGAGACTTTAGAAATGATATATGTAGTCCAGCTAGGTGGAAAAAATGAATATGTGATGCGCATATCATTTTCGAGGCTAATATCTGTCACTTCTCCTATCCATCACTGATCGTCATATGCACAAGCAATAGTCTTTTTCCTAAGTGAAAGTGGTACAATACTTGACACAGGATGGTCATCATAGTTCTTGGAGTCTAAAGTAACGTAACATCTTACAATGCCTTCTGATACTGTAACATACTTGTAGTAGCTTCTAATATCAAACAACTCTTTCACAGCAGTCAAATGGTTTTTTAAATTTCTGAAATCTTAGCTATCTCATCTGTTTTAATAAAAAGATACTTTATGTTTTCCAGATTGTGATTACAAAATGAATACATTTCATCAACATTTAGTATCTGATATTTAATGACCTTTGCAGGCTTGCCTTTGCCACCTCCCACACCATCACAGGTGTTTTTTCCGATGGGATGATCCAAAGAAGTGGCATTCGGCTTTAAGGTCGAAGTCTTTTTTGTGACTGCACAAATTAGCAAAATTATTTTTATTTTTATATTGACTTGAAGCACCATCAGTAAAATAGATGAGTTTTTTAATGTTCTGATGTACTTCCTTGTTAAGTTTTTGAAAGCAGTAAGATGTTGCTGTGTCGTACTTCAAGTGATCACTTAAAATACAGACACTTCTGCGTTGTAATACATCATTCTCCTTGAAATAGAACATCAAAGGGTGAACATTTGTGTTCAACGAACCTTCTGTGTTTGGTTGTTGACCCAACGGAAGCTTTGTTTCTCATCTTAAACAAGAAATGAAATGTTTTCTGCAAAGTCTGCCAACACCAAACATTCTTCTTCACTTAATTCTGATTTTTTTCTTTGTGAAAAACTGAGCTTAAGATTTTGACATGAAATGGAGAGTTTCAGCTTTTCCAATTTTTCCACTAATGATTCGAAAAACTCATCTTTGATCTGAAGAACAGTAATCATCTGTGCCCTATTAGTTGTTATCCACTCTTTGTACAGTATTGAATCTGGCAACACATCATACTCTTCACATCTCTTCACATCATACTCTTAAAAGTTGAGCATGCCAAACACTGCCTGCTTACCTGGACATTTAGTGCACAAATTCATCATACAGCTGCTGTAGTTATCCTTGTCACAAAGATGTCTATTAAGTCCTTATAAACAATACTAAGTTTGGGATCATCAATCATGAGTTTGATGTTCTGGTGGTGGGGACAGACACATACTGTATGAGTCCCAGATGCACCACCCAAGATACACCATTTTGGACAGAGTGTGCAGAACTTTGATCTTCCAAATTTTTCCTCAGGGTTTTCACTTTTAAAGGAGACATACAATTCATTTAAGTTTATCAGAAGCTGCTTTTGCTTATGTACTTTGACACCATCGACATACATGCTAACTCAATACTTTTTACCAGGACACAGCCTATTATTGTCATCTTCATAAAATAACACAAATTTTTTAATTGTATTGTTACTAATTCCTGTTTCATGTCTTTTACTGAACTCCGGTAGAATGTCTTGCTCATTAACTAATTCTCTAGTAAGTCTAACCAAAGGCTCTGACACATTGAACTCTGTTACTATTTTAGATCTGGTCCAACATTGGAGAAGTAAACAGATAATTTTAACCCCCGTTTCTTTAGAAGCAAGAACACAATTTTCTGTCGGTTTTAAAATAAGATCATCATATTCATGTGAAAAAGATAGAGCTGGATTTTCATTTTCAGATACTTTTGAGTCAAAACAATTCAAAATTTTTCCTAATTTTTCAGACAGCTTAATTATTTTAAATTTTAATGCTGATGGCTGATTGATGAACGCAGATGTTTTATGACACTCTTCATTCACATAAATCCCTATGGAACATTGTTCTTCCATTGTTTTATGTGAAATTACTTGAAAATAATGTAAAAATTTAACTGATTTTAAAATTTGTAATATAACATTATTAAGTGAAACTTATTTTATTTAATAAACACAGGATGAAATTTGAGACACTGTAAAAATCTGAACAGGTCACTGACTAATGTCAGACTGATCTGTCTGTAACTGCAAAGCTAAATGATGCAACAAGCATAAATGAGAATGTTGTAACATAAATTTTCTTGTCGAATGGAAATGACTTCAAACACCTGTTATAACATGAACACTACAGTTGAGTGGTTCAAACAAGTCTATTTCAACTTCAGTATAAGTTATAAAAATATTAAAGTACCAAGAAGACAAGAAACCCCCTTGGAGCACTTATTTAGTGATTCAAAATGGTATCGCTTTTAATAAGTTTTCTATGATTTTTGAAAGGTTATAACTTCTATTAGTACAATACACAAGAAACGTTTTTGTTTGCCATAAACATCTACAAAAACACTGTAAGTTGTGCAAATTTGAGATTTTTATCACCTGCCCCAACAGAGTTATTTGAATTTTTTTTAAAAATTAGTTTCAAAAATTCATAAATATTTAAGCGTGAGTATGTACAATTAATATTATTTATAGTAAAACTACTAACATTTACATTCACATAAAAAAATAATTCATACTGTGTATGCCATCCCTGCCTCTTGCAGAAAATTATCAACAGTGAAATTTCAGTTTTCATATTCAATTTTGTTGGTAATTTTCTCATAGAAAGAGAGAGACAGTAAATAAACCACTGGAACAATCTTTTATCTTGAAAAAATATGATTAAATTGCTTTTCGTTTCATCTTTCCAGGACCAATAGTTTTTTTTCGTTATGATTTATTCCATAAACCCTTACAATCACAAAAATAGATGTGCGCACCATAACAAAAATGGCCACCACAGGTAAACTGCTTAAATAAAAAATTCAAAAAATAAATTGTTTTAAGGTCCTGAGACATGTAGGAAACAGGTGTGTAAGTTTCAATTTTTTTTTGAATTGGTCAAGCAACCAACCTTGGGTCACTTCAAATTGATTGACCCAGTTATTATTATTTTCAGTGAAACTACACAAAAACTTAAGAAAAGGCTCCAGATGCATGCTTCGCATTTGAAAGTAAACTTATGTTCTGTAATTTTTTATGCTTATAGTACTGAGAACATGATGTGTTCAAACATATCATATGCATGTTCGAATATGGTGCTCTTACACTGCAAAATATTCATTATATTTTTTTTTCTTACTTTTTGGTGGTCATGGAGCTAAAAATGTTGAGAATTACTGATACAGCATTTGGAACATAAAATTCATATGTACTGCTGATTGAAATAATTTATTTTCTTTAAATCATTTATACCTTTATATTCTTGTCGTATAAATTCTTTTATATTCATCATGTTACTTTCAAAACCACTTAACTTTAAAGTTTATTTCATAAATCTTAAACTATTGTTGATGCCTTTAAGGGGGTTATAAATTTTACTTGACACAACCCATTAATAAGTGGTTTTTAGCATTTTTCTTGTGGTGGTTTTAAAACTTTTCTTTATAATGGTTCTCTGAGTTAAAAACAGAAATAGATTTCATTTATAAAGGCAAGATTGAATGTATGAAGGTTAGTAAAACTTTTCCAGTATATTGTTTACTGACATTTTATTTGTGCACAATACCTAGAATGTTGTTCTTAGGTTAAGAATTTTTGTTTTACAACAGGCTTTATTGTAAATACTATTTTACTACTACATGATTTAAAAAAAAAAAAACGATGTGAGAAAGCAGCTTTTGGTATTTATGTACATTGTAACTTTTTATGGTCACATGCTGTTGCATTTACATTGCACATATATTGCAAGGATTATCATGTTATTTTAGATTTTTACTACATTGATGCTAAAATTTTGAAGTTATTTGTTTGAAATTTTGTTATTGTTAAGTATGATTATAACATACTTCTCATACTGTTGTACCATTACGTACCAGCAAGATGTGAAAATCATTACTGCCATATACGTTACAGTATATTTATTCTCTGATTTCAGTTATATTTCTCTACAATTCTTAAATGCAATTATAATCGTGTGTTGCTCGTTATAGTAGTTCTTTTATTACAGTTTTTTGTTATTTTTTCTTTATTAGTATGTATCGTAAATAATGTGGAAATACTTTTTTTCAGGCATACCATTCTTTGGCAAAATGTGTAGCTGCAGTTACTGTAACTTGGCAGCAAGAAGCTCTTTCTGTTGTAGATAAATTTTTACAAGATATTGAAAATCCATCATCAGATCCTCAACATATATTTGCATTACTTGTCATTGGTGAAATTGGGAGGCATATGTGAGTATAATAATTTTGAGATATGTTCACAACATTTTTTTTATCACAGCAAATGAAAGCGTAAAAAAATAAATTAAAAAATTGTTTTTCTTTTTTAAATATAGAAAACGTCTGTAATTGATCCTTAGCAGTAAAATAGATGAAATTTTGAAAATTAAAAATTAGAATGTTTGAATGTAGTTCAGAATTAAACTATTAGTAACGTAGTTAATTACTATAATACTATGAATTGTTTTAAAATTATTTCAGAAGAAAAGTATATTGATTTTTTTTATAAAATCTACTATTATATATAATAAATAAATATATTATTCATTGTACAATAAAATACGCTCTACAGCATGTTTAAAAGTCATGTGAAACCAAAAATACTAGATCATTTGATCATTTAAAAAACTTATTCATAAATTCAATAAAGTTTGGTTGTTTTTTTTTGAGCAAGTTGTCCTTTTCTTTTGCAATTCTCTTGAGTTTGGCTTCTTTTTGTCCCTATTACTATTTGTTTCATTTTGTGACCACTTCTTCTCCCCCCCCCCCATAAGTTACGCCATTATGCAGGCAAAACTTATACTTTACATTTTCTTCAGTCGATTGTCTTAATTTTAATCATAACAATTTCTTTTTCATTTAAATTTTACATCTAGCATCAATAGCTTTTTCTCTCAATCATTTATTCATTATTTTCTTTGATTTATTTTCAATGTCAATTAAATTCCAATGTTAAATAGATAATCTGTATATCATTGACTGATCTGCTGCTGCCTGTTGCTTATAATTCAGGCTACAATCTGTCCCAACAGGACCTCAGCAATTTTTCTCTTTAAGAATATTTCCTCTTTTCTTTTGATTCACAACTGTGGTTAAGAAAACCCATATGTTCAGATTACCTGTAAATTAAAGCGTGGCAAATCAAGAGTGGTTTTACTGGATTTAGTAGAGCTGATTACAACTATGTTTACTAAAAAACCCATTTTTCCCATCTTATTTACATGACTATTATCATATAACAGTCATATCTTATTATATGACTATTATTGTTTTATTATTATGATTATTCTTTTTTTTATTATTGTCATATCTTATTTACATGAAGATATGACTATTGTCCAGTGTTTTAATTGACCAGCAATTATAACATTACCAGAAAATGGTAGGATGGAGATTCACGAAACTGCAGTATCATTGCAAATAGGTTAACGTAAGTTTTTCTGTTAATTTTTGGGTTCTGAAACTGTGAATACCTGTTAATTATAATCCTAACAACAAATATGAATAAATTTTTAAATTTCATATGTAAATTGTCATAATTTCTTAATTTTTTTTTTATAGCGATTTGAGTGGAGTTGGCAATTTAAAACAGTTAATTTTATCATCATTTTCACCACTGTCAGAAGAAGTTAAATCTGCAGCTAGTTATGCCTTGGGTAGCATTGCTATTGGTAATTTACAACAATATCTTCCGTTTATATTACAAGAGATTGAATCTCAGCCTAAGAGGCAATATCTACTCTTACATTCTCTAAAAGAGGTAATGATATTATTGTAACAACTGTTTCATTTCAATTTTATTAGTAATAGGCTAAGAGGTGACGGTCAACTTTTTATTAAATGTGTACAAATGAATGAAATTACCCACAGTAGAAATAAAGAAAAGAAAAATCTGTTGTTTCAGATACAGGCTAAATGCAATTATTACAAAATAATGAAGTCATTGTTATAAAAGAGGAGAACTCAAGATTGCAGAGATTTCAAAATTAGACTTTTTGACTCCTTCAAAGATGCTGAGGTTAATTCAGTTATTTGATAAATAATTGTAATTCAATTTTAATTAATAATAATATCTGACTTACCAGTCAGATACAACATTAACTGATTCAGTCATCAGTCTGTTCATTTAGATTTTACTTCACAAATTGAGATCCATTTATTCTTCATTATAAAGCTTATGCAGTATCTGAGAAAATATGTCAGGCTTTATGTGACTCATTAATATATTAGAGGGATCTTTGGGGAAATATTGAAGAAAGTTTTTAGATTATTTTTTAATTAAAATTATTTTTAATATCTCTTTAATTAGCCATGTCAAAAAGGTTTAGAGAAAGTAAGCTGCTAATCTCCACTTATTTGTAGAGAATTAGTATTATCATATCAATTTAATTGGATCATGAAGAACACAGATTTTTCACTGAATATGGAAATCGTTTTCAATTAAAAATCACGGAAAGCTATAAAGGACCTCATTCAATCTGTAGTTACTTGATAACTAATGCATAGGTTACAACCCAGTAAAAGGCGATATGTTATCAAGATATGCTGCTAGGTGCACACAGTGGCCAGAGCATGCTATCTACAGACGTTGGCGCAGAATTTAAAAGATTTGGTCTTTTTTTTTAACAAACCTTGTACATTACATATTTTTGGGTGTACCAGATGTTTCATTGTTCATGGTTTTTCAGATCACAATTTTCTTTGCATGAACTAAATGCAGTCCACAAGGTACGACTGTATTTTGTTATTATTTGTCCCTTTGTGTTATTCTTTTAACGTGAATGATAATCAATATCATTATTTCCTGAAGAAGAAAATATTAATATAAGCCTTTTGGATTGTAGAGTATAAAAGAGAAAGACTTACCAAAATACTAATACTAAGTTAAAAGAGAAAACTGATGATTATTTTTGAAATGTTAAAAGTTGTAAGTTATTCCTGTAAGTGAAAGTTTCTATCCTATAAAGAAGATAGAAAATGAAACAAGAGGCACATCTTATTTCTCAGTCCAAATTACTAAAGGAGATTTTATCCCACTCAACTCAGTGGATCCCATTGCAGTCATATTCATTACTGAGCTACTCTGACTCTAACACCCTCTCTTTGAAATAGTAGCCTAAGATTAAAATTTGAACATTCTCTATTGAATGGTTACTCCTGTTTAGAAGCTAAATTTTGCATTTTTTAATCTCCATAATTTATTACAATTTGTTTAAAAAAAAAAATGTTTATTACTTTACAGTTACTGAAAAATGTTTCATTTGTTACCAGTTCCATTTTTTAAACTTTACTAGCAGGTAATATGTGTTTGGACATCACATTTGGACATCACATGCATGCAGCTTCATTTACAATAATGGGTCAAGTCAGCTGATCTCAGTTGTTTTGCTAGCGCTGCACAAAATTTCATCGCAGTACTATGACATAGTGATTTTACTTCTGTTTATAATTAATAAAAAAATTGAAAATCCTGCCAATTGTGATGTAAAATTAATTGGTCATATGCTTTTTGCTGCTCCTATAGAAATTCTTCATCAAATTACTGCCATATATGGTGATAGTGTAACGAACGAAGGAAACATAAGGAAATGATGTCACTTATTTACAGCAGGGGAAACATCTGTTCATGATAAGCAGTACTCCAAATGCCCTACTCTCATTACTGGGACAGCTAAAAAAGCAGATTGACAGAGATGTTAAAGAGAATCTGCATTTTAAATTAGACTAACTTAGTGACAAATTTTCTTTAAGTTCACAGTCTGTGTTACATGAAATTGTGACTGTTCATTTACCATAAAATTTATGCCCAATGGGCCCCTAGAATGTTGACAGACAATCACAAAAAACCACACATATGATGCCTTATCATTCCTGGACTGGTACTATAGAGATGGCGATGAAATGCTTAATCACATAGTGACTGGTAATGAAACATGGGTTTCATACTACACACTAGAGAGTAAACATCAGATATCATTCTCAATTACCTTTAAAGCCAAAAGAATTCAAACACTTTCAAAATGCAAAGTGATGGCCACAGTTTTTTGGGATCATGACTGAGTTATACTGAGTGAGTTTAAGACTCATGGAGAAACAGTTAACGCCAACTCTTATTCAGAAATTTTTATAAAACTTGGATGCAAAATTCAAAATCATCAGTGTGGTCTTTTGACTTGTGGAGTGTATTTTGTTCATGACAATGCATGTCCACATGCTGCAAAAAAACTTAAGAATTTCTCAAAGGTTTTGGAAGGGATGTTTTTAATTATCGGCTAAACAGTCCAGATCTAGCTCCAATCGATTTCTGCATGTTTGCAAAATTGAAGGAGTTTCTTGGTGGAAACTGTTCTGAAAATGATGACATCAAGACAGTTGTTGGTGAGTGGCTTAATAGACTGGTATTAGACTTTTTTGACTATGGCATACAAAAACTACTGCCATGATTTATCGATGCTTGAACTTATAAGGTATGGAAAAATACCTTAAAAAATGTAAACGTTATCATTAATTGATGATTCAAAAGCGATTGACAATCTTGTGTCTTATGTAGATTATTATGCATTCTTTAAAGTTCAAATAAATTTGTTATGAAACAAAAATGGTTTTTACTTTTGGATGACCCTCATAAATTCACCATGAGAATAATCTCAGTCATTCATCAATTAAAAATGTACAGCTTGTCTTGGTGAATAGAAATTCATGAATTTAATTTTAATTAATTGAGTTATGAATTTAATGACTATCATCCTGATGTGTTACCATACCTAGAAAAGTTCAACATTACAGTAAAATTCATTAAAGAACAAATGATTATTGTGTTTGTTACTTAGGCCAATTTTAATAACAGTGTTGGAGTTTAATGCTGGCAAATTTTCTTTTTGAAACCACCTCATACTTACAAACATTGTAAAATATTACTCACTAATAAGCTTCACTTGTTGCATTTTTGTAAAAAAAAAAAAAAATGTATTAAGTACTGCATGAAAGTAACATTAGTATTAGAGAATCATAACCACGAACTCCTATAATTTTGGTCACAAACCAAAAAAAATTTTCTTTTGAAGAGGTTGTATCTTATGAATCCCTTAGAAAAACAAGTCTTATGCCATACCAAACCTTGTTCTTTTGATTTGTTATTATTGAGTTTTAATTTATTTGAAGAAAACTGTATATATTACTGTAAATAACATTCTGAAATAGTGCTGCTTTTTTTGACAGCTTCCAATTGTCTATTTCATTGTTGACCAATTGTTAATAAAATTCACATAACAGTGAGATGAAAAAATGTGTAATAAAACCTATGCCCTGCCAGGAAAGGAAACTGTTACTTCACATCACCATGGAGTACTGTGCTGGCATTATAATGTTATCTAAACAACTGTTTCCCTGAGGAACACTGTGAAATGATTATTTTATTCTTTGCCTTACAAAAAATTGAGATTGCCAGCTGTTTTAATAAAAATGCTTCTTTCCTTAACATATTATTTCCTTCCTGTTGTAAATGCTCCTTTCCTTCTAGCATACGTGATTCAGTTAAAAAGTTACGTACAAAGGGGACAATTTCAAGTGCAAAACAAAATAGGCAGCCTTCCGTTATGGCTGCAGAGACCATAGCTGATATTCAAAGAAGAATTTTGCCAATTTGAAAAAATCTAATGTAAATTGCCACAAAAAAGTTTTGTAAAATATACATTTTACCATAAGATTCTTCACGATTTAAATTTTGTAACATATCTTGTAACAAGAGAACAACATACAAACTGAAACAACTTAATTATTGCGACTGGCTTTAAAAAACATTTTCAATGCTGTTTTTCATATCAGATAAGGCACAGTTTCATTTATTGAGAAAGTTAATCCTCAGCAGATGATTTGAGTATTCACATCGCAATGAAATAAATCATTGTACAGTGTGCTGTTTCTGGTATAGTGGAGTCAGTATTTATTGATCAGAATGTCAGTGCTGATGTGTACTGTACAGTTTTTGACGTATTCTATGCCCAGTTAACAGATGGTAAAAAAGGTAATAGTTTCTTCAACAAGACAGAGCAATGTGTCACACATCAAATGATTCAATAGTGTGTGTTCATGCAACTTTTACAGAAGAATGAACCGTACTTTTTCCTAGAGTTGGGAATCAAATTCCCATACTATCGATGAATTGAAGATGAACATTCAATAAGAAATCAGTAGCATTGACAACAATGATTTAAATCAGGTGACTCAATAGATCACTCTACCACAAAATTGCATTGCTACACTGGACACTCACTTCTAAAATCTTTTTTAAAAATTTGATTGATTCTTTCTTATTTTTTCATTTTATTCATAAAATGCCACATGTTGCAACTGTGTTTAGTCTATAGCAGTTTGATATTTAAGTTGCTCACACAATACATAGGATCATTGTAAAAAAAATTTCTTGTCTTTACCTAAGCAGAAATAGAAAGTTTTTTAATGTCCTGGCTTATTGAAATAGCAATTTTCTAATATCTGTTACAATAGTTTTGGGACATTGAAATCGCACTATTGTGAAAGCAAGTGGTAAAATGGTTCAATGGTAAAATGAAAAATAATCATCTGAACAAGTGTTTGTTAAATAAAATTCTTAGGAATTATACAAAACAAAAGGTAAATGTGGTAAAAGCTCAATACTCTTTTTCTATCAAACTGTTCATAAAATAAACTTCTTCAAAGACAAGTTCTTTATTTCATGATGCCCTCTATGATACTGTTAAGTTACAGGTATGTGTTATATTATTTCCTGTGGGTTAGTATGGTTTAATTAAGAGAAATCTGAAATAATGTATCATCAGTTTGATCTTTTCTGTTTGTCTTATTAATTGATATTTTAAATTCAAATATTTTGAAATTGTTATTTTAGTTCGATCTTCTGATCAAATTTGTTGGTTTTTGTCCTTTAAAACAATTATAGAAAAATAAATAATTAAAAGATTAAAATATGAAAGGTATTTATGACTTATCAGTTGGTTGGTTGACTTCAGCTATTAATAAAATTGTGATGTATTATACATTTTTATCTTTATTTCAGGTGATAACTTGTCAGTCAGCCACTCCAACAGGTATAGCCCAGTTATTACCATTTGTACCTGCAATATGGCAACAGTTGTTTCGACATTGCAAGTGTGGTGAAGAAGGTACAAGGAATGTTGTTGCAGAATGTCTTGGTAAATTGACTTTGATTGATCCTCCTGCACTTCTGCCAAGATTACAGGAATCACTTAGTTCTGATTCTGCTTTGATGAGAACAACAGTTCTTACAGCTGTTAAGTTTACAATTTCTGATCAAGTATGTGTTCCCATTTATTCTGTTCTCTTTTCATAAATGAATTTATAAGAAAATAACATTAGCTTATTATTGCCAGTGCATTTATAAAAGATGTCCATGTGATCATGTTGATATTACGAAGGTCATTCAAATATAAACTGGATTTTTGCCGCTCAGACAGAAAGAGCAGTGAATGTGGTGGGGCACTGTGGGTAGTTGTTGGATATGTGTGGAGGTTTGCAACTGGCCAGCCATGTCCATAGGTCACATTCCCACATCAGTAGCAGAATGTCTGAGCAGGAGATACAAGATCTAGTTGTGCACCTCCCAAAAGGGGAGGTGCACAACTTTTTGATTGCAACCAACTGGACCAAAAGTGTCCATAAAAGGCCAAAATCCAAAAAAACTGTCAATACTTAAGTGCTCTTTGATTATGTGTCACTGCATTCTTGCAAGCCATAAACTTTTCCCCATCTTGCAAGCCAAACTTTTCAGTTTCTTCTGATGAGAGACCTCTCTATTAAGAAAAAAAGTTTTTGTGGCCTTCAAAAAATCTTCACATGTATATACAAGGTGTGTTCAAAAAGTAACAAGAATTTTTGTTTTTTTGAAAGAATTTTATTTATTTGTCTACATTAATGTTATCCCCTTCAATATAGTCCCAGTTAGATATTATACACTTGTGCCAGCGCTTTTGCCAATCCCCAAAACACTTCTGGAACTCAGTCTTTGGAATAGTGTTTAGCTCTTTCAACTATTCGCTTTTAATTTTCTCTTTGCTTGTAAAATGACTGCCTTTTAAGGTGCTCTTTATTTTTGGGAATAGAAAAATGTCATATGGGCCATGTCTAGTGAATATGGCAGCTGGGGTGTCATTACAGTGTTGTTTTTTGCTAAAAATTGATGAGCAAGCAATGAAGTGTGAGCAGGTGCATTATCGTGGTGTAAACCCATGAATTGTTTCTCCACAAATCCGGTCTTTTTTTTGGATTGCTTCATGCAAATGGTGTTGAACTTGTAATTAATACTCCTTATTGTTTGACCTTTTGGCAATAACTTATGATGCACTATGCTGTTAAAATCGAAGAACGCAGTGAGCATAACCTTCACATTTGATCGTACTTGTCGAGCTTTTTTCGTCTTGTTGATCCAGAATGCCTCCACTGGGATGATTGAGCCTTAGTTTCAACATCATTTCATAAACCCATGTTTCATCACCTGTTATGAGAAGTTTCAGTAGTTCTGCATCATTGTTGACTTCATTTAGCGACTCCTGAGAAACTTCCATTCGCCGGTATTTTTGTTCGAAATTCAACAATTTTGGAAAAAATTTTGCTGTTACACATTTCATACCCAAAACATCTGAAAAAATGTTATGTCATGAGCCAGTTGATATCCCAACAGCATCAGCAACTTTTCTGATTATGATTCAGCGATCATTCATAATCATTTCTTTCTCTTTTTCCACGTTTTCATCAGTTGGTGATGTGCGTCCAGGGTGCTTGTCATCTTCAAAACTTTCTTGGAAGTGCTTATACCACTCATAAACCTTTGCTTTACTCGTAGCAGACTCACCAAAAGCAATATTTAGCAATTTTAAAACATTGCGACACTTTATTTCAGTCTTATAACCAAATTTAATGCAAATTTTCTGATCCATTATATATGCAAATAATAAATCGCCGATCGTACCAAAACACGTGTTATCCTATTGACAGCTGACAACAGACTAAATATCCAATATGGCTAAAAATGTACAGATACTTTTCAGACATGTTTACCAATACAACAACAAAAAATTCCTGAGAATTGAAAGACTACAATCCGTGAAATTTCAAAATTATTGTTTCTTTTTGAACACACCTCGTATGGACCAGATAGCTGAAAAAAAATTGTAGACAAATTTCTTGATAATTTTACAATCCTATTTCTTATCATACTTTCTTACTGGAATAAACTGGAGCTGTAATATCCTCTTGTAATTTGGTAGTTATACAATAAATATTAAAGATGTTAGTTTATAAAACACTTCATTCTGAAGTTTTTTCTAATTTATCTAAATAGGAAATCACATAGAGTTGCTTAAAAAGCCTTTATTTATGAGTTATTTGCATGTATATTGTCGATATTGGTTTTTTATGTTGTCTATGGTATAAATTTAAATGAAAGGCAACTTTCTGTTTAACAGCATTATTGTAATTTAATATAATTTCTTCATAGAAATGACTGAAATTATTTGATAATATTGTGTATTAATAATGTAGTAAGTAGAAAAAGAAGACTGATTTTGTTTTTCAACTGTTTTGATTTCTTTGGCCTTAGGAAAAATGAAATTTCCACTCTAATTTCTTTATCAGACTAGAGTCATGGTATTTTTTCTAACTCATTCATTTTCCCTGGATCACTTTCCATTAAAATTAAAAACATACCCATACTGTGATTAAGATTTTTGTTTTAATTTCAATCCTATGATTTTATAAAACAAAACTGCAAAAACAAGTTATTCTACTAATATCCTCAAAAATGCTTATAAATTAAAACTTTGATATTCTACACAGTTATGCATGTATTATCATTCATATTATTGTCTTTAATGTTCTATATTGTATCAAAATTTTTTTTTTTTGTAGCCGCAAGCAATTGACCCACTTCTTAGAGCAAATATTGGTCAGTTCCTGAGAGCTCTACAAGATCCTGATCTAAATGTTAGAAGGGTTGCACTAGTCGCATTTAATTCTGCTGCACATAACAAACCATCACTAATTAGAGATTTATTGGATACTGTACTACCTCAGCTTTACAGTGAAACAAAGATAAGGGTAAGATTATTTAACTTGTTTCATTTTTTCTTACTTTTTTAATTTTCTTCTCTGTGTATAACCAATGATTTATTTGGTTTGGTTTTAGATTATATAAGTTAAATTAGTGAATTGTTCTATTTTTAAATATATTTTTTTTTAATATCTTTTGTTTTGTAATTTGTTGTATAAATTGATTTTTTCAGTTTCTGTGTGGTGTTCAAATAGAGAATACTTCTGGAATCAAATACTTCTTATTCTTCTTATCAGTTGTTTTACTTATTGCTCAGCGGCATGATCCCATTAATTATGCGTTGCCATCCTGCATACTTTCATTTATATACAGAATAGTACTTATTATATACCAGGTGTAAAATAGTGTAATCACCACATTAAAGCATTCTTTTAATTATTGTAAACGTTAACTTATTAGATTTTCCTATATAAATAATTTTCAGTAAGCAGACATATTCATTAAATAAAACATGTTAATAGTGTAAGTAAATCATGTTTCATGTAACAGTTTCCTGTTTTTCTACATAATCCAGGAGTGAATTTTGATGTGAAGAGCAAGAATTCCATTTCTCTTTAAGCACTTTTTTTTCAGTATAGTAGGCTTTTCTTAGTTTTTTAAACATATAAATATAATTATTAAAAACACATTAATTAATATATTTTAAAAACTTATTAATCTTTTAAATATGCCAGTAATATTTTATAGTTGCTGCGCTTACAAAAAAATTATACAAAAGCCCCAAAAGATCATAAATAGATCTGCAATAAATAAGTCCAGAAACTTTGATACTTAAATACCAAAAATGTATTCTCATTTGTTTTTTATGAAATACATTTTTAGTTTGTAATAATTAAGACATATTATATTATAAATAAAAATGTAACATT
Organism: Lycorma delicatula; assembly: GCF_047948215.1. Classification (NCBI taxonomy): domain Eukaryota; kingdom Metazoa; phylum Arthropoda; class Insecta; order Hemiptera; family Fulgoridae; genus Lycorma; species Lycorma delicatula. The sequence goes on along the minus strand of NC_134455.1, from coordinate 160,326,150 downwards.
TTTAAAACAAATTGTTTTTGCCAACTTAATTTTTTAGTATGGGATAATTTTTAGTTGTCCTTACCTTTGGAAGTTTCTGAATGAAGTGATGAAAGATAAGGGTTTGTTATAAAAGTATATTTGTAATGTAAATATATTAAGTAAAAAATCATATTTCTGAAATTTAGTTTAAAAATAGGATGAAAGCACAGAACTGTACTTATACTGATATACATGCTAATAACCAATGGCCTCATTGATTAAAAATATGTTATTACATAGAAAATGTTTGATGCTGCTTAGTAGTAACTAATATTGCCAAATTGTAATTATAGTAAAGATGTTCTTAATGTTATAAAGAAAGATTATTCAAATACTGATGTGTCATTATTCATTAACCAATGTTTAATAAACCTGTTTCTATAGATCACTAAAGTTAAATGGGTGATATAGTTTTACTGGTCCAAGTTGTTGCCATTTTGTTTGTGGATAACTAGCTGTCAATTGCTTCTTGAAATATATTTTGAAAAATAGTAATAATTTGTATATCTTGAATTGTCATACAGATATTTTATGTTATTGTTTGATGTGCATTTTCTTTTAGAAAGAGCTGATTAGAGAAGTAGAAATGGGACCATTTAAACATACAGTTGATGATGGATTGGATATACGTAAGGCTGCTTTTGAGTGTATGTATACTTTATTGGATTCTTGTTTGGATCGCCTAGACATATTTGAGTTCCTTAATCACCTTGAGCATGGTTTAAAGGACCATTATGATATCAAAATGTTAACGTACTTGATGGTTGCCAGATTGGCTCAATTAACACCTACTGCTGTTCTACAAAGTGAGTATATAAATCTTAAGAAATAAAATAAGTAAAATGAAATTAATTGTTCAAAAGTTATAGTTTTCTGTTAGAAAATATTTTGTTACAAAAAATGAATATTTACTTTGTGCTCGAAACCAAAACGTAGATGTCCAAAGCCCAGCTTTGCTGAATTATTTGTATTAACCATATTAATAAATATTTATTTTGCAACTTAAAAGTAGTGAAGATAATTATTAATTTTCTATTAATCCATCAGTAATGACTGTGCCAAATGATATGATGAATAACTGTTTGAATCTTGTATCTATAGCCAAACATTACAAATTATAAGCTGTAGCTGTTTTTAAATCATAAAGACATTAAAACCATAACTAAATGATAAGAACATCTACATAAATTAGCTATTTTAACATAAGAAATAAGTTATACTATTATTTCATTTTAATAGCGTTTACCAAAAATTTCCATACATTATCAAATAACTTAATATATTAAAGTGTATTATTACTGTAATGTATTATTACATTAATTACTGTATTTTGATAATATGACAGAGATATAATTAATCATATTAAATTTTAGGCATATGTTTTCTGGAAGAAATTACAAAGTAATTGCTTTAAAATCTCTATATTAAAACTAATTGTGTTACAAGATGTACCTTATTTTCAAATTATTTTTATTTATTGATTTTTTTTTTTTTTTTTTTTTTTGTCTTCAGTCATTTGACTGGTTTGATGCAGCTCTCCAAGATTCCCTATCTAGTGCTAGTCGTTTCATTTCAGTATACCCTCTACATCCTACATCCCTAACAATTTGTTTTACATATTCCAAACGTGGCCTGCCTACACAATTTTTCCCTTCTACCTGTCCTTCCAAAATTAAAGCGACTATTCCAGGATGCCTTAGTATGTGGCCTATAAGTCTGTCTCTTCTTTTAACTATATTTTTCCAAATGCTTCTTTCTTCATCTATTTGCCGCAATACCTCCTCATTTGTCACTTTATCCACCCATCTGATTTTTAACATTCTCCTATAGCACCACATTTCAAAAGCTTCTAACCTTTTCTTCTCAGATACTCCGATTGTCCAAGTTTCACTTCCATATAAAGCGACACTCCAAACATATACTTTCAAAAATCTTTTCCTGACATTTAAATTAATTTTTGATGTAAACAACTTATATTTCTTACTGAAGGCTCGTTTAGCTTGTGCTATTCGGCATTTTATATCGCTCCTGCTTCGTCCATCTTTAGTAATTCTACTTCCCAAATAACAAAATTCTTCTACCTCCATAATCTTTTCTCCTCCTATTTTCACATTCAGTGGTCCATTTTTGTTATTTCTACTACATTTCATTACTTTTGTTTTGTTCTTGTTTATTTTCATGCGATAGTTCTTGCGTAGGACTTCATCTATGCCGTTCATTGTTTCTTCTAAATCCTTTTTATTCTCGGCTAGAATTACTATATCATCAGCAAATCGTAGCATCTTTATCTTTTCACCTTGTACTGTTACTCCGAATCTAAATTGTTCTTTAACATCATTAACTGCTAGTTCCATGTAAAGATTAAAAAGTAACGGAGATAGAGAACATCCTTGTCGGACTCCCTTTCTTATTATGGCTTCTTTCTTATGTTCTTCAATTGCTACTGTTGCTGTTTGGTTCCTGTAAATGTTAGCAATTGTTCTTCTATCTCTGTATTTGAACCCTAATTTTTTTAAAATGCTGAACATTTTATTCCAGTCTACGTTATCGAATGCCTTTTCTAGGTCTATAAACGCCAAGTATGTTGGTTTGTTTTTCTTTAATCTTCCTTCTACTATTAATCTGAGGCCTAAAATTGCTTCCCTTGTCCCTATACTTTTCCTGAAACCAAATTGGTCTTCTCCTAACACTTCCTCCACTCTCCTCTCAATTCTTCTGTATAGAATTCTAGTTAAGATTTTTGATGCATGACTAGTTAAACTAATTGTTCTGTATTCTTCACATTTATCTGCCCCTGATTTCTTTGGTATCATTACTATAACACTTTTTTTGAAGTCTGATGGAAATTCCCCTTTTTCATAAATATTACACACCAGTTTGTATAATCTATCAATCGCCTCCTCCCCTGCACTGCGCAGTAATTCTACAGGTATTCCGTCTATTCCAGGAGCCTTTCTGCCATTTAAATCTTTTAATGCTCTCTTAAATTCAGATCTCAGTATTGTTTCTCCCATTTCATCCTCCTCAACTTCCTCTTCTTCCTCTATAAAACCATTTTCTAATTCATTTCCTCCGTATAACTCTTCAATATATTCCACCCATCTATCGACTTTACCTTTCGTATTATATATAGGTGTACCATCTTTGTTTAACACATTATTAGATTTTAATTTATGTACCCCAAAATTTTCCTTAACTTTCCTGTATGCTCCGTCTATTTTACCAATGTTCATTTCTCTTTCCACTTCTGAACACTTTTCTTTAATCCACTCTTCTTTCGCCAGTTTGCACTTCCTGTTTATAGCATTTCTTAATTGCCGATAGTTCCTTTTACTTTCTTCATCACTAGCATTCTTATATTTTCTACGTTCATCCATCAGCTGCAATATATCGTCTGAAACCCAAGGTTTTCTACCAGTTCTCTTTATTCCGCCTAAGTTCGCTTCTGCTGATTTAAGAATTTCCTTTTTAACATTCTCCCATTCTTCTTCTACATTTTCTATCTTATCTTTTTTACTCAGACCTCTAGCGATGTCCTCCTCAAAAATCTTCTTTACCTCCTCTTCCTCAAGCTTCTCTAAATTCCACCGATTCATCTGACACCTTTTCTTCAGGTTTTTAAACCCCAATCTACATTTCATTATCACCAAATTATGGTCGCTATCAATGTCTGCTCCAGGGTAAGTTTTGCAGTCCACGAGTTGATTTCTAAATCTTTGCTTAACCATGATATAATCTATCTGATACCTTGCAGTATCGCCTGGCTTTTTCCAAGTGTATATTCTTCTATTATGATTTTTAAATTGGGTGTTGGCAATTACTAAATTATACTTCGTGCAAAACTCTATAAGTCGGTCCCCTCTTTCATTCCTTTTGCCCAGCCCGTATTCACCCACTATATTTACTTCCTTGCCTTTTCCAATGCTTGCATTCCAATCTCCAACTATTATTAAATTTTCATCTCCTTTTACGTGTTTAATTGCTTCATCAATCTCTTCGTATACACATTCTACCTCATCATCATCATGGGCGCTTGTAGGCATATAGACGTTAACAATCGTTGTCGGTTTAGGTTTTGAATTTATCCTTATTACAATGACTCTATCGCTATGCGTCTTGAATTTATTGATTAAATTTATTTAATTGTTTAAAATTATATTATTAATCTTACGTTGCAGATGTAGGTTTATGTTAACAATGTCTTATTTATAGTAAAAATGACGTAAGTAGTAATACATTATTGTATTAACAATTTAAAGTCATCCATCAGTATGATGTGTTAAATTTGTATTGTTTATGAGTTTTATAGAGCGTAACTTTTTTTCTGTATACTAATATGTACAGTCAAGTAATTTGTTTTAAGTTAGCAAGATATAAATATATATTTTTATGTGGTATGTAAAAGTTTTATAAGATTATTCTCTTAATAAAACAATGAAAACTTTGTTTTTAAACACTATCTTTAAATAAGACAGTGCCTTTGAGTTCATAAGGGCAAACCAAGGTTTGTTTTGAATTTGCCGCTTATGTACACGATGTAAGTAGATGGTGCTTGCATAGCTCAGTTATTTCAGTCAATAGTCAGCTGTTAGCAATAATAGTTTAGTCATTTTGTTGTTTATATTCATCCATTTATAATGATGAGTGCTACAACTTGTGATCCCACCAAGGATGAAGTACAAGGCATAATCAGATTTTTTATGGCAAAAACCAGTTTTACGGCAAATTTTTAGCATTTATGGGCCAAATACTGTGAGTGATGCTAAAGTAAAACAGTGATGCTGTTTATTTTGAGAAAGACAAATGAACATGATGAACGTTTGCAGCCAGCTGTATGTGATAACAGATGATTTGACTGAAAAAAATTGACAAAAAATTCAAGAACACTGGCTTTTCACCAAGTCACAATTGATGTTTCACGATCTTTTTTTTTTTTTTGAAGTTTTGACTGAAAAATTGGATTATAGAAAATTGTGTGCTCACTTGGTGCCAAGGATGTTAACATATAAGAAAAAAGTCTTGCTACAGTACATGAATTTTAACAGCATTACAAAAATGAAGGTGATGAATTCCTTGATCACAATGTTACCAGAGATGAAACTCAATTCCTTATTCAAATGTTGAGACAAAACAGCAGTCAGTGCAGTGGCAGCATTCATCACACCCTAGACAAAGAAGTTCAAACAAGAATGTTTGGTAAAAAGCCTTATTGCCAATGTTTTTTTTGGGGGGGGGAAAAGATGGTTCTTGCTTGTCAAAATTAGTGATTGTGGAACTACTGTGAATGCCAATACATATTTTGAAATATTAAAAAAAATCTTAAACTAAAAAATCAAATGACAGTGGGAAGCTATCATGCAGGATTTTGTTGGAAAATCTCAAATTTAAATTTGATTGAAATATTCCTTTGTTATACATGTGAAATGTAAAAGATCAAGCTTTAGGTGCACTTAACTTTTGTGATTGTTGAGGCTGGATATGTTGACTGCTTTCTTTATATAGAAACTCCTCCACTGAGCAAAAATCATCAGTTTTAAGAAATTTTAATTTTTTTATGCCTTTTCGGTTACTAATTAACTTTAAGTGATACTTGTTAACAAATTTAGCACTTTTGTGAAACTAGCTGTGTTTATTCTAACAAAATCACTGACTTCTTTCTAAAGTTATAGCTATCAGAGTTCAGTGCAAGTGTTCCTTTAAATAAATCATAATTATCTTACTGTAGATTTAATGGCACATGTCTTATATTTAAAATATATTAAAAAGTATTTTGAACTGTGTTGATGTCTATAATAATATAGTATAGATTACATCCAAACAGTTCAAAATAGATTACTTTGTTCATATGATTTTTAATCCATAATAATTTTATCCAGCAGATGAATGTCAGTAATATTATGTATGTATTATTTAGTTTTCTTTTTTAATTTCTGGTTAGTAGCAGATTCTTTGTTTACTAATAGGATTATTCTGATACAGGATTTATCACTCTGTAATTAAAACATTTTTAGTATTATACATTCCAATCATACCAAGCCAGACAAGACAGCCATGCCTGTTTAATTAGTTTTATTTCTGCATTTTTTTATTCTCTATTAGGTAGGTTTAAAAATAAACTTTTATATGTAATAAGATAATAAACTTTAATTTTTGTGCAAGTATTGTATTCAGTTTGCAGTTTGCAAGTAACTGTTTTGTTATACAGTAACCATCTCATTTTTTACATATAATTTGATAATACTTTGTCTTTTATAAGTTTAGATTTTTAGTCTTTTATGATATTTAAGAATTTTTTACTACAAAATCAAATACTGAAAATTTCTGTATCGATTTTGTGCCTTTTGAGTATTAAATCAGACACGTATATTTATATATATGGGTTAGAGTATTTAAAAACTAAGATTCATTTTTAAATCATTTTCAGTCGACTTAGATTATAAAAAATTCAATATCCAAGACGGTTTATAGAGTTAAAAATAAAAAAAAGCCTTAGCTTCACTCTCTTGAAACAGAAATTTAAGTTTAATTTCTACATTTGAATTTTAGAATTACTTTTACATTTGTACTAGTATCTACAGCTAACTTTTTTTTTTTATGTAGGGCTGGAAAGGCTAGTGGATCCATTACGTCATACTTGTACATTAAAAGTAAAAGCAAATTCAGTTAAACAGGAATATGAAAAACAGGATGAATTAAAAAGGTCAGCAATGAGAGCAGTTGCTGCATTGCTTACAATACCAGATGCAGGTAATAAAAAAATAATTATGTTTCAGATATAGCTGACTCTAATGATAGTCTTTCAGCATTGACAAAACAGTTTAAGATAATGTCTTCATGGGTTGTGGCCAATGTATGAAAATTTATGCCTCTTTTTTCATAAATTAAGAAATAAATTTAATGTAGAGTTATGAGATGCTGTTTTACAGCATTTTTAAGATAATGTGTATATAATAGGCAAATAGATTGAGAGGCACATAGAAAAGCTAATGATTGAAATAGTGAATGTGGGGACATTGACTCTAATGATAGTCTTTCAGCATTGACAAAACAGTTTAAGATAATGTCTTCATGGGTTGTGGCCAATGTATGAAAATTTATGCCTCTTTTTTCATAAATTAAGAAATAAATTTAATGTAGAGTTATGAGATGCTGTTTTACAGCATTTTTAAGATAATGTGTATATAATAGGCAAATAGATTGAGAGGCACATAGAAAAGCTAATGATTGAAATAGTGAATGTGGGGACATTGACTGGAAGTTGGAGGAAGTAGTAGACACAGTGATTGCTAAAGGTGTGCATATTTTAGGGTTGAGCGAGACAAAATGACATGGGAAGGGGAGTAAGGAAGTAAGAGGAGGTTATAAGTTGCTGTGGAGTGGAAGTAAAAAATTAAAAATGGGGTAGAAATTATCCTAAAAGAGGATTGGTATAACGGATTGGAAGTGAAATTGGGGTTTGGCATCCCATGGGCCTAGCCTCTGCAGCTTTTCACCCATTACACACAGAGCTGCAGAACACTTTATACTATACACATACAATACACCAAGAACACTACACGAATTACAACATATACCCTTACACAACAACATCCTACACTGTTGTTATTACATTTACCCTCAGTGGTGTTGTGGTATACGAAATGCAGTCATAACCCAAGCTGGAAACTATCATGCTGAAGGGTGGATGGCTTTATGTAGTGAGTCTCAAACAATGTTCTCTGGGTACCTGGGCGAACCCAGTTGTAGTTAGCTTTAGCTCTAGCTCAAGTACGTCTGCGCTCTGCTGGAGTGGTCCTTTTTATCACTGGTACTCGTAGATATCGTATGTCATTTCCAATCTGTAATCCTACTGTGGTTGTTGGTTCACTTGAAAAAACCAACAAATCTGGAATTTAGAAACGTGGCAGAAAAAATAAAAATATCTAATATGCATTTCCTTGTTGTTAGATATAAAGCGGAAGGTAGATAGGTCCTTTAATAAAGTTTCTCCATTTCTAATAAATAAGTGTGTGGTAACAGCTTGTGGCTCACCAAAATCCATCAAAAAACTTAGGAGTGGCACCCTTATGGTTGAGATTAATAACAATGAGCAAAGTTTGAAGCTCCTAGCTCTTAGATATATAAGAAAGGACAAAGTGATATTGGAATCCCACAATACACTTGACTCCAGCCCTTGCTGGAGTCCCTTGAGTGAGTGATCTTCTGCCTTGACTTGGCTGATATTGATTTATCAGAAATATCTACAGAGCTATCACCACAATCTGTTCCATCTGTGCAGAGGATCATGAGAAAGGAAAATGGTGTTGATGTGACATCATTCTAAACCTTCTCGACTCCAACTGTTCCTGAGTTAATAAGAATTGGCTACCTATCTGTCCACAAGCAACCATATACACCAAACCTAAGACACTGCTTTTGTGGCTGTGCAGGACATGATGATAGCACATGCACTGAGGTAGAAAACTTAGTTAATTGTAAAGGTCTGCACTTGGCTTGATCTGTGGACTGCCCCCCTTTATAAGGAAGAAAAGGCTATATTAAAAATTTGTACTCAGCAGAAAGCTTGTTAAGAGTATTAAAAGTCACTCAACATGAGGAATCCAGTACAACTTTGCATTAGTTTTGTACAAGCTCTCTCCAACAAAGTACAAAAAGAGAATGAGTGCACATTGTGCAAGAAACTAACCCAGTTGATCCAAGCTTTGTCAAACCAGGTAAAAGCCCTCACTTCTGCTATTGCATCGTTGAGTGCAGTAAGATGAAAGATATTTTTGGTGGAAAGGCCAAGAATGGTTCAACGCAAACCGGAGTGGTTTGCGTTGTAGCAACTGGAGTAGTTGCTACAACACCCAATAAAATTTTTGCTGCATCAAAAATGCAGCTCGCTACCAAGATCCCAATGAAGGATCTACAAAAAAATCATCGCCTGTCACAGTATATCTGGCCTCCAAGGCTTCCAACTCACCACCACCGTCTGATAAAGATAAAGTGTCTGAAGAGGCACAACATTTCGTAGTAATTATCAACAGCCAAAAGAAAAACCAGAGAGTGTTTGATAAATAATCTGCATGTAATTTTTGTATATAACAACAGAAAAAGAGTATACATGGCTATAAATATTTTTCATTGGTATGTTTGCCGTCTCCATTCTCTCTGTGAGAATATCTAAAACCTAATAACGGAAGAAAGTCCTTTAGTACTATGTCTGCAGAACACTCGCCTCCCTCCCTAGGATGATGTGTCTTTATGCAGATACGTTTGTGAAAGGTACGACTATAGACTAAGGACTGAGGACAAACAGGTGTGGCTGTTTATCTAAGGAAAATTGTTATAGCCACCTGTGTCCCACTAATGACAAACATCCCTGCAGTCTCAGTGAAAATATTGGCACCATTCCAAATGAGTATCTGCAACTTATATTTTCCTCCAAATTCAGATATCTCTCTCTTTCTGTTTAGCCTCCAGAACCATCGTAAGGTTTTACTTCAGAGGATGAATTTGGATAATATGTGTAGATTCACATAACAGAATTTCTTTACATTATTTTTCACCATAGCATTAATTCATGGATATTAATTAAAGTAGCCATATTTTGAGTAAATTCTTTATTAAACTTTAAATGTATAAGTGTTATTGTGAGTGTGATTTGTGTCATTTGATATAGAAAGAAATACTACTTTTTAGTAATGCATATTAACATAATTAAGTACAAACAGCTGGTAACCATGACAGTAAAAAAATAACAAGTTTGTTTACATTTATAGAAAGAAATAAACATTTTGATATTACAAATAAAGAGGAAATGAAGGCAGAACTGACCAATATTATGAATGTGAATGAAGTGTAGTCTTGTACAGTCTCAGGTTGACCACTCCTGAGAATTGTAGTTATTGAAACCCAACTACCAAAGAGCACTAGTATCCACGATCTAGTATTCAAATCCATACAAAAAAGTAACTGCCTTTATTAGGATTTCAAAATTCTGATATCAGTGAGGATGATCTATCAAGTCTGTTTTCCTAAATCCCCACACCCTGGTAATAACTGGTGCTAATAACCATTCTTGGGGCTTATCAGCTTACTTTTACCAGTTGCATTGCTTCTGATGATCTTATCTGTTTCCTGAAGAGGGACGTTCATGAACAAACTTTACCCAGTTAAGAACACTGTTTCACAGTGGAGGTTTTCATGTAGAAATAACTGTCGAGAGAAGGTTATCTGCCAATAGGCACACTAGGCTCACTCATGGATATCTGATGATGCAAACAGATGTATCCCATCCTTTTATGCTTGCTACGGCTGCCAACTAACAGTACACCACATCCTTGTGGATTGTGTCTGTTGTGAAGCATTCCATCATAGGTTTCATCTAGGGGCCAACATATGAACTTTATTAGGGGATAATGAAATTATGCTGTCTTATGTTTACGAATCCTCAGGGCCATCCATTTATATTCAAGTATTTAAATTACTGTAGTTTGTTTCAACTAGTCATGCCATTTGCCGTAAAATAGATGGTGATTTTATTATTTTAATTTAAATATATAATGTGATATTTCTTTATTTTATTACAATAAATATATCATATTTGATATTAATCAGGCATGATGATTATAATAGGGTGATGGTAACGCAAAATTATTTTTCTCCAAGAAAACCTCCCGCCCAAAAAAAGGAAGTTGAATATATAAATGATAAGTAAATTAAGCTTACGAATGGGTGGAGAGTTAGAGAATTTATCTAAGTCTATGACCCTCAACAGGGAAATAAAGAGAGGATCAAGAATCATTTTGGAGGTTATGCAAAATCTAATAAGAAAGAATTACATATGTATCATATGTAACATAACATATAACATAACATATGTATGTAACATGTAACATAACATATGTATATGTATCATGGGAGATATGAATGCACAGACTGGTAAGGGGTGGATAGGAATGGAAGAGTTAATTAGTCCATATGATTATGGAAAAAGGAATGAGTAAGGAAATGTGTTACTTGACTTCTATCAAAGGAACAAACTTATAAGAAATATATGGTTCAGAAAGAAAATAATGAGGTATGGGTGGGATGTTCGAAGGTAGCCCCGGTTGAGGCTGCCCTGGGAGAAGCAATTGGTATTGATCATTTATTAGTGTAGTAAAAGTGAGGATGCTGGCTATAAGGAGGTGGCATTAGAGAAGATAAGAGTGATTGGTACTCTAACATTGCATTAACTGTACAGAGTATAGAGCAGTATGGAATGAAAAAAGGTCTGGATGATTGGTGTTAAGAGGATAAGAAGGTATGCGGAAATTATAGGGGAGTGACACTGATACCCCCTGTTACTGCCAAAATATTTGAAAGGATTTTGGAAAAAAGAATAAGAGGGAAGGTTGAAAGTCAATTAGTAGAGGAACAGTATGGTTTCGAACAGGACCGATCAACCACAGATTTGATGTTTGCAATGAGGCAAAGGATGGAGAAGTATTGGAAATACAGAAAGGATTTGTTCATAACATTTATAGATACCGAAAAGGCATATGAGGTAAAGTAAAGAGGTGTCAAACGGCCTAATAGAAATGTTGATGGCTATGTATAGGAGTATGTTAGGGAAAAGAGTGAGAACCAACGAGGGAACATCTGAAATGGTTTAATATTAAAAATGGGCTAAAACAAGGGTCTGTACTGTCTTGTCACATCTTCTGTTTATAACAGTTATGAATGAGATTCACAAGAAGGTAAAGAAAGTGCTGAGAGAAAGGGAGAAGAGATAGAAAGCGAGCTTGTTTGCAGGTGATATTTTAGTGTGGTGGAAACTGAACAGGAAATCCAAGAACAAATAAATGTATGGAACACAAAAATTGAAAAGAGGGAAATGAAGTTAAATAGGAAGAAAAGAAAGACTGTAGTTATGAGTCAAGGGGAGAAAGTGGGAAGAGGTGTTACTGAAGTGGATGGAGAAAAGCTTGAACTTGTCAAGTTTTTTTGTATTTGGGGAGTGAGATGATGGAGTACAGAAGATTGGAGGTGGAAGTGAGTAGGAGAATATGACAAGCAGGGGGGGGTTCAAGCAGTAAGGAGCTTGATATTGAGTAATGATGTCCCCAAGAAATGTAAAGAAGTGATGTTCAAAACATTATGGACCGATTCTAACATATGGAGCAACACATGGGTGTTGACAAGTAGAATTATGACTGTATGATAATGTAATGAAAATGGAAGGTCAGAGGATGGCAAAGAGAGAGCGTGTGTAATTGCAGCATGGGAAGCAAAAGAGAAGAAGACCACAAAAAATATGGGTAGATAAGGTGAAGAAAAATATAGGGAAGAGAGTTAGTTACAGATGTGCTGTTGGTGTTGTGGGAGAAAATATGGAAGGATAAAGAAAAATGGAGGTTGTTCCTGAGAAGGCGTTATCCAACGTGGAGTTGGATAAAGAGAAGAAATAGACAAATAGTTTGTAATTGAGCAATTTATCTAATAATGTAGAAAATACAGTGTGTAATATTTCTCATAAAAGAGTTAATTATTTGGAAAGTTATGAATTGCTTTAGAAATACATATTTCTTCTGCAATAAAAAGATACAATTTTAAAAGTTAATATGTGTACACAAATTATTACATAAGGGATTTATTAGCATGTTATTCAGTATAATTCAGGAGGAATGTTACATGCAACATTATCTTGTCAGCAAGGTTGTCATTGCATCTATTATTTAAGATGATTATTATAATTTATTTGTGTTGGATTTTATTTTTATCATTTTATTTTAACCCTTTGGAAACCAATCTACACAATAAAAAGGTTTTTAAATAAAGAAAATATGTAAAAAAGACCAGTTGGCAATTATCATCAATTTCTGTTGTTTTTTAGCAAAATTTAAAAAAAAATTACTTTTCTTTATTTTGGGATAGAAAGTATTTAAATATTTAAGAAATTCTTTGTAATTTTATTTAATTGTATTATTAATATTTTTGTTTAAACACAATATAACATTGTTGGGATACAGCAGTCATTTCATGACAGTTGTTCATAGTGTTATGCGTCATTCTCAATTATACAGTCTACTGTGTACATGTCTATGCGATTTGTTTATCTTTATTTAATTTAATGTCAACAATATTTGTTTAGTTTGAAGTGTTTTTTATTGTCTAGTTGTGTATTTATGTGATTCTTGTTTTATGGTAATGGAACTTAACATAATTTTGAATAGCAAGTTGGATCGCCAATTAAGTGAAGGTGAATCACATGAAGATGATTTTGTTCTTTCATCAAGTGACAATGAATTCAATATGTTTGACGAAGATAGTATTGCAGATCCTTCTTTTTGTTCTGATGAACTATAAGCCTCCGCATTATTTTCATGATCATTCATTCAAAAATCATGAATGTGATACTGAGGTTAGCCTGCTTCTATAAAGAGACGGGTTCTTACTGACGTTTCTGATAATGAGACTGATAATATTTGTAAAACTTACAATGAAATTGATAATATAAATTGGGAGTAGGTTTAACCATGAGAAATTTGGACCAATTTACCCATGATTTTGAATTTATGGATATGCCCATTTTTGACGATTGCCGTAATTTCCCTCTTGCAATCACAGCTATTCCTGGAAATCTTAGCTCGATTCTTGCATCATAGAGCTAGCTATGATGTCAGGAAAATAAAAATTTACTTTGTGTTAGGTCCATACTTTACTGAAATCTAACTGTTTTAAGAAAACTTTTAAGGGTAAATTCATCAGAATCTGTTAAAAGATTTCTGAAGTTAAAACGATTAATATTAATCCTTGTAAAATTGTTAATTTTACTGTTGGTAAGTTTTGGTCTTAAAACCAGCTCATGAACATATTTTATTATTAATGTTAGAATAATAGAATGATGAAAATGAAATGAAATCAAAAGTGAATGTATAAAAATGATAAATAACTTAGATCAGTTTTTAATGGATCCCATAGGCTGGTTAGCAGAGTTGAAAAGTTCAAAATAAGGTTGCCAGGTTGAGAGAATTATGTATGCGAAGCAGTTATGCTTGTACATATTCATAAATAATTTTTTTTTCTTTTATCTTCTGGAAATAATAACAAAGATTATTATTATTAATCTTATAATTAATTTTTAGTCCAATAAATAAAATAGAAAGAGTAGATATAAAATAAAAAAGGTTGCAAGAAACATTGACATGATGTAGTTTAAGTGTAATTTGTGGTATATCAACAAGTAAAGCCTTCACAAACAGTAAAAGTGGCTATGAAGAAGAAAAGTAGAAAGCGAAAGACAGACACTGTAACAGGACAAAAAAGGAAGAATATCAGGGGATATTAACCAAAAAGAAAAAGGATTTTAGGAACAGCTGGAATAGTTGAAATAAGATGTCAGGACAGGAAACAAAAGATTTTACAGGACAGTATAGCAATAAAAGGAAAAGGAAAAGGAAGAATGTAGCAGTTAAATGAATCAGAAGAATAATAGAATAGAATAGTTTAAAGTGAAAAAATATATAACATTTGAAGTACCTTTGAATTAGAAATGCCCTTTTTTATTTTTATAATTTTCAACTGCTTAATAACTATTTTGAAGTTGAAAGTGGAGGCTCCATCCTCTATGCTGTGAAGAGTTTTTGTGTACTTAGACAGTTACATTTAAGTAAAAGGTATCTAGGACCAAGAATTAAAGAAAGAAAAATTTTAAATAATTTTTCTACAAGATTCCCTTTTTTATCTAGAATTTCTTGTATGTTTTGTATGTTCTAGATTAAGACTGGTACCTAGAGAAACTCCCAATTATATCAGCCTGCATGTGGATATATAACTAACATTTGTTGGATTTTTTTTTTAATTACTTTGCACATTGCCTTTTTTTTCTATAAATATTTATATATTTCTGTTCTCTTTTTTCAGATAAGAATCCATATTTGAGTGAATTTGTTACTCAGATCAAAACCACATCTGATCTATTAATGTTGTTTGAATCGATACAACAGGACCCTTCATTATTAAATCAAGATTTAATGGACCTAAGTTGAAATCATGATTAAATATATAACAAAGACTTGAATAATCAGTGTAAATAAGCAACACTGGTATGACTGCTACTTTTTCAAAAGTGTACCGATATGATCAATAATAGAAAAGATAAGCAAAATAAAATAAATATAGCAAAAAAGGTTTTCCTAACTTTCATTAATGAATTGATGTAATTATACAGGGTAGGGCAGATAAACATGATGATTTTTAGAGTAATATAACAGTGATTACCGAAGTTCATTTTTATTCATGTGCTAGATTTAAAGTCACATTATTGTTGTAAAATTTAACTTTTTGATTAACAATAATATTAAATGCAGAAAATAACATCTTGCAACTATCATTTGTTTTCGTACACACTTGCGTGGACCGATATGAATGGCTGGAGTCAGTTGCTAAAATTTGTTGATATATTTTGCAGCATGAATTCTGGTATGGTGACCACCTTACATTGAATTGCAGTCTTTAGTTCTGGTAGTGAATGTAGCTGTTAGGCAATACTTTGGATTTTAAATAACTCCAAAAAAAGTCACATACTGAAAAATCAAGGGAATGGGATGGGCAGATGACATTTCCACGTGAAGAAATTAATTGTTTGGGAAATATCCTCCTTAACACTTCACTAAAAACCTCAGCCATGCCAGCAGTTTCCCTATCGTGTGGAACCACAGTTGAGCTCGGTTTATGAATTTTCTATGAAATTCTGAAACCAGAAAATTTTGCAGCATCAAAGTGTACCACTCTATGTTCACTGTAACTGTGACCACCTTCTTCAAAGAAATTACAAGCCTATGACCCCCAAACTTTACCACCCCACACCGCACTGAGACCCAGTGAGTATGAAGCTGTCTTGGATTTGTATCAGACCAATACCAGAAGTTCTGTTTTTATTAATTCAACCCAAGAGAAGGAAGTGGGCTTTCTTACTTGTGAGCATTACTGTATCTTCTGTTATCTTTTTCAACATCATCTTTGTGAAAATTCTGTGTTGTTCCCAATCACAAGTAATCAATTCTTGAAAACCCATAAGTTTGTAAAGGTGGAAATTCAAGTTAGAATGTAATATATTTCTGACAGTTTGATTGAAGATGTCTAGAGCAGAGGAATATTGATGTGCCAAACTTCAATTGCCTGCCTTACCTTCAATATTCTCTGATGTTCATACAAGTCTCAGCCTTCCAGATTGTTTTCCTTTTTGATGCTGATGCAGTTATAAAATTCTCCACCCCACAACATGATCGTGTTACAAGAAGGCATAGATCCATGGCAGCCCACAATGAATTGATGAAAAAATCTCTGCATGAGTACAATAAAACCATGTCTTTGCAATAAAGATGTCTCTTTAATGAAAATGCAGCAAATAGCGTTTCACAGCTCCGTAGTGACTGAAATGGCAACCAGTGAGAAGTGAGTCTCCATAACCCCCAAATCATGTGTGCAATAACCAATTAAAATTCATCAAGTTTTTCTGTCCCACCCTGTATTAGTACATCTTTAATATAGTTTGTAACTTTCTTTCTTATTTTTTTATTTATTTTTTTTTTGCGCTTGTATAATAAATGAAGTATTTTTCAAACTAATATTTCATTTGTAGCAATAAGAAAATAAATAAATTTTATAGTTTTTTCATTGTCATGTTAAGTTTCATATTGTTCTTTTTTCTTTTTTTTTTTTTTTGATTACTTGTTAATAAAAAAACTTTGTCCATTGGATTTAATTGTAACATTATAATGTAATTAATCGCCTGGTATGTTTGTGTAATTAAAATAATAATTATTTATTACTATTATTGTAATTAGTAGTTCATTATTAAATTGTGTTTATTACATTTATATTTGTTTTGCATTTCAGTTATTTATGCCTCACGTAAAATAATGAAATTTTCTAAGTGTGTTGTTTTAAAAGTTCAGTTCCTGACTAGGACCGTACAGTTTTTTACTTTATTATCCACCATATTTCAGTTTCAATGAACGTTCTGATAAAGTTTCCCTTTGAATTCCTTTTTATCTATTTAATTAATAACTGGTCTAGGGGAGAGTGCACTAAGATAGTAAATTGCATACCCATAAAACCTGATGGTTCTGAGAAACCTGAAATGTCTCAAATACTAGATTCCTGGAAATAGAAGAATGTAAAGGCCAAAGGAATTTTGGTTGTAATAAACTAGTTCAATAATTGCCCCAAATCTTATTATTCATGCTGCTTCTAGTTTATAGTAATAAATGAGCTATTTAGGGCCATAGTGATCTCTAAAAGTTTAAACTAACAGAATCAAATTTTATAAAGTTTTTTTTTTAATGCTAATTAATGAATTAATTATAATAGTGTTTTTTTTTTTTGAAGGGGTGGTGGTGATAAATGTTTATATTTAATGTCAGTGTAAAAGGTTGTTTACTCTGTTGTGGCTTTAAAAAGTGGTTATAATGTAATTTATTGAGAATTCTTTAAATTATTAAACTGAAAATAGCATAAATATTAAATTTAAGAATCGTTATTATATATATTTTTTTATATTAATCTTGTAATCTTTTGTGGATACACATAATTAATGTACAGAAGAAGAATTAATCTTGCTTGAGAGATTAATTCTTACTTAATAATTCAAGAAATGCTCTTTCTGAACATTTTTGTCGTCACTATTCACATGAAAATTTGTCACTATAAATTTTATTCTTGATATTAATTTAATGTAAATTAACAGAAGAACTACTAATGAATTGTTGCTGAAACTCACTTTAATGTTGAATTAGTGAATGAACATTTACTCCAAAAACGTTCTGCAAAAAATTAACTTTTTAAATTTACTGTTAAGGAAATAAGAAGGCCTATATACCAATTTTTTTAAAGTGATGGCAAATTGTGAAGTCTTGTGTATCCCCTGTACTAACTCATTATTCTCCTACTATATATAATCAGTAACAATAACGTTTTTGTTGGCAAGTTGTTTTTAGTGATTGTTATTTCAAATGCTTCACAGTCATGTTTGATGTATTTTGTTCACTATGTGTACAATATTGTAAGTACTAAACATTTTTCTTTTTTTTGTGAATGAGTTTTATGTAATTATTCTCTGTTTAATTTTTTTAAATCAAATTTATACTGGTAGTAGCAGTATTCAGTGCTGTAATTTTTTTTTTCTTATCTTTTAGAGCATCTAGTAACAATCATATTGATCCAGATGATATTTCCCATGTTCTGTAAAAAATGTCTATAGAAGAAATGGTAGTTAGGAATAAATCATAAATGAAAGTGACCACAATTCAAAATCTGAATTTGCATTGCTGTTTTCAAATTTTGACAGTAAGAAAAACATTTATGACCTCAACCTTTTGATATGCCATCCACATCAAGAAATGGAATTTGGAACTTAGCAATGTTCAGAATGTTTCACCATAATTGAAGTATATTGTCTAGCCAAATTGTCAGTATGCTTTTCCTAATTCAGCGCTCAACTTGTCATTTGAAAGGCAGTAGAAGAAACTTAACAAGGAATAACTGGTATACTAATTATCATCTATCAATTATTACCTTTAGGTAAGATGATGATAAAATTAAAGAAAGGAGATATTTTTTTTACTGTAAAAAATTACGCAGTGAAATGGAACAAGATAAAAAAAGAAAGTTGAAGTCTTTAGACAGAATTACCAAAAAATGAAATTTTCTCTTGCATAAAAAAAATTTTTCTCATCTTAAAAATTGTGTAGTCATAAATGGTAAAATATCAGATTGTTTATAAATTATAAATATTGATATGATACACAAGTCATGGTTGGAGATTCCCTGACCTAAGAGTATACGAACAAAGTGCTTGCTATATTCTTTCCATCCAGATATTGGGCACAAGCGTGATGGCTACCCACAGGCAGCTGGAGACCGAATAAAATGATGTATGTTTAATTATTTCACACATTCTTAATAGCGTATAATCATTTTTATTTTTGTGACTTAGAAATAAATAAATAAAATTATTATTTATGCTTTTGATTTCTTGTTTATTTCATTTATTTATTCGTCTACATTAAAATGTTAGTTTATTTGTCATCCTGTATGCACTGGCATGCAGGGCATATGCCCCAACAACCCTCCCTCTAGCTTCATCACTATGTGATGCTTTATCTTATCAATTTTTCAGAATAAAGTTTCTGTATCAATTTTGTCTAAAAGCTTTATTTGGTTATTTGCAATTTAAGAAAGTTTATTTTCACCAAACCAAAAAAAAAATATTTTTGGGGATTTTACAAGAATTGTAACTACTGTTGATATAGTTATGGAACCCTTTTTCAATTTTTTATTTAAGTTATTATAAAGCCACTAATTTGGATCCATAGAGGTTTAGTATAGCATTATTTCACCTTCACAGCAGAAATCCGGGTGAAGCCTTTTATTAATCATAACTTGAAAACAAAGCGTTCCTAGGCAAATGTTTCAATAGGCTCTTTTCATTATTTTAATAAGAGGAGATGTCTATGAAGTATTACAGAAACTAACTAAATATAGCTGAAGCCCTCTGTTACTGGATGATTGCGTTTATAACATTTTGTACACATTATTTCTATTGTTTAGAAACAAACTAAAATAGACTGTCATGGATCTGTCAAAGTAGACTAAACATCATGGATCAAAATCTTATTCTTCAAGTGATTCTGAGTTTAATAGGATAAATATTTATTTGAGATACAGATTTTTCTCATGGTTCACTCCCTTACTTTGGAGGTTGAAAATGTTTTCTTTCTTTAATGAAGGATGACTTGCTTCAGATGCAGTGGATAATAATGAATAATTTTGAATCGCTGAATAAATTAGCGAATTATGTTCTCTCTGAACATAATTCCTAACTGAGCCTAACACAGAGCTTAAAAAAAAATTGTTTGAAATATTTTAATATGGAATATTTACTTTATTGGTTATGGATGTTTTTACATCTGTAACCAATAGTTTTATACATAACACAGCAGTAAACAATGACAATCTATTAATATTAAATAAATTAAATTCCTATATTGAAAATTTTAAATTCACATTTGAAGTAGGTGATAATAGAATGTTAAATTATTTAGGTGTCAATATCAAAATAAACAAGGATAATCAAATTGAAATATCAGTATATAGAAAATCTACATCTAATAGTATAACAATTCATAAAAAATCAAATCATCCTTGGTCTCATAAAATGAACACTTGCACAAATATGATTAATAGAGGAATGAAACACACATAGTAACAAAGAACAGTTAAATAATGAAATAAACATCATAAAAGATATAGTGGTTGAAAATGGATATGATACTACTTTAATTTATAAAAAACAACTATCAAAACACAATAAAAAAATAACCTCTTACAACTAGTATGCAATAAGACACAAAGAAGTAAAAACATATATATTAAGTATTTATACACTAAAACATTATTAAAACTTAACAATAATCACAATTTAAACCACAAAACAAAATATTAAAAAAAATAATAAGCAATTTGTGTGGAATTTATAAAATTAAATGTAATGATTGTGATTGTATTTATATAGGAAAAACAAATAGATCTTTTAAAACTAGACATCTAGAACATTGTAGAAATTATAAAAATAAAAAATTAGGTTAATCTAATATGAAAGACCGACAATAAACACTGTATTTTTGATATTTACACAAATTTAAAAATATTACAAATTAATAAAAAATAACAAAAAATGGAATATATTAGAAAAATAATATATTTATAAATACAAACAAAATTTCAGTTTGATAAGCCATTAGACAGGAGATGGTCTTATAAAAACTACAACATATAACAGCACTTGCAATAAATTAATAAGTGGTTTTTATTATACAGAGCGTTTCATAATGTTCTTCGGAGTTTAAAAAATTCATTAAAAAAAAACTATTTCACTCATGAGAATAAAACAAGTACTGTACGAAAGAGTACTTAAAAAAATTTTTTCCCTCACATACTAGGCAGTTAGTAAACCATTTGTTCGCTAGGCGTCGACAGTAGAGAAAATAGCTGCCACGGGAAGCGAGAAGTCGTGTGTGTTAGAATTTCACTTGTCAAAGTCAGTAATTTCTGTGCAACGTGCGTTCAGTTGAAATTTCACAAGGAGCCACCAAGTGATAATAAAATTCGTGCATGGTATAAACAATTCAGTGAAACTGGTTGCTTCCGCAAGCGCGAAAATCAAATGGTCGTCCATCAACCTCAGAATTCAATGTCGAACGTGTGCGTGCAAGTTTCATTCGTAGCTCGTCGAAATCGACTGCAGCTGCAGGCAGAGAATTAGGAATTCCAAAAACAACAGTGTGGAGAGTTCTCCATAAACGTTTATTATGCAAACCGTACCATCTTCAATTAATCCAGCGTCTTTCTGATGGAGATAAAACACGTAGGCTCGATTTTTGTTTACAGTTACTGGAAAAGATGTTGTCAGATGACGGTTTTCTAAACAAGATAATTTTCAGCAATACTTTCCATATTAGCTGCAAAGTAAACCGTCATAACGTGCGAGTTTGGGGAACTGAAAACCCACACGCATATGTGGAACACATTTGGGATTCTCCGAAAGTAAACGTTTTTTGTGCGATCCCTCGTGAGGCAGTGTAAGGGCCGTTCTTTTTTTTATGGAAACGACAGTAACGCTTGATATACCTGGATATGTTACAATTATGGTTTATGCCTCAGCTATTTAATTACTTCATTTTCCAGCAAGATGGTTGTCCTGCCCATTTTCATAACGAGGTTCGACAGTACCTTAACACAACATTACCTCGGCTCTGGATAGGACGTGCGTCCAAAGAAGACCAACACATTATGCTGTGGCCACCAAGATCACCAGACCTCACGCCATGTGATTTCTTTCTCCGGGGTTACGTGAAAGATAAGGTGTTTATTCCACCAATGCCGCATGATATCGCTGAGCTAAAGGATCGCATAATCAGTGCAATCAACTCTATCGAAAATGACACGATAGAACGAGTTTGGCAAGAGCTAGACTTTAGTGTTGCGTGCCGTGTCACCAGAGGAACACATATTGAACATTTGTAGATTTTAACAAAACCTGTTTGAGTCCCTGCAATCACCTTACCTAAACTTTCATTTAGGTAAGTGAAATATTTTTTTATACTGAATTTTTTAACTCCTAAGAACATTATGAAACGCTCTGTATAACAAACATTACACCTTGTACATGGTTTATTTTAGTATTTTTACTTTGTAGTTTAATTAAATATTTTAATCATGACTGAGAATGTGGGTCTTTGCACTTTCATGATTTAAGTAAGGTAAGTAAGATATGCCTTATCTCAATATTTTATATTAGGAACTTTATATTATTAGAATTTAAAATATAACCATTAGAATGCATGTGTATTTTGAATTGCACATGATGTGTAAGAGATGAAATTCAATTGTCAGATTGAGTCAAGGGAAAGATGGCTTTCATAAAATAACTGAAAGACATAGGTATCCAATTATTCCTGGTCATCATTAAAATTGATGTGCATATCTCAAAAGATTGAACCATCCAAAATACAATGCTCCTTTTTTAGTAATTACATTGGTTCAATGTAATTCACATTCCTTTCTACTCTGTAACCATTTAATTTCAGCATTTACTATATCCTACATCTTGGTTTCCTATTTACATATTCTCATTTTTTTTCTATGCTAAAGTTTGTACGTCCTCAAATTCCGATTTTGTTTTTATTTAACTCAACCTGGATGCTTATTTTCTGACCAATCAACTTAAACTGTGTCCACAAGTTTCTCTTTTCACCTATTTGTTTTATATCTGTTCATTTTTAGTTTGTTCAGCCTATTTTGTTTTTGGCATAAAAATGTATTGCTAAAATTCAGCTTAGAATTTTTAAAGCAGTATACTCCAGAAAAGAGAATTATCACAATTCTTCCTGATCTGTCATTTTTTTAAATTAAACATATTTAAAAAAGGGCCAAAAATTTTAATAAAACAAAATATACATCATATTTAACCAACTACAGAATTAAAGAATAACACATTAACGAGACAATAATGTAAATGTTCTATTATATCACTTGAAAATGCAGTAAAATGTGACTCATGAAGATAATTAAAAATAAACAGTATCAAAGCAAATATTAAATAAATTTAGCAAACACAAATTAGTGATTAAATATTTGCACTTCAATAAAAATAAAAAGGTAAAACAATACAGCTAGCTGCACTTCAGTACTTTAAAACTGAGAGAAAGGTAAATATATATACATTGAATAGGTCGGCTGAATTGCTAAAAGCGCCGCTGGTCTGTGCATGCATTCATGTTCATAAACGAGAGCATCAACTTTGTACGTACATTTTTCAGTATATTCTATAGTTAATTCAGTATATTCTGACAAGTAGTTAATTGCTAATTGCATACGGCTGTTAATATCGCGTGAGATAATTTAACAATTTAATATATTTTTATTTAGGTTATTAAAACAGCATAAATTGAGCGAATTCCTAAGCAGAAATAAATGCGATACGTGTTTTACATGAAATTAATGTTTACTAATTGTGTAATGAGATGAATCGTATGTATTTTTCATACATATAGTTTATATATTTAGAATAACGTAGCTCGAAAATGTATAAGCAACTCATTTATATAATGAACTAGTAATTAAACCATTCATATCAATGGAAATCCATTATGTATTTATACTTAAAAAGTGGCTCTTAAATTACATTATAACAAGAATTTTCTTTTTAACCTCCGGATCCACAGTTAGGTATTTTACTTAAGAGGATAAGATGATGAATGACAATTTTTGGAACGTGTGAAAATACCATGCCTGATCGGGACTCGAACCCGGGACCTCCGGATGAAAGGCCGAGGCGCTACGGAGGTCGAAACGTAAGTATAAGACTATATTTCTTTAATAGACCGGCGTTCACTATTCGGCTTCTAGGCGTAATCAGTCGACCAGAAACATAAATAAATATCAAAGAACAATAGATTTAGATGAATAATTTATCGAAGCATTTAAAAATATGAATGGTTTCTCCTCCCGTTAATGCTTTAGTTACAAAACGTCTTGTTCTTATGGTAATGTTTTCTTTTAGGTAGCAAAACGTTAGAACAAGAAATTCTCTACATAGAAACAAAAGTTAAATATTTAGTGTATTATTCTTTTTACAAAGATTAGCTGCAACTAATTTTAGGAGCTGAGGGGGAAAATAAGTTTTTAAAATTCGACGATTTTTACAACATAGAAATTTACAACATTTTTTGCTTCACAAAACATTATTAGTTGGTAATGGAAAAACTACTAAGTTGAAAGTTGAACTAAAATAACAGCTGAGAAATACTTTCTTGCTTGAAAAATGAAGAATTTATAGGAACGGAATGATCTGCTTGGACAATGTAGTTGAAAATTTATACCACAGAGCAGAGCATTGGACCAAGCACAACAATATACGATAACTTCCTTTTTCTGTTGTGTCGATTCTAACTGAACGTCTCAAAAACAATCTTGTTCTCACCTTTAGCTCATAGTTCACAAAGAACAGTTTTACCGCGATTGGTAAAATTATGTGTAGCAGCTGAATGGTTTACGATTGTTGTTAAAAAGTTTAACGTGCTTCGTTTGTAGCGGGCAAGTGAAAATTATGGCTAGTATGGATGCTGGAAATGATACTTTCATATTTGCAAAAGGTTGGATTTATGTTATCTATTTTAGTTTTATAAATCTTTGATTGATATATGATGCTTTTATGTATCATCTTTGTTTACTATAAATGCAGTTTGCACTGTGCCATATAATTAGTATTACGCATGGTTCTTGTTAACTCACTTAACCGAATCATAAAATAAGTCATTAGTGTTATAGGCATGAATAATTCAATAACATAATCTTCACAGGAAAAAGGAAAGCTTTATCATTGTATTAATTGTTATTCATACATTTGTTATAAATTTTTTTGATCATTAGTTTCAATTCACAAACTATTGATTGAGGCAGATATTCTTATTCAACCAAGACCCTGAAAATGTTTAGGTACGCTTTTAAAATTTGATTAACCTATGTCTAATGTGATAGTCACTTTTAGGAAATGCATATCAAAGAATTATTCCCAAAAGCATCCTCTTATATTCTAATGTTGAATACTTTAATAAAAGTATTCAACATTAGAATTAACAGACAATAGTCTGTTAATTACAGAATCTAGTTTTAATTCATTCAAATTAAGATAGGATTGTTTGGCAACAGGATTAATATGGTAAAGGACAGGAAATTGCTTTTCTACCTGCCTGTTGAAAGAAGGAACTTTTGTTTCATCCTTGACAGCTGTAAAAAAATTATTTGTACCATCCCACAAAAATCCTTCTTATCCTAAAAATCTTAAACCTATCACTTGCTAGTTTCTTCAAACAAATACAAACTTGTCAATTGTATCATTTATTGTTGCCTTTTACAAAACATTGTAGTTCGGTGGTGAATTTCTAGAGTTTGTTTGAGGAATGTCTCCTGCTCTCATAGAAGAGGGTGAGTGATTGAATAAGCATTGTAATCCATAAGTTGAACAACCACTGCCTGTTGTGTTGGGTTGGTGCATTAATATGTAAAAGGAACCAACTGCCTGTTGCCAAGTATTTAAATGGTAAAAATTTTCTGTGTGAGGTATTCACTGTAGTTCTTGTTTTACAAATAAGTGCTTTGGGAAATTCCTCTAGTTTTAAAACTTAGGCTACGTTGAGCACAGTGAGTCTTGTTTCCTTCTTCAACATGATATGGTTCTTGTCATTCAATAGAATTTGAAGGTGATTGAAATTAACCTGCCATATGCGAACTTTAAAGAAATTTTCATAAGATTTGGAGAATTTCAAATCCCAAAACTCTCTTAGCAAATAATTCTTTATATTCAAGATGTGCACCTTAAGCACTCTTTTTTAAAATCTATGATTAGAACTTTATTATTCCACATTATTTATTTGAAATTTAAAAGAACTAGACTAGAAATTTAAAAGACTTAGTAAAATTTCTTTGACTTTATTTGTTGTCACTTGACTTGCATCAGTTTTATCAGAATTAATTCAGCAATTTTCATTACAAATTTTTATTTAATTATTGGCAATACAAGATAAAATAAAGTGTTCAGCTGAAGCTAAAAAAAGAATGTTTTTCAACTAATTTTTTTGGTAGAATAGCAGTTTTCCCAGAACTCTACTGGAAATCCAGTTCTGAAGACCTTTATTCTGTTCAAAAACTAAATGTCACCAATTCAGCTCATAATTTATGTACAAAGAATATCAGTATAGCCTCACTTTACTATGGAATCAAGAATTAATTTTTTGTTTGTGAAACATGAAATCAATTTTTACCAAAATTTCAGTGTACCATTGGATTAGAAGTTTATGAAATACTTGACTAGATATAATCTGAAAACAAGTGTTTCTAGTTCTACATTTTTATGGTTTTGTTTTCTTTTCACAAGTAAAAAGAAATATTCTTTCCACTTATTTTCTATATTCTTTCAATTTATTGGATAACACTGTATAATAATTCATAAAGAATTTGTTTACAACAATAATAAACAATTAACTGAACTTTTAAGAATCATCTTAACAACCTTTATATTTGTCTTTTCCTTTCCTGCACCGGAGCAGAGCGATACAGGTATTTACGTAGGTGGAAGTGGAATCTTGCGTAAGACATCTGGAGACCTGTGTAGCCGGTCATGTTGGATTCCTACCGACTAAACCATACCCCTCATTCATGCTCCCTGGAATTACCTTTGGCATAAAATCAGGGAGTGCAGGCACCCACACATCACAGCACAAGTTCACTCAACAAAATAACACTCCTAACAAACAACTAACACACCAACTCACCTAAGGAGTGCAACAAACACCCGCCACACAGCCCCACCCCATGAGCATCACACACCCATGCTGTGTTTTCACACACAGCACCCTGCCACATAAGATGCAACACATCCTGCAGGGATGCAATCCAAGGCTCAAACAGAGGGGGACAATGGGCACAGGCAACAAGCAACCCTGACCAACACTCCAACCACATACACACGCGCGCACACACACACACACACACACACACACAAATTCATATCGCAACAACTCATACCGCAAAAAAAAACACAGGTCACAACCACTACACAAAACAATCTTCCTTAAGCTTTTCTTTCATGATCTTCCTAATAAATCCTCACGACTGTTCACTGCTCGTCATTAAACGAATGATGTTATCTGGCATAATCAGGCCAACCTCAGACCAGGCTTCTCCTACTTGGCTCCCACCTGGGACACTTGAACACTATGTATTCTACAGTAGAAACACTCACGCATTATCCTCCTCCTGCTGTCAAACAGGTAGGAGTTGAAACAACCGTGACCGGTGAGGAAGTAAAGTTCTCCCTCCCCTATCCACCCAGTCACCCACACCCAGTATTAGCCGACTGGTCCAATGACCTTTACGGGTGGCATCCCACCTGCTCTGCCAGCACCGCCCTGCAACGTCTCCTTATTCTTTCTAGCGTGCCTCCTCCATTTGGCTACTTGAAGCCCCTTCACCCAAGCTGGTACAGCATACAAGACTGTGGAATCAACCACAGAAGCAAGCAGCCTTCTTTTGGACTGGTGCGGCAACAACCTTAATGATAAGTTAACATTTGTCATATTTAAGTTACAATATATAAAGTTTATTTTTAAGTTAAAATTTATAATTTCAAATTAAACATTAAACATTTGTCACTTATATTAATTTTGTCTCATTTTTATCATTTCAGAGATTCAAATGATGATGTTTGGTCTTGGAGATAGTCAGAATCCATTGCTGGCTACTGCCCAAGTTATTGAATTAGTTGTCAAACAGCAGTTGACTTTACTTTTATATAAAGCAGATGAAGTGTCCAAAATGCGTCAGTCATCCAATATTGAACTGCAGGATATATTATTTCTGATGAGAAAGGACAAAGTCAAATTAAAACGATTGTTACAATATTTAGGTAATTTTTGTCTAAAACTGATTTAAAAAAAAAAAAATTGTTTATGTCAATTATGGTTTATTAATGTAGATACAAATAATTCTTGATCTAATCTTGTTTTTGTGATTTTAAAATTTATATATCTACTGGATAGTGTTTTACTCTAGGTATGGGGTTCCTTTAATAGCCCTTTTCAGGAATGGTAAAAAACTTGAGCGTGTACAAGATTAACTGCTGAAGTATAATTGAAATTATAGGCTACTGATAGGAGTTGTGATCTCAAAATAAAATGATTATAAAAGATTTTAATTGCTCAGGTAGCTTGAAATTAAAATTACATGGTCTGTTGCTTTAATTTAATAGGTTATTTGGTCTATATAATAAAATTAATTTGGAGAAGTATATTATAAAATAGTTCAAAAAGATACATTTTTTAACATTTATGCAAATAGCTTTTATTATTGTAGATGTCTTTATGTTTTTGTTTATGCTTTAACATGTCTGTTAAGATATTGTAAATCTCTTTAATTATAAATAAGAATATATTTTTATTCTTTTATAATTACACAAAAGTGTTAATTTTATAATTTAAACAAAATTGTTATTAGTTTTAAAATAGGGTATAAAAAAATAAAAACTGTTTGATAAGAATATAATTTATCTTTGTATTATTTACATTGGTGTACAACACTAGCTCTATAATAGAACTTCTTTGTGTATAGAAAAAGTTTTATTTACTGTGGATCAATGTAATACAATAAGAAATTTGAGTTTTGTTTTTTGATAGCTATAGTTTTAGTTCTACAGAGTTCTGAGTGAGGAAGAATGGAAGGCTCTTCTGCTCATTGATGATCAATATGTGTCAAAAATGGGCAGGTCATGAAAATATTTGCTTTCACAAAATAATTCCTTATGTAAACACTCATTACAGCAGTTCTTTAATAAAGGCAGTTCCAAAGGCTGTGTAGATATCAACTAGCTATACGTATGTACATAGATAGATTGGCTAGTTAGTGACAGAATTATATCACATAAACATTATTGAATAATGTATTTGTGCTGATGAAAGAAAGAATCCTGGACAGCTTGCAAGTTTTTAGAAACTGAGGATGATTTTGGACCACATGAAAAGAGGTAGACATAGATTGATTCCCTTCACAAAGAAGCTACTCTTCAGCACAATATTTTACTCTAGAAAGAATGTTGAACATTCTGTTCCAAAGAAAGGCCAGAAAGAATGTTCAACATTTATAAAATAGTTTTGAAGAACCCAAATAGGAACATGATAATCTAAGGGTGTATTTTAAAATAATAAAGATGAATTTTTTAAATTATTGTTTTCAAAATGAGTAATTATATCACAAACTTTATTATAATGGGTTGAGGGTTAATAAAAAACCTATGACAGAAAATAGGAGTTTTGCATTTTTCTTTCTTTTACAGTTTCATCCTACTGACTCAAAACTTATTATTTATATTTATTTTATTGAAGTTCTATTACAGTTGAAATAGTTTTCAACTTTTTCACAAAGTATTTTTAAAACATTAAACAATTTTTTTTTTGTTTAATTAACCAAAAATATTGCCATTAGATATGTTTTAATTAATTTTAATCATATTTTCTTGGTAACAATACTAAAAACATAACCTTTTTTGAATCCAATTGAACTGAATTTATGATTTTTACTAGTTGTGTAAATTAGAAATAAAAAATTATTTCTAATGATAAAGATTAATAAATTTCTTTCATGATCCATATTGTAGGACCCATGTTTCATGACCTTTTTCATAAAAGGAGTTTGTATGATTACTTATGTTTACTTAATCTCTTTGCCGTGAGGAGAATTCAGCATGAAGTATGATAACAAACAATAAATACTTTTTGTCACAATATTTACTAATTCTGTAAATCACAGAAGTACCTTAATTACATGAATTAACTTACTTAAAAGAGTTTTGAATTCTTATACCTAAGTAACTTAGTTAAATTATAAAGTGTTGATTGATCAGCAAGTACTTTAATTTCAAATGTATTGATTTTCTTTTTTGTCAAATGTTATTGGTGTATTCATGTTGTATTTATTCAAATATTCAAGAAAATGATTTTCATAGTAATTTTTATGATTAAATTAACTGCTTTTTTATAGCCTAGTTCTAAGTCATTGTGTTGTTTAGTTGTACATATAAGAGAAGCATCATCTAGATACTGTTGTTAAACATTTTAGCATTAACATGTAGGATAAACAAAGGTGACCTAAGAACCTGTGGTATACCAGTGCTGTGGTACACAATACTGGTACCAATAGATTGTTTTATGTTGTAAATATGTAGTTTAATTAAGGTTATGGACTATTCTTCGATTATCATACCATGATGGCTATCCAGAAAGTAACTAGGTTTTGCTGTTTTTTTGTGAAGGAGTGAGGGCAGCAGAATTATCTTTGTAGTTGTTTCTAGTCTGACTATGTGAAGGACTGTGACACATCTGGTTGATTTTTTTATAACCTTTTAAAATGTGTATCGCTACAGAAAATCCCACCAGCTGTGAAGTGAGATCGGTTATTAAAATTTCTTCTGGCAAAAAATTATAAACCCATGGAGATTTATCAGAAATTCTATGTTGTTTATGGGAAAGATTTAATGAGTGAAGGTGCAGTAGGGCAGTGGTATATTTTTAAAATGACTGCTCAAATATTCATGATGAAATTGATATGGCTGTTCTGTCTGATGAGTTGGTAGTGAAATTTGATGCTTTACCAATACAGAGCTTTTTAAATTACCAAAAATTTCCAAAAGTTTTGTAGCCTTTTGCATGAAGTTATGTTGGAAAAGTTGAGTTACCTTAAATTTTGCAATCAGTGGTTGAAAAACAAGGTGGCAGAATTCTTTGATGAAGGAATACAAAAACTCATTCACAGATACAAGTGTCTCAATTTGGTGACTAAAATATGAAAACCTGTTTAAGAATGCATTTTCAAATTGTATGAATTAAATTTTTTTTCCAATAGCTGTTATTGTTTTATACCAAATTGTAAGTTACTTTCTGGACACCCCTTTCTTATTTTATTTAAAAAATATTTTTGCTCTCACAATCAACACCTTTATGAAATCCAAGGACATAAAGAAAAAGCAAAAATTGTTATAATTGTTATTTCTTGTTAAGTAAAAGCAACTTAATTGTTATAATTTTCAATATTAATATTCTTCAGTGCATTGGTGTCCACTTCTTCAGAAAATTGCATTTGACCCTGCGTTCATATATTGCAGTGCTTGTTTATAAACAATAAACAAATTTTAGTAAAATTTGAATATTTTCAAAGGAATGTTGTTCCAATTGTAAACATTTTTTCAATATTGTACAACTTTTTTTTCAGAGTTGAAAGATTCCAAAATGGGTCTTCCAAGATTAATGGAAGAGATTGATCCTGCCAAAGCATTACAACACAGAAGACAATTGGGAAATCGTAAAGAAGAGTGCTTACGGTTCCTTTCATCAATAGGTGTTCATGATGTTTATGAGGATAGTGTTGAAGATAGAATTAAAATGGAACGATTGATTCGTGCGGATCAGATTGCCCAGTCATTGAATGAAAAGTATGAAATTAGAAGTTAATAATAATTTATACTCTCTCTTTCCCTCTCTCTCTCTTTTGTTGAAATGTTATGCTAAATATATATATGGTAAAAAAACCCATTGCTTTTAAAAATGACTGTCACTCATGAAACAGTGTCATTTATCAAACCTCAGTGGTAAGTGCACTGATGACATGGATATTGAAATTTATTTAAAGTAATATTGTTTTAATTTATTTCAGTTTTTATATCCTTTATTATATTGCTTTTGTTTATTTTAACTATTTTTAGGGTTAAAAATTAAACTTACTCTTGAACAGTTCTTTTCTTTGTTCTAGGTCATATCAGGAATTTCATAAATCTCGTAAATGTTCATTTGCTGCCACTCGTTTGAATCAAGTAAAATTACTTGACTGGTTGAAAACTACAGCTCCTGAACCGATTAGTAAATTAAAGAAAGAAGCTGTAGATGTACTAATTTATTTAGCTAAAGAAACTGTCGCCCAGCTGATAGATATGGCTTTACTTGTAAGGCAAGATGCTATTGCTATACCGGGTGATCCACTTAGTAGAGCAATTGATCCACTGCCAACAACTTCATCTGATACATTTTGTTCTGAACAGAATCAGGTAAAATATAACTTTACTAAAAGGTATAAATAACTTTGCACAACAGCTGTGAATTGGACTGCTTATATACAGAATTGATTTTGTTATTGCCACAATAATATAGTTCTCTGCTGTTAAAATTATTTGAAATATCATGTATTTTCCTGTGAGCATCATCTTTTCTTTAAAGAAATTTGTGTTTGTGTTAGATTGAGTAATTCCTTTAAAATGTGTTTACTGACCTTTTAAGTTAATTAAATTACTGACATATCAACAGTTTATGCTGGACTTATCATGAAGTGTGTACATGCACATAAATGTGAGTTATGTATTTGTAAATTTTTAAATGTTTTTACTTATAATATATAATGTATGCTATTAACAAGGCTTTAAATATATTTAGTCCAATATTCCAACATATACTTGTTTGTTTAGATTCCATGAGTGCCTTGCAGTGATGAGCACTCCAGGCACACTATTGTCTGTGGACTCAGTGTAATGCAACCGTGAGCTTCTGCTGAATCCCTAGTCCTATTGGAATTTCAGGCAATGAGCACGCACATCATGTGGCAAAAGAGGCCTCTTTGCAGCCTCCTTTCACTAATCGCATTGTTTAATTTTGTCTGTTTTCTGAAGAGGGTGATTCATGATGAGTGTCAGAGTTAATGGAAACCTACCATTAACAATGAACTTCATCCAATTGAAGAATACTGTTTCGCTGTTCATGTAGGAATAACAATAGTGAGGAGGTTATTATTTGCCATTTATGAATAGTGTACACAAGGCTCACTCGTGGATATCTGATGACTCAACTGATATACTCAAAATGTCTGCTGTGACTGCCAATTAACTATGCACCATACCCTTGTGGACCATGTCTGTACTGCAGCATTGCATTGGAGGAACATATGAAATATCAACAATGTATCGATGTTACTATTTCTTAAGGCCATGCATCTGGATTCAAACATTTGATTAAAATTTTCATATTTCTGCCTTTTGACGTTGGTAAATTTTATTGTTTCATGATAGATTTTTAATATTGTTTTTATTTTGAACCTAGCATTTTGTGTAGGCATTTTCAACTGTTTCAATTTTTTAAAGTAAATTATCATTTTTAATCATTTACTTCAGTAATTTAGTGTCTGGACTCTGATAATGACACCTTGTTGTGCTCCCAGGAAAAAAATTTACATGATTTATTTTTAAAGCAGTAATATTGCTTTAAATATAAAGCAATATATACATACATACATATATATATATATATATATATGTAACATACAATATATATATATATGTAACATACATTAAATTTGCCTTATCTATTTTAAAATGGCAAAGGGAATGTTGTGTTTCATATTATGTATTGTGAATAATATATTTATACTACATTTTTATATGTAGTCATAATAATTAAACAAAAAACTTCATTGCTCAGTAAATTTGATATTAAAAGTAACCTGATAATAAAGAATAGAGAGACCTAGAGTTTGTAAAATAAAGGTATAATCATGCCTTAATAATCATGGTATAATCATGTTTGTAAGGTATGTATAATCATGCATAATGATATATATAAATTATATTAAGAATTGATTTTCCCCCTCTGTACAATTAAATTTTGTTTATTTAGTCATCTGTAATTAAATTCTTAAAAAAAATTTAACAGACTGGCTGATTTATTTTCATTTTCTTATATTTGTACTGTGTGAGGGGTACATTTAGTGGTAAGTGGTTTAACCTGTAATGCTTGAAGGTGATTGGACTGAGGAAGAAAGAAGGTAGCTTTCATAGCAACCATACATAGTAAGTAGATGTTGTCAAGGATGATTACTATTATTTTTTCTTTGCATTACTAAAACAAATATTTATAAGCAATAAATCTCAATTAAATTATTAAAGTTAACATTGTTTTGATGTTTTTAATTCTTTTATTTTTTATAATAAGAAATGAATTTTAAATCATGAAAAATGATTTAAAACCAAAACTTCCTTTTTAACAGTCTTATATTATTGTTTTATTGTTTATTAAAGATTAATGTTTGTAGACCTAATTTTTCATTCTGTCATATTAAATGCATGTTACAAAATATGTGATGTAATATTTCATGAGTGAAATTTAAATGAAATATATAATGCTATATAATAAATTCAGTATAAAAACATTATTTTGTTTTACAATGACTAGTAGTCTTAGGGTGTTAATAAAAAACATTGTGTGTACATGCACATGTGTATATGTAGGTAAAAGTATAAATACAGTTATAAGTGTCGTTTGTGTTAATGTGGTTATACTCAGGATAAAATGATATCTGTGATTAAATGATATCTCATCAACACTCTTTTGAAGTTACTTATTATTACAACTGGATTGACTACAATGTTTTGATGAGGTTGAAAACTTTTAATCCGCTTCCTTCTGAAGATGGGTATAATTCAATTGCCCCTATATTATCACTTATCCTGACCCGAAATACCTACATATTATAGATTTTATTTTTAGATTTTAATTCACTGCATAAGCTCAAGGGTAGCAGTTAGGAATATGTCAACTAATAAATGCAGTATATGAAAAATGTCACTGGAATTCAAATTAATTTCGTAAATAGGAGGGCAATCCTGCTATTTTTAAAAAATTAATTTTTTTCATTTACAGGTGAAGGGACAAAGATTAGAGCTCATAAAATTTACAACTTCTGTTCAAAACATTTTTTTGAAATTTCTAATGGGGCAATGCTCCTCACTATTATACTGCTCAAATAATGAAATAAAAAAACACATTTTAAAAAGTTGCAAGACTTCTTCATTTCAATGCAGTCTAAATATTGGAATTAATTTTAATTCATTGTCTCAGAATTAGTTTTAGGGAAAAAATTCAACCCTGAGAAATTAAAGCCAGTAAATCAGCAGCATTCTCTGTGTATGGATTTTCTTTTTCTTTTTGTTGGCTACAGTCTAGAATGAAATCAACTTCAAGTTCGATTATGTCGCATTACCAATGGAAGCCATATCAAACAAAAGTGAATATTAGGTGACAAACTACAAAATGAGACCTCAACCGAAAGTAAATTATTGATTATGCAAAAATTCATTTCCTTTTATAATCATAATCCTTTAATAGCTTATTTATGATCAAGAGTGTATAATAACACTTTTTTCCTTCAAAATGACTGGTGATGAAGCCCTACTAATAAATTCATAAAAATTCATAAATAAGCTATTAAAGGATTATGATTATAAAAGGAAATGAATTTTTGCATAATCAATAATTTACTTTCGGTTGAGGTCTCATTTTGTAGTTTGTCACCTAATATTCACTTTTGTTTGATATGGCATATGGCTTCCATTTGTAATGCGACATAATCGAACTTGAAGTTGATTTCATTCTAGACTGTAGCCAACAAGTTGGGTAACTTTTGCACCTGCGGCAAATTAACAGTCTTAGCTCAAAAAGATCAGCAGGCAAATGTGGTACATAAACCTGATCTTAATGACCCCACAAGAAAAAGATCTAACAGGGCCAAATTTTGGGAATGAGGTGGCCATGCAATTGGTTGTTCACGACCAATCCACCAACCTGTCAATTGAGTATCAAGAAAATCTTTGACTTATAAGCAGTATTGAGCCCCATCTTGCTGATAGTAATGGCATCCATCTTGGTCATCATCATTGTAACTGAGGAATTACAAAATTTTGAAGCAAGATACCATTTATGGTTGGTTCCTAGAAGAAGAGTGGGCTGTAAGGTCAAACATTGACCTTAGGGCTATTACGAACATACTGGAAAGTTTCATGAGAGTTTTTGCTAATCCATAGTTATAGTGTTCACCTTGCCACTGATGTGAAACATTGATTCATCACTAAATATTACATATTTTTTGTCTAAAAATTGTGTCTGCAATTTTATCCATGATTTCCACACAAAAATTGCAGCCAAGCAACTTTGTTGTCATCTGTAATGTACTGAACCATGCCAAATTTGTATGGCTTCAAGTGCGTAATCATTTACATAATATGCACCAAATAGTTGTGTATGGAATGCAAGTCTCTCATGACGCACATCAAGTTGATTTCTTCGGACTATGTGCAAAGCTTCCTCAGAGTTGTTCCACAGCAGCTTCAGGGACGTCTGGGCATCCTGGTGATTTTGTATCTTTAACAGAACAACCTGTCTCAATGAAAGTTTGGTGCCAAGAGTTAAAATTTATGCCTACTAGGAGGCTCCCTACCTTACTCTATGAAAATTACTTGAAAAGTGTAGTTGCTAACTACAAGTCTTGAAACCAAAACATACCATAAGCACCAGTAAATGCAACCATTTTTAACAACCGTAATGACGTTGCTGGTGGCCAAATTTAGTAGTAATGAACTACGCGAGTCAATACTTGATGTGTTCTGCTATGAAATGAGACTTACACCAAATCTTTAAGTTATCTCAATAAATTTTTATATGCTTTTAAAGTTGTTCCTTTTTTAATTTGATTTTCAAACAAATTCATATAATCTGTGACTTTTTTGTAAAATTACATCATTTATGATATATTTTCTCTCATGCCCAAAAATTATAAATTTAATGGGTTTTTGTGTGGTAATGGTGAGAAATAGTTTTTGTCACTTTATCTATTAATTTTATAAGGCCAGTGACAGTATTTAAAAAAGGATGTATTAATAATTAAACTTAGGTTGGATGTGGTTCAATATTCATTTATTTTTATTAAAATAAAAATAATTATTTTATTTATGAATGATAAAGCTATGATTAACCATAATTGTATGAAAAGGCTAAAGAACAGTGTCCTTTAAAAACAGTGTCCTTTAAAGTTAGATGCGAATGATTTTATAGTATAATGCATCACAGGGTTTTTTTAGGTATTCAGATGAAGAGAAGGATGATTGTCGGTCAGTTGGTTATAGTAAAATGTTTATTTGAAGCAGACCTGTGACTACACAACACTGATACAATAGTAACTACTATTGAATATTATATAGTATAGAATATACAATAGTAACTACTATTGAATACGAGAGTAACTACTATTGAAAATGATTGAAATTGCAGTTTTAAGAGATTTTCAATGTAAATTTATCTTCATAATAACTTGTATATTTTCTCAACATTTATTTCTTTTATTCTTTATTGGTTCGCGTATGATTAACATATTGGTTTTCTTTAATGTTGATGATGATGCAGATGTAGCACTTGAAAAATAAGCTTAAATTGCAATTTAAACCCAAAATTTTCTAGATAAAAGTCAGAAACTTAACAGTTTACTTAGGAGATTAGCAGAGTGGTAAGGTACTAATGTGATAGATATTCAAAAAATTGTCTCACTTTTATCTGCCAGGTCACCAATTGATACAAGAAAGCTTTCTTCTGCTTCTGTAGGACATTGTCTTTACTATCAATCAATCATGTTAGTTTGTAGGGACATAATTTTTGACTAGTAAAAATATATTAAAATATAAATTTACTGATAGCCCATTATAGATTGATAGAACCATTAAAATTGAATACAGAAAATTCAAACAAACTATTTTTATGAAAATGTTACTCAAAATCTTGCTTAAGATATTGTTTGTTTAGATAAATAGATAGTAAACTATATATATTTTATTGATTATTTGAAATTTATTTCCATTAAGATTTTTATTATTTTTGAAAAGTTAACTAATCTTAAAAAAATTTAACATAAGATGTTTTTCAAATTAAGCGCTGCAATGAAAAAATAAAAAATAAAATTTGAATACATAAACAGATAAAATTGGATTTTTTAGTGTACCAAAATGCCAAAATTCTTACTTTTATTCAAGTATCATTAAGAAAATAGTAAACATGCAGTATAGGCTATTGTAAACTGTCAGATTATAAATTACATTTCTCTATCTGCAAGTACAATAAAATTGTAATTTTCATTTCATCATTAAAAAACCAAAGTAAGTAGAGTTGTGATCTTGTCTGAAAAATATAGATTTTTCCTACAATTTATTTCCTACATTTTACCAAAAATTGTAATTTTAGAGTTACATAAAAAAATACTTCATTTTACCAAAAATTGTAATTTTAGAGTTACATAAAAAAATACTTCATTTTACCAAAGGTTGCTCTATAACAGCAAATCCTGGGGGTTGTGAAATTAGCCTACAACTTTACACAAACAATAATGAAGTCATTTTATGAGAAAAAAAATTGCCTATTATAATCATTTTACTTAGATTTATACGTACTCGTGTAAAGAAAATAAAGATGATTGTGTCTATTTTTCATTTAAAAGTTTCTCAGTTTGTCGATCTGTATCAGAAATGTGCAAAAGCAAATTAAGTGATAAAAGGTGATAACTATATTTAGTTTTTAGTGCAACCAGATGAAAAACCCTTTTCACAGAAGTAAGATGTGGCAAAAGAAATTAATATTTTCAATGTTTCAGTGACTAAATTTCCATATTCACTTCGACGAGCAAGACAAAATGTATCAGAATCTTTAGATGTGAGTTGTAGTCGTAACATATTATTGGCAGACATTTTGATGAGCTGGTCGTGATTCTCAACTGGTAACTTAGCAGGTGCAACAACATTTTCATTAAGTGGATTCAGAATCCATTTTTGAGAAACCATTTTTTATCTTCTGGGAAATACTCTGCCAACTGAATTTTTAGCTTACGCAAATGCATCTTCATGCTATCAAAACTGTGGTAAATAATAGTGTCCTCTTCATCTAAATTTTTCTCAATATAATCAAAAGTGAATGGAAACATATTAAAATTTTTGCTTGAAAGACGAATAATCCAGATATCAAATTTCTTAATGAAAGAATGAACTTTGTCATTAATATGTTTTTATCACGTCCTTGTAACTTCACATTCAAGTCGTTTAAATGTGAAAATACATCAGCTAAGTAAGCCAACAACATCATATACTTGTTCCCATTGAGAATTGTGTTTATCATGAAAAAATATTATTAAACCATCTTGCAATTCCAATAACCAGGTTAACCACTTCCCTTGTGAAAACCATTCTAGACTTCTATATGGAAAAGAAGAGATTTTTTCTTTTAGCCTACTTCATCGCATAGTTTAGCAAATAACCTATTCTATTCCATAGTCATATTCTGTAGTCATAGTCTTTGTCTTTAGTAAAAATAAACCTTTTTTACAGCTTTAGAAAGAATTTGTTTGAGATTTTCCGGCATATTTTTTGTGCCAAGAGAGCATGTCTATGAAGGAAGCAGTGTGTCTATTCCCTTCTTTGGTATAGCATCTTTTAATTTTTTCAGAAATTCACTGTTCCTTCCTGTTATTGCCTTTGCACTATTACTATATACTGCAATATAGTTTGTCCAATCTGTGTTATAGTTTTTTAATAGCTTATAAAAAACATCAAAAAGACATTGTCCTGTTGCATGATCAGGTATTGATTTGCAAAACATATTTTCTTTGATTGATCTGTCTGTCTCTATTACATTCATATTTCACATTACATAAGAACTGAGAAATGTTTGCCATATCTGTTGATTCATCAAATTTAATGCTAAAAAATTCACTTGAACTCATTTGTAGAATTTTCTGATCATGTATATTGGCAGCCATGGCATTGATTTGCCTTGATACTATGTTGTTAGAAAGTGGAAGTTTTTTCAATTTTTTGCTTCTTCCATGTCTACTAAAACACTGACCATATCTATTGCAGCATGGAATGAAGTTTTCTGTGATTGTATAGAGTTTTGGATGTCTTATCTATTCTTAATACTCTAAGATAGATGTTTCAAGTGTACTTATTTGTATGGCTTGATTTACAAATAGAAGCTAGTTGATTTCTCAAAGAATGTAATTTTCTTTTGAAAAATTCCAATGGTTTGCTTTTATGATCTGGATGTTTAGTTTCAAAGTGCTGAATTAATTTTGATGGCTTCGTGCTTTCATTGGAGAGGACTTAAAAGTAAACAGTGCACTGTGGCTTTCATCCAGTGAGGTAAAATCATAATTTAATTAACTGTCATTGTTCAAGCTTGTCTTTTACCAATCGATTCACTGGATGTAGATGGCTCAATTCATTTTTTCACAAATTTATCCATTTTGCATAAGAATCTAATTGAAAAAAAAAGTTAATACTGTTTGACCGCATACTAAAAAACTGAAACCTCAATTATTACTATTTTCAATAAAACAATGCTTTTAAAAACTTACTCACTAGGTGGATTCTCGTCTATTCATGTTCATACCGGTCTTTATCAACTCAGCTAAATAGTTTTAACTAAGTTTCATTGGGTTGTGGTTGGGGGGCTGGAAATTATTCATTATATATTTATTTTTACTTTTTGGGTGTCGTAGAGCTAAAAAAAGTTGAAAATCACTGCTCTATGGTATTATCCTCCATTTAAGCAATATTTGCTAATTGGCT